>NC_050068.2:176065535-176692632 GCF_009764565.3 Dermochelys coriacea
ACCCTCCAATATATAGTAATCATATACATTATATACATACATGTATATTTTACAGGTTTCAGAGTAGCAGCCATGATAGCCTGTATTCACAAAAAGAAAAGGAGTACTTGTGGCACCTTAGAGACTAACAAATTTATTTGAGAGCATAAGCTTTCGTGAACTACAGCTCACTTCATCGGATGCATTAAGTGGAAAATACAGTGGGGAGATTTATATACACAGAGAACATGAAACAATGGGTGTTGCCATACACACTGTAAGGAGAGTGATCACTTAAGATGAGCTATTACCAGCAGGAGAGCGGGGCAAGGTGGGGTGGGAAGGGGAATAAAACCTTTTGTAGTGATAATCAAGGTGGGCCGTTTCCAGCAGTTGACAAGAACGTCTGAGGAACAGTGGGGGTGGGGGAAATAAACATGGGGAAATAGTTTTACTTTGTGTAATGACCCATCCACTCCCAGTCTCTATTCAAGCCTAAATTAATTGTATCCAGTTTGCAAATTAATTAATTCCAATTCCAAATCTCAAAGAAACTGTGGAACCACCTGATCAACATCCTCTACAGCAAACAGGGAAAGATTAAGAATGAGCTCTCAAAACTGGATACTCTCATAAAAAAATAACCTTCCACACAAACTTCCTCATGGCTGGACTTTATAAAAACTAGACAAGTTATTTACAACACACACTTTGCTTCTCTACAAAAGAAAAAGGACACTAAACTATCTAAACTACTACATGCCACAAGGGGCCACAACAGTGGTTCCCTTAACCCCCCAGCAATATTGTTAATCTATCCAACTATACTCTTAGCCCAGCAGAAGAATCTGTCCTATCTTGGGGCCTCTCCTTCTGCCCTTCCACCCCCACGAACATGATACAGTTCTGTGGTGACCTAGAATTCTATTTTCGATGTCTCCGACTCAAGGAATATTTCCAACACACCTCTGAACAACATACTAACCCATAGAGACCTTCCTACCAACACTACTAAAAGAAGGATTCTGGGTGGACTCCTCCTAAAGGTCAAAACAACAGACTGGATTTCTACATAGAGTGCTTCCACCAACGTGCACGGGCTAAAATTGTGAAAAAGCAGCATCACTTGCCCCATAACCTCAGCCGTGCTGAACACAATGGCATCCACAGCCTCAGAAACAATTCTGACATCATAATCGAAAAGGCTGACAAAGGAGGTGCTGTCGTCATCATGAATAGGTTGGAATATGAACAAGAGGCTGCTAGGCAGCTCTCCAACACCACTTTCTACAAGCCATTACCCTCTGATACCACTGAGGGTTACCTAAAGAAACTACAGCATTTGCTCAAGAAACTCCATGAAAAAGCATAAGTACAAATCCACACAGACATACCCCTGGAACCACGACCTGGGGTATTCTATCTGCTCCCCAAGATCCATAAATCTGGAAATCCTGGACGCCTCATCATCTCAGGCATTGGCACCCTGACAACAGGATTGTCTGGCTATGTAGACTCCCTCCTCAGGCCTTATGCTATCAGCACTCCCAACTATCTTCGAGACACCACTGACTTTCTGACAAAACTACAATCCATCGGTGATCTTCCTAAAAACACCATCCTAGCCACTATGGATGTAGAAGCCCGCTACACCAACATTCCACACAAAGATGGACTACAAGCCGTCAGGAACAGTATCCCCGATAATGTCACGGCCAACCTGGTGGCTGAACTTTGTGACTTTGTCCTCACCCATAACTATTTCACATTTGGGGACAATGTATACCTTCAAATCAGCAGCACTGCGATGGGTACCCGCATGGCCCCACAGTATGCCAACATTTTTATGGCTGACTTAGAACAACGCTTCCTCAGCTCTTGTCCCCTAATGCCTCTACTCTACTTGCGCTACATTGATGACATCTTCATCATCTGGATCCACGGAAAAGAAACTCTTGAGGAATTCCACCATGATTTCAACAATTTCCATCCCACCATCAACCGCAGCCTGGACCAGTCCACACAAGAGATCCACTTCCTGGACACTACGGTGCTAATAAGCTATGGTCACATAAACACCACCCTATACCGGAAACCTACTGACCACTATTCCTATCTACATGCCTCCAGTTTTCACCCAGATCACACCACACGATCCATTGTCTACAGGAGAGCTCTACGATACAACCGCATTTGCTCCAACCCCTCAGACAGAGACAAACACCTACAAGATCTTTATCAAGCATTCTTTCAACTACAATATCCACCTGCTGAAGTGAAGAAACAGATTGACAGAGCCAGAAGGTACCCAGAAGTCACCTACTATAGGACAGGCCTAACAAAGAAAATAACAGAATACCACTAGCCATCACCTTCAGCCCCCAACTAAAACCTCTCCAACGCATCATCAAGGATTTGCAACCTATCCTGAAGGATGACCCATCACTCTCACAGATCTTGGGAGACAAGCCAGTCCTTGCTTACAGACAGCCCCCCATCCTGAAGCAAATACTTACCAGCAACCACACACCACACAACCAGAACACTAACCCAGGAACCTATCCTTGCAACAAAGCCCGTTGCCAACTCTGTCCACATATCTATTCAGGAGACACCATCATAGGGCCTAATCACATCAGCCACACTATCAGAGGCTCGTTCATCTGCACATCTACCAATGTGATATATGCCATCATGTGCCAGCAATGCCCCTCTGCCATGTACATTGGTCAAACTGGACAGTCTCTACGTAAAAGAATAAATGGACACAAATCAGACATCAAGAATTATAACATTCAAAAACCAGTTGGAGAACACTTCAATCTCTCCGGTCATTCGATTACAGACCTCAGAGTGGCTATTCTTCAACAAAAAAACTTCAAAAACAGACTCCAACAAGAGACTGCTGAATTGGAATTAATTTGCAAACTGGATATAATTAACTTAGGCTTGAATAGAGACTGGGAGTAGATGGGTCATTACAAAAAGTAAAACTATTTCCCCATGTTTATCCCCCCCACCCCCCACTGTTCCTCAGACGTTCTTGTCAACTGCTGGAAATGGCCCACCTTGATTATCACTACAAAAGGTTTTCTTCCTCCCCTCCCCGGCCCTGCCCTCCTGCTGGTAATAGCTCATCTTAAGTGATCACTCTTCTTACAGTGTGTATGGAACACCCATTGTTCCATGTTCTCTGTGTATATAAATCTCCCCACTGTATTTTCCACTGAATGCATCCAATGAAGTGAGCTGTAGCTCACGAAAGCTTATTCTGTCAAATAAATTTGTTAGTATCTAAGGTGCCACAAGTACTCCTTTTCTTTTTATATATATTTTAATGTCAGTCCTTAAGGAGCTTGAATCAAGCCTTCTTTTATGTTTGCACAGCCCTCACACATTATGAGGACTACAGGAAATTATTTTTAATTAAATGTTGCCAATTCATGTAATTTTAGCTTGAGTCTAATGGAATTTGATGTTTTTCTTAAAGCCGCAGCTCCTGGAGTCCTGTGACTACATGAGAATCTAGGTTTCGATTTAAAAAGCATATAGTAAATTTCTAGCCTTCATGGTTGCCAGACATAAAGCTTAAAAATGTGATCCAAATACACTCTGATTGCCCCCAAACCCCCAAAACATTACACACAGAAGAATACAAAATGTATTTTTTTAAAATCAGTCATTATTTTGGGGCCCTGATTCAAGATTTTTGAACACCCAGGATTGGAAATACAGTAATATGCCCTGGAAGTGTCTCAAATCCAAATTAAGGTGAGAACAGCAATCCTTTTACTCATCATCCCATCACATGGCAGTAGCCCTTTTCTGTGATATGTGTTCTGTGGCTTAGAAGGAGGAAGACAACAGAGCTAAAGGAGGGGAAGATGCTGGGGAGCAGGATCCCCTCAAGCCTGCTTGTACCCACAAGTTACTGCTGGTTGAACTGACAAGTCCGCTTGAGAACAGAGATTCATTTCAGCCTCCAGCTGCGACAACATGGCTGCACAACTAGGATGAAGTCATGCTGTCACGGGAGCTGTGTGAAGGTATTGGTCCTCTTCATGGATGTTACTGCTCTCTGCAGGTGTAACTAAATTCTGGGAGATCCTGCATTTAATGGGAAGATGAACTCAAGCTGCAGCCTGCCAATGGAAGGCTTAGGAGAAAATGCCTATATTTGAGCACAAGGCACTTCCTAGTTCTGTGTGGCTGTTTCTTCATAGTGGAACATGTGATTCCCTGCTGGTGCTGGAAATTAGACATCTGTGTTGTTGTGTAGGGTTTTTTGTGTGGGTTTCTTTTTTTTTCTTGCATATGTTGGCACACCTGTTGTCACCTTTGCAACCTCTGCAAATGGTCCATTAGAAAACATGATCTTCTACAGACAAGGCAAACAACTTTTACATTTGAGCCACAGCAGAGATACTGGTTTAGAAGTTAGATATTACAGTCTTTTGCATGGAGTGAGAGCCCTACAAAATTATTCTCCAAGGAAAACAATAGATGTATATGCCATATAGAATAGGAACATGCCTATCAAATTCTCTTACGTACTTTAAAAAACACATTATCAAAAACCAGTGAAGACTAAATAGGAAGAACACTATCAGACTATGATGGCCTTCCAAAGTAGATGCCCTATCTAGTAATGCTCCTTTGTAGCAAGACCTGGCAGTGTGTTGCTCTGCCTCAGTTTCCCCTTCCTCATGCTCTTGAATAGGAACCGTCACAAACTCCTCATTTCAATAACACTCTTTCCTGGGCTCATTTATTAAGACAAATAAAAGTCCTTCAAGTCCAAAAATAAAGTCCTTGGAGTCCAAATCTGACAACGTCCAGTGGGGTAGGAATCTTAATCAGAGGATCTTCTGCCACTACTAAGGTTCCTCTTCCATGCTGACATTCAACAATAGTCCCACCATGTGCTTACTAAACATAAGAAAACAAATTCTGCCCCTTTACTGGGCATTGCTTCTGCATTCTCTTTGTCCCTACTCCTGAAGTTCTGCTGAAATCTTCTCTGCTCTTTTGGCTGACCACTACCCCCCAACCTCTCTTCTTGGAGGCTCCTTTTCTCCAACAGGTTACCATGGCCTCCCAGAGGACTCTGGCAGCCTCTCCCAGCAAACTGCCTGCTGATCCTGCTTCCCCAGCCTTAATGACAGGTCTGGATTGTCATAGGGAACACCTATCCCCTCCTCAGATGCATCTGATTATTCAACACGGTTGGCTGGCCCCAGGACCTTAAAGGGGCACACCACCCTATTACTACAGGGACCAGTGAAGATTTTTGAATTGACTTCAAGACATCAAATAGTGTCAAGGATTGTACATGTAAAGACATAGAGAAGAGAACATGGTCTGTAAAGTAGAATGTCTTTATAATAATTATTCACAATAATGTCTTTACAATAATTCCCCGCACTCCAAAAAAAAGGAGAATTTGAAATTCCTCTAGCGCATGATACATTAAATATGGCAATGACGTTATATTACACATTAGTAGTGGAGCAGCACATTATATTATCTATAACTTTGTTGGGGCTATTTTTGTAAAATAGATATATGTAGTTACTGGTCAAGTATGGTAAATAAGTTAATTATAATTACGACAGACAAAGCTGTATATTTTCACCTTGCTGAAATTGAATGTTAAATTAATTTCGTTCATACAATTTCATAATCATGAACAGATGTCCCATCCCACTCCATATGCAAAATGCTTGTAGACCTTTAAACGTAAGTGACTAGACTTCTGAAAATAGATAATATTCAGATAAAGAATGAAGTTTTATCAGATATGCAATCACCTCTTCAACAATCACCAGAAAGCTAAATGACAATCTGAATAGATAAAATTACAGTATCTTAAATATTTGTCAATATCACTTCCATTTTTAAAGGAATCTGACTTTTGATTATGTTATTAATGATCAGCCTTTAAACACAGGCTTCATTGAAGCCATTTCAAGACCTCTGAAAATCATTTATCCTTCAAAGTGTAAAGGAATTTATCAGGTCTGCCAGTTCCATTTGACATAACACATATTTTTCAGTCTTCATTATGAATTACCACTTATGTCTTAATTTTTACCTTTAGGTTTTTTTTTTTTTTTGAGAAATAAGCTCAACAGAAATAACATCACCAGACTAAATTCTACCCAGATATATGCAGGTGCACACGTAGAGAAATAACCAAAGAGTAAGCAATGATCTGAGGAAGTTTTTCGACAATGGACAAGCTAACAGAAACAATATGCCAACACCAGGGTATATGTACCATGTTCACCAGTGTGTTTCTCAAAAATCTTAATTGCAAACATTTAGCCTAGGTTTGCAGGTTATAGGACCAATATTATAGCATGATACTTCTTTTGCTTCTGAATTTCATCAATAAACCCAATTTTTTGTTTGTTTCACATTCAGTTTTGGAGATACAGCATAGAAGGTCCTTCTGAATATGGATTATTTCCTTGGCCAGTCTAACGGTTAATCAAGTCATGGGACAATGCTTCCCACCCCCTTTAAACAGACACTTGATGTCTTTGAAGAGGAGTGCTTTTGACAGCTCCACAGCAAAGCTTAGCTGGTGGTATGAGCCTTGGAGGTTCCTCTGATTCTCATTGGGAGATGGAGGAACTGGAGATATCAGAGCTTGTGTCTGAGGCTATAACCAGTGGTGAGCTGGAGCCAGTTCGCACCCATTCTCGCGAACCGGTTGTTAAATTCTGAAGCAGTTTTAGAACCGATTGCTAACCCGCTTCCCTGCAGGAGGCGCTGAGGCTTTGATGGGCTCTGTTGGGGAAGTGATGTAATTCCTGCTCTGGCCACCAGGGACGCTGCGCTGCGAGAGCCATGTGGGCTGCCGCCTGGCCCTGGGCATGAGCCCCGTTGCTGCTGCTGCTCCCCTGGCCCTGGGGCTCCCGATGCTGCCTGGTGGGTCCCCGGCTGCTCTGCTGGGCCTGGGCTGCGTCCTGCTGCTCTCCCCATGAGTATCCACCACCCTGCCCGCAGCCAGCCCCTGTCTCCAGCCACCCCTGCACCCCCGCCTGCAGCCAGCCCGTCTCCAGCCACCCCCTGCCCTGCCTGCAGCCAGCCCCTGCCGCAACCCCAGCACCCCGTCTGCACCAGCCCATCTCCAGCCACCTCCTGTCCTGCCCACATCAGCCTCTGCCGCACTCCCTGCCCTTCCCACAGCCAGCCCGTCTCCAGCCACCCCCTGCCCTGCCTGCACCAGCCCGTCTCCAGCCACCCCCTGCCCTGCCCGCATCAGCCCCTGCCGCACCCCCTGCCCTGCCCATAACCAGCCCGTCTCCAGACACCCCCACACCCCCTGCCTGCAGCCAGCCCCTGCCGCACCCCCTGCCCTGCCCACAGCCAGCCCCTGTCTTCAGCGAGCCCTGGACCCCCTGTCCTGCCTGCAGCCAGCCCCTACCTCCAGTCAACCCCTGCCCTGTCTCCAGCCAGCCCCACACCCCCTTGCCTCCAGCCAACCCCGCACCCTCCTGTCTCCAGCCAGCTCCGCACCTCCTGCCCTGCCCGCAGCTAGCCCTGCCTCACGCCACTGTCTGCAGCTGGCCCCATGTTCACTGGTGCTCTGCAGTTCCCAGGGCAGTAACCCTGCATACCTGCTTCAGTGATGGGGGCAGGGAGCAGCTGGGACCCACACATGTGCACACCCTAGGGTGACCAGACAGCAAGTGTGAAAAATCAGGATGGGGGTGAGGGATAATAGGAGCCTATATAAGAAAAAGACCCCAAAATCGTGACTGTCCCTATACAATCGGGACATTTGGTCACCCTAGCACACCCCCAGGGTGTGGCAGGGACCCACACATGTGAAACGGAGCTCATTTCTAGTTCAGGCCCATCTTTTTAAAAAAGAACTTTAGGCAGGGTTAACATATATCCGTATTTTCCCGGACAAGTCAGGCTTTTTGGTTCTTAAATCGCCAGTTCTTAAAAAAATTCCTCCCGGACGGCGATTTAAGAACCAAAAAGCCTGAACTATCCGGAAAAATACGGATGTATGGTAACCCTGTTGGTACAAAAAATACATACTGGGGCACATCCGTTAAATCAGAACTTTTTATAGGGAACCGGTTGTTAAGATTTTGGCAGCTCATCACTGGCTATAACCTCCCATAATAACTATATTCTACTGTAACAATGAAACAAGAGGAGGATCTTGAAGACAGGAGCTCCTTTCAGAGGAGCTGGACTCAGACTGTGGGAATCACACCTCCAAGAAAGAACGACCAGAGATGATCACACATTCAGAACCAAATGAACTCATTTCTTTCAATCTCATTTTTTTGACTTAGCTTTCCTTAATACATTCTACACACATACACAGAGCATACAGTATCCATGCTCACAACCAAACAACAAACCTGTAAGCTCATCAATTTATTTCTGCTGCAGGGTGAGAAGGAAGAAAGAAGGAAAGAGACTGTCTTTGCTATTTTTAAATACTTTATAGGTGCTCACATCTTGTGGTGATGGGAGCTATGTAAGTACTTAGAGAGACAGGCAGAGTATAGTTTGAAGTGATCCAAACTCCTCTTAACTGATTGTGTATTTAATTCTTCTAAAACATTTATATTATTTGAAATGTGAGCTTTCCCTATACCTATTGCTTAACCACATGTTGATCTGCAAAATTTTTAGTCTTAGCTGGCAATCTGTACTTCAGCTCATATAGAAAGCATCTATGAATTATCCAATGCTTGCATTATTTTTGTTTCCCCCCTGGACATAGTGATTTTCAGTGACCCAATCAGTGCTGCCATGAACCACAGTAACTTCAGCAACAGATGGGACAACAGACAAAAATCGGAACTTTTATCAAACTAACATTTGCCTCTGGTGACATTTTATAAGCATAAGGGATCTGAACTGCTACAAGTTGCAATTTAGTAACTCTATGTAGTGATATTTGAAGAATGAATATTACTTTATCATAATGTGAAGCGTCATCTGACTTAACTGAAAAGTCTTACTTTTCTGGGTTTAAAACAGAATATTTAGCTTTAAATTATCCTCAACTCACCCTCTCATGCCTAAATATTGCACTGCACATGGCAGAGCATTAAATTCATTCACTATTTCGGAGATACCTTCAATATTAAGGCACAAAAGGAACTCCCAGATCCAGGCTCTCCTTTTTTGGGTGGCCTTGTGAAGCTATTTTAGACTAGGTGATTGCTTTGAGAATGTAACCCATCTTCACAGTGAAAAGGACTACAAATGTACTCTTAATTTTAAAATGAAAACTGTGATTAGCCCAGATATTACTAGATACATGAAAAGGATTGTTCATCCACAGCTCCTATTAAAGTCCATGGAAATTGAAGTGCAGCACTTCTGAAAATCTGGCTATTTAATCTGGCTATCATCAAATTGTGATGTCAGATGTGATTCACACTGAAGTCACTAGTAGTTGCCCAGAGCATCATAGAGAAGAAATTGTTCCAAAATTTTCAGCATTAAAATAAAATGAGATTAAGAAGGAAAAACAATAAGAGCAGAGTCATTTTGATTACTCAGAATATGGGAAAATGCTCATGAATCAAGCACATGCACAGAAGTCTTTAGTGTTTAACTAAATATCCCAGGTTCACTGACACACAGTCTTGCCAGTTCCAGGGCTCTTCCAGAAAGGCAGCAGCAGCATGCTTTCTAGCTTCCACTATAAGTTGCTTGTAGTCAAATTACTTATCCCTTGCTAAGTCAAATGATATGCCTCCCCCCATTCTAAATTTAAACCCTTGCAGCTGGATAATTAGGCCATGGGTTCATGCAATTTTTTGTGATCTGGGACAAGGGAGAATTCCACAATTACTACACCTTGACCAGTGTTAAATTTAGGAAACATTCAATGTTTAGTAATTACAACATATCTGAATATGGTGTGACTAATCACTAACTAATATTACCGCAGTACACAGTGTGTGTTTATAGGGTGTAAGTAACAGGCATTTGTATGTATCTCATACTCTGCCTGACAACTGATTGCTAAGCTTGGGCAGGACACAGCAGTTGGCTTGAGGTTAGCCTTACTACATGAAAAAAGTTTTCAAGATGAAGAGCACTATATTAGTGTTCATTTTTACTGCTACCTATTGGGTTTCTTTGTTCCTGTTTTGCTCTGTTCCTTGACCCTCTCTCTTGTCTGTGACCTCACACCCGCCACACTGCTACAATGATAGTTGTATACAATATGCCTTGTGAGGTATCATTTGAAAACTAACATCACACTGGTCAGTAATACCATTGTGAAATATGTATAACGATGCTGTATGCAGAATTATGGATACAGACTGATATTATGCTTTAAAGTCTTGACTAAAAGATGTTTAAACCAAGTTTGTTGGGGGAGTTGATAAATAGGTTTTCTCCCCAAAAAGGAAAGAGGCCAACACCTCAAACCAGGTATGGCCAAATGTAATGGGCTACTATTAATTGATATTGAAGGATGCAGGAAAAGAACATTTACATCATAAAATTGCAGCAGCAAACATCAGATTTGAACATCACCCTAGGGCACAATTTAATCTTTATGGAGTTAGCCCCCTGGTGGAGATAGGAGACTGAAGCTCAGGGGACCAATTTGACCCTTGAAACAAAGGCAGACTGTGAGATATAAGGACACAGAAAGATTTTGGATGATCCTTTAACTGAGGAGACAAGGAAAAACAGGGCCTTGGACTGTGGAGATTCTGGCTAAGAGTTAGCCAGCTATTGCTGGGAAAGGAAGATTAATGAAGAAACTACCTTGAACAAAGACTGTAGTTTGATAAGTTAGGCCTTAGTCATTAGAAAGCATATTTTTATTTTTGTTTGTAACCATTGCTATCTTTATTCCTTCTGTTTGCTATCCCTTAACCTATACCCTTTTGTTAATTAACATGTTTTATTTCCACTGTAAACCAACTCAGTGGTGTGGTTGAAGGGAATGGTCTGTTTACCCCAGCTAAGTTAATAAGCTGTAATGCATTGACTCTTTAAAAGAGCAGTGAACTTAATATCAGCTGTGAACGTTCAGTGATGAGACAGTGCATTGCTGAAATACATCTCTGAGTTGCTCAAGGGCTGGAGTTCACTCATTGTTACCTCTCAAGCAAGGTTAGGGGTGGGAGAGCCTTGAGGAGTTTGCTGGTGAGGAAGACAGACTGATGTGGCAGGGAGCTGACATTCAGTTTAAATCTCCAGCAAAGCTCACACTTGCTGAGGCAGAGAGGTAAAACTGTGAATCACAGATCTGGGTATCCTCAGCAGACTGTTACATTGGCATAAATTACACACAAAATCCTCTGCGTTGATCTCTCTCTTCAATTTACCAGATTTTGAGGAGTAAATAAATCCATTTAGTCATATTTCTTGCTTCATATCTTCATCATGAAACTGAGGAAGAATTTTGAAATACCTTATTTTGGTTCACAGAATGAAAAGGACAAACTAGTTACGAAATGGAAACATTAAAATTTTTTCCAAATATTGTGACTAGTTCCCCTTCTGTTCGTGTCTTGATTGCAACAGCACGTCCTTGCCTTTCAAAGGTTACAATATTAACATAATCTTAACAACCAAAGGTACTCTTAACACTGCCAACAACTTTTTATTAAGATGGAAGTCAAATCATCTCAGATCTCCTTGCAAACCCTCAAATAACATTATTAATTAGGCTCCATCTGACAAGATTTCCCCCATAAGAGGGTAACTTATTTTAATTGTATCTTCTGAATCTACATTTGCAATCAGCAGTAAGAAGCATCAACTGTAGATAAGCCATTAAATACAAATCAAAATCACATGCTAACTCTTAATTAGTGCCCAAAATTAGCATGTGCTCTTTAAAAATAGCTAATATGAATACATTGAAGTAGTTACTATAAATATTTCATAAACTAATTATACCTGGATTTTATTAGGCATTAAAAAAAATCACTTAGCTAATGCAAAATAAATAGGAGAACGTTCTCTTGGCTCATCCAAGCTTTCCTTCTAACCCCTTTCTTGGCATCCTTATCCCACTCTCCTCTTCATGTTTTCTTCCAAACCAGCCCCCTTTTTCCTGGAAGCGTGTTGCTCTTCTCCTGCATCATATAACCACCTTTACCTCTTAATCCATTCTGCCTTAAAATGCACTTCCGCAAACCATATTATCACTGATGGACGCTGCAAGATTGCACCCACCACCATCTTGTGCAAGTCACCGCAGGCATAATTAATCTTTCAAGTGTTTTGTCCCTGTCTTAGATACTTTAATAAGATCCTTGAGACAAGGACTGTCTCTTGCTTTTGTGTTTTTAAAGTGCTCAGCATTCTGCTAGTGCTTAATAAATAGTTCATGAATAATCAGATCTGGCCATGTCACTCATGATAGAATGCCTGTTAAATAGGGCTACATGATCATCACTATCTAGATGCACAGAACTTCCTTCTCTAAAGCACTCAGGCCTGCAGCATTTGAAATAAAGAAGAATTTCCTTCAACTATAACAGTATTAGGCCCTGTGCCACACACCTGAGCAGTTCTGGCATTACTGAAGCACTCAGATACCATAGTCACAAGCAGAGGCAGATTAAGGTTTTGTGCGGCCTTGAGGCAGAGCAAGTATGTGTGTGTGAGACTCTCCCCACCCCTTCCACCTGTGGTCCTACCCCATTCTGCTCCTTCTGCCTACGGTCCTGCTACAGCCCCACCCCTTCTCCCCATGGCCCCACCCCTGTTCCATCCATGGTCCCGCACCATTCTGCCCCCCTCCCCCGCAACCTATTTGCTCCTTTCTTCCCCCCTCCACTGCAGCCCCAAGACCGTAGCTCGGTCCCCCTGCCCTGCAGCAAGGAGTGAGAGCTCCTTCAGCCCTGAAGCTGCAGCAGGGAGCCAGAGCTCCTCCAGTCCCATGGCCACAGCCAGTGTCCAGGTGCTAGGGCTTCCCCCACCCAGAACTTCTGCTGGGGCACAGGGTTGGGGTGTGGGGGCTTCTTTTGCTGGAGAGTGGCATCAGGACATGGGGGCTTCCCCCGCCCTGCCGCCAGGGCTCCGGGCTTCTGCCGGTCCATCTCAGAGGTCTGCTGGGAGCAGGGTACCCATTTTTCCAGGGTCCCCCAATTGACCGGGGCCCTTGAGCACAGGCCCCTGTCGGCCCATTGGCTAATCCGCCACTGATCACAAGTATATTAGAAGAACCTAAACAGAATGAAATAGAAACAATGATCTGCCCACTCATATTAGCCAGAACATAGTTCTGCATGGTGACAGAACACATGATAGGTCCAATTCAGCAAAACACTTATAGCAGTGCTTAACTTTACATATATGAGTAATTGACTTCAGTGTGACTACTCGTGTGCTTAATTTTAAGCATGTGCTTAAATGTTTTGCTGAATTGGGTCTAATCTAGCTAAAGAGCCTTTCCGCTAAACCCATGAATATGAAGGGTTTACAGAGTCCGAATCTTTTTTTTAATGTTTCTCTCTCTCTCTCTCAGAGGCAGCACTCTGTCATTGCCATAGTGTCTTAAATAATGGCAGTCATAGAGTACTGCCTCATGGAGTAACATTTGCTGATGTGTCTCCTTTTTTGAGACAAATAATATCAATTACAGGTCAGTAACTGTAGTGGGGGGGGGGCTGCCCCACTCCAATAAACAGGGGATAAAAGCAGCAAAGCTAGGCTGATTGGGAAAGCAGCCACAGCTGTAGCCAGTTCAATGGTGTGCACTAGAGTGCTGGCCATTCCCCTAGCTGAATCCTTTTACACAGCGGATTTCAGCCTGTGTCTGCAGCTGGGTATGACCTAGCCTAGGTGTATGCTGGAAAGGGGCTTGAGAGCCTGGCACAGCAACCCAGTGCAAGGGAAACCTAGGCTGATAGGACCGGTGGGCTCATTGGGACCCCAGCACAACTGGTGGCACCCTGAACGGGGGTTCAACCTGTCAATGTTACATCTGAGATTATTTTGTCCTTTAGTTTTATTTTTCTTTACTGTGCTACAGCCTGTGCTACTTCTGACTGTGCAGCTACCTGATGATGCTTTCATCTGCAATCATTCAATTTAAAGAGCATGCAGATATTAATCTTTCTATTGAACATCAATTTCCCACAATATATGTGGGAGATATTATATGAACTTTATGTATCATTGTGGGCCAGGGATTGTATATAATTCCATAGGGGAGGGTGATCACAGCTCCTTCAGGAATTAAGAACCGTGGGGTGTGATTAGACAAATTCACTCAGGTTAAACACCTCCAGAGAGGTACCCCTACCTGGAGAAGTTCACATATACACTAGTTCAAACTGTATTCTCCAGAAACCGCAGACAAAGAAAGGATTTTTGGATCAATATTCTGAGTTTAAACTGAGTCAAGACCTTCTTTATGACCCAGCAAATAGGCATTCTGTCCAAGGGTGTATGCAATCCTCCCATGGAAAGGTTGGAAGGACTTTGTCCTAATAAGGCCCCTTGCGACTGACGGTGACCTCTGGTAAGCTTTTATCATGCACATAGGAACTTGTATTGTTTTTAATGTGTTTTCTCTGTAATGCTTTCACCTTAAGAAAGGATGTGCTTGCTTATACAGAGCTATATGATAACTTATAATTGCTGGGAATTACAGCTGTTCATAGTCTTTGCAGAGAAAGCAAAGTACGGATGCTGGCCTGTCTAGGTAGCCTAGCTTGCTGTGGATATCATGATGTAGGTGAGAAACCGAACACCCTCAGCAATAAGAAAAGGAGTACTTGTGGCACCTTAGAAACTAAGACATTTATTTGAGCATAAGCTTTCGTGAGCTACAGCTCACTTCATCAGATGCATTCCGATGAAGTGAGCTGTAGCTCATGAAAGCTTATGCTCAAATAAATTTTAGTCTAAGGTGCCACAAGTACTCCTTTTCTTTTTGCGAATACAGACTAACACGGCTGCTACTCTGAAACCCTCAGCAATGAGAGAGAGATGCAGGTCTATACTCGAGAGGTGACAGCTGAGGAACTGGGAGCCTAGAGGGTCCACAGCGGGGGAATACAGGTAGAGTTGTCCTGAAGTATGACACTGCTAAAGGAGGAAAAAAGTTAACAGAGGTGGTAGGAGAAATCTTGTTTTGTTTATGCCTGCTATCTTGATTTTCAACTTTTTCCTCAAGTTAAAAAAAAAGTAGCCCCTCCCACCCAATTCCCCCTTCTTTGATAACAAAACCAACATTTCAGTTTCAAATGAAATGAACATTTTAATTTGACTTTGAATGGTTCTGGCAAAATATCTTTAATGAAAGTTTTGTTCAAAATTTTGTGTAGAAATAAAACAGAATTTTTTGACCTGCTCTAATAATTACCTGTCAAAAATATTTCATTTCTAAGCAAATAGTCCCACCAGGTGTCAGTAATGTCAATTTTATCAAATCTTCTAATCTATGAAAATTTTAGATTTTTTTTCTTATTACTCACTGAGTATTGGTATAGAAAACTGAAGTTTTTCTTCTCTTTTGACACCACCTAAGGCTAATGTGTTCATGACATCCAGAGTACGAGTAATAGGTTTAAGCACGTGTACTTACATTTGTCCCTTTAGCATCCTCTCTGGTTAGTTTAATGCCCTCCTGCTTGCTCCAGCTTGTCTCCAGTGCAGAAGATTAGCTCCCCTATCTTTGAGGTGCAGTCAGTTCAGTTCATGGAAAGTGGCCCAATGTTACACAAAACCTAAATCTTCAAGCTTCACACTTGTTGCATAACCAGCTGTTCATCTCCAGTATTTTCAGCCTTCTGCCTCCTCTCAATGGGACTGGAAAGATCTCTGAGATGATTACTTGGATTTTCCTCTTCTTCAGGTCCCTACTGAAATTCCTGAAGTCTTCAGTAATTTGTGTAGTTTCACATAATGCCATATGGCTGCTTTCAAAATTTTGCTTCTAAGTGTTCTTAGCATACATTCAAAGCATACAAGTATAATACATTATTTTTCCCATAGGTAGTATACTTTGGAAATACTACTAGTTCATAAAAATGTGTAGAATAAGCACAAAAAAACTAATGTTAACTATGCTTGCAGTTAATAACTACTCAGTCCATCATGACTGGCATTGCCCTTTCTAGCTGCCCTAGCAGAAAAGCCAAAGGTAGGATATACATAGAGACTGAGCAATACTCTCTAGAAGGTGTCTTTCCAAAACAGGGTTGAGGCACAATGATCAGCAGAGTATGGATAAACTTGCAAAGCCATCAGCCATTGATTTTAGTCTATTCTGGGGACTAAGAGACTTCCCTTTCCCGTGCTGTCACTCTGGCAAAGGAACTAGGGAAAAAAAAGTTACCTGAAAAGCTAAAAAGAATGTGATTGCTATTTTTCATGAGGTATGTACAGAATATGATTTTTGTATATTAACCTAGCATTCTTTTATTGCTATTTCTATATTTTATATACAGTATCATCTCTGAAGAATGAATGAAACTCACAATTCATGTAGCTATAATAATTAACTCGTTTTGCTATACTATAGCTTTAATAAAAGTTCTCTGATCACTTAAGAGCGTCCTGAAATTTTAAAATTTAAAACATACAAACTATCATCCTTCCTTTATTGAGCTGTGTGGCATTTGACCTACTTATCCGTAACTGCCATACAACTATTTAAAGACACACAAATTTAGTAAAAAACCACTCTTTATTACATCTCTTTTCTAGTCTGCAACTGGATGTGAAGTTCTGTTCTGGTGCATTTTGCACTGAGCAATAGTTGCATGTTGAGGAAGACAATAACCTATGTCTCAGCAGTGCCATCTGCTGTGGACTCAAAAGACTTTCCATATATTCCAAGTGAATTATGCTGCAATAACACTACCTTGATTTCTTTCTCTTGGCCAATTTTTCAAAAATGAGTGCTTAAAGTTAGGTTTCTAAGTCCATATTCAGACACTTACATTTTCACAATTTGTTCATGCAGCAGCTCTGATTCCAGTGGGAGTCAAACTTTGCTTCCAAACTACGATGCTTGGCTGTACTCTTTGACTATTATGTTATTCTTTCAGAATCAGAACTGGCAAATGATTATCTTTGACCAGCTATATTGTTGAAGTCAAAGCAGTAGTTTGCTTTTTTACCAGCTACTTTTTTCCAAACCTTTGAGCTGCATCAAGCCTAAACCCACCAGAGACAGGGAGATCAAATCAACCCTCCTTTTAATTTGGTGACAGAAATTTATCAAGAGGTACTAGGTATCACTGCACATGATAAAATACAGAGGGGAAAAAATGCCAAAGAATTCAAGTATTGCATTGCTTACAAACAGCAAATATTTAGATCAAGTACTGTTTAAGAAGAATCCAAAGCACAGACAAAAGGAGAAGAAAAAATAATGAGATATCTATATTGGGATTCATTAAATCTTTGACAGGTTTCAGAGTAGCAGCCAAAAAAAAAATTTTTTTTCCACCAAATGCATCCGATGAAGTGAGCTGTAGCTCACAAAAGCTTATGCTCTAATAAATCTTTGGGGGCTGAAACTGGAATTTTTTTTTTCAGATGAACTATTCTATGCTATTTCATGTTTCCCTTCCCTTAAGGTTTTTGACTGGGAATGTACTGTTAAAGCAGCAATAATTTCAATTATTTATGAATGCTGCAGAAAAATATAGATCAAATAAGATGTGGAAGACAGGCAGCAGGATGAGGAGGTTAGGGCTCAAATGATTAGGTATGGGAGTGGTTCTTCAGATTTTTCCTGGGAGGTATGTAGTTCTAAAAGAAGGGTTTTTCTTAGGAGATCTAAGCAGACCAATAGACAAATTAGAAACTTTAAAGGACTTGCAAATGAATAGCTGGTGTTCAAATAACTTAAAATTCTCACTTAGTAGCAATTGTATTCAGCCTTTGAAGGGAGTGAAGGCCCACTAATAGCAGTTTAATTTTTTTTCTATTTAAACTGCCTCTTAAAACAAAAATAGTAAAGATCCACCAGGTTTATTTTGAACATCTGTTTGAGAATCAGATCCCCAACAGGGTATAAATCAGCGTGACAATCTCATTCTATTTTCTCTCTTTTTAATGAATACTCTGTCACCATGGGACAGCGGCGGTACTATGGAGTAACAGCTGAATGCCGGGGGTTTACTGTCATGACCTGCATTCACATTTGTGCTCTACTCCCTCATGTAGGGTGAGTTTGGGAGCACATCCCATGGTTCATAGTGAGTCTGTATACTGTGCCCTTCTATTAGTGCTTTTGTGGTGTATTGTAGAAGAATTTGTTTGTCCCTTCTGGGGATCCTGTGTGGAAATGACAACTCATTAAAGTGAACAAGTTTTGGTTTGGCATGCTCCAAATTTCTGTCTATGGCCCTTGTTCTAATGAGCAGGAAGGTATAGATCCAACTTGGAGGAATGACCTGTACCCAATGTAGGTACTAGTGCAAATCTCATTTTGTTGATGAAGAAGAAGTAGAGCAAGAAATATAGTGGTGGGCATTTCAGCAGCAGGTTGTCACCATGAGAAAGTGGTGGTATGCTTTCTTAAAGACAGCATGCAAGATATATACAGAGGTGGAGGCATGGAGATAACTGATGAATCCCCATATACTGACCTGCAGTTATGGCCCAGACCCACAAGTATTGAGTAGTGGGACTACATGGTCATGCAGACTTAGGATGACCATCAGTGGGCTCCAAACTTCCATGAGCAAGGCCACATCCTTGGAGCTGTATGAGGATGTCACTCTGCCCGTTCAGTGCCAGGACATGCAGGTGAAGGTGGCCTCCTCTTTCCTCAACTCACAACCTTCTGGTTCTATATGCTTCAAGCAGTCTGCCTGACCCACTACTCCATCCCATATGAAGTTGTTGCTTGTGCTTGGTGTACTGCTAATGATGTGAACTCTCTCATCATAGTATGGGTCCATCCTCAAGGAATTACCAGAATGGAGCTACGTCCTTGGCATTGCAGTAAAGAATCTTAATCCTTTTGTTTTTCTCCTGATACTGGAGTCCCATTTGTTGGATTCTTTGCTCAACCAGCTTATTTGAAATGTCATCATGCAGACTGGTATTTTGGTTTTTACTGCCAAAATCATGGGCCTTGATAGCCTTGCACCAGAGATTTATACGTATATTCCTGTCAGTCTCTGGCTAGCTGGCAGTATGCAGAGATGTTATCTTCTTGGTCTCCAGTCTCAAATAGAGCTCTGCACCAAAACCAGACACCTGCAGTTTCTTGTACTGGAAGGTACATGAGAAAGTAAGGAACCAACAAGCCTATATGCAGTGATAGGTGACTTCCAGTCCCAAGGCAAGAGAGATGGCAAGAAGAGATGACAAGACAGAGGAACCCAGGGGAATTGTGGGAAAGCACTGGAGAACTACCTGCCCTCAATTGTTATGTCATGGCACTAACCACCATCAGTACTACAAAGAGGTCATACACGGGCTGACAAGTGAACTCACCTGAGCCATGCCATATATCCCCGGTCAGGCTAGCTGGTTTGTGTTGCTAACATCACCTTACACCAGTGAGAGGTGGGGGTTGAGTGGTGGAGGTTGAGTAAATGGGAACACGTGAACTGTGTGTCATGTTAACTTGCTGGTGAAAACAAGACCTCAGAAGAGAGACAGAGTGCATGAAGAACACAGTAAAAGTTTCTGTGGAAGAAACTGTAGCTCCACAGCAGGATTCCTTGGAAGTCCATCTACAGATAATAATAATACCTAAATCCTTTAATGTGGCTTTCATTAGTAGGTCTCAAAGACCTTTACAAAAGGAGGTCAGGATCGTTACCTGATTTAAAGATGGGGAAACTGAGGCACCTGACCTGCTCAAGGTGACCTAGCAGGCCAGTGGTAGAACTAGGAATAGAACCTAGGTCTCCTAACTTCCAAGCCATTGTTCTATCCACTAGACCAGTCTGTCTTCCTTAAACAATCAGCAAAGAAGTGTGGTCTGGTGGAATAAGCACTAGGGTGGGTATCAGGCGGTCCTGAGTTCTAATCCTGTCTCTATCACTGACTTACCGTGTGGTTCTGAGCAACTCAATTCACCCTTTCTGTCTCTGTAAAATTAAGTAATAATATTACTTACCCATGACATTTCTAGGAAAGTAGATGAAGGTTAATTTGCTATCTGCACCGCGCATTTAAAAGCTAGAGCTCTGCCTACTTTCGGGGACAAAGGGAGTGGTCAGACTATATTGATTCTGGAATGGAAGTAGAGCAATCGAGGGGGCTTTACGCTATTGAAGAATCAGTGAAGGTGGTAGATTATAATCAAGAATCTGGCCAATAAAGCACTATAAAACATTTAGTAATATTATTATATGCACCATCAGACAGGGACTGATAGGGTCAAGAAGGGATGGGTTGAGGTATAGTGGTTCTCTTCCCACCCCATTCATCTACCACCAACACACCAACATCAGAAGGATTGTGAACCTTAAACTGTGGATCAAGTCAGCATTAATCTTATGCCTGTTACCTCCAGCCATTTGGGGTTTACTGAATAAAAAGGTGACAGCACAAGAAACTGGCTCCTGACAGGGCTGCACTGCTCTGAAAGAAATGTATGGCCTAGGAAGTTGTGAAGAAGCCAGGTTACAAACAGCAATCTAGAGACAGATGCAGGTATAGGAGACCTAACAATCCACTAGTTCCACAGAGTAGGTTGTGTATGTGTAACCCACTGGTCAGTGTGTGTTACGTGTCCTCTGGCCCTCATCCACAGAGGATCAGAGTCTGTTACAACTGTCAGCTAGGAAGGCTGGCTCTTTTATACAAGCTTCTAATTCTGGAGGTCACCACTTCAGTCCCTAGTGTCAGCAAAGATAGTGGCTGCCACATTAACTGGTGCTCACAAGGTCGATGTACATGACAACCACCATTTTGGCTGAGCCCAGGGATTCAACTCAGGTCCTCCAGAATAAAAAACTTGAGTCTCTACAGGTTGACCTTAAGAGTTGTCTTAACTCAAGTACTCTGTGGATCAGGCACAGAGAGGCTGCATAACACACACTGACCCAGTGCGTTATGTATTAAAAACGCATTCCACAAGGGAATTAAACACATTAAAAATTGAGAACCTGGCCAAGGTTTTCAAAAATGTTTGCCTAAAGTTAGGTAAGAGGTCTGATATTCTCACGTGCGCTGAGCACTTAGCAGTTCCTTCAGAAGAGCTACTCAGTGCTCACTACTTTTGGAAATCAGGTCACATATTTAGGTGCCTAAATATGGACTTGGGGTCCTTAATTTAGGCTTCCATTTTTAAAAATAATATTGGCCATCAGCTATACGTTTATCGTAAGTCACAAATTTATGCAGATATCAAAATAGCTATTTCAAAAATGAGCTAAAGCATCAAAGCAAAAGCTTTCACTTACATTAGCTGGCTTCCATCACATGTACACAGTTAATCCATTTCTTTCCAAATATCTCTAAATGATTGTTTTAATTTTTCACATTTTTTTCTGAGTCATCTGTCATATCTATGAAGGGATGACATACAACTGAGAAGAGAGCCACACCCATGTTATGGACAACACATGTGGCTTAAAAGATCTCACAGTTTCAAGATAATTCATTCACATATCTTACAAGTGTGTGGTAAGAAAAAGTTCACTGTGTGAACTTTGAGATTTAAAAAAAAAATAGTTCAGCTGTTTTTCTAGAACGTTTCAGTAATTTTAAGAATTTAAGAACTGCCTTTTCAGGATAGACCAATGGTCAATCCATTCTACTGTTTTTGGAAGTACCAGTGACCAGTACCAAAGCTTCAGCAGAAGGTGTACAAAACTCAAAATGAGCCAAGCAGTACCACAAGCAGATCATCTCTGGAGCCAGTTGTCCCCATGCATCAGAATAAAACCTAAAGAATCAGCTGAGTTGTAGTCATTAGTGGTTCAAAGATTAGCACATTCACTGCAGGGGGGGAGGGATGACTATTACTTTTGAAGGCAAATATGACCATCTATTTAGTGCCCATCTATGTGATATCTCACTCTTTTTCCTTCTTTTTTTTTTAATCAAGAAAGGTTTAATCTGCTTTTCTGGTTATTTTTTTTTAAACTTTATTCCCCCCCCCCCGCCAACTTATAAGGGTTCAAATTCAGATTCACAAATTGGCTCAACTCAAAGTCAATGAGATCCACACTCACGCATTCAAGAGAGCCAGTCCCTGTGAATATTTTACTCATTCTGACCCAGTACAAAATGCACAATGTGATGCTGTTATGAGCTGGTTTGAACCTTGAATGAGTTAAGTTAAAAACTTGTTAAAACTGATATATAATTATGTTCTTCACTTAAGACAGTTGTCAGACAGTTAAGGGGCCACACCTAGTAGAGTCTGCCCAGAAATTAGTATCATGTGGCTGGGGAGTTCCACTGAATATTCTTCTGACTGTGTGCGTGTGCCCATGTGCAAGTAAAAGGTAAGTGGGTTGAGACACTAAACCAGAGATGGAGAGGCAAGGAAACCAAGCAGCATCCTGTGAGCTCCGTGTATCCCCCTGGAAAAAGCTAGAATTGTTTAGGTCTGGTGCTAGCTAGAGGATTGGGGGCTGTAAGCTAAGGCCTTGTCTACACTACAGGTAGTGTCGGTAGAACTTATGTCACTCAAAGTTGTGAATAAGACCCCCCATGAGCAACATAAATTACACCGACAGTGTAACCACTGACTGTGGACAGTGCTATGTTGGTGGGAGAGCTTCTCCCACGGACATAGCTACTGCCTCTCATGGAGGTGGTTTTATTATGCCGACGGGAAAGCTCTTTCCCATCAGCATGGAGCATAGTCATCAGAAATGCAATGGGGGCCAACTGTCACACTTCTAGGGTAGACTAGCTCCAAGAAACTATTCTTTTGTTTTGCATTCAGAGAAGCAGGACCTTGCATATTCCTTGTAAATTAACAAGATTGAATCAAAAGAAAATACCAGATTCCATCATCAACTTTTATCCTGGCTGGAACATCCCCAGAGGGCCCTGAACTTTGACTAGATGCACGGGTTGAAAAGGGGCAACAATGCAAATGGATTAGAAACAGTCTCAAAGGGAGTTTTAGCTGATCCAATAGATTTGAGTGATATTGATTTTATCAAAATGATGTGCATAAAGATTCAATTTCTCAGTGTTTATTACCAAAAATTAAATCTACAACATGTGCAAAGCACACAACATTATGCAACCCAATGGCTGTATTGTCTGAGGCCACAACCCTAGCTAAGGTAAATAAAATACCTCTCCTCTATTTTCTCCCTTAGCTTGTTCAGACTACATGCAGCATGTGACCTATGGAGACTCCGTATGCACAATGCAGCACCCCATTGAATGCTGCAGCCCTGACTACTACGATTCTCTCTGCATCAGTGGGTGCCCATACAGAATTAATAGCTTGACAACTGGTAACTGTCTCCATCATTTCCCCAGGTGCCAAAAGCCCCAGCAGCTAGATTCTCCAGCTTTTTCCCCTGACAAGGTATACAATGCAGCTAGGCACTGTCAGGACAAACATCTGTGGCATATCAAATACTGAAAATGGGAAGACAGCAATAATACATTGAATTCAATATCAAAATCAACACCTGGGCCACTGGCTGATTGCACTAATTTTTGATATTTGTTTTTAAAATGTAAATGCTTCAGAATTTCAGTTTAGCTTGCCATGAAGTATAGAGAATAGTGCACACACTGAGGTATTTAATAGAAGTGACAAGTTTTTAAGGATGACCAGCATATATATTCATGTATGTATTTAACCGATGGGTCTATCATGCCTACTGAAACTTCTCAGCTCAGCTCTTACCCACATTCTCAGATGGGTATTTTATTCAAATTAAGAACTTTGAACCCAAGTCCCTATGTAGAATTTAATTAGATCAAGGATCATTCATGAAGACTATAGATACTATAATTGACCTGCTCTCTCAAAATGCAGTCTGATGCATTTCTGCCATGATGCTGATGGATAATGGATGAATATTTTGGATTTACTTTCCATTTTGCAGCCAAAACTCTTCAAGCAGTGTAGAAAAATAATCTAAAAATTGATATGTCAGTCAAATGTTTAGATTAATAAATAGAACCATATGCATGAAAGGCCTAAATGAGGTTTCCAGCAAGAAGATATTTTATTAACAGAAACAAGCTCTTCTCTGAATTCCTTTTAATATGACAAATGAACTTCTCTTTTACAGCAAAGACACTAAATCATTCTGTGTTACCTTAATCCTTCCATGAACAGCTGTGCTCTTGCAAAGGTTTCTTCTGTGCCCAGCAGCAGGAGCACTCAGCTAGCTGAAAAGGAAGAGATAATTTATACAAAAGTACTGAGCCACCTTTGAACTAAGTAAAAATGTCCCTATATAAAGAAAGAATGAGGGAGCATCATCTGAAATCATTTGTTATCTAAACCCTTCACTTCCCATAGTTTTTATCTGATAACCTTCAGGCCCCAAGACATTTTGCAACAACACTTTTCAAGTACAGATTCATTAACTATGCATTTCTTTTGGTTCTTTTAAGACAAAGCATTTATATTTTGCCTAACACATAGGAACATCAAACTTTTTGTATCTCACTATCCCTCATGTAACTTATAACCTAACCTGAACACACAGACAGAAATGAAAACTGAAAAGTGTTTCTTTCCTCCCCTGCCCCCAAACATGTGAACTTCATTAGAGCTATGTGAAATATATGTGATTTCTTGTTTTGTGCAATTTTTCATGGCCAAATGATGCACAGTTTCACCAATTAGATGAAAATATTTTCAAAGTGAAATTTTTTCCATTTGATGCAAATGAAAAGCCTTTTTGTTTGTATCATTTTTCATATTTTCTGCATCTTTCATGCAGTCTGATTATTTCCCCTGATAAAAGCTGCTCCTTGTTTATGGTAACATAAAGAAAAAAAAAATCACAAAATGTCAGTGACACCCCTCACACAACACCCCCCCACACACGTACATTTTAGGCGAGTGGTGGGCACTGAAAGCAGATAATCTGCCAGCTTCACGTTATACATGAAATGTGCCATCATTTTACACATTTCACCCCAGTGGAATGTTATTTATTAACTGTATTGAAATAGCATATAGGACATTCAGGCATAGACCAAGACTCCATTGTGCTAGGCACTGTACAAACAAAACAAAAAAATGTCTGCTCTAAGGAGTTTACAGTCTAGGTACAAGACAAGTGAAACAGATGAATACATTATAGACAGACTGACGGGAGCACAAAGAACAATGAGATAATATTGGTCAACATGACAGGCAATAGACTTGTGCTTAGAGTCAAATATATACTCTTAATCTTTTGAAGACCCTCATTTTCCCTGTTCTTTAAAGCTAGAAGAAGTTTTTTTTCTACCCATGATCTGCATAGATCCTCTCAGGAGCAGTTACAAGTCAAGAGCATCAGATCTGCCACTGGAGAACCTTCCATACTTTGCTCAGTGCTACCAAAAATAGATGGGAAAAATCCGACAATGCTTCAGAACCTTAAGTTATTGGAGAGGGATCCCCAGTTAATAAGCCTTCCCAGCACAAAGAACAGAGACATACATTCACATCATTTAATATTTTGTGCACTTACTCTGAGCAAGTGACTTACAAGAAAAAATTAAAATGAACTAAATACACATAGCTGGCCAAAAATGACTTATGTGGCTATATAATTACAATCTACAACTATCAAGGAGAGGAATTGTCTAAGAAGGAAACTGAGCAAAAAAGAGACATCCTAAGGAATTCTGTGTTACAAATAAATTAACCTTTGTTATTGCCTCTTTTATGGAAATGCTAGGATATAAAACACTGCCTGGTATTAAGAGTTACTTTAAATGATGTGAAATTGAATATATTTTGAGTAAATTTCCTAAGCTTTTGGGGTCCATACAGTTAAAAATCAGATTTCATGTCCTGAGACCAAAACCTCAGTCCTTGAAGCCTGAAAGTCAGCAGAAGGAAAAAAAAAAAATAAAAGTCTTGAGAAAAGTATGTGCACATGAAACACTTTTTGCCAGATAACCCTCACAGATTAATTCATGTTTTTAGAAAGGAATTGTGTGGTTTCTTGGCTGAGAAGAACAGACACAGCCAAAATGAACATTTTGCCAAGGATATCTTTCTTGTTTCAAACTCTTCCTGTAATCATCTCAGATAAAACCATAGCAGGAATACAGAGGGTGTTAGACTGTATATAGAATAAGAAAAGATCAAGAGTGAGTGCAGATACTTTGTACAGACCCATTAACTGTTCTAAATATTCCACAGTACTATCAAGCTAGTCAACTAGAAGCAGTAGTGTTCTAACCCAAACAAACAAGAATAAGAAAATTGTGGCAGTATAAACATTGCTATGCTACCATGGATTTAAAAAAAAAATAATAATCACATCCTCCAAAAATTCACACACATCCTTTACTGAAGGCTACTCTATATGGGTGTGAGATAGAGCTAGACATAAAATAATTTATTTTCCCTCACCAATGACACCCATTGTAAACAATCCAAGTCTTAACCCAAATCATGAATCTGAGAACTTCAAAGATCAGGAGAGCCATGGAATACAAATAGTTGGCCAGCTATTCAGCAAATAAACTTTTCTACCATAGGCTATGTCTACACTAGCACTTTTGTCAGTATAACTTATGTTGCCAGGGTGTACCCCTCTGAGTGACATAAGTTATACCAACGTAAGTGCTGGTGTGGACAGTGCTATGTCAGCGGGAGATGCTCCCCTGCTGACATAGCTACTGCCACGTGTTGGGGGTGGTTTAATTATGTCAACAGGAGAGTTGTCTCCCATCAGCATAGTGTGGTACACAGGAGATCTTACAGCAGTGCAGCTGCATCCGTGCTACTGTAAAGTCTCTAGTGTAGACAGATACTTATTTAGAGATAAAAATTATCTTCAGCTGATCCATTCTCCCCTGGTAACAGCATTTTCAAGTTAGGCGTTATGTTTCACAACCTTCTAGAAAATCTGTTTTGGAGAAAGCTAACTTTAATAGAAGCAATGGCATCTGGTCAATTAGGAAACAAAAGGTAACTAATTAATATCAATATCTGCAGACAACTTTCCTCACAAAAATTGTCCATATATGACATGCTGGGAAAAGGACCTGGACAAAACAAATTACTCCAGAGTAGTGGGGTTTGATCCAGAAGAGAGAACCAGCAATCTGACTTCATAGTACTGTTGAGGAGTCAGTGCAGGTCCAAGGAGGGTCTGTTTACATCATCATCAGCATCACCTAGCAGTAGGAGTCCAAAAAGGAGCCGCTTACTTCAGCAGCTGTATTGCCCCGGTGGTCAAAAGTATATGGGTTCACCCCTTGTGGCTGCAGCCTTGCCTAACACCGAGAGACTCAGGGTGGGGGGGGCACCTCTCCTGGTGGCTGGGTTGCCCAGTGGCGAGAGTCTCAGGGAGCTGCATCCCTTGCCAGCAATATCACCAAGTGGCAAGAGTCTATGAGGCAACCTCTTCTGGTGCAGAGAGGTTAGGGGAACCCAGGCCCACCCTACTACACCAGATTCCAACCCAGGCCCTTTGAAACCAGTTACCCTGTTACAGGGCTCAGATATCCATATTCCCCCAGCACATCCCCTGGGTTGCTTCTTGCCCGAGTATCTCCTCGGCTGGTACTGGCTTATCATCCACTTCGATCCTCATGATCAACTGGTTTCCCATAACATAGTCAGGGTGCTTGGTCTTGGCAGTCTGGAGCCCCAGTGGCTTCTAAGCAGGAGCCTGCAGTATACAACCACTCTTCTCCTCAGCCAGCCCAGACTGAACTCAGCTGCTTCCTTGTATATGCTCCGTCTTATGGGAGCATGCCCAGCAGAGGTGTGGGGGTGTGGCCTCTTGGACCCAAAGCAGTTGGTTAACCCCTGCATTGCCAGTGTGGGGTTGGTACACCCCATCACAAGCACAATAAAATAAAATTTCTTTAAGGTACAGTTGCAATGGTACCTCACACCAGACAGATATAGATTGAATGGGGAAAAATTTTGGAGAAATTGTGAAGAAAGAGGAGATTCATGCATATATGATGGACATGTCCAGCCATAAAAGGGTACTGGAATGCAATTCATAATCCATTTTACAAATTATTGACTATTTATTACCACATGATCCTTGGGTAATCCTCCTGGCGCTTTCTAGTGGAAATGGTCATGCAAAGGGAAATGAAGAATTAATCTCTCATCTGCTAGTTGCCGCTAGGTGACTGGTAGCCTTCCACTGAAAAAAGAAAATCAGTCCTATTGTAAAGGAATGGTTCAAAAATATGGGAGTGGTTGTGTGACACTCTGTACCTCAAAGTAGCACCCTGGAATCCCCATATTTACCACTCTCATATAATTATGATATGTTTTATACAAAGCATACCTTATGAGATATCATTTTAAAAGTCTTGATTTGCTGAACATTAATATCCTGTTGGATTGTATGTGCTGTCATTGTATGGGAAGTTATGAAGTATTGCTCTATGAGTTACTGAAATATGTTGTGAGGTTGAGAATTCTCACTGCCAGCCTTTCAGTTGCAACAAAGGAGGGCCCAGCATCACCAGTCATACTTCCAAAGCATCACCAGATTATCATTATCCCTCACTCTGGGAAATCCCTTTCTAAGAAAGAATCTGAAAGAGATCAGAAGCCAGCTTTGCAGTCTCAGGACACCTCTATCCTCCATTTATAATGCTGCTTGTGAGAAAGTCAGGATCACAGCTTGCTTCCTCCTCTCCAATACTCTGGCGTGCTGAATCGTGGTCCCAGAACCCCAGACACAGGCTATGCTTTGCACTGTAATCTACTTTAGGCTCCTTTCAATGATCGACTGCTCAGAGAATCTCTGGAAAAAACTCCAAAGTCTCTTACAACTCAGCAAAATTATTCTTTATAGCACTTCAAGAAGCTTGAGAAACAATTTATGGAATAATTTTATTCAATAAATTTCTTATCTTTTCCTACCTACTTATATATTTGAGGTAATTATACGTTCCACCTTTACCAAAGTATCTGAACCCTTCATAATCTTAAATGTATTTATCTTTACAATATCCCTATGCAGTGGCTGGGTTAAAGAATTCTGAGGTCCTGTGCACTACGGAAACTGCCCCCATCCACACACCTAGATTCAAATTTGGCCTACCTCCCTCCCCCCCACATCATGACGGAGGGGCAGCCAGGCCAAACTTGAGCAATGTCGCAACCCAGTGTGCCAGGTTGCCATTCCACCCACCAAAATCTGGTAGTTGGGGCCTCCACTTAGATAGGGGCCCTGTGCAAGTACACCCAGCGTGCATTGGTTAATCCGGGACAATCTCTGTGAGGTAGGAAAATGCTATTATTGCCATTTTATAGACAGGGAACTGAGGCACACAGATTAAAGTAACACTTTCAAAATCTGTAGATTTCAGAGAAATAAACAAAGGAGCTGGTTGGGAATTTTTCAACTAAACATTTTTACATTGAAAAATTACAATTAATTGAAATGGAAACTTTTCACAGAAAAGCATCTTTTCAATCAAAATTTCATTGGGAAGATTTCACAGGTCTATTTTGAAATCAGTATCCTAATTTGGAGAAGGAACTTGAACCTGGGTCTCCAGCATAACAGGTGAACACCCCAACAACTGGGCTTTTAGTTATTCCGGGGTGGGTGGAGGTGTCTGTCTGTCAGTCTCTCTCTCTCTTTCGCTCTCATTTTTCATTAAAATTTTGAATGAGAAATGAAAACAAATGTTGCAACCTCAACATTGTTCACAAAATGTAATTACTGTTATCCAGCAAGCCCTAATAAACAGGAAGCCATCGCTTTCCATGCCAGGTACTGTGCTTCTAGCTCCTATCATCTGTCCCCATCTTCCTTAGCAGACAACTGCAATCTGAAATGGGGCTGGAGAAAGAGAAAACCAAATTGAAATAGTAAAAAGGAGCCAAGTTCATTCATACATGAAAAACTGGAAACATTCTGAGAAGTCAGGAGCAAAAAGCTGAGGTGTCCCCAGGGCTGCTTAAAACTACTTGACTGATGTTTGTGTGCAGCTAATAAGATAACTAAACAAAAGTTATCACATCACATCCTGTTATATAAATGCCCTTTTGAAGTACATTGTGTTCCTTCAAGTTGTGTCACATCATGAGCTGGTCAGATGCTTCATTCTAACTGACATTCAATGCTAATTTAATTTTTTGTAATGCTGAATTATTTGTGAACTGATCCTCATTTTGTGACTGTATTTGTTATTTGTAACTAGTTGATGGTTAGTTTTGAATTAACCATTTCGGAAGCTGTTTAATTTGGCCATTGATGTTGTTTGGTTGGTCACAAAAGCCACATTATATTACTTCTCCTCCCTTATTATGTAGCAATTTTCTTTTCAACAGGAGAATAAGGATTACCAAAAGGTCACTTCTAAATACATTCTTCTCCAGAAAATAGAGGTATGTATAAGAAAAACAGAAATCTCCCACACCTTTGGAAGAACAAAATCTGTTCACACAAATGTTGGAGACTTATACTTAACAATGGGTATGAATATGGATAAGCTGAACAATGGTTTACAGTTTGAATGCATGTTTCTGAATCCTGATTTGCAACATTCAAACAGCTAGAGTCAAATGTTCTCAAGTCTCATACCTTATGAGTAAAACTTGTAGATCACCACTAGAGGACCCCCTCTTCTTTTAAATGAGAAAAAACAACTCAATGAGAAACAAAATTGTATTCCTTCACACATAAAATGTGTGAATGTGGCCAGTGTTTAGAGACTTGTGGGCAGTCGCAAATGTTCAGAGCGTGGTTTAAGATGAAAAGAGATTTTTGAAGCAGTTTCTGGTTCAAGTAACCAACCTGTGTAATTAAATATTTTAATGTACTGAAAAAAAAAGATATGTCACTCTCCAAGACATATCTTATGTTTTATAGGATTGAACTGGACATAAAAGTATTACACACCAAGAGAAGAATTTCAGCCTATTACTGCTGCAACCTCAGAAAATGCTCACCTCTTCTCCCCACAAAAAGTCAAACATTACCCTCCCACATAACTGAAACACCTTGACATCTGAGGACCAAATTCTGATCTCATTCATATCTCAACTTCAATAGGTTTGTGGAGGTGTAACAAAGCACTGAATTTAAGCCTGTACTATATAGGTAGGATTGGGGTGGGAGGAAAGGGGGGTTTCTATGCAGGCCATTGAAGCTGTCATGCAAAAACAAAACAAAAGGAGGTGCAGGGGAAAAGAAATTGTAGGCCCTGTACCTAAAGGGTGATCCATAAGGGCAGATTCATATGCCTGTGTAGAGTGCCATTAAGCTCAGTGCTACATAGGGTATGATGTCTACCCACACTGAAGCAATTGGAGGATTGTGACCTAATAGAATTAAATTTACCAGTAAGAAATGTGCGAGGTAAAACTTGGCCCTAAAATAAAGAAACCATTGAACATTTTAGTGAGGTGCTATTTCTTTCTCTCATTCTCAAAGACTATTTGCCTGAAGCATGTGGTCACTGCAATAATATGTTATGGGTCCACTGCCAATAAAAGTTACCTCTTAGGGCATGATAAATAACAGAAGTTAGATACTGAACTCAGTAGAGAGTTTGGCCAGAAGAGGGACTGTACTATCTGGCCCTTCTTTGAGACAGTCTCTACCATACTTATTCAAAAGATCATGAAATCTCTAATTTTCATATGTTAAGGATAAGAGCCTTTTAGACCAAAGAACTGAGTTGAGAAAGCAAAGTCTAATATTTGATATTTTCCTAGGATTAACAGATTTACCACCACACAAACCCATTTGTGAATGGGATAGAGATAATTGGTAAAACAAATGATATTTTAATATCTCTCTAATATCTGTTATTCAAATAGTCTCAAAGTGAGCTTGAAAAAATATTTTGCCTGTTGTTTCTCTTGTATTCATAATAGTGGGTGGTGCAGCAAACACTACATTTCCACTTTATATCTTTTAGGAACATCAGTTTATATAAGTGTCCTTTAAAGAGGTTTATCCCTTTATTAGCCTAATATTTAAAATATTTAACCTCAAGCATAATATTTTGGCTCTAAAATTTTGCATTGCTTGTTAGATACACTTGTAAAAAGAAGATGGTTCATGTAGTCACAATTTCATCTGATAGCCCCAAAGTTAATAAAGAGATTATAAATTAGCATTCTGAGCCTATTACACTATTCAAATATCTTACCATTCTTCTTTATGCTTCTACAATCAGCAAATTTTCAATTAAAAAAAACCACAATGTTAGACCTTGTAAGTGTTGGTCACTTAGATACTGAATTACTGGTTTGATTTAAACATACAATAGATGCAACTCCTTAGTGATGTATTCTCATTTGAATAGCCCACTGCATACAAAAAAAATGCTTATATGGATGAACATTCCATGTAAATCATCTTTCTTCTAAAGTGTAAGAGGGAGGACACTGCAGTAGAACAATATGACCCAATCATAACTCCCTTTAAGCAGTGGCATTGGAACAATTTGTAGAGTGAGGGTGCTGAAAGCCATTGAATCACACTGTAAACCCTGTATATGATGGAAACCACTTCAAGCCAGGGGGTGCTGCCACACCCACAGCACCTCTAGTTCCAGCACTCCTACCTCTGAGAGCAACGAACAGAACTACAGGTAAGAATACACAATTCTACTTTCTACCTCCTATTGAGACAGCATATTGTTGGGCCATTTATTTTTAATGTTATCAGTTTTCTGTAATGACATATATCAAAGGGCGTAGACGATGACTAGGACCACAACCCTGTAATGATGGGATTCATTAAATAACAAACCAGTGAATAAGAAAGAAATAAAACTTTAATAAAACAAATTGGAGAGCATCTCTGGTGAACTGCTGTACACAGCCATGTGGTGTTTCCCAATCCTTGCCTTCAAGGCACATCTCCAAATTCGTATGTTCATAATACTGTCCCTTATGAGGGAGCATCTCTAAATTATCTTCTACAAACATATCTCTACAGATTCAAATACTGGCTTAAAAGGTGCAGAAAGACCAAACGGACGCTGGAGTTGTTTACTCACAAGATTTAAGCTCAGTGAGAAAAATATTGCCATGGTTATAGCTTACTGTTGTGTCCTGCATTGTGCCTGTGAGGCCAAGGGGAATAATTGCTGGTGGAGTGGAGAGGCTGTTTGCTGAGTTTGACCACAGGGGCTACTAGAAGAGCTCAATGTGGAGCTATGTGTCTGGTGGAGGCCTTGAAAAGAGCCTGTTAACAGTGAGCCACAGTAATGAAGTGTGGTCTACTGTGCTTTAGCTGACCCTGCACTCTGGGGGCCGGTTAGGAATTGTGTGGTGCTTGCTGTACATTTATGGATTTTTACACTGTGTTTGTCACTGATCCTGAGTTCTGCCATCCTGTATGATAAAAAGTAGTGAGTGCTTTGTGTAGCAGGAGACAGTCTGCAGCATATGTTGTGAAGTAATAAAGATGACTTAATTTCCCCAAAATAGAATTTTATTGTGTTCCAAAACCAGTGCAAAACAAAAAACAAAACAAAAAAACAATGTGCAAACAAATACACTGAAAACTTCTGAAATAAATTAACGGAACAGAACTTTAAAAGGCAAAAGAACTTTCCTGACCATTTCAGATCATTTTGGCTACTCATACATCAATCATGGTTCTCCTAGGCCAGTGTATGTGAAGCTAGGGTTGTCCTTACTGTCCCCCGTCTTGGAGTGGCAGGGGTAGGGTTGTGCCTTTTTTGCCATGTGGAATGTTGTGAGGTGGGGTAGGGTGCTAAAATGGAGTTCTCCATTGACTGCAAAGGGAGGTGAGCCTGTGCTTGTTGAACCTGTAGCTCCACAAGAGCCTACAGCATTTGTGTTTGTGTCGGAGAAGCCCCATTATGTTCTGGTGAGTGCCCTTTTTCTCTTCCTGAGGGGACTCCTGGACCTTTCTCCTGTCCACACTTTCCTTCTCCATACTATCTTCAGTATTCACCCTCCAGGTCCTCTGCTCATGGTCTGTTGAGGCACTGGCTTGCAGTATCTCACTGAACATATTCTTCTGAATCCTTCTTCCTTCTCCTCATTGGGGTCAGTCCGGGTGTGGGGAGGGGCACCCCTCAAGGACCCAGAGGTAGCAGCTACAGATAAAACACACATAGGTACCATTGTATTAATAGTCACAATGGAACGTGAAAGAAATTTCAGAACTCTCTTCTCTTACTCCCCTAAAAGTTTTAAACAAGACAGCTTTGGAGCATCTCTGCAAAGCACTGGTCTCCGGTCCCAACCCTGGTGAGTATGGCCCATAGGGGGGTGGAGGGGGCGGAATGAGGAAGGAGTTGTTCGGTTGCATAAAACAATACAATTTCAGCCCCTATTTCCATGGGTATGAATACAGGGCAATGGCACTGAATACTGGCACTATTTTCCATAGGAATTGGTGATTTTAGCTGATCTCATTCCTGAGGATAACAAAGGCACAGAGAGCACCACTGCTGCTGGAGTCCTGAAGGCAACTTGGCTTATATGCAGCTAGCCTGTGTACTGCAATGGGTTGCTGCTGAAGTCATGGACTGGTCTGAGAAAGTGTCCTACCGCAGAGGAAGAAATAAGGCAGCCATCCCTAGAAACCATCAGGATTGCAGAGAACCTCCATGAAAGTTTCATTGAGATCTCTCATGAGGATTCAAAGGACATCTCTGTGAACATAAACAAACTGCTCTCCAGTACCTTCCCGCCCGCCACCATCCTACTTTTATGGGGGAATGGAAAGCAGATAACACTTTCTGGGTTTTGTACCACTACTACTTTTTAGTACAACAATGCCAAGTTAATAATGGTGTCCTGCTAAGCTGGGGTTGGGTGCCAGTTAAACTTTGTAATGGGGAAATGCAGTCAGACACTTACTTGAGTTTTCTTCCCCGAAATTGGGCTCAGCTGGCAAGTCTGGCTAAACTGCAATGGAGTCCCAAAAACAAGTCCTGCCTCGTGGCACAGCTGGACCTCACTGTAGCATGCCCATCCCCCTCTCCTCCTTCTTCTGTTAATGGCTGGGGTCTCAGGCTTCTCGGAGGTATCTCTGGTCTTCCAGAGGATGCTGGTGGAGTCATTGTAAAAGCAGCGGATCTGTGGTTTGGCACCAGATCTACTCTTGGCTTCCCAGGCCATGTGGTATGCCTGCTGCAGATGCTTCACTTTCACATGGCACTGCTGCTGAACCTTGCCGTACCCTTTCACTTGCATCCCCTGTGCAATTTTTTTGTAGATGTCCATGTTTCTATGACTGCTCTGTAGCTGTGCTTGCACAGTCTCGTCACCCCACAAGACCAGGAGATCCAATACCTCCTGTCTACTTCAGACAGAAGTGTGTAACTGACATGGTTGGTTGGGCAATTCCACATGACAAGGAAGAGCTGCTAGGTGTGCTCACCAAGCTGGGCAATCAGGAAAAGGCATTTCAAAAATATGCAGGTTTTTAAAAAGTGTGTTTGTGGGGGGGGTAGCTTCAGGTGTCTCTGACCCCTAAGCAGTGGAGTTCATAATTCGTGAGCAGAGCAGTCAGTGTCAGGCATTGTGGGACAGCTGCTGGAGGACTATTAGGGTCAATATAGGTTATGCACAGTCTACACTCACAATGCATTGACCTCAGTGTCGACCATGGTTCAATGCCGTTCGCAGAGGTGGTGTTACTGTGTCACCATAATAGAGCGCTTACATTGGCCAGAGAAAAATTTGAGTGTAGATACGTGCACAACTGGTTGACAAAGTGATTTATATCAACCTTCTTTCTATTATAAACCAGGCCTTAGTTACAACCCTCAGAGAGGGTACTAATATATTAGAGTTTTTCACTTCTATTGTAAACGGTCAGTGTGAATCTGGTCCAGGTTCACAGTGACAGAACTATGAGATCTGATGGCTGTTCAGTGTTCCATGTGAAATGAATTCACTGGTCTCAGTTCAGAGCTGACCACTGTCCACATTACAGAAACTGCCACTCAAACTATCACCCTTATAGAGAATAGCCAAGGAGTGAATGCTATCCATGCTGTACCTGTTCTCAGATCAAATGCCCCAGGGATGATGATTTGGAACCATTCATGAATATTAAAAAAAAAAATCAAAAAAATCCAGGCACAGTTTTTCCTTTAAGAAAAAAAAAATCTATCCTATCCTGTATAGTTAAAGAATTTAGGAAAAATGATCAAACTTATTCTAGGCCTATATACATATTTACACTTATATGACCCGTATATTTCAAAGGGAATGTCTAGACCACAAAGTATGATGAGATTGTAATATGTACCCAGGTCCCCCTGAGTTTACAGTGGGGTGGCTAGCCCAAGCTGAAGTCAGTGGTGTTTTCCCTGCTATCGCTACCTGCCCAAACTAGATTAAAGTGAGGTATGCCTGTCAATGCTACAGTTACATCTTAATTTGTGGTGTAGATGAGTCATGCAATATACACTCTCACTCAAACAGAAGTTATGGGCTTGATGAAGTTACTGGGTGAGATTCTGTATTATGCAGGCTGTAAGAATAAATGATCATAATGGTCCCTTCTGGCTTTTTAAATATATGAATCTGTGAGCAGTCTACAGAAATCAAACTGTCTTCACCATCAGACAACATATCTCTCTGTTTTGCCCTTGCAGCAGCAAATTAATTTGACTTTGTGTTGTAAAATGTACAGAGGTGAAATGTGATACATCGAAAGAGGACATGCAATATCCGTGTTTCTTCAAGGAAGCATTTTGAATCACACATGTGACATCATGTTCTAGTTTGTATTTCATCTCACATTATTCCAACATTTAACCCCCCTAATGGGTCCTGATTCCGCAAAGCACTTAACCACATGAATAATCCCATTGTTAGTTAAAGCAAAGAAGTTAAGTGCCATGCTGATTCTAGGCTATAAACAGGCATGTAAGAGAAAATGCAATGCTATGGCCTAAGCCTCTGCCCCCATTGAAGTCAACAGAAGTTTTGATGGGAGTAGGATCCAGTCCTTGATGTCACACAGCACAGTTGTCCAACTTTAGCACCACTTGGTTCAATGGACACTGGAATCAATTAGCTGTCACCTCCCCACATATACAATAGATTGGAGAAGTATAGTAAAATTGCCTAAGCTCTCCATTTGCTCTGATTGTGATGCTGGTCACCATGGAGCAGTCTCCGAAGGTAACTGTCAGATTCATTTTGTTGTTGTGTTGTGTCTGATAATCAGTTTTATCAAATGAGAAAAATCCATATAAAAAGCCACGGCATTGTCATTTGTATAGAGGATGGTGTTGCAAATACAAAGATAGAGCAGGAATTGGGTATCAAAAGGAAGCATACTATTAGGTCTGAATATCTTGCTTTCAAAATTGTTCAAATAATTGCCAGTCTTATTCATCTGAATCTGAAATTGGCTAGATGACAGAGTTCTTTTGACTGATACAATTTATCAAAAAGCCAGTTCTTTACAAATAGCAAAATTCAGTATTTCTGAACTGCCAGTTTTCTATTCAAAAAGAAAATGATTAAAGAGTTTCAGAATGTACCCTGCCAATTCACAACATAGGGCAAGCAGTACGAGACCAAAGATCATCAAATACTTTTACCCTCATCGTCACCTGTGACCACAGTTCAACTATTCATACACTTTCTCTTCAAAGCTAATGAGTGGTGACCATAATGAGGTAAATTCAGTCTCCATAATTTGGCATGTCAGATGTTCACTCATCTCCGCATCCCGGTCTATGTGCTCCTTTCTTTTCACACTAGCTAGCCGTAGATGGTTTGCTACAAATAGATATGGAAATTGTCTCTGGAATTTCTCACCAGGTACCTCATCATTCTAATAAAAATTGCATTGATTCAACTTCGAAACAGCAGTAACGATGCACATGCTGGGCTTGATTCTCTGTCTCTCCTGCCTTTTGGACTCAGTGGCAAAGCTCCCATTGAAGTCAATGGCAGAGAATCCAGTCCATTATCTCTTCAACGCTGGCACTGTGTCTTACGCCAGTTTTGGAAAGGAATAAGAGAGTGAGAAGTTCGGATTCCAATAGGACAGCACCTGTGAGGAAATTTTCAGGATCCAGCCCGTGCTATTTTTTCCTCCTTTCTAACAAGCTACCACATAATACCCTATATAACATACTTTTTAAAGAAGGTCTTTAAAGCCTATTTTCATCCTTCTCCCTTGTTATCATCTCATTGTTTTAACACTTATAATGATAAAAGTGGTAATGAGTAATGACATCTATTCATGGAATGTGTGAAAGTGGGTCTGAAACTCCAGCATTTTGCATCAGGAAAATGTGTCTGAAGCAAGGTCAGTTGCATTGAGTACTTCAATTCATCCCTTATTAAAACACAAGCTGAATTTCTTATACATCTGGGTATAATGCCCTCTCGCTTTCTCTCCTCTTAAGCAGGCAGTTTTTAAATGGTGCTGGATAGCCAAATTAAGGAAACTTTCAGACTTATTGTTTCCTATTAAAATGCTAATTCTGCTTGTGTTTCCTATTGTTCAATTCTTACACAGAGTATCCATTCTCTGAGGGCTAGTCTATACTTAAAGCGCTACAGTGGCACAGCTGTGTTGCTGTAGCATTTTAGTGTAGACACTACCTACGATAAAGGGCGAGATTCTTTTGTCAGCATAGGTAATCCACCTCCCCAAGAGGCAGTTGCTAGGTCGATGAAGAATTCTTCCATTGACCTAGTGCTGTCTACATAGGGAATACGATCAGCTTAACTGCATCAGTTAGGGGTATGGATTTTCACACATCCCTGCCCAATGTGATTAAACTGACCTCATTTTCTGGTGTAGACCAGGCCCGAAAATGAACTTGCTTTGTGGGTCTCTCTATTCTACTGTTAACAATGGGACAGAACAGAAATATGACCTAGCATAGCACAGCAGAGTCTTTAAGGAGGTGAAGAAATGAGGTTGCATGGATTGTATCCACTGTGCTTTTTGATGCTCAGTGGAATATGTCCTCTCCTTGGAAAGATAGCATTAAGTTTTTTGTTTGTGTAATTTTTGGGAGGGGACGAGGAGAAAAAAGTCAATATGGGACTAGTGAGAATGAGGAGTAAAATGTACTAGATTATGGCTCAGGGCTTCTGCGTCTTTGTTTCTCCAATTCTCCCTATCAGTTTTTGGACCTTCTCTTTATTTTAAGAACAGGGGAGGTAGAGCTGTCTAGTTGGCAGCATGCTAGACTGGGAGCCAGGGGATCTGGGTTCTGTTCTTTATGGCGGGTCTTATACTTAAAAGCTTCAGTGTGCACCATGCAAAGAGAAACAGCGTCTGCCCCAGGAGAGTTTATAATCTAAAAGTCATTAAATAGTCTGTGGGACCAGGAGAAAGTTCACTTACATAATTTTTTCTGTACTGCTTTTTACCTATAAACCTCACAAAAGACATGGAGGATGAAATGTAGGTTTGAACTTTGTAAGGCCTTGGTAATATCTGAATTGTTATTTAAACGTGATTTTTGTGTGCGTGTGGTTTACAATTTTTTTTTAATGTAAGTATATTTATCATGGCAACAAATACAGTGGGCCTGGAAACATTGTCCCTTATAAAAAGTTGTTTTCACAAAGAATGTGGATTTGACTTCTCTGTTTCCCTTGTATAACTATCCAAAATAATTCCTTGGGTCACTGATGCATGGTCACTTGTTCTTAATCTGTGTCTCTTTCAGCTGGAATGATAGATGTGTCAATGCTTTGACTATCTTTTCCCAGTACTTCCTTTTTTCATTTTTCACTCAATGTCCTCCAGGATTAATAGCTGACAAGGTATCATACTGTAAAGGGGAACCCACAGCGCCGCTCCAGAGTCAGCCCCTTGGCCCCTCTCCTCCATGAATCAGGGAAACTTCAGTCTGTTGCAATACCCATGTTTCCAACTATATACAGGTTTTGCTACTGCTTGGACTACCACAGGCCTGGTCAGCAACAGACTCGGAGGCTCCTGCTCCTACTCCCTCGGAGCCTGACCTCCCACTCCTAGTCTCCACCCCCATATCTCTCACTTCCTTCAAGCCTTATAGCTCCTGCTAATGAGGCTGGCAGGGGTGGTCAGTTAGCAGGCAAACATAGGGCAGTTCACCTAGCCCCAATCCATTTTTCCTGATTGGGGCTTGAGTGGCTGGATCTGATTAAGGGCTTCTCCAGCAGCACCCTGCCACATATACCCATCAGAGACAGTGACTGTAGGCAAGCTATCTTCTTTGAGAGTTGGTCGCTCGGACATTGCCCTTTTCCTCCAAGACCAGATGAACATAACTTCAATACAGGTTTGAAACACCTATAGAAATTGAGCCAAGCGCCTATTACACTAATCCAAAAACTTCATTTACCATTTCACAGATTTGTACCTGTCGTGTACAAACAAAGACCCATGCTACCTTAAAGGTCAAAGGAGGTGATACGTGAATGAAATATAACAAAGATTCTGAAAAACTGAAGCCTAAATCTTTAATTGTCAAATTGTCTTTTGCAGAGATTAACTGTTCCAATTTAATTCTGAATCTTTTAATGGTGGAGGGTGGCCTTACATTGCCTGTTAAATTATACCAGTATTTATTTTGCATCAGTGTGCGACTTTTGGATTGTCGTTAAACACTTGACAGTTCCTCATACTGCTTGCACTTGCCGAGGGAACTATTACATTTTTGATCTATAACAAAACTAGTAGCCACACTGCAGCCATCGCGTAAGAAAGCTTTGTAGCAGAATGTAAGCAGACAGTCATCTTTACAATTTATATTAGTAACATTATGTATCCTGTCTTTATAATATGCTTTACATTCATTGTGATGGTTCTGATTAATGCTGCATTAATTTTAGCACTCATGAGAAATTTAGGTATTTCTGGGTGCAATCCATCTAAAGTTGTTACTGCAAATGGTAGTTGTGAAAACATTTTAACTGTCTTTGGGCATGTCATTCCTGCCCAAAGACAGTAATAAAAGGAGAGATGTGGAGATTTAGAACTTGATTGTAAGCACAGCCTTGAATAAGACTTGGCACATGAACTGCCCCAACCCAGGAGCAGCTCTGGGAAGAACTGTGACTCACTGCTTTAAAAAAAAAAAAAAAAAAAAAAAAAAAAAGGGTGTTTTTTACCATGTGGTAACTAACATGCATGAGTCAGCCCAAGGTAAAAACACAGCAAGGACCAGATATTTCAGTTTTACTGTAAACTCAACTCACTGAGATCAGTCTTTAGAGGGGTATAAGGCTGTAGATAAGCCCTGAGGGAATGTCTGCACTCCAGTTAAAAACTCACAGCTGGCCCATGTCAGCTGACTCAGGCTTGCAGGGCTAAGGCTACAGAGCTGTGTAATTGCAGTGTAGACATTCGGGCTTGAGCTGGAGCCCGGGCTCTAGGATCATGCAAGGTGGAGGGTCTCAAAACTCAGGCTGAAGCCCAAGCCTGAACATCTACACCACAATTAAACAGCCCCTTAGCCCAAGCCCCACGAGCCTAGGTCAGCAGGCATGGGCCAGCCACGGATGTCTAATTGCAGTGTAGACATTCCCTAACCGAACACCAGTGCCAAGCCCCAAAACCTGGGTAGCCTGTCCAGAGGTGTAAGAGCATTCTTACTCCATGGCATGGGGATTGTAGAAGATTATAGTTTAGAGATGTTCCTTCATAAGGGACAGTATTATGAACATAGGAATTTGGAAATGTGTCCTGGAAGCATGGGTTGTGAACAATGCATGGCTTTGTGCAGCAGTTCATCAGAGATGCACTTCAGTTTGTTTTATTAAAGTTTTATTTCTCATTCACTGGTTTCTTATTTAATGAAGCCCAAGACTGTTACAGAATCTTTCCTTAGTGTTGTTGAGGTATCCGGTGTATAGCTTTTTGAGCCAAGGGAGTAAGGTTTAGGTTGTGTCCCCCAGGATCACTATTGGCATTTCACCATCACCAATGGTAATTTATCAGGCAGGAAAGAATGGCCCTGCTTGTAGCTTTCTTAACAGTCCTGTGTTCTTAAAGATGCATACAGCATGCAGATTCCCTGGATAGCCAACACTGATATAGGTGATGCATCTCAGGTGATCTACCAGCGCTTGCATAAGCATAGAAAAGAGGCCCTTTCTGTTGATGTACTCTGTGACAAAATGGACTGGTGCCAAAATAGGGATCTGCGTGCTCTCTATTACCCCACTGCAGTTCAGGAACCCCATTGCTGCAAATCCATCCACTAGGTCCTGTACATTGCTGAGAGTCACAGTCCTGCGTTACAGGACACTATTAATAGCCCTGCATACTTGCATGACAATGGCCCCCACCAAGGGATTTTCCAGTTCCAAAATGATTTCCCACAGACTGGCTGCAATCTGAAGCTATCAACCTCTAGATTGCAATTGCCACTCACTTCTCAGCTGTCAGAACAACTCTCATGCTGATGTCCATGCAGTGAAGAGCTGGGGTGAGCTCAGCACACAGATCCAGGAATATGGCCTTTTGCATCTGAAAGTTCTGCAGCTGCTGCTCATTGGCCCAAACCTGCATTACGATGCAATCCCACTAAGTGCTCATTTCTCAGGCCCAGAATCAGCACTTCACCATCTGCAGCTACTCCTTGGATAGCATCACTAACCTTGAATTGGTTTTTCCTTATGTCCAACAGCAAACTGTCCTCCCCAAAATCATCATGTCTCCATTGCTGCATTTCTTCCTGTAGCTCTGCAAATACTGGGGGATCATTGGGCCTGTGTTTGCAATGCTCATGACAATAGTGCCGAGCTAGGTGGGCTCCATGCTTCTGTCAGTGATGGTGGACAGCGAAAAATGCCACCTCATTTGTGGGATTCTAAAGTGAGGCACAAAAATGATAGGATATGGTACAATTATGGGATGAAGAAAGTTGCATGATGGGAACTTGAGCCCATGCTCCCAGTCACTCCTGCATAACTTAACATAACCACTATGCTTTATCAAAATTTCCTAAAAGAAAGTGCACCAGATGTTGGTAAGCTGCACTCTGGGATACCTACCCATGGTGCACCACACTGTGCATCAACACAAGCACTCCTGGTGAGTAAATACACCACTGACCCAAAGAGCCAAGTATACATGTGCATGCACAGTACATTAACTGCAGTATTGATACACCAACATAACTTATGTCAACCAAAATTTGTGTGGTAGACATGGCCTAATATTTTCTAACAACTCCTTTTTTCCTTATAAATCAAACAGAATTTTTATTTCAGATATTTTGTTCAAATAAAATTATAGTAATAAAGATGTAACTTATGCTACATTTTACTCTGATTGTCTTATAACAATGACAAGGAAGACGATACCTGCCCCAAAGAGCCTACAATCTAAATAGACAAGAAGAACAAAGGGTGGAAGGTAAACAGGGGCATAGAAAGGGGAAGGGACTTGTCCAAGTTAATACACCATGTCAGTGGCAGAGCCAGGAACATAACCGGAGTCTTGTGATAACCAGTCCAGTCATCTATCCACTAGCCCAAACCATACTCTGTAAAGGTTATTAATTGAATTGAGCCCTGGCATGAGATCATCCTCATGATTTTAGCTGGTTAGAAATTTTCTGGTAGAATAGAATTTCCTGGTTCTCTGCCAGGTTGCTGGGAAGCCCAGGTTTCTTGGGTCTGGCTGTGGCAGCCAGACCATTCCAGGGGTTCCAAACTCCCAGCTGTGGAGCTGGAAGCTTGGAAGCCCTGGGAACCCTGACTTTAGCTGGGACATGGCTCCAGTTCCAAGGCAAAGATTCCAGAAAACCAGGGGAGGGAGGTGTCTCAGGATTTCTATGCTCCTGGATATGGAACTGGGAGCCTGGAACCTCTGAGAACCTTGACAATGTCAATTCCAGTCAGCAGCTGATGGCCCCAGAAGTGTATTTTGTTTTAGAAATACCATGTGTCAGTGTTTCTGAAACAATTCCCTTTCCCTACAGGATTTCTGGTTCCTTAGAAATTTCAAAACAATTGGTTTTCATCTGAATTGGAGTGAAACCAATCTGAATTGTTAAATCTTTCATGAACTGAAAAACCTGCATTTCAGCCAGCTCTACTCAGGATACATCAGCAAACAAGATATTATGACACAAAATAATTCCACTGCAGAATACATGGCACGATACAGATCTTGCAATATATTATATGATACGATAACTCAAGTCACTACTCTTTTCTACTTTCCTTATGTTTCCTGTAAATCCATCTTTAGTGTTCCAAACGTTAATCTATCGAACTGCAGTGTACAAAATAAATGGGCTCTTTTAAAAATAGCCTACTAATATAATGAATTAAAATGACAGTAAATGGGGAAAACATCTTACAGTTCTGCCAGAAATCAGTTCAATATGCTGGCTTAGTATTTTTTAAAATGAAATTGGATTTGATAAAGTTTAATGTGGTTTTTGCACTGAACACTATGTTTGATAAATATTTACATGTTCTGCACTTTATAGATTATATGTGGTCAGACTTTGAATGATTTCCCTGTATGCAGGTAAAAAGGCAATTATAACTATACAGTGATGCGAGATAAACTGGAAAAAGTTAAGTACCTTATACAGCCATATTTGTTAAAATAAAATATTTTACATTTATTCACTGCATTATATTGTACTCATGAAAAGCAACTAAAGCAACAATAAGAAACAAGTCCCAGGATATGAGGCAGAGAACAAATGCTACAGAAAATGGCCACCATATAGCAGTGACATCAATCTATACCGGCACTGTCTCACTACATCCATCAATAGAGCTCCCTATACACATCACTATTCCTCGGTTATCTGTTAGCAGAACAACTTTATAAGCAAAAAGCCAAATGTCATCAAATGCTGACACTTACAAACTTGGGGCTCATTCCTGCAAACCTGACAAGGATTAGTCATGTGAGTAAGGGCTACAGCATCAAGCTCTTGAATACATGTGTGTTGCCTTTTATGCTTAGTTTGGTTACATTGGCATCAGCATCCTTCAAAATACATATTTCATTTGTTCTCAGTTTGTTGTCAATTCCAAGTGCTTAGGGCCCTGCGTGGATACAAAATTTTTATCGGTATCCCATCCGCAAACGTGGTCGACAGATATAGAGCAGATATCCACTGATTTGCTGGACTCTACAGATGCAGATACTGTATTTAAGCTCCAATCCTGCAATGCATTCTGTGCAGTGAGTTAGATCCTGCAAAGGGATCTGCATGGGTAGGCCTTTGCACTTTCCATTGAAATCAGTGGGATCTTCACAAGTTCAGGGGTCTGTCCAGGTGAATCCATTTACCAAATGTAGCCCATAGATTGTGAGCTCTGTTTTGGGGAGATATGGAAGAGCCCACACCTTGGAGTCTAGGATATTTATATGCAATTTTGATTATTTAGATTCTGTGAATATTACATGTTAATGTGTATGGATTTGCATATATTATGTAAAGCATTTAATTAATTATGGCTGCACTCAGCCCATCACACAAGGAAAGTCTATACAAATCTGCTAAAGAAATCAATATGTTTAATTTAGTTAGTTAGTTGTATTTACATTATAACCAACATTGCTGGGAAATTTTCAAAAGAGCCTAAATCACTTCGGAGCACAAGTCCCACTGAAAGTCAAAGGCCTTGCCTTTACTAAGAATAAAGGTGTGTCATGGAAAAATCACCACGTGTTGTGTTTGGTTCAGAACAAGCCTGAAGCCAGCTTTATTCAAGCATGCGCATACAGGGAGAGTCAGCCGGAGCTGCTCCGGCGTAAACAGAAATACAGGAGCTTATATTGCTGAAAACCACAATTTGCCAAACCCACTTCCTTCAACAGCATTTTCCTTATTTGGCATACAGTGCAAGCTTCAACAGTAGCTTTGCCTTATTTGGAGTTTAGCAAAAACGAGCTTTTCCTGTTGTCAACAGGTGTTTTTCTTTGAGGTTAATGGTTTTTCTAACTTCTAGCGGTTATGGTTACATTTTTTAAGCTGTGCTGTTTGCAATTTGCCCCTCAATGGAATTTTTCACATTCTTTTCTTATGCTTCATATACACAGTTAGCTTGACCAAAGTTTTAGGCCTAGAAGTTTAGGCCTACTAGATTTTTCCTCACAGGTGTGTTCTTAACTCGCATTTGCAAACTAGTATTAACATGAGGTAAAATACGAATGAAGAAAAGGCATCTGGTAATTAACACAAATTAGCAGATTGACAGTTAAAAATAGCCCCCCTCATAGTCTTTATCTCAACCTGCTAATACCTTTTAAAACTGCCGTGTCTTCAGTAGGGTTTTATCTTGTGTTAGCATGTGTTAGCTAATAAGTTAAGACCACACCTTCTTTCCTGGTGAAGGTGAACCCAAAGCAATGTGTGCTCCAAAGCAATTGGGCACTTTTGAAAAGCCCATGCTGCTACCTATCATGCACCTGATGTAAATTTGAAATGTGTTGAATTTGGGGGGTAAAGAGGATACAATTTTAGTCAATCTGATTATGTACTGCCCAGTAGGACTGCTGCTCCTGAGGAAACCAGAGCAAAGTATAGAAAGGGATATAAAAATCCACACTTCGGGTCAGGGGAAAGGAAAGTGAGAAAGACCTGACACAGATGTAGTAGAGTGAGGATTATGGACATTATGACTTCTTGACACCAATATTTATTGTGGCTTGGGGAATATTTATAAAAAAGTTATTCTGCACTCTGCTCTGGTATGAAAATATTGCTCTTGATTTTGGCGGTTATTTGATAAATATCACAAAGCAGATGCTGGTCCAAAACAATAACAAGAACCTCCACCTTTGGAGACAGCTTTTGTTACCGAAATCTCTATTAAACCAAGAAAATAGGAAACCACCAGCAAAATGTATGAAAACATTTGAGTTACTGGTGCTTCCTTCATGAAAAATTCACCAATATTTCAACTGATTTATCATAATTTTGACAATATTTTAGCAGTACCTTTAAAACACTTCATTTACTTTGAGATATTTTTCCTGTCCTTATTTTTCGTAACAAAAAAGATTGAAGGAAGAGGACAGCATCAGCATTGACAAGTGGCAACAGAAAGGAAGAGGAATGGTGGTTAACAAATTTATTTTAATACATGCTGTAACCTCGTGATTGATTATAGGAAAAAACAGATTGTTTCACCCTTTTTCCACGATTGGATTTTCTAGTTAAATCCAAAATTGTCAATGTGCAATAAAACACCTTTGTGAAAGCAAGAACCTCTCTAATTCTCATCATTTCACCCTCCCCTCCAGCACAAAACAATGCAGAAAAGCCACAAAACTGATTACCATCAGCAGAGTTTTCTTTTTAATGTATTAGACCTTTAATCTTTTCTTAAGTGATAGCCATTAAAATTATTAAACTACTTCCCCTCCTCCTGCCAATGTGTATTTTTTGAACGAATTGACTCAGGTATTTAAAATATATTACTGCATCATTTCTATAGACCCCCCCCCCATCTGTCTTTTAGAGTAAACCTTGCATTGTTTAGTTTAATGAAGTCATCTCAGCACCTTCTGCAAAGTCTGTAGCTCCCTGTTAGCTGCAGCAACTGCTGCTATTCTCTGTTGTTAATGGTATCCTAGGGATTCCTAATTCCCAAGGATTCCTCCTGATAGGGTTGGAAACTCAAAACAGAAAGAAGTCTCATCATCATCTGCTGGGAGAGGGTCTCTGGTCTCAGAGATTCTGATTTCACTTTCCACTTCCCTTTCAAGCCCATGAATTGAGCAAGTATTGGCTTAAAGAATGTCCTGACCCATTTATAACAATGTACACACTTCTAAAAGGATTACAGCACTGCAAGCTCAAGAGCTAGAAGTGGCAGGCCAGAGAGGTTCTTTTCATATAGGGAACAACTAAAACGATTGGCCCAGATGTTCAGAAGCCACTGGTGATTTGGGGTGCCAAGTCCGAGACATCTTAAGGGGCTGGGGTCTGTTTTTCAGAAATTGATGAGCATCCACTCTTTGAATATCAGGCCTTTTAAGGCACCTCATGCTGGGCACACAAAATGTAACTAGTCATTTTTGAAAATACTGGCCAATGATTAACATTTTATTATTATTTACTACAATTTAAATGTTAACACCTAGAACCCAAGAAGTTTGGGACCCCATTGTGCTAGATGTTGCACAAATAGTATGCGACAGTCCCTGCCTCACTTTTAAACTTAGGGCTTGTCTATATGGGAAATTACCACACAGTAAGCTAGGGTATGATTCTATACCCCACCAGCTTGCTGCACAGTAACATCCTATGTGAACAAGCCCTTAGTGTAAATGCAATGCCTATAAACAGGATGAATTAATAGTGCTGGTTTAAAACATGTATAATGGAGAAAGACTTGGCTAAATTCTTCTACCAAATGCAACCTCACTGATTTTTGATCCATGCTGTCTACTGTCCTTTGAGAAGAGTAACATTTAGGCACTGTGGGAAAAGCATTTTGGTAGCGCAGATAATATTGTGCATTTCTGCACGTTATGATCCAATCCTACAGCACATGAGTAACTTGGACACATGGGAGTAGTCCCACTGGACAGAATTCAATTCATGCTTAAGTGTTTGCAAGATTAAGGGCTTTGAAGCACTCAGCTTGTTCCACAAGCAAAATTTAGCAGCTCACACTTAATTTGTTACAGTAAATTTATCTTCAATAAAAAATCATCTTAAAACAAAAGAAGAAAATTTCTGACATGAGCAATAAAAGAAGGTGCTAGATACATAAATAAGGAAACACTGCAGAGTCAAGGTAATATAAATTATGGGTTACAATAAGCATAGATAATATCAAAAGTTACATCAATGATTTATTTTTAACAAGTTCACCCACTTGGCCCATTTTCCCTCATAGTTCATTTATCGGCCGTAGGCAATAAGACATTCCATTTATCTTAATTATTTTATTCTTTTCAACCACATTCCTATAGTGGTTTTTGGTTTTGCAACTCTATACATGAAATAGATTTACTGGCTGCAGTCTTGTCTGCTATCAAGGAGGTAGGTACTATATTTGGTTTATGAAATAGACTCTCTTCTGTACATGTGAATTCAGCTGTTGTCTTCGGTCACAAATGAAAATAAGTTTGGCTGAATCAGCTTAGTCCTTGGTAAATAGCTCTCTTTTTAACAAAACAATCAAAACTTTGGCACAAATTGGCAGCATAATTAGTTGTCACTGGCTATTTGGAAGAGATGCAGGTGTGGGATGTTCAGGTCATGATTAGGATGCATAGCTATTGTTTTACGAGGAACCTTGCATACAAAGGTGAGAAATCCTTCTCTCAGTTACATCACAGTAACCACAATGAAGACACCCGAGAATATTGCTCAATATTCTACTGAACACCTCAATTTTAGACCTTTCCAAAACAGACCGAGATTAACAGGTTAACAGATTGAAAGTTATCTAAATTGTGGCACATGTATTAATAGAGTCACAGATTTTAAGGCCAGAAGAGACCATTAGACCATCTAGTCTGACCTAGATAGATAGATAGATAGGTAGATAGTTAGATATTACTCAGAAACTCCCCCCCCCCAGCATATTAAAAGACAATTAAGGCTGCAAAGGCAAGCATTCAAAAGTTAGGAAATGTCACAATAAAGGTTGTCTGTATACCCTTAATTCAGCCCTTTGTGTGTATATATTATGATACAGTACTTATTTTCATGACCACATACTATTGTTGCCATAGAACTCTTGCTTCATTCAGTGAACTTGATCTGAAAATGAATCAGGGCTGGGTGTAAAAGAACCTTGTCTATAGAACTGCTGAGTCTCAAAGAAAATGTTGCCAGAATTTTTTAGTTTGGGCAAGATAATATATTTTTCCCTGACCTTGTTCTTGAAAAAGTCTTAATGGTTTGGCTGAAAATTTCCAAACTAATTCAGCCTGAGGCAGACAGACAGCATGGAAAATTTCAACCCAAATGGTTAAAATGTAGCAATGTTAAAAGCAACTGAAAACAGGGTTTTTACAATGGAAAGTGTTAACAGGCAGTGTTACCTTTCCCACTTTATATATAAATAAAATAAAGTGGGACTAGAAGCACTTCCTATTAAGGTTGCCCAACACTTTCCATGTGTTAATGATATTGTACTAAGGACAAAAAAATAAATCTAGTAGGGGCTAGGCTGAGCTCATCTTAATTTTTGCTTGTGCCCTGAGCTAACATTTGAAGTCAGATCTCCAGAAGTGCAGGCTAGTATATTAACCAAATATACCATCTACCCTTATAGTAACAATATAGCACCTTTCATCTGAACATCTTGAAGTACTTTGCAAACGTTACTTTAGCCTCACAATAGCACCAGGAAGAATGCAAGTGTCCCATTTTCCAAATGGGGTAACCGAAGTGCAGTGGGGTTAAATGTGTTGCCTCACCTCCACAGAGGAGTTCTATGGCACATATGAGAACAGATCTCAGCTCTCCTATCTCTTAATCCAGTGCCTTAGCCACAAGACCACCTTTCCGCAGAAAGATTCATGTTAGAACTGACAGCAACAAATTTAACTACGTGAGGGCAAGCCAAGTAAAGTTTTAATAAACATATAACATCAGCTGCTCCAGAACTATCTTTTGCCACTAGTATTATATACAAGTGACTTTTTTCCCCAGGAAAAAAAGATTTGAGCTAAATAATACTATGCATTTTGCTGGAAAGGAGGTGGAAAGAAGAGTCAGGAAACTCTATAAAACATATGGGTGGGGAAGATCAAAGGAAGACCTCTTAACTCCATGGAGCCTAAGGATCCATGAGAAAAGCTGACTTCCCTGAAATTTCCATCCAAGTTATTCCCAATTGTATGCCTTAGACATCTGTCTTCAAATAATTCCCAACATCATATTTGCATTATGACCCCTTCCCTCTCCTCAGAGCAGGAGACATCACGGAGTACAAATTAAAGGATTCTTTTAATAGTGTGCATTTTCACTGGTCCTTTAGATGATATTTAAACTGTTGCCAGGATTCATGCCACAAGTGATTCCTTTCCTGCTCATCTCTATACATACACAGACCTGTATATCCCCCCTCCAGCCCACAGAGCCCCAATTGTACAATGTTAGTACAAAGGAGCTTTCCTGGAAAGGGGAATTAGGGGCAGGTAACAAACCTACACTCATTCTTCTTATGTAGCCACTGGGACATTACCTTTCCTTTTGATTCCTTCCCTCCCTGCTTTATCAAACGGCATAAGGGAATAATCAAGGTATCTCAATAAAGTATCTAGCGGATTAACTGATGTATGTTGCTAGAAACAGAGCCTAATTCATCACTGCATTGATTCCTCTTATGCCAGTCTAAGGCCTGGTCTACACTACAGGGCTGGGTCGATGAAAGCTGCCTTATGTCGACCTAACCGTGGAAGTGTCTTCACTTACATTTGGCTCCTGCTGCCGTAAGTGCATCTTTATGCCGATTTATTAACACCACCTCCCTGAGTGGTGTAGAGGCACAGTTGATGTAATTTGGTCAACACGGTGTCAGTGTAAACACTGCATTGCTTACATCAACTGTTATAGGCTTTCAGGAGCCATCCCACAATGCCCCACGCTGACAATACAATCAGTATAAGTGTTCCTGGTTAGGACATGCACCACCGACACAAGGAACGAAGTACTCACACACACACAAGCGATTTAATAACTGCGGTGGCTGCATGCCAGCATAAGTTAGGTCAACATAATTATGTAATGTAGACATGGCCTAATACTATTGAAATTAAATGGGATAAAGTTGGAGTGGGGCTGTGGTGAATCAGCCCAGGGAGTACAAAGTGCTAATACTGATATAGTCAGTGTTATTTTTGCAAACCTCATGAGTCAAATGTAGGCTTCTCACTGCAGGACACTTGGAAGTACAAATGAAATATGGCTCTTTGGACAACATGACAATGGTGCCGACAAATAATACAGTAGTCTAGTTTTGTGTAAATTTGTTAGTGTTTTTTTTCAGACCTGTCAGCTAGTAGCTTTACTGCTTACCAACTTCCTTTATTCTGCAAGCATAATGCCAAATGCTTTTGTATGTGTATTCTGCAGACTATGACTACACGTTAACACCACTAGTATGGTTTTAACTTTTGCCTTTAACCCTGGTGCAATGTTAGGACACTTAAAGCAGAACAAAATGAAGGGAAACATGACAAAAAATGTGTTTAAACAATTGGAATAATATTTGCTCTGTGATATGGTTTAAGGGTTTCCACATATTCAAGTTTGGGTATATGTACAGCCCAAATCAACTTGCAAACAGTTGCTGGGAAGGAAGATAAAAATGAACTTTTATGAGATATTATTTATGAAGTCCTCTTTATCAAGCCTGAAAATGCAGTCATTTCAGATACATAGCTGATATGGAATGCAGCTATTGTTTGGGAAAAAACAAAACAAACACACACACCACACTTGTATATCAATTGATGAAATAAAGTATAATGATTATCTAATAGGTATAATAAAATAACCTCAAATGATTAAATCTGCTATGTTCAAATTTATGTTAGTACTTTACTTACAAGGAAACCTTTATTAATAAACATTTGGTAGAAGAATAGATGTCTTAAATATGTATAATTTTAGTCATTTTACGTATACTGCAATAGAGATCAGGTTTTGGCATAATATAATTTGCTGTTCCAGCCTGAGTGAAGTACTTTGAGAAAATTAGAGGTCATAGATTACTAATTAAATAAAACTTACAATTGCCAAATTATGATTGTTTCCAGAAATGAGATTACTATAGCAAAAAGGAAATACTGTGCTTCCTAGGATTGCAAGAAAGATTTTCAGAGATGTGTCCAACACTGATCTAAGGTGAGCCCTAATTTTACCCTTTAAGGGTTGCATGTATTTACTGAAAGATAAATGTGAATTCAGCTGTAATTGTGTAGAGAAACCATTATATCCCATGGCTAGTAACCTCCAAGTGCGGCCCAGGAAATTGAATAAAAGTTGCCTACAATTCTCTCATGGTCACATACTATTTATCTCCTTTGACTTTTACTTTGCCACTATAATCAGCTTAGAGACGGTGTGGGAGGTATGCAGTTTTGTTGTAGCTGTGTCAGTTCCAGGATATTAGAGAAACAAGGTGGGTGAGGGAATATTTTTTTATTGGACCAACTTCTGTTGGTGAGAGACAAGCTTTTGAGCTACACAGAGCTCTTCTTCAGGTTTGGGAAAGGTACTCCGAGTGTTTGCATTTATCCTAAGGAACCATTCAAGGTGAAGTAGCCCGATAACACCCCTGCAGTCATCATAGGACAAAAGTGGGTGGCACTAGTGGATTACAGATTATAGTAATAAACCAGAAATCCAGCGTCTGTGTGTGAACACTTTTCACAAAGCAATCACTCTATGTCTGACCTATCAGCCCTCAAAGGAAAGCTGCACAACACTTTCAAGACGAGCCTGGGTGCTTAAACTCATAACTTTGCTAAACACTAAAAACCGTGGTCATATGTCTATAGGGGTGTTAATGGGCAACTTCACCTTGAATGATCCCTCAGAATATGTCAAACTATCTGTTCAACCTTGTATTTAGCTGTGACACTCAGTACATTTCCCAAACCTGAGGAAGAGCTCTGTGAAGCTTGAAAGCTTGTCTCTCTCACCAGCAGAAGTTGGTCCAATAAAAGATATTATCTAACCCATCTTGTCCCTGAGTGTGGAATGGTAAACCAAAATATAGAAACTTTTTAATCTCATTAGGGTCTGCAATGTTAACTGTTTTATAGGTCTTAATATTAGATTTTCCCATTTCCAAAAGGTGAATATAAAAATACAGGAAGGATCTGAATGGCCCTCTCTCTTCATAAGCAGGCAAGTTAAAAGAAAAAGACAGTGAACTGAACAAGAAAAATGCAATGACAATTTTTTATAGCATCCTTCACATACAGTACTACCAAACCTCTGTATGGAGACAGCTAGAGTCAGCGTCCTGTACCTTAGGGAATCATTTATACCAGTGCAAAGGGACTGAGAAACACTGCCCTTCTGATTGCTAAGCATTCTGCACCCTCTTTACACTGGTGCAAATGACTTCAAAGGTGCAGGACAACAATGAATTTGGCCCAGTGATCTACTCAAGATCTGTAGTGACTCAGAGGTTTTGCAGGGGAGGGGCAAGATTCCACAGAGTTGACGTGGAACAAGCGAGAGAATGACTGCCAATTTGGGAGAGTCATATGGGAAAGAGCAGCCAAAAATATAGGTGTAAGGTGGAAAATAGGTCATTGTTAGAATGGAGAAAGTCAATGGAGTCTGTAAAGGCAGGAAAGCTAGCTTGGGTGGTATTCAGAAAAAAAACCATAGTTAAGCTAGTGACTGTGACCTAGGACATGAAACAGGTGATCCTGAAGTTGAGAGAGGGAGGATTTTGGGAGACCATTATAAAGAAGAACATAGTTGTTAAGAAGAGAAGCATTGCCAACCTCTCCCTTTTGGGATAGTGAATGTGATAGGGTTGTCAATTGTCTAATTGCACAAACCCAAACACCCTTGCCCTGCCCTTGCCCAGCCCCTTCCCCAAGGCCTTGCCCTGCCACTTCTCTGAGGCCCCACCCCCACTCACTCCATCCCCCTCCCGCCATCACTCACTCTCCCCCACCCTCACTCACTTTTATCAGGCTGGGGCATGGGGTTGGGGTATGGGAGGGGATGCGGACTCTGGGCTGGGGGGTGGGTCCGAGGGGCTTGGAGTGTGGGAGGGGGCTTCTGGCTGAGCCTGGCGCAAGGGGTTAGGGTGTGGGAGGGGTGCAGACTGACGGCTCTGGGAAGGAGTTTGAGTGGGGGAGGGGGCTCAGGGCTGGGGCAGGGAGCTGGGGTGCAAGAAGGGGTGCAGGCTCTGGGAGAGAGTTTGGGTGCAGGGGGGCTCAGGGCTAGAACAGGGGGTTGGGGTGGTGGCTCCAGCTGGACAGTGCGTATCTTGGGCAGTTCCCGGGAAGTGGCCAGCATGTCCAGCTCCTAGGTTTAAGGGCAGCCAGGCAGCTCTGCATGCTGCCTCTGCCTGCAGGCACTTGAGCTGCGGAGTCAGCACTTGGGGCAGGGGCAGCATGCAGAGACCCCCTCGCCTCCCCTGTGCCTAGGAACTAGAGAGACTTGCTGGCCACTTCTGGGAGTCGTGTGGAGCCAGGGCAGCTAGGGAGCCTGCCTTAGCCCTGCTGTGCTGCCTACTGGACTTTTAGGGGCCTAGATCTTCTGGATTGATTTCAGTAGCCACTGGGAGATCGATGCCCATTCTGGGAGACTCATGGCCAATCCGGAAGGGTTGGCAACCCTATGAGGATTTGGCCAGTTACTCTACCACATTCACCTCTTAGTTTATCTTCGAATAGGGTATTATTTAGCCTTCAGTAATGCCCCCAAAACCTCTTTCCCTCTCTCTGTAACCCACAAAGAGTAGGTAACAGAATTGTCGGGGGCAGGGAAAAGAGAGAGAAAAACCTCACACAGACTGCACTGAATAGAAAGGTGGCAATGCAAGATGCTTCCCACATTATATAGCCAACCTGATGGCTTACTGAAAAAGATTCACACAGATGGAATGACCATGAACCAATAGGGGTTGTGATAGGGAGGAGCTACACCAAATGATATACTGTCTTACAAGAACCATGTACCTTACAGACTAAAAGGCTCTGCAAGTTAATGCTGGTTCAAGCAGCACTAATGCAAGCCCTCTGAACCCCCTTTGCAGGGTCACAGAATGCTAGTTAGCTGGCAAGTCATTCGCAACATGGCTAATGGCCTGGGTATACAGTTTAGGCCAAGCTGAAAGCTGTACAGATGGAGAATTCAATACATCTGGTCAGGATCTGGTGTGTTAGGGCACTGATGTTGTGTGTATTCTTGGCCCTCTGCTAGGTGTCAGAGGCCCAGCCCCTGTCTGCTTTTCCTGAAGGTTGGATAGAAGAATGAATGATCTATGTAGGTATTACAACATTGTAAAAATTTTTATATAGGTGAACCCCACTCAATACTTTTCTTTTAAAGGAGAGGAACATTGAGGCCTAATTGATGGACTGGTGAAAAATTCTATATTAACAAGAACATTTGTCTAGCTTCGTGCTCATTACTACAAACCAGAGAACTTACATGGTAGAAATAATTTGCTATCACCAACATAAATGCATTGTTTGGAATTTTTCTGAAGCATTCTACTGTCTGGAATTGTGGATTGCATTTTATGGGATTTTAAATAAACTTTTGATGCACCCCTAGCGGCACAGAGTATGCAAAAAGCAACTTTTAAAAACCAGCAGCCAGTGTCTTAAACCCCTAAACTGAATTATGAAATTAATTTCTGAAGTTATTTTTGGTAAAAATATTTAAACCAAAATGTCTGATGATTCTTTGGCAAATCTTTATATCACACATGCTGAATACAGAAGAAATATTATGAAGGCAGTTAATCCATAAGATGGATAACTTCCTTTCAGGTATCTTGAGAAATTTTGTATGTTTGTAATATTTATTTTGGGTAAATACAGTATGTTACAGAGTTACAGCTTGTTGTACAAGTTATCCTGGAGGCCCCCATTGCCTCATTCTTTCCTCCAGATCTTTTTTACTTCTCCAGATCCATAGGAAGGACACAGGTATTTTTCAGGATTTATGTTAAAATAAGTTATGTTTATAAGAACTTACATTTAGGAAGCAGCATTTTCTGCTAAACAGCCAGCCATTCTCATTAGAATAATTATGAACCCTGTATCTTTCATTCCTGCAGGTTTAATATTTTATTATTTTTTCATATATAAACATAAGCTGGAAGAATATCTTGTGCTCTGCATTAGTGTGACTTATTGCTAATTAACCCATTTGTGCAACCACTGAGGAAGGGATAAAAGAAGATTTGTCTTTCCAAACTTTTAACTTTCTGGAAATACACCTCTCAATGCAGATGCAAAATTAATGCACTCTTTCTGCTCACTGCCCCTGGCCCTCAAGATGCACTGGGTTTGTTTGTTTGTTTTTTTTAATATGGTTGCTACGTTGAATTCACATGAGATCATGACATGGCTATTCGGATCCATACCAATTATCCAGCAGAAAAAAAAAAAGCTGCTCATATATAGCATCTGTCAGTCCCCGAAAAGTGGATTTGTCACATCTGTGCTGTGTTAGCCCATGCACTCTTGGTCTCGAATGGCTTTAATATTTTGGAGCAGGGCAGCAAGGTTAGTTGTAGGAGACCTTAAGGTGTGGTACAATACCTTGTGCCATCACACAATGTTTATGGCTTCACATCACAACATTGCTTCACGGTGATGCTGCTGGCTCTTTTCCTATTGGCACAAAAATCAGTACAAGGTGATCTTGCATTGCAATGCAATGGCCCATTCTTCTATAGAAAATAAATGTAGGAATGCAGATAAACTAAATACAATTTAATTAGCTCAAAGGTGCATTTGTTTCCTCTGTATTTTTCCTTATCTTTAGTCCCTTCTTTTTCTCTACCTCCCCACTTTCATATCTCCATTCCATCTTCTCTTTCCTTCCGATACAGTTTTATCACCATGAAAAGAAAAGGAGTACTTGTGGCACCTTAGAGACTAACAAATTTATTTGATGCATCCGATGAAGTGATCTGTAGCTCATGAAAGCTTATGCTCAAATAAATTTGTTAGTCTCTAAGGTGCCACAAGTACTCCTTTTCTTTTTGCGAATACAGACTAACACGGCTGCTACTCTGAAACCAGTTTTATCACCATGTCATTTCTAACTTGTATACTATTTTCTGCTGTTTCCTTCCTAGATCTTCCCCATCCTCACTCCACTTTACCTCTTGCTCAGTCATTTCCCCTCTCCTATTTTCTCCCCATCTATTCTCTCACTTTTCTCTAGTGCTCACATTGACAATACCTGAGTGCCATGTAAGACTAATGAAATAATACTCATAAATAACACCCCTGAAATAGGGAAGTGCTATTATTCCCATTTTACACATTTTACTTTCCTTTGCCCCGTACTCTAGCTCTGTTGCGTAAAGGCTCTTTCCTTTGCCATGCAAGTCCAGTTTTCTTCACAGGATTTTCCTCCACACTGGTCTCCTGGCAAGTCAAGAAGGGATGAGGTTGATATTCAAGGCCACTGACCTTTTGCCATCAGTGGAGCTGTCTGTGCACAGCTTGTCTTGTGGTGGTTCCTCCACTGAGCTGCTTTGCTCCCGCTCTCTGCTCATTAGAGTCTGTAATGGCAGCTCAGGGGTGGATCAAGTTGGCTCAATGATGTTAGCAACCAATGGGTTAGTGGGATGACGCTTGCTGTGGCTCTCACACAGTCAATAGCTTCACAGCTAGCTGCAGCAGCAAACGGGTCAGGAGTCCTCCAACAATCATTGAGGGGAGGGTCCCATGGATCTGCAGGCCTCAAAGGCTGCTCCTTGCTATGTGTTTATTTAACATTTTGAGTGGGGTCCTAGTGATTTAATGTTCTTTAAACCGCACGTGAAGAGATACTAAAGAACCTTTGCCATCTATTATTCTCAGTTCTCATTTGGAAATACTGCTTTCCAAGCATTTCCCTACAATTAGATATCTGCCTTTCAGATGATCTTTCCCCATATGTACATTAGCCCATACTCTGGTTCAATTTAAATATTTACTCCAAGTCCCTGGTCTTGCCAATAGAACCACAAAGTCGAGCCCTGTGTCTACACAGTGCTCCAACTGAAGTTAACTGATAAAGGATCCAACCATGTGGTTATTAGTGTAAATCCAATCCCCTATCCTCAATAGCTCTCTTAAATCCATTAAAGGATTGTGCTATTTACTTCTTGTACCAGGCTGTTAACAAAGAGTGCATCTACACTACAGCTGGAAGCACACTTCGCAGCTTTGGTGAGCAGAACTAGTGTGTGCCTGTGTGATAGGGTGTGCAAACTGCACACTGGGAAACAAAGGGTTAAACTGCTATGGGCCATCTAGCCCTGCCCTGCCACACCTGTAGAAAATGCTCCAGCTGGAAGAGGAGTTAAAAAGCAGGGGAGCAGCTGATTTAGGGGAAGACAGCCGATCTGCTACTTGCAGCTCCAGCAGAGAGAGGGGAGGGAAAGGCAGAATCTCTCCCTAAAACAACTGCCCAAAGGTCCCTCCTGGAGGTTAGGAAGGACCTGCCACAGAGACTGCTGGAGAGAGAAGCATTCTCTTCTCCCCCACAGATGAACTCTGGACTTTGATAACCCCCTTTATTTTTTGTTTGAACTACCCCAACAGGGGAAAGCCCTTGGACTGAGCTGGCCCAGGAAGGTGGGTCATACCAGGCGAAGAAACAGTTACTGCCTGTCACAAGTCAGGTATACCCTATGAGGGGGACTGTCCTTGGATTCAGGGCAGTATGGCCTAATGACTAAATGAGACCACCCTTCTCTGAGCAAGAGGGCATGGCCTAGTGGCCAGAGCCAGTGGGGTAACCCTCCTATGCAGGGCACTGTGGCCTAGCAGCCAGAGTCAGTAGACTGCACTTTGGGGCAGGGTGGTATGGCCCTAGGGGATGAAGTCAATAGGACTGCCCTTCTGAGTGGGGCGGTATGGCCTAGTGGCCAGGCAGGGGGTGGACCACTACCCAGCGGGGGTTGGTGGCTAGGGTAAGGGGTCCCAGACAAGGGCCCTATCAGCAGCAAGTGTATCTGCCACTGGGTCAGCAGGGATCTGTCCAAAACACACTGACTGTTCCAGTTCTACAATGTCTAGCTCCCTTGGGCTACTTCCTACCCTGTCTTCGTGTGCTGTAGTCCACAGGTACTTTGGGGCAGTTGGCTAGTGAAGTTCCCAATGACACCTTCCCCTCATGGGCTTCCGCAGGCAGCTGGGTATTCGCCTGGGTTTCAGCACACCCTGGCCTATTTTGTGTGGTGCTCCAGCAGTTCCCAGGCAGGAGTCTGCAGCCTACATCCTCTCTCTTCAGCACTCAGAGCAGACTGAACTGGGAAGCTCCCTTTTATACTGTGGCTCCAGTTGGAGCATGCCCAGCAGGTGTGAGGGGGCATGGCTTCCTCGACCCACAATATGGGGTTAACTCCTTCCTGTCCAGTGCAGGGTAGGTATACCCTATCACACCGCCAAAGAGAGGAAGAGAGCTACTATGCTGCATGCCATCACCAGCAGGTGCCTTGTTGTGAATGGGAACCCTTCATACTGCCTTAACCCGTATGTTGACTTTTGGACAATTGCAAGGGGGGGTGATAGGGAGAGGCCCTGGTAGGGCAGTCTTAAGCAGCCTCAGCTGTCAGATCACGATAGCCATCAAAGGGCCCTGGGTCAAAACCTGGTGGAGTGGGAGTGCCCTGGCTCCCCTACCAACAACCTCCTGTAGGCATATGCACCAATTTTCCTTGGTGCTGGTGGGTGCTCATGCCCCCCGCCCTGACTCCGCCCCCTCCCTGCCCCTATTGGACTCCTCCCCAAATTCCTGCCCCAGCCCCGCCTCTTCCCCAAGCATGCCGCATTCCTCCTCCTCCCCCCTCCCTCGTGGTGCAAGTGCTGGGACGGAGCGGGGAGAAGCGGGACACGGCGGCGCACTCAGGGGAGGAGGTGAGGCAGAGGCAAGCTGGGGGGGGCGGGGCAGGGAGCTGCCAGAGGGAGCAGAGCACCCACCAATTTTTCCCCATGGGTGCTCCAGCCCTGGAGCACCCTCAGAGTTGGCACCTATGCCTGTAGGTCATGGGTCTAAGCCTTGACTACAAGGTGACACTACCATACCAATCAGCCCCCAAGTGAGGACCATCATAGTCTGTCTAAGCTAGAGTGCTAAAAATAGTAGTGTTGCAAGGATTGGCATAGGCAGTGTCTTGGGCTAGCCCCCTGAGTACTAACTTGCCCTGGGTACATACTCTGGTGACTAGCTTGAGCAGCCACCCATGCTATCCCTTGCCACACTGGTATTTTTAGTATGCTAGCCCAAGCAGAGCTAGCACATCTGTCTATCTGAGTTGGGAATCTTGCTCCCAGCGGCAGTGTCGACGTACCCAAAGAGGCCAGGTTCATCTGTGTGAATGAATGTGACATCTCCTTCACACAATGGGTTTCTGATTATGGTTACCTACCCTTCGTTTGCATTTTCTCAGTCAGCTTTCGCGCCACATGACTAAACTCTCAGCCAAGCCAATGTACATTAATTTGTTAAAATTTCATAGGCATTGTAGGAAACACACTCTTTGATGTCCAGATTTATTATGTCTGAATCTCTTCTGTCCACTGGTTCTGTAATTTTGGTTACAAAAATAAAAAAAAGTGGTTGAGTTTAACTGATAGCTTTGTTTTGTACTGTCTCAGGGCCTCGTGAAAACTCAAGTATGGATTATAGAACACTAAGGACTTTCCCAACTGGAACAAAATGCCAGCTTCGCTCCATTCCCCTGTCTGTCATCTCTCAGAATGAAACAACTCTTCTTTCCCTAGGTCAACCAAAAATCTTAGCAGCATTTTTGATTTCTACTTATCATTTGATCCTAATTTGATCCAGGTGGTAACAATATTTACTTTCAATATCTGAAATATAGCCACACTCAAACTACTCCCTCTCAGATATTAATGCCCTCATGCACTAAAATATCTCTACTGGCTGAAAATAAATTAATTCTTTATACTTTGATATTTTTTAATATTCTGCAATGCTCACCTTAGTTCTGATTCTTAATTATGTTACAGCCTTTTCTCACCATGGTGGTGTCATAAAACAGTCCTACAGTAGATAGAAATAGACCCCTGAGAATAACTCCTGCACAAAAAGCCTCCTTGGTGGTGTAGAACTGGCACAAGGGATCTACTCCCACGTCTGGCAGCAAAGAGCCAAATAACAGGTGTAGCAGGGGTTTGCTGCACTGTGACTGTTCTTTGTTTCCTAGTGCCCAGAGGGGGCCATGAAAATCGGAGACCTGAGATGGCTCCAATTTACCCCAGGAGCTAGGCAGGCCCCAATGTAGTCCTAGAATAAAGGGAGTGCAAAGGTGGCTTAAATCCTTCACTCTGAGAAACAGGCACTTGCTGCTCTATAGTCACAAGTTGGCAGCAGTGACACCTGCACAATTTTTTAAAGTAGTATTGCGTGACCTTTCATGACCCTAGAAAATGTCACCACAAAGCTATCCTGGTTTTTGAAAATATATCTTCACTTCTGCATTTACTTCTCACATTGGCTTGCTGTGCATAATACTTCTAAACTATCTACATAGGACATCCTTTTTAACCCAGTATGAGTTCATAGTCCTAAGAGAATTTTAAAAGCAAATGGAAGGCTATTATACAAAGGCTTACAGCTGTGAAGCTGAAGCTCCTCGGGGATTTTCTCAGGGTCTTCAGTTATTTTTTATTCAGCATCTTGATCCATTTCCTTGGAAGCACTTTAGCCATGCCTATAAAATACCTGATATCTATCAAGTATTTAGCCAACAAGTCTGGCTTAAGAGACCATCGCCCTAACAAAAATGTATGAGCATAACAAATGTAGATCACAGCAACTGGTTTTGGCTACTACAGCAAATTCCTCTTTGTACTTATTTGGGTTCTTCACTGGCTGTGAGTAATGCTGTCATGGATCTAAACATCAGGCTGATAAGTATACACAAAATCTTTTAAAACAAAATAATGATACATAGTGCATCATTGAAATGCAGCCAACTGTAATCAAATGGGCACAGAACATCATTAGGAGTAAGAGGTATATTTCGGCCAGTGATGGCGGGGAAAAACCTCTATTTTTACTAAAAGTGACACGACATCTAAAATCCAGAGAGAATGGGCGAAGGATGTCACCTTTAAAAAGGTTTTGCCTGAAAAATATGTGCACACCATCCACACAGAACTCAATTTACCTAACTTGGAAGGAGGAGACAGCTTTGCAGGGATTTGAACCTGTGGGTCTATGGCACCTAAGTATTTTAAAGCTGATGCTTACAGTGCTATTCTATCCCCAAGCAAAGTAGTTAATATTACAGACAAAAACCTGCACTAAAAGAATTTTATTTAGGTTGTAAAAGCAAAGACTCAAAACATAGGAAGTGATAGATTTATGATTGCCCAAACAACTTTCATTCTGCTCCCATTTGTATTCATCCCGTGCACTAAAGAAAGCAGGGGTCCTCTGGGAAAAAAAGAAGTATGTAACCATGTAATTCAAGACTGCATCATAATGCAGACACACAAAGGGGGTTCATTAAGGTTGTACATGAAACATTAAATTTAGCTTTTCCTAACTTCTGAATGCTTGCCTTTACAACAAGAAAAGGAGGACTTGTAGCAATTTAGAGACTAACAAATTTATTTGAGCATAAGCTTTTGTGAGCTACAGGTCACTTCATCAGATGCAGGCAGTGGAAAATACAGTGGGGAGATTTTATATACACAGAGAACATGAAACAATGGGTGTTACCATACACACTGTAACGAGAGTGATCGGGTAAGGTGAGCTATTACCAGCAGGAGAGAAAAAAAATCTTTTGTAGTGATAATCAAGGTGGGCCATTTCCAGCAGTTGACAAGAACGTGTGAGGAACAGTGTGGGAAAAAATAAACATGGGGAAATAGTCAGTGATGAGCTGCCAAAATCTTGACAACTGGTTCCCTCCTCACCCCACAAGGGGGTCGTGGCCCACCGCCTCCCCCCGCGGACTCCTGCCCCATCTAACCCCCCCACATTCCTTGATGCCCCCCCTGGACCCCTACCTCATCCACCGCCCTCCCCTGTCCCCTGACTGCCCCAGAACTGGGCAGGAAGGTCTCATGGGCCACCGTAGTGGGTGCCCACCCTGACTCTAAGAGCCAGAGGGACCTGCCAGGGGGTGAGGTGGGGAGTCCCGGCAGAGATTACCTGGGGCAGCTCCAAGGAAGCATCCGGCAGGTCCCTCTGGCTCCTAGGGGTGGGAGACATAAGTAGGGGGGAGCAGGGGAAGCGGCCGCTCCCCCCACTGATCACATCAAAAGTGGTGCCTTTGGTGCCGACTCCGTGGGTGCTCCAGGGCTGGAGCACCCATGGGGAAAATTTGGTGGGTGCAGAGCACCCACCGGCAGCTCCCCACCCCGGGCCCAGCCCCAGATCATCTCCACTCTGCCTCCACCTCCTCCCCTGAACGCGCCGCCCCGCTCTACTTCTCCGCCCCCTCCCCTGGCTTCCTGCGAATCAGCTGTTCACACGGGAAGCCGGGGAGCTTTGAGAAGCAAGCGGGGGCTTCTCACTCAGGCCCAGGGAGGGGGAGGTGAGCTGGGGCGGGGAGCGGTTCCCCTGCACACCCCCCCCGAGTTACCTGCTGCGACGCGGGTGGCCCTCCTCGCGCCCCCCTGCCCGAGCTCACCTCCACCTCCCTGAGCCTGAGTGCGAAGCCGCCGCCTGCTTCTCGGCCCCCATGGCTTCCTGTGCGAACAGCTGATTCACGGGAAGCCGGGGGCGGGCGCGGAGAAGCAGAGCAGGGCGGCGCGTTCAGGGGAGGAGGCGGAGGAGGAGCGGAGGCAAGCTGGGGCCGGGCGCGGGGCAGGGAGCTGCCGGTGGGTGCTCTGCACCCATCAAATTTTCCCCGTGGGTGCTCCAGCCCTGGAGCACCCACGGAGTCGGCGCCTAAGGCACCACTTTTGGCTGGTTGTTAAATTTAGAAGCCCTTTTAGAACTGGTTGTCTTCTAAATTTAACAACCGGTTCTAGCGAACCGGTACGAATCGGCTCCAGCTCACCACTGGAAATAGTTTCTTTGTGTAACGACACATCCACTCTCAGTCTTTATTCAAGCCTCTATTCAAGTAATGGTGTCCAGTTTGCAAATTAATTCCAATTCAGCAGTCTCTCGTTGGAGTCTCCTGCTGAATTGGAATTAATTTGCAAACTGGACACCATTACGTTAGGCTTGAATAAAGACTGGGAGTGGATGTGTCATTACACAAAGTAAAACTATTTCCCCATGTTTATTTCTCCCTCCCCCTACTGTTCCTCACACATTCCTGTCAACTGCTGGAAATGGCCCACCTTGATTATCACTACAAAAGGTTTTTTTTTCTCTCCTGCTGGTAATAGCTCACCTTACCTGATCACTCTCGGTACAGTGTCTATGGTAACATCCATTGTTTCATGTTCTCTGTGTATATAAAATCTCCCCACTGTATTTTTCACTGCCTGCATCTGATGAAGTGAGCTGTAGCTCACGAAAGCTTATGCTCAAATAAATTTGTTAGTCTCTAAGGTTCCACAAGTCCTCCTTATCTTTTTGCGGATACAGACTAACACGGCTGCTATGCTGAAACCTGACTTTACAACGTTAATGTTCTTTAAACATATTTTTTTGTATTTAATTTCCTTCAGTTGTCTTTAAAGAAAAGGTAAAAAACCCAATTTTTATTATGTGTAACTGAAGAATGTGAGAAAAAGAATAGAAATGGTGATCTTTAACAGTTTGTATCTTAGGCTTGGTCTACACTAGGAACTTCTGTTTGTATAACTACGTTGCCCCGGGGAAGCTCTCCTGTCTGTATAGGGAACAGTTTCATTGAAGCACCACAGCGACGCTGCTGCTGTGTTATAAGTGTAGACCTGCCCTTAGCAGAAGTAGAATGGAACAAAGAATAGGCACTTTGGAAGCCCAAGTGTGTTCTCCCTGCTGGAGTATCAAAAGCCTGCTGCAGCTGGAGACACATGGTGAATGAGGAGCACAGCCCACAGCCCTGCTAAGATTCTGGACAGGGTTGCAAACCATGTGGCTGCTATAATTCAGATAAGACCATATGACAGGTGAAATTATTCTGGAGGCCTCTCCAGCCTCCAGAACAGCTCATGATCAGGCAGACTAAGCCACTATTGCCCTCCTTGCCCCTGGGCTGCAAGTTCTCTGCTGCTCCTTTTAGATGTGCATCACAGAATCTCCCCAGCAATGTTTACAACCCAATTCTTTCCTTCATTTGCTATAGGTTTTTATGTCTGATACAAAAAGCCACAGAAGACTAAACAAAATAAAATATCATTAAAAATATAAAATAGTTAAAGCGCTATGGGTACCTTGAAAAAGCAGAAATCTCAAATGGAGCAGATCTTCTGCTTGCTAGATGATGTTTCCCAGCTGTGCTGCTTACCTTATTTTGCAACATTTGCGTCTGCCTTCCTCTCCTTCCAAAGAGTCATTCATTAATATTAGCATCATGAAGACACGCAAATCTGGATAACAAGATGGAGACGCAAAGGCGTAAATCAAGGAGCTCAAAAGGCAAAAAAACAAAATTTGTGTTTCCGTCAAAAATGCAGTTATCCTGTGGCAAAACCTACCTTTTACATAACCTGTCCTAAGTGACTACCACATGTACTGTACAGTTTTACAGTAAGAGAATCACTGAAGTGCAACTATCGAGTCATGGAATAATTCATAGAATTTAAGGCTAGAAGGAATGATTTGATCATGTAGTCTGACCTCCTGTATATCACAGGCAATTAGGTTTCACCCAATTATCCCATATTGAGCCCCGAGATGGTCCCAGATACAGAAACACCCACTCCTAGCACACTTGCTCAAGCACTATGGTTGCCCAGGTATACACATACAGTGTGTACACAAGAGGCTGCAAGTGCCTAGCTCCATTCTTGATAAGGGTCCGAATGCCACTTCCTCTAAAACCCACCAGTGTTGTTCCTGAATTAGCCAGAGGGGTTTTGAACTGAAAAAAAGAAAGCCTCAAATTCAGGCTCCTGGCATTTTACTGGTGCAATGCCCTTCGACCCTGTTAGCACAACTATTCTGACCAGTAATAGACCCAGACCAAAGATCCAGATTTCAATTCCCCCACACTTTGGGAAGGGTTCAAAATCTGAATCAAAACCATGCAACTGAACCTCCCCTGAAATCTGGGTCTGAATTTCACAACTTGGGCCCATCCATGGATCCAACATCAGTAATGAACAATGGCACAAATGTAGAAGTCTGGGCTGTATACAGTTGCATTATACAACTGTAATACTATCAACTTTAACTATGTAAGCATACAGAGTATCCGGTCAATGAACTACATAGCAGGGGTCATGTCTTGAAACTAAGCAGGATTGCAGAAGCAAGATTCTGTGGTTTCGGTTTGGTTTTTTTGCCCAAGACTTACTGGGAGAAGGGGACTGCAGTTTTGGTGGTGGTTGTGCTTTTCGTATTGTGGAGTTATCTGGGGAGTCAGGATCTATTGATTAAGAACTGAGCTTTGATCACTGGGAAGATCAATCAAGTTTTAATATTGAGATAAATTTTATGTAAATTTTTCATTTTAACTGTCTAAGATTACAAATTCCCTTTTTTCATTTTTAAGTGCTGGTGCCATTTGACACCGTTTGGTCACTATCACGCTCTCTTGTTCATTATACTACCATTCTTCTCTGCAGGGCCTTTGAAATTTGGTGATTTTTCATCTCAGTCCGGTTTTCATGTGACGATTCATATTTTACTCAAGTCCTGTATTGAGATGGTCAGGAGACATATATATGCTAGAAAAACTTAGTGAGCTAAAGGTCCTTTCCTAAGTAATTTGTATTCTGTTTCCAGCTAGGTGTAATAACATCAACTCAAAGTGATAAGGATACTGCTAAATTTGCTTTAATTAATGTCAGTTCTCTCAGTTATAAATCACTATTAATTCTCAAGTTAGTTTTTGAAAATGGCCTAGATTTTTTGGCTGTCATTAAGATTTGGCTGGAAGTTCTCCCACTTGTGGAGGTCTGTCTGTCTTATTACTCCTTCTTTTCTGTTCTTTGCCTTTCAAGGTGAGCTTCCATCTGGCTTGAAGATGCATATAATTACTCTTATTCTTTTAACAAGGGACCTAACTAAATTTTATGTCTGTATCTTAGAAGAAAGCCTTGTTTTAATTCTTAAAGGTAGATGAGAGGTTGGAAGCCCTTGTAGTGTAACTTTTTGAATTTCTTTACACCTCACATTTCATCGCATTGGGCAATTAATTCTAACTGTTTATGGTCATGTTGTGATATTATCACATTGTTCCAACTCAGCAATGACACCTATGTTTATTTAAAAAAGACTAGATTCTGATGCCTTTACACATCTCATATAATACCTTACTCCTTTATAATCCCATTGATTTCAATGGAACTACCTACCTGTTAATGTAGTACTTAAGATAAATAAAGGATTCAGAATCAGGCCCTCACAGCACATGTCTTTGTGAGGGTTGTTGAATCTACAGTTTAGTGAATATTTAGCAGGCCTTTCCTTAATTTCATTTAGAAGTTTGCATTGATTTGTCTAGTGCTGTTTTATACGTATTGATAAGTTCAATTTATGCACTGGGGGTTCATTGGTTAGAATGGCTCCTGTGCAATTCCTTCAAGGTTTCAGTTTTGATTTCTATTTATACACTTCCACTACTTAACATTATTCAGTCTCATCAGATATTCTTGTTAACTGCTGGAAATAGCCTACCTTGCTTGTCACCATGAAAGGTTTTCCTCCCCCCCCCCCCCCCGCTGGTGGTGATGGCTTATCTTAAGTGATCACTCTCCTTACAGTGTATATGATAAACCCATTGTTTCATGTTCTCTGTGTGTGTATATCAATCTCCACTCTGTTTTTTCCACCAAATGCATCCGATGAAGTGAGCTGTAGCTCACGAAAGCTTATGCTCTAATAAATTTGTTAGTCTCTAAGGTGCCACAAGTACTCCTTTTCTTTTTGCGGATACAGACTAACATGGCTGCTACTCTGAAACATGGTTTGCAATGTAATTTGCATGCAGACAAAACTTGGATATCTTCTCAGTCCCTGCAGATCTGACAAAGACGTTTGATGTTTTGTATAATTGCCTCTGTGATATTCAATCACAGATAGCTTCAAATTTTGTTAAACTTAACACAGCCAAAAAACTGAGTTGCTATTGATTAGTTCACTGATGCAGAGGTCTCAGGTGTCATCTATGGCAATTTCCATTTGTGGTAGTTCTTTTTATCCCTCAGATAATGCTTGTGACCTTGGGGTCATTGTGGATTCTGTGTTTCTTTTGAAGTCCCCATCAATCATGTAATTAAAATGTCTTTCTACTGTCTTTGGAATCTAGCCAGACTGAGATCTATGCTGTTCGTAGCCCACTTGTTAAAACTTTATTCCATATTTTGTGTCAGACAAGACTACTGCAATTCTTTGTATGCCAGTCCTCCTTTTATCACCCTGCACTATTTGCATTTGGGACACAGTCTTGCTATTTAGGAGCCTAAGTAGTACACATAGCACACTACTCCTTCACGGGCTCCCATTCAAAGCAGTGGGCTGGTTTTAAGATGTTTGTAGTCTCACTTTGTGTAGCTTGGCTTCCTCTTATCTGTGAGGTCTTTTGGTTCTTTATTTACCAGGATGCTCCCTTTCGTTGTGGCTGCTAGAACTTTCCCATGAGTCCAATGGATTTGAATCTTCATCATGTCCTATCCCTGACTTCTGAATTTACTTGTGTTAAAGTTCTAGAACGCCAGGTTTTGTCACTTTACATGATTAAACTTCATATATTAGTAGTTGCCAGCAGCACCAGTTAAAGTTGCAGAATAATGTCCATTAAACCCCATCTTTCTCTCTCTCTCTCTCTCTCTCTCACACACACACACACCCCCACCACTTTCTAAAACATTTGTCTTTGGAGCTAAAATTATCTGTGCTTATTTCTGCCTAAAGATTTTTTTTTTCAGTTTGAGCAAAATCTACTTAAACAGACAATCCTTTTCTAACATGGCTGTGTTTCTAGGTTCAGTGTTACAGGCCACATTCTGCCCTCAGTTATGACCACAGACTTCAGTGGGATTTCACAGCAGTGGACAGTACACAGCTGAAGCCTTGTGTACACAGGAAAATTGTGCTGGTTTAAACTTACGGTGTGATTTTAGAAAGATTTAGTTAAACCAATGCAAACCCCTGTTTAAACCCTCTGATTTCACATTAAGAATATCTTAATTTGTTTTAGTTTAAGCCACTTCCTAATCTATTTAAGCTAAATTGAAACAAGCCTGGTTTTAACACAAATGAGTGTCCATATAGCCTGGTTTAAACACTGACTTTTAACTAAGTCATTATAAAAATCACACCATATGTTTAAACCAGTGCAACCTTCCTTCCAATCTGTATCTGCTACTCTTATTACCTAACGTGAGATTCATTTGGAATGAAATATTTCCTCTCTACACTTTACAGCCAGAGCTAATGCACCAAAAGCACACCTGTTATAAATGACTGTTCGCTAGAGTAGTCTATCAGTGAGAAATTGAGGCAACACTGCTGATATCAGCCTCTAAAATGTTGCCACCTAAAACATCATATCATCTTCCTAGTGAAAGGTGGAGGGCAATATGGGCCTTCAAATGCTTTATAAAATGTTCAGACATTAGCTTGTCAAGGTGATGCACTATTGCTTCCTTAGCTCCCTCGCCTCTTGGTGTAGTACTCCAACCGCCACTTACACAAGATTGTGGGTGAGCAGAATTATGCTCAGTGTGGCCCTGTCATCCTTTGCTACCCAGATACAACAAAAATACCAGTGTGTAGAATCTGTGCTCTGGCAGACTTCCGCTAATAAACCTAAGCTGTTCATTGGTATTGTAGTGATTGTTCTTACAGCTTCCCTCTCTATATGGCAACTTGGAGAAGGCCATGGGCTTCTTCCCAGGTTGCTGAATGTGTGAGTTTCACTGACACGAACTACTTATTATAGCAAAGACCCATAGTCACAGAATTAAAGCACAGTATTCTATTTTCCTAGGGTGATATTCCTCTGCATGCTCACACATGCATATCTATGTGTGGTGTATACATATGAATATATACATACATGCACACAGTATAGAAATCAGAGGGATGGGATAAGCTTCATATTTTATTTATTGCTAGAACATTAAAATACTGCACAATATGTACTGTGTATAGTGCTAGTCTAATGGTGTTTTAGAGCAATTTGTTCCTTGCTGAAACATGAACTTTCATCTATGACAAAGAGATACTGGAACACTCCATCCTTCTTCAAAGTTGGATGATCTTCCTGAATCATTACAAAATTGTCTGGCAGTAACCACAAGTGTTAATTGCTGCAAAGAAAAGATAACTTAGCCTAGCTTCTAATTAGGGAAAGCAAACTGGCCCACGAAAGAATTGGCCTGAAGCTTTGCCTATTCCCCTAAACTGAACCCATTCCATTTGGATAAATCTCCCCCGACCCCAGTATCTTAATTCCACTCCCTGCTATTACTACTTCCAGCTCCAAGATTGGAGTCTGTCTCCACCTCGTCTTCCTACTACCTCTCTACCCTCTTTTTAATATCTGACCTACTTTTACCTCATCCTGATCCAAGCCCCCCAGCTCCACACCCTTCCATTGCTACTCCCCAAACACAACACAATCTGAACCCTCCCTCCTTTCCATTCCCATGGGATTCAATCTCTGACCACTGGCGACCCATCCATGCCAGTTTTCAGGTTCGCAGTGCACAATGGGATCCAATCTCCGTTGTGAGCCAAACATCACTTTTGAAGATCAGACAACGATTAGCAGATCTTGCAGTTTTCTGCTGGGCCATGTGCTGCTACTCAATTCACACTTCCTAATGTTCTTGGGCTCATTTAAAGGAGAAACCTAGGGTCTGTATTATGCCTTTGACCACTAGAGCATATGAGGGGAGTAAGCTCTGCTCTCTCCCTCGGGCATTACTCTGTCATGCACTTTTGGTTACAACACGGGAGGAAACACTGAAAAGCTGGGAAAGTTGACTGATGCAGCAACCTGAGACCATTCAGGCAGGTTTCCATACCTGTAGTCAGAGCTTAAAGTGGTCTGAAAAAGATGCTAGGATCTGTCAATGTGGGTGCAGCACCTTTGGTAAAAGAGTGATTAAAGAGCATCCCTCAGAGACCTGGTTCAAATTTTATTTATTTTTTTACTAGGTCTGCAACTCCTTGCAACCTTCTCCCTCTACTTTAAGCAATGTCAGCAGGACACCTCACATTTTCTGCAAGTAAGTGATTTGGGGATCTAAGGGTGCTTCTGGGAGTTTGAAGGGAAGGAGGAAATTGGCACATGTTGGGTTTTTATGGGCAGGCTGCCTAGAAGTTTCTAGAGGAGTGCAGTTTTGTCTCAAAGAGTCAGAGGTTCATTTAAGGTTTCCCTAAGCAACCAAACCTTTTGAGTTCACCCATTCATATAGCCAATGCATTTTATTCTGCCACTTATTATTTGCTACTATGTCAAAGTACTGCTCCAACATACCATGCTAAAAATATGAGTGAATTCACCAGAGATTTGCTTAGTCAGTCTCTCCCATTAGCTTTGACACAAATAGGTAGCAGAAGTTACCTAGAAAACAGGGGAAGTTGCAGGCTCCCTTTACTCCCAAGCACAACCCAATGAGCAGGTTAAAAGATAAAAATAAATAAATGGGATATAGCTTGCAGCAATATTTGTTCTGCATTATGATGCACTGCCTTTTGGCAGCAGTGAAGGCGCACAGAGAATTACTTTATCTCAAATACAGACATGAGTAATAGATGGCAGACAGTACCAACACTTATACAAGCAAATTTTTGGGACATGCCAAAGATATAGTGGCCCACTGCATTTATTAATGCCACAGAATCTGAGGAAATTGGCTGCAAACACTATAGAATTCCATGCCTTCCTGATATTAATACTGCCATGTACTGGCTAAATGCACCACTGCCTTCTATGAGGTTAAATCAGACATGCGCAGCAGCTTGTCAAAGCAGTCTGGGCTCTTACAGTTAATGGAGATTCTCCTTTAGTTCAAAGAGCAGCAGTTCATGCTTTTTGAAACAGGAGAATCTGAATTCTATACCCACTGCCAAGTATTAAAATGCCCATGGTTTGCTAGTGAACCATACAGCTCTAGTTATCCATGCATCTGTAACAATAGATTTTTAAATAGAGATCACAAACTATTGTGTAATTTAGAAAATATACTTTGATTCTAAGGTGTTGGTTGGGGTTACCAGGCATCCAGTTTTCAACCGGAAGGCCTGGTTGAAAAGGGACCCTGGTGGCTCCAGTCAGCACTGCTGACTGGGCCATTAAAATTCAAGTTGGCACGGGGCTGTCAGGCTCCCTGCCAGGCTCCGTGCAGCTCCCGGAAGCAGCGACATGTCCCTCTGGCTCCTAGATGTGGGGCAGCCATAGGAGCTTTACACCTTACCCCCGCTCCCAGTGCCAGCTCCGCAGCTCTTATTGGCCAGGAACCAGAGCCAACTGAAGCTGTGGGGATGGTGCCTGCAGGTACAGAGCCCTCTGGCCCTTCCAACTAGGAGCTGGAGGAGGGACATGCCATTGCTTCCCAGGAGCTGCCTGAGGTAAGCACTGCCTGAAGCCTGCACCACAAATGCCCTCCTGCACCCCAACCCCGAGCCCCAGCCCAGAGCCCTCTCCTAGACCCCAAACCTCTCATCCTTGGCCCCATCCCAGAACCTGCACTCCCAGCCCAGAGCCTGTACCCCCTCCCACACTCCCCAACCCAGTGAAAATGAGTGAGTGAGTGAGGGTGGGGGAGAGTGAACGTCGGAGGGAGGGGGGATGGAGTGAGCAAGGGACCGGGACCTCAGAGAAGGGGCAGGGCAGGGGGGTTGGTTTTCTGTAAATAGAAAGTTGACAAACAGCTGGGTTGTTTGTATCCTGTAACCTGAAAAAATATTTTTGGGAGTGCCAAAAAACAAACTCTAGGAAGGTAGGAGCAGACTATACGTCTGTTTGAAGAGGAAAGTAAGGTGGTGTTGCTGTATAATGAAAGGATGCAAAGCTAACAGTGTAACTATCTAATAATAACATGTGGAACTTAAAGTGGTTTATAGAACTGATGCTGATAGAAATATAACTAACAATATTTTTTAGCAGCAGTAGTCAAATATTTATGACAGTGCCCAAAGTCTTCCATCAGGTTTGGGGCCCCATTGTGCTGGGTGCGGTAGAGACACAGAAGAGAGAAAATCACTTCCCTGGAGGGCTTATGATCTAGAGACACCAACATATGAAAGGCACGGGAAGTAGATATGATGTACAAGCAAATAAGTATGGTGCAGAATTGGCACAGATTTATTACAAACATGTAGGTTTTTTTTCTTTCTTTGCCTGACTGCTCTGTGAAGCTGCATGTTTGTGAGTAAACAATAATAGCCCTTCTCATGAACACAGCAGAGAGCTTGAAATTAACAACATTTAGTTTTTGATGGGGGACAATGGTTCAGGAAAAGGATTATAATTATAGACTTTGGCTGTAAAGGCTGGACCAGCTGCGTAGGAAATACTCTGCTCTTAATGTAAGCGGGGGAATAGTCCCGCTCTTGTGAGGAACTTTCCTGGTTTCTGCACTACCCCGGTGAAGTAGGCTAGCGCAAGGATCTGAGTCCTCGCTCCCACTTCCTTTACCCAGAGGTCTCCCTGCCTTTGAGGACTCCCCTTCCACTCTCCTGTCTGGAAGAGTCCTCGTAACCCCAACAAGGCTGGGCCCAGGATTCTTGGGGCCCCAACCCTGCTGTGGTCACCTAGGACAGGGGCTAGGGTGTCCCCACTCTGGGGTACTCCCTCTGCACTGGGCACTTCTCTGACCCACTGACCATTACATACAAGTTAAAGCAAATGCAAGTTATTTAATCAACAATTAATTTTAAAAAGAATAAGGAAAAATGGGAAATGTTAAAGGAAACGCATCACCCCGCTCTGTGGCAGGGAACATCACAAACAGAGTCTCTGGATTGTCAGGGCAGTTCACAGCCTGTTACTTTTAAGTCTCAGGCCTTCTTCTCAGGCCCTGGCTGTGCTGCAGGGATGCTGTGGGTTGGATACTTGCTCTGGTGGTGGCCACATGCTCTCAGGCTCTAAGTGGTAGGACCCTTCTTCCCAGTGTCGCCCCGCCCCGTCGGGGTTACGATCCAAGCCTGGCCTGCAGAGCCTCTTGGCTGAGGTGTCTCCCTGTGCTGGGCCGGCTGCCCAGGGTCCCCCTCGGTCTCCCCAGCTGCTCACCGCACCCAGCTCCAGACCGCTCCAGCCCCAGCTCCACCACTCTGTCTCTGCACTGCTGCTGCTGCTCTGCCTCCAGTTCCCTGGGCTGCTTCTCTGGCCCCTCTGCCTCTGCTTGCTGCAGCTCTGCTCCCAGGACAGGTTTGCTCTGCAGGCTGCTTCTGTGACTCTGCTCCCAGCACTGATCTGCTTCTGGGGCTGCTTTTCTGGCCCCTCTGGCTCTGCTTGCTGCAGCTCTGCTCCCAGGGTAAGTCTGCTCTCTCTGGGCTGTGCCTCTGGCTTTGGGGCTGTAGCTCTGCTCCCAGGACAGGGTCTGCTCTCACTGGATCTGGCACAGCTCAACTTGGGCCCCTGCTTTCTCCTTAGCTTGGCTCCACTCTGTCTGACCCAGGCAAATCCAGCTCACACAGAGGACGGGACCTCTCTAGCCTCCTGACTCCCTGATTAGCCTGCTCGCCCTGTCATTCAGGCTGACCTGGAGCATTGGCCTCTCCCCATTGTTCCTGGGGGCTGTTGGTCTCAGGGTCCTGACTCCCCATCGATGCTTCTCCCTTTTTAGTACTGGGAGCTAGCAACTAAAACACCCCCACTGAATGTTAATAAGGGGGCAACAGTCCCCTTACATTAAGGACAGAAGAGAAGGAACCAATCTGCCCTTGCGGATAGAGAGGGCTGGTTATGTGGAACAAATCCAGCACAAACATGCTGAGATGTGTCTTCAGTGATGGTCACTGACTGCAGATGGATCACGTTTTGAATCCCAGCCTGAGTTAACTTGAGAGTCCAGTACTGATTTATCCTCAAAAGCAGTTTGGTTCTTTCTCTTCTGTTCTAACTGGAATCTGATTTTTGGAGATGTTGAAATGTATAACTCCCAATGAAGTCAATGAGAGGGAGATGCAGGTGCTCAGCAATCCTAGAAAAAAAAAATCCAGCACTAAGTACTCCCAAATTTGGACACCCAAACATCAGTAGTGGCTTTTGAAATTTTTGGTCTAGATGATGTCCCCAAGAATACAAAAGTCAAGAGAGACCTGGGATTTGAATCCACAGCTCCAAACTCTGATACCCAATGAGACTCCTGCAGCTGTATTGGAGGAGCAGCCCAGGAGTTTCTGGGGCCGCGGGTTGCTTGAGGAACTGCAGCTAAGAAGCCTAACTGACATGTGGGGTTTTTTGTATGTACGTTAATATTTGCCACTCTTGGCAAGGCATGATACACATTTCTTTCAGGCAAGATATTCTTTTAGGAGGGTATAAGAAAATGGCTTTCAGCTGCTAGGGGTGAAAAGATGAGCCGATGCAGCTGTTCCAAACTGAGAGCAGAGTACTGTAAATCGAAGTCTCCTCAAAAACAATTCCTAAACCTCGAGTCATTAAAGGCTGAATTACATTATTCTTGTCAGATCTCTTTCCTCTAAGATCTTGCTCTATTTACTGTACATTAGCTCATGGACTGCTTCCTGGTCAAACAGCACAGCTTTTAGATAACAAATCCTACTCATTAGGATGAGCTCAATATGATGTGGGCTTTATTTAATGATGCTAGTTAGAAAACAACAGTCCCATTTCAAGGATTCATTTAGGCCATCTGTGTACAATAAAGGAACTCCTAATAGACAGGTCATTCAAGAAGCCTTGTTTGCTGTTTTTCACATTTCACTTATTTGCAGAAGCGTACAACCGTCTGTTACTTGGGTTCTTCCAAAGGTCAAGAGGTTACAGAAAAAAATCATCCTTAAAAGTTCATCATTTATCTGTCCAACAGTAACCTCATGGTGAGTTTCTGATCAACTATAAAGCCATTGATTGCATGTCCCTTCATTCTGCTTCTATAAATCCTCTAAACAAGTCCCTTTAAATGATAGATGTAAATTTAACTTGTGACTCTTGTCACATTAAAATGATAGAGTATTAGATTAGATATTGGACTAATCACTAGATATTTAGCCATTTTGGCAACATTCTATTGTGTAAAATTAGGAGATAAAACAATGTTTTCTGATAATTTATTAATTTATTAAATTAAAGTTCACATACACAAAAATATACAAGTGAAGCAAAAAATAATTGTGCCCCTATTAATCTGACAAATTCTGAAGAAGATAATCCTCTGCAGTTGAGATGCATAGATTAAACTTCAGGGGCTGATTTATAGTGCTCTTAGACAAACAGATGTTAAGTGCTGGAAAGGTGCAGGATTAGGAAGGTTAAACAGCTGAAAAATGGGAATAAAAATTAAGTAGAAAATTATTTTGGTTAATTTGCTTCTTCAGTGATCAGGGAGATACTATTTTTAAAAAGAAAAGGAGTACTTCTGGCACCTTAGAGACTAACAAATTTATTAGAGCATAAGCTTTCGTGAGCTACAGCTCACTTCATCGGATGCATTTGGTGGAAAAAACAGAGGAGAGATTTATATACACACACACAGAGAACATGAAACAATGGGTTTATCATACACACTGTAAGGAGAGGTTTCAGAGTAGCAGCCGTGTTAGTCTGTATTCGCTGAAAGAAAAGGAGTTCTTGTGGCACCTTAGAGACTAACAAATTTATTAGAGCATAAGCTTTCGTGAGCTACAGCTCACTAGAGTGATCACTTAAGATAAGCCATCACCAGCAGCAGGGGGGGGGGAAAGGAGGAAAACCTTTCATGGTGACAAGCAAGGTAGGCTAATTCCAGCAGTTAACAAGAATATCAGAGGAACAGTGGGGGGTGGGGTGGGAGGGAGAAATACCATGGGGAAATAGTTTTACTTTGTGTAATGACCCATCCATTCCCAGTCTCTATTCAAGCCTAAGTTAATTGTATCCAGTTTGCAAATTAATTCCAATTCAGCAGTCTCTCGTTGGAGTCTGTTTTTGAAGCTTTTTTGTTGAAGGATAGCCACTCTTAGGTCTGTGATCGAGTGACCAGAGAGATTGAAGTGTTCTCCAACTGGTTTTTGAATGTTATAATTCTTGACGTCTGATTTGTGTCCATTCATTCTTTTACATAGAGACTGTCCAGTTTGGCCAATGTACATGGCAGAGGGGCATTGCTGGCACATGATGGCATATATCACATTGGTAGATGCGCAGGTGAACGAGCCTCTGATAGTGTGGCTGATGTGATTAGGCCCTATGATGGTATCCCCTGAATAGATATGTGGACAGAGTTGGCAACGGGCTTTGTTGCAAGGATAGGTTCCTTGCATAACCGCATTTGCTCCAACCCCTCAGACAGAGACAAACACCTACAAGATCTCTATCATGCATTCCTACAACTACAATACCCACCTGCTGAAGTGAAGAAACAGATTGACAGAGCCAGAAGAGTACCCAGAAGTCACCTACTACAGGACAGGCCCAACAAAGAAAACAACAGAACGCCACTAGCCATCACCTTCAGCCCCCAACTAAAACCTCTCCAACGCATCATCAAGGATCTACAACCTATCCTGAAGGACGACCCATCACTCTCACAGATCTTGGGAGACAGACCAGTCCTTGCTTACAGACAGCCCCCCAATCTGAAGCAAATACTCACCAGCAACCACACACCACACAACAGAACCACTAACCCAGGAACCTATCCTTGCAACAAAGCCCGTTGCCAACTCTGTCCACATATCTATTCAGGGGATACCATCATAGGGCCTAATCACATCAGCCACACTATCAGAGGCTCGTTCACCTGCGCATCTACCAGTGTGATATATGCCATCATGTGCCAGCAATGCCCCTCTGCCATGTACATTGGCCAAACTGGACAGTCTCTACGTAAAAGAATGAATGGACACAAATCAAGAATTATAACATTCAAAAACCAGTTGGAGAACACTTCAATCTCTCTGGTCACTCGATCACAGACCTAAGAGTGGCTATACTTCAACAAAAAAGCTTCAAAAACAGACTCCAACGAGAGACTGCTGAATTGGAATTAATTTGCAAACTGGATACAATTAACTTAGGCTTGAATAGAGACTGGGAATGGATGAGTCATTACACAAAGTAAAACTATTTCCCCATGGTATTTCTCCCTCCCACCCCACCACCCACTGTTCCTCTGATATTCTTGTTAACTGCTGGAATTAGCCTACCTTGCTTGTCACCATGAAAGGTTTTCCTCCTTTCCCCCCCCTGCTGCTGGTGATGGCTTATCTTAAGTGATCACTCTCCTTACAGTGTGTATGATAAACCCATTGTTTCATGTTCTCTGTGTGTGTGTATATAAATATCTCCTCTGTTTTTTCCACCAAATGCATCCGATGAAGTGAGCTGTAGCTCACGAAAGCTTATGCTCTAATAAATTTGTTAGTCTCTAAGGTGCCACAAATACTCCTTTTCTTTTTGCGAATACAGACTAACACGGCTGCTACTCTGAAAACTATTTTTAAAATGATTGAGTCAGCTGTTTAAATGCAACTGGTGAATTAACTCTCCAAATAGTAAAATTAAGAACCAACTTAGTAAGTATTAGAGCACTGCTCTTTTCTGAAAAGTGACTTAAAGTTACACTGGGTTTCTGTTTATTGTCTTTAAGGTGACAAATTTGTATCAAATTCTCAGTTTACAGATTTTTTCCTCCTTTCAACTGTTTGCCCTTTAAACTCACTTTGGGTACTGAAAGTCAAGCTAGGTTCTTCTCTTCTCATTCATTATTGCTAGTAACAAAGATGCTATAGGCTAAATTATCCCCACATCACAAAAGTGCAACCTTATTATCATGTTACAGCTTCTCCTGTTCACCCTATTATTTACAATGATGAATAAGGAGGGAAGAATTCAGACTGGCTTTCAAATTCCAGGTTGAGTTTGCAGATTTGTCACTAGAAATACTGTAGTTTCCTTATAAACTAAATACATTTCAAGAAATCATTGAAACAAAGGCATGGATGCTCACAATGCCAATCTTACAGTCACCATTTCAGAACAGAACTTTGCTTTAACCAACAGCATTATTATGGGAATTGCGTTTGTCTTTGATCGTGTTTAAAGGACCCCTGAGGCACTTAAAGGATAATAACAACAAAAGCAGTCCATGCTGGGATATACAGCTTCCAAATTAGAATATAGGAGCTGCCCTATCAATTCAGAGAGCATTGCCTGGCAACCTGCCTCTGGTAGGTGCCAATATTTTCTTCTTCAGATAAAGTTACCACTCCCTCTCCCCTCCTTGTTATCGGCCTGATCCAAAGTCCATTGAAATCAATGGGAATTTCTCATGGATTTCAGTGAACTTTCAATCAGGCCCTATGCATCTTGCCAATTGTGCAATACTAGTTCTCATATGTACAGAGGTAGAAATTCCTTCATGGCACTTCCAGATACCCTGAAGCAGGAACCGTTTGTTTGTAAAAACAAGGCAAAGCATTGAGAGCAATAATGGGCAAATCTTCAAGGGTTTGACCAAGAAGTCAATCAGATCTTCACATTCCCCACATAGCTGCCCTTTTCCCTCTGACTAGCTTTTTGAGGAGGAAAAGCTCAGTTACCTGTCACTCCCTCTAGTAGAAATAAAGCAATCGGCTCTGACACTGGGGATGAAATCCTGGTCCCACCGAAGTAAAAGGCAAAACTCCAATTAACTACACCAGGGCTAGGATTTCATCCCAAGTCTCTCAGGTACTGGGTCACTTGCTACTTCTTCTCACCAGTGCTTTCATACCTGAACTTCTGGGATGACTTGGTGGCCTTTCCTGCTGTTACAACCTTTCCTACTGTTACAACAAGACTCAGTAACTCAGCACTAGGGTCTCACTACTGTGCCACTTAACTTTTCCCAAGCTTATGCCACATTTAAAAAAAAAAATCCCTATCTCCATTCTGTAGAGAACCATTGTTCTGTCAGGAAAGCAGGATTTCATAATGCAGGTGTATACTCTATGGTGGGTGTAAACTTCAGAGTCTCTCTTAAGCCCCTGATCTTGTGAACACTTACCCACATAAGTAATTCCAATGGGATTATTCACATTCATGAAGGTAAGCATTGGTGCATGCAGGATTGGGACCTAGGTTTGCAAGTGATAGAGTTGGTGGACCTAGCATAGGGTTTACTAAAACTCCTGCAGAAATCTTAAACCTTCCATTTTTTTTCATGTGTTCGTAAGTCTCTCACTCTTAATGCAAATTCTACTTCCCTCTCAATTCCACAAAACCCTAAGAACTACACAGCAAAAACGAATATGAAATTAAATTTCAAATTACTGAACTTTTGTCATTTGAATTTTAAACGACTTCCAATTTAAGCTGATAAATACCATGAAATAGTAAACAACTTATGGCCAAGAAAGAAAGTCTGTCTTGTAGGTTTTTATAATACACCCACACAATTGCAAATACTTTGTTCTTAAGGTAACACCCTCCCTCCCCCATGATACATCTGACTAATTGTGCAATACTGGTTATAGTGTGTTTATAGAAATTCCTTTCTGGCTCCTTCAAGTGCATCATTTTGTACCCTGAAGTAAAGTGAGCAAGTGAGACTAGAAGTCTCCATGAAGTCATTTGAGACAATAGACCTGGATACATAAGAATACTAACCAGCATGTGAGGATTACAAATCTATCCAGTTCTCAGAAATTATCTTGGAGGCTGTCAATAAACAGTAAGTGCAGGGTTTGTAAAAGAAAGCATTAGTCAGAGCCTGACTTTTAGCATGCTACTGAAATATACACACTATTTAGCAGTGTTTAAAAAACAGGAACATTGAGAGCAACATCAACCTCTATGTCCATGAACAGGTCAATATCAAAGATCACTGGCAGATCAAAACATGAAAAATTCAAAATGTTCAGATTAGAATGCAAAATAAAACATCCGTGTGGAGAGTGGATTTATATGATTATATCATGAATAATTCATTAGCAAAAGCAATACTCTTCTAAAAATGATATAACTACTGCATTCGTGTACAGCCAGTCTAACATATAGTAACATGAAGAGGTAGAAATGCATAATGCAGAAGAAATTAAAACAAATTTGTATAGGAGTACAACTGCCTTTGTTACGAACGGGAAAAGGGCAATGGATTAGAAAGACAAGATCCTGCCCAGAGAGGTTAAAATGTCAATACCATTGTGTCTGCAGGTATGCTCTCAATTGACCTCATTAATATGTGGTAACCCTTGTTGGAAAACTTATTTCTGAATAACTAAGTGCTGGTTGTTTGAAGAGGTCCCAATTACAATTAAATGTTTCAGAAACAGGTTGGGGTTTTGGGGGAAAGGGACATGCTCTAGCCTGACAGATGCCTTTCTCCACTTCCAGTAGATAGAAATCAGAGGCTTGAAGCTGACAGAAGATAATCAATGCTGAAGCTGGCATACTGAATCAATACATTACTGGTAATTGTAGCTTGGGTTAGCGGGATCTCTGCTTTCCAGAGCAATAACTCCAACCCCAACTTCTCTCATTTTCATGCTGAAATTGAATCGAGCTCTTAAATCTCTATTATACTGTTTTGAGTTTAGCCATCCTATTGATACACAGAGTGAGTTCCTCAGAGGCTAGCTGGAGTAGGCATGATCATAGGCCAAGGACTTGCCATAGAGAAACCTTCGAGAAGCTATTCTGGTTTTGCCTTTATCATATATTTCTGCAGCTCTTTTATTTGTGGGAAGCATAAATGACTCATTTACCTAACAGGATGTTGGAATTAGTTCATATTTGTAAGGAACTTTGAAGACTGAAGAGTACTATAGCTAAATTGTCGTATGAAAATGGAGCAACAAGCTGATGAAATATTTCAACAGCATGCAAATGTAAATCAACCATTTCAGCTCTAATGGCTGGAGAAGGAATAGGTATCGCCACCAGTATTCTGTTTGGCACTTGCAAGGGCAATAAGCCTTATTTTTATTTGATCTTGTGTTGTATTCTTTCTTTTAGCATAACTTTCACTGATGATTGAAGCCCTGGTCCAAAACTTACCAAATTAATGGGAGTCTTTCCATTAGCTTCAGCGGAGTTCAAATTGGGCCCCAAGACAGTTTGTCCTCAATCCCGTACTTATGTTGCTACAAATTTTTCTATACATATTTTGGATTGAAGAAAACATACTTTAAAAGGGGGGGGAGTATATACTTCTTTCCCTCCCCCTTCCTAAGAATGAAGGCAGACAGCTATATTAACATTCAAATACACACAATCCCCACAAAACCTGATCTTGTCTACTCTAGCAGGTTTTACTAACAACAGTTCTGCCAGCAGAGGGCACACTTGGCTGTTTGTCCTGGGACACAGTGTTCCCTTAGCATCAGATTGCATCAGCAAACGTGTGGGAAGGCATCCTAGTGTCCTCTGTGCCACCTTCTGGTGTGCTACTTAATGGGAAATTTTTGCTGCGCATTATGGGGCAACAGCTGTTTATTGCAGAATACTAGCCTTTTCTACACACATAAACTACCCCCTCCCAATTCTCTTAGTTGTGAGTGTTTAGTGTAACAGTCTGGTGTGTTGGGAGGGATAGTTTGGTAAATGCAGGGATGGGAGGCTGGCACCCCTTAGGGTGCAGAGTTAAGGTTATACTGATGGTATATGATAGTAGTAAGGTGCAGGACATGTACTGCTCGGAGGCTAACTTTTCATTTTCTTGCATTTATTGTTTTGTGTGAGATATATTATGTGTGTACCAACTTTCCACTGTTTCACACAAAATTTGTGTACATTTTTTAAAAATGGGTAAGTTGGGGTGGAAGGGTATGGATCTGTGCCGGGATAGTTCTCAGAGATGTACACCGTAGAAATGCAGCTATTGACTGAGAAAATTTTATCCACTTTTCTGCAAGAATTTATCCTAAAACAGAAGGTTTTACCTGATAGATAAATGCTGCTGAATACAGAGATTGAAGTTAACCTCCCCTAAAAAACAGGCCAGCAACATCAAGTCTGGAGGGGTTGGAATAAAAAGGGAGGGAAGCAGGGCTGCTCTGCGACAGAGCTCTGGAGTTTGAAATACAGAGAACCTAGGAGATGGTTAAGAGGTTACTTGATCATGGTTTGCAATACCGACAACACAGGGAAGAGATTTCTCATAGGAGAGGGCTCTTTACAACCACAAACAAACAAAAAAGAAAGGCAAAAAACCAAACAAACAAAAAGCACAATGAGCAGTACCAGGTTTACAATGGTGCCAGGCCCACACAGAGAAGGGCCCCATTCCTCTCCACTCCCTCCCCCCCCCGCTTGTTCCTTCCCACCCCTCCCCCTGCAAGCGGCAGGCAGTGCCTCGGGGGGGGGGGGGGGAGGAAGAGGCCAAGCATAGGCGTGGCCATAGTCTAGGCACTGGGGCCCACTAAAGATTAATCCAGCCCTGAAACGAGATTCAATGGCTGGAAGCTGAGGATAGGCAAATTCAGATTAGAAATAAGGCAAAAATTTTAACAAAGAGGATAATTAACCATTAGAGCAACTTACTGAGGTATGGGGCAGATACTCCACCATCTGAAGTCTTGAAGCCACCACTGGATATCTTTCTGAGGGATATATACCTCAAACAGAAGTTCTAGACTTGAAGCATAGATTACTGGGTAAAATTCTGTGGCATATGTTAAGACAGAGGTCAGACTAGATGATCACGATGGTCCCTTTTGGCCTTAAAATGTATGAATCTAACTCTGAGAAGGTTTGGACAGGACTTTTTGCCTTACTTTTTGCTAAAAAGTTAATACCTCAGGAAGGGGATGAGGACTGTTTTAGAGCATGTAGGATACCAGCTTCTCAGAGTATAACAGCAGATAGCAAATTTCTAATCTGTGTATAGTGATTCAGTCCCTCTGTCAATAGAACATGAAATAAAGAAGTGCCATAGAAGAACTAAGTTATCATACAAGTCATCTTCCAGAATGGTCTTCATCCTTCATTGCTAAACCAAACCACTCAGACTACAATCCACAGTTCCCATAACACAAATACAGAATGTGATGTGGATCTTTCCTCACTTGGCCACTGCTTTTTGTTGGTTGCTTGAAGAACTGACTGAAGCTTGTAGGAGTCAAATCCTATACCTTTTGTTCTGATAAAATAGTAATCAGGTCAGAAGTATTTTCAATTCAGTGAGTGTTCTCTTTTACATTTTTGTTCTTCCCCTTCTTTCACTGCCTTGAGAGAATCTATACCACCTGCCACTCTCATATCTCAATAGTTTGCATTCAAACCAATTCTCCAGTAGTAGTTTTTCATCTCCAATGTGTCTTGCAGAGTAAAAAAGAGTTGATGTACACCAAATCAATACATGAATCTCCTGCACCATTATGAATTTTAGTGAAATACTGGCACACCTGTGATAAAGTTAATCAGATGATCGGGGCCAGCAATGGGATTTATATCTGTCCTAGAACAGATTGTTAAAATGGATATACAAGCTATTGCTTACTAGGATCCACCTTACCACCCACATTTCTGCACCTGCATGGCTGTCTTGAGCCCACATTATTACTAATGTATATTGCAGTGGGGCCTAGAAGCCCCAGTCAGGGCCCCATAGCACTAGCCACTGTACATACATGTAATAAAAAGACTGTCCCCACCCTAAAAAACTTGTGTTCTAAGCCAATGATAAGAAAGCAGAAGGAGAGAACAGGTGGTGAGGGAAGACAAGGAAACAGTGAGCATGCACAATGTTTGGTATGGTAAGTGTCAGACTCAGTTAACCAACTGGTTAACCACTGGATCCATGTGATTCAAAATCTTCCCCCAGGATAGTCTGGAATGCATTACATCACTCTAAAAATCCTCACTATTCACTTTTTACTTTGTAGAAGGAGTTTTGTTTGTGATTCACCTGCCATCCCAACATCACTCCCTCACTACTTCCCTCTCAGCCAATGGTCTTCACATGTTTTTTTATTATCTTATTGGCATTTGCTGCAGCCTCGTTTTCACCACAGCTCTTTCCAAGCAGACTAACAGCCCCATGATAAAATCAGCAATGGAGGCTCTTCATGATTGTAATTCTGGCAGTAAAGTCTCTGTACTTTTATTGCTGTACTGATATCAATTATTTGGAGCCATATTAAATAAATGAAGTCAGTAACATGAATATGACATGCTCAATTCATATGGGGGATCATGAACTCTTTTTTAAAAAAAAGTCTCTTTCATCCTGTTGCTTTCCGTATTAAATTTTTGTGCAATTGACCTTCAACATTTCACATTCATCACAAATGTGATTAGTTCAGGATTGAATATACAACCATTTTATAAGGGTTGAGGGATACAAAAATCATGAGAAAAAGAGCAGGCATAAAAATGACTTTTTAAAGAAAGTTCAATGACCTCCATGTAGATTGGTCTGACATGTTAAAGTCACTGACTTCATTTAAACTCTCCAGTTCCCTATATCTAGTATTATATTAGTTTACTGGTAAGTTCAAAGGCACTGCAGTGCTTGAGCTACAATATTTCTTGTACAGTCTTTTATAACCTGCCAGACAGAACCTATCCCTGCATGCACACTAGAGTTGCCATAAAATCAGTAATGACAATGGGAGGGTATTGGCTTTTGCCTTTTGGGTGGCTGAATATGGCAGAGCAACATAATAGTGTAAGCTCTTCTGCAACCTGAAGACATCTTCCTTTTTTAAAATGCTGCTGAATAAGAATTAGGTTTAATAGATCCTATATTTGCAGAACTGAATCGAGATCTTGCAGGATTCACAGACTATATTTCATTAAAAAAACCTTTTGATTTGAGAAGTTTAAAAAGATATATGATCATAAGATGTGCATATAGTTTTTTAATTGGATCATTTAAAGTGATTTACAAGAGTGGGATAGAATAGAAAAGGAAAATAAACATGCAATGTGCATTTTAAGGGGGCACTTTTTGCTAGGGGTGTATAAAATTCTGTGGATATTCAGAACAATAAAGCTACATGCTCTGACTTTAGTGAGGGTAGGATCAGAACTTGGTTTCATGGGCAAAAAATGATTTGTGGCTATCTTTGGAAACACAAACTCTTTTTGATTTGGCTATGTTCAAATTTATTTTATTCATTTGTCTATCAACCCTCGAATTGGAATGGACTTCATTTCAAAGAATGTTGGAGAAAGGCTATTCCAAATGCCAATACTCACTTAAACATGGTTATAGCTTATTTGAAATTTGTGCTCAATGTGTTTGCCCTGTTTACAATTCAGTCATTCCAATTTGGCAGCAGAAAGAATGCCATCTCTCTTAGATGACCAATTACATACCACAAACAAGGAACAATTAATAGAATCATAGGATCATAGGGTTAGAAAGAACAGCAAGGATCATCTAGTCTAGCCCCCTGCCAAGATGCAGGATTTGTTGTGTCGAGACCATCCAAGACGGATGGATATCTAGTATCTTTTTGAAAAGCTCAGTGAAGGAGCTTCCATGACTTCCACACGCAGTTTGTTCCATTGTTCTACTGTTCTTACAATTAGGAAGTTTTTCCTGAGATTCAATCTAAATTGTCTATGCTGTAGTTTGAACAACGTAGCAGATTTAGATTAGTCAAAGACATAGTGAACATGAATAGCTTTTAAGCATTCTATAAATCAGAATATGGTCACATGAAGTGTTGAAACAATTATGAATTTAGATCCCAATTCTGCAAAGTTTTATACAGGTGCTTAACTTGAGGTACTGTGAATAGTTCTATCGAAGTCAATGGGACAACTCACAGGGTGAAATGCTGGCTTCATTGAAATCAATAGCAAAACTCCCATTAACATCAGTGGGGCCAGGAATTCAACCAGAGTGTATTAAGTGAAGTGTAAGCCCTGGTCTACACTAGGCGTTGAGGTCGAATTTAGCAGCATTAAATCGATGTAACCCTGCACCCGTCCACATGACGAAGCCCTTTTTTTCAACTTAAAGGGCTCTTAAATTAGATTTCATTACTCCACTCCTCACAAGGGGATTAGTGCTGAAATCGGTTTTGCTGGGTCGAATTTTGGGTACTGTGGACGCAAATAGATGGTATTGGCCTCCGGGAGCTATCCCAGAGTGCTCCATTGTGACCGCTCTGGACAGCACTCTCAACTCAGATGCACTGACCAGGTAGACAGGAAAAGGCCCGCGAACTTTTGAATTTCAAATTCCTGTTTGGCCAGTGTGGCAAGCTGCAGGTGACCATGCAGAGCTCATCAGCAGAGGTGACCATGAAGAGCTCATTAGCAGAGGTGACCATGATGGAGTCCCAAAATCGCAAAAGAGCTCCAGCATGGACCGAACGGGAGGTACGGGATCTGATCGCTATATGGGGAGAGGAATCCGTGCTATCAGAACTACGTTCCACTTTTTGAAATGCCAAAACTTTTGTGAAAATCTCCCAGGGCATGAAGGACAGAGGCCATAACAGGGACCCGAAGCAGTGCCGCGTGAAACTTAAGGAGCTGAGGCAAGCCTACCAGAAAACCAGAGAGGCGAACGGCCACTCCGGGTCAGAGCCCCAAACATGCCGCTTCTATGATGAGCTGCATGCCATTTTAGGGGGTTCAGCCACCACTACCCCAGCTGTGTTGTTTGACTCCTTCAATGGAGATGGAGGCAACATGGAAGCAGGTTTTGGGGACGAGGAAGATGATGATGAGGAGGCTGTAGATAGCTCACAGCAAACCAGCGGAGAAACCGGTTTTCCTGACAGCCAGGAACTGTTTCTCACCCTGGACCTGGAGCCAGTACCCCCCCGAACCCATCCAAGGCTGCCTCCCGGAAGCACCAGATGGGCACCACATGGGCTGTTTGCCTATGGCTGAACAGAAATGTTCCCCGCTGTTAGCCACGCGGTGGGGGGAGGCAAAATGCAACCTTGTAACGAAAGCACATGTGCTATGTATGTAGTGTTAACAGCAAGGTTTACTGTGAAAGAGTGTACCCATTGTTCTATAAAATGTGTCTTTTCCAATCCCACTGTCCCTTTTTTTTTCTCCACCAGCTGCATGTGTTTCAAGGATCACAGGATCTTCTCCTTCCCAGAGGCTAGTGAAGATTAGAAGGTGAAAAAAAACGCACTTGCGATGAAATGTTCTCTGAGCTCATGCTGTCCTCCCACACTGACAGAGCACAGATGAATGCATGGAGACAGACAATGTCAGAGTGCAGGAAAGCACAAGATGACCGGGAGGAGAGGTGGCGGGCTGAAGAGAGTAAGTGGCGGGCTGAAGCCGAAAGGTGGTGGCAGTGTGATGAGAAGAGGCAGGATTCAATGCTGAGGCTGCTGGAGGATCAAACTAATATGCTCCAGCATATGATTGAGCTGCAGGAAAGGCACCAGGAGCACAGACTGCCGCTACAGCCCCTGTGTAACCAACCGCCCTCCTCCCCAAGTTCCATAGCCTCCTCACCCAGATGCCCAAGAATGCGGTGGAGGGGGTCTCCAGCCACTCCACCCCAGAGGACTGCCCAAGTAACAGAAGGCTGGCATTCAATAGTTTTAAACTTTTAAAGTGCCGTGTGGCCTTGTCCTTCCCTCCTCCACCACCCCTCCTGGGCTACCTTGGTAATTTTCCCCCTATTTGTGTGATGAATTAATAAAGAATGCATGAATGTGAAGCAACAATGACTTTATTGCCTCTGCAAGCGGTGATCGAAGGGAGGTGGGGAGGGTGGTTAGCTTACAGGGAAGTAGAGTGAACCAAGGGGCGGGGGATTTCATCAAGGAGAAACAAACAGAACTTTCACACCATAGCCTGGCCAGTCATGAAACTGGTTTTCAAAGCTTCTCTGATGTGCACCGCACCCTCCTGTGCTCTTCTAACTGTCCTGGTGTCTGGCTGTGCATAACCAGCAGCCAGGCGATTTGCCTCAACCTCCCAGCCTGCCATAAACGTCTCCCCCTTACTCTCACAGATATTGTGGAGCACACAGCAAGCAGTAATAACAGTGGGAATATTGGTTTCACTGAGGTCTAACCGAGTCAGTAAACTGCGCCAGCGCGCTTTTAAACATCCAAATACACATTCCACCACCATTCTGCACTTGCTCAGCCTGTAGTTGAACAGCTCCTGACTACCCTCCAGGCTGCCTATGTATGGCTTCATGAGCCATGGCATTAAGGGGTAGGCTGGGTCCCCAAGGATAACTATAGGCATTTCAACATCCCCAACAGTTATTTTCTGGTCTGGGAAGAAAGTCCCTTCCTGCAGCTTTTGAAACAGACCAGAGTTCCTGAAGATGCGAGCGTCATGTACCTTTCCCGGCCATCTCATGTTGATGTTGGTGAAATGTCCCTTGTGATCCACCAGTGCTTGCAGCACTTTTGAAAAGTACCCCTTGTGGTTTATGTACTCGCTGGTTTGGTGCTCCGGTGCCAAGATAGGGATATGGGTTCCGTCTATGGCCCCACCACAGTTAGGGAATCTCATTGCAGCAAAGCCATCTACTATGACCTGCACATTTCCCGGGGTCACTACTCTTGATATCAGCAGATCTTTGATTGCGTTGGCTACTTGCATCACAGCAGCCCCCACAGTAGATTTGCCCACTCCAAATTGATTCCCGACTGACCGGTAGCTGTCTGGCATTGCAAGCTTTCACAGGGCTATTGCCACTCGCTTCTCAACTGTGAGGGCTGCTCTCATCTTGGTATTCTTGTGCCTCAGGGCAGGGGAAAGCAAGTCACAAAGTTCCATGAAAGTGCCCTTATGCATGCGAAAGTTTCGCAGCCACTGGGAATCGTCCCAGACCTGCAATACTATGCAGTCCCACCAATCTGTGCTTGTTTCCCGAGCCCAGAATCGGCGTTCCACCACATGAACCTGCCCCATTAGCACCATGATGCCCACATTGGCAGGGCCCGTGCTTTGAGAGAAGTCTGTGTCCATGTCCTCATCACTCTCATCACCGCGCTGATGTCGCCTACTCACCCGGTTTTGCTTTGCCAGGTTCTGGTGCTGCATATACTGCTGGATAATGCGTGTGGTGTTTAATGTTCTCCTAATTGCCAAAGTGATCTGAGCGGGCTCCATGCTTGCCGTGGTATGGCGTCTGCACAGAAAAAAGGCGCGGAACGATTGTCTGCTGTTGCCCTGACGGAGGGAGGGGCGACTGACAACATAGCTTACAGGGTTGGCTTACAGGGAATTAAAATCAACAAAGGGGGTGGCTTTGCGAGAAACTGAATGGCCTCATCAAGGATAGAACTCAAAACCTCAAGGATAGAACTCAAAACTGGGTTTAGCAGGCTGTCGATTTCACAGAGGGAGGGAGGAGAAAATGAATACAAAACAAATCTGGTCTATTTCTTGTTTTGAACCACTTCATCTATCTTTATACATCATGCTGGCAGCGGACTGTGCAGTACGACCGCTAGCCATCGTCACCTCCTGGGTGCTCGGCAGAAGACGTTGCAGTATGACTACTGGCCACCGTCTTCTGCTGGCTGAAAATTAAAAGACAGTGCACTGCCGGTAGGACTCAATCGCCATGAGACGAAACAAGGGAAATGACCTGGCTGAGTCACTCCCAGGTTTGCCCAGGCGCCCGGTTATAAGAGCAGCCAGGACTATGTCGACGACAGCTACCAGTCATACTACACTGTCTGCTGCCAAAAGGTAATAAACTGCTGCTGTGTAGCAATGCAGTACCATGTCCGCCAACACCCAGGAGACATACGGTGATGGTTACCTGAGTGGGCTCCATGCTTGCCTTGGTATGGCGTCTGCACAGGTAACTCAAGAAAAAAGGTGCAAAATTGTTTGCCCTTGCTTTTATGGAGGGAAGGAGGGAACGGGGGCCTGACGATATGTACTCAGAACCACCCGCGACAATGTTTTAGCCCCATCAGGCACTGGGATTTCTACCCAGAATTCAAATGGGCGGTGGAGACTGCGGGAACTGTGGGATAGCTACCCACAGTGCAAAGCTCCAGAAGTCGACTGTTGCCTCGGTACTGTGGACACAGTCTGCCAACTACATGCACTTAGAACATTTGTGTGGGGACACACACACTCGACTGTATAAAAATGCTTTCTACAAACCCGACTTCTATATATTCGACCTAATTTCATAGTGTAGACATACCGTAAGGTTAGGTGCTTACATCTTTGCAGGATCAATACCAAAATTATAAAAAAAAACCCCAAAAGTCTGCTCCTGGAAAATTCCCAGGCAGAAATATAGGGCAAAGCTCTCAGATAAACTGCTCACTACAAATAAGTGGCCAAGGTCTAATGAAAAGGAAGTTAGTGAGTGATGGGTTAGGAAAAACACTTGAGTTTTAATAAACCCTGGTTTCTTACTCATTAATTAATGAGTTAATTGGGAAAGCAGAGACTACTCAAGTGTTACCTCTGAAACAGCTCTCAGTGCTAGATCAGCAATATGTATAATTCTGTGGCAATTATCACCCAAAAATCTCAATGTGTACCATTACCAGTTAAGCCACATGACAAAACTGTGTGGGTAGGTATTATATTCATTTGTCATGTGGCAAAAGTGAAGCGCAGAGAAGTTAATTGACCTACCTACTTCACTGGATGACTAACGGGCAGAGCTGGAAATATAACCCAGGACTCTCAGTTTAATGCTTTCTAATTACTGGAGCACATTCCCTCTCCTTTATATGTTACAATGTTTTCATGAGTGACTATAAAAGGACAGTGTATTCAGACTACAAGATTGTCCATAGGTACTGCTCAACTATCTGATCTGCTGTGGATGCCAATGGTAGCCTTTTCCCCTGCTGCTCTTCCTGAAAGTACTGTCCCTAAAACAACTAATTTTAAACTTCAGCCAATATACACTCATGACACCATTCTGCTATTCCTTGAAGTGCTATTGTCAGGTCCACACTTGAAGTAACATCAGAAAAAATGGTATTGTGCAGCCATTCAGGTGAGAAGGCAAAAGTCAGATAACCAAAGATGCAACTCCTAATGCGGAAGTGACAGGTGCCTCCATGTTTAGCGAGATTTCCAAATTTTCCCCAAGAGAGCTGGATTGTTATTGTTGGGGCAGACTTAAAGTCACCACTTTAGAAAACCATGACATTAAAACAAACAAAAAAAAATACACCAGGACATTCTGTGTGTGAAGTGACAATTCTGGGTGGCAGCTAGTTAAGGGGACAAGAATTGCAGAAAGCCTTGGTGCAATGGTGATGGTTATCACATTGCATGATGCAAGGACTAAGATTGAAGCCTGAATCTGGTGCTAGAAGTCCATTGCAACATCAATTATTTGAAATAAAAATGTCATGGTTATGATACTTTGGAAATCGCTGCACTTAACTTCCAAACTGTTGTTTTAAAATGGCTAATGTACCCAACCCTGAATTAATGTCAATGTCCTATAAAACTGACTGTTTAAAAAAAAAAAGTCAGCAAATAATTTTTTTTTTAGTCTATGTCAGCTCAAAAGGGTGCCTCAGTTGTTTCATCTCAAAACAGCTGCATGCTTTCATTGACATTTGTTGACCTTTCTTTGTGCACTCATCCTAACCTCTTAGGTTATTTCCTGGCCTCCCTTAAGTGACCTATGACAAGTGATGACCTTTATCTAGAGAATGCAAAATTTTGTTCTCCTCTGGCTGACATGTGATGTGCTCATTATTCAAAGGTATGCGAAAATAATGACCTCTAGTGACCTTTCAGTTTCCTTTCATTTATTGGTCTGTGGTAGGTGCTTGTTCAGCATATTGCTATGCTTAGGTGGTTGGGATATACAATTTCTTCTTTAAGCATGAATCTGCTCAGTTGAATGAATTTTTAAGTTCTTGTTCATATTGCTCCCTTGAAAGATCATTTGAGGAGGTAGAGATGTGGGCCAGGGAGTGGGAGAGCCTTACAGGCTGCATCTATGTGCTAAATTCAGAAAGTTTGACAAAGTAACTCTATAGTTTTAGGAATGACTCATTCTTCCCATCACCAATATTTCTGAATTCCCTCCGATGATATTTTTGACTGATAGAGATGCAGTTGGTATGGACAGAAGATAAATACAAAAATGCAGTCAAAGACATGTTAGCAACAACAATGACCAGTCAGGTATGCTGTTGTCATTTGGGTTTCAAAATGGGAAAACTTCCAGTATTCTTTCCAAAAGAAAAACTTGATATGTGAAATGTTTTTGCAAGAAGTAGGTTTCATTTTCAGAGCAGGTGAGACACATTCGCATTGCCTATAGCAAACATTTTAAAATGCAGAGGGTGTGAGGAGGAAAGAGATAAACAACTTTTGTTTGGGAGATTGTCATAGCAATTAACAGTTTAGCCAGGATTTAACCAGCATGAATATTTAATCATCCCTTACTTGAAAAAAGGACCACGACTCCAGGTCAGGGTTGAGAGCATTTAGGGAGCAGCACGAGGCTCAGACAGTTGGTCTAGACCGGGGTGGGCAAATTTTTTGGCCCTAGGGCCACATTGGGGTTACAGAACTGTATGGAGGGCTGGGTAGGGAAGGCTGTGCCTCCCTAAACAGTCTGGCCCCTGCCCCCTATCCGCCCCTCCCACTTCCTGCCCCTTGACTGCCCTCCTCAGAACTCCTGACCCATCCAACCTCACCACTCCTTGTCCCCTGACTTTCCCCACCTGGGACCCCACCTCCTATCCAACACCCCCACCCTGATCCCTGTCCCCTTACTGCCCCAACCCCTATCCACACCCCCTACCGGCCCCCTGGGACTCCCACACCAATCCAACCCCCCTGTTCTCTGTCCTCTGACCCCCCGCAGAACCTCCGGCCCATCCAACCTCCTCCTGCTTCCTGTCCCCTGACTGCCCCTACCCCTATCCACACCCCTGCCCCCTGACAGCCCCCCTTGGGACTCCCACACCTATCCTACCGCCCTACTCCCTGTCCCCTGACTGCCCCCCGGACCCTCTTCCCCTTATCCAATCCCCCCACTCCCTGACCCCTTACCATGCTGCTCAAAGCAGCAGGAGCTTGCAGCCCCGCTGCCCAGCCAGAGCCAGCCACGTCACCTGCGCTGCCCGGAAGAAGTGGCGGGCCAGAGCGCTGGCGGCATGGTGCACTGAGGCTGCAGGGGAGGGAGGACAGTGGGGGAGGGGCCAGGGGCTGCCTCCCTGGCTGGGAGCTCAGGGGCCGGGCAGGACGGTCCCATGGGCCGTAGTTTGTCCATCTCTGGGCTAGACACTTTTTGACTATGAATACAATATTTCCTATTATGAGTCTAAAAATCAATTAAGGACTAAATTATGCTTCCCACTGCAAGGAAGCTCTAGGGGAAGGGAGAATGCACTAGAAGCCTAGTTCATCTGCACAGAGGTCAGGCATAAACTGACCCCCAGAGCTAGCACAGCTGGCAGCACAAGAGGAGGTGTTTCTGGCTGGGGCCAGAGTAAGGCAATGTCCCAGCCCTTCCCCATTCAAAGCTGGGAAGTTCCACTGTTCCTGAAGAGAAAAGTTGTCAGCCACATTTTTCATCCAGGAGCTTTAGGTATCCTGGCTGCAGGCCTTTGAGTATCTTGAAGATAAGGACCAAGACCTTGAACTTGACTCAGTGTTCTACAGGATGTCAGTGTAATGAGTAGAGGATAGGTTGATGTGCTCTCAGGATCCTGTGTTGGTGAGGAGACACATTGCAGTAGTCTGTACGAGTTAGATTTTCCTTCCTAAAGGCTGAAGTTTCCATGCTCCGGTTTTTCAGATTGCTGTATTCCAGCCAGGATGTTATGAAGGTATGAATAACTGAGGCCAGGTTATCGTGTGTTAGGATGGGACCAAGTCTCAGACCTAATTGGACAAGTAGAAAGTGTTAATCATGTGTAGGCATCCTTTACTAGAGGGGCCTCTGAACTTTATTTGGAGTGTCCCAGGAAACCCAAAAAGAAAAGGAGAACTTGTGGCACCTTAGAGACTAACAAATTTATTTTAGCATAAGCTTTCGTGAGCTACAGCTCACTTCATCGGATGACCAGGAAACCCAGTCACTTGTAATGCCCACAGACCCCAGTCCTCAGCGGGCGAGATCGAACCTGGAACCTCTGTCTCTTAGTGCATGAGCCTCCACTGCATGAGCTAAAAGCCATATGCCTGTTAGCTAAGGCTGTGGAGCAGACTCATTAATCTCTCTCTCTCTAAGTGGTCTCAGTGACACTTGATGGGACAGAGCACCACACTCAGGGGTTGTGTGAGTTACACATGTATCCTGCTATGTGAAAGCTGCAGCATCAGCAAGAAATCCAGAAACACTCTGCAGCTACAAACCAATTGTGCAGTCTCCTTTGGTTGAAGGAACACACTACAGCTCCAAATCTTTCCAAGCATGTTCCTCTGCCCGTCAGCACCATCTCTGTCTTGCTCAGGTCACCTTCTTCATCCATAAGCTGGTCTCTTCCAAGCACTGCGCCATCTTGGTGGTAGCAGTGTGATCATATATGTGATGAACGATAAGTAAAGCTATGTGTAATCTACACATTGCTGGCACGTGAATCCCTGCCTTCTGACTATTTCATCTAACGGTTGCATGTAGACTTTGAATAGGACTAGAGAGAATTGACCCATGTGGGACTAGACAAGTGAGGGGTTTAGTGGTGGAGATACAGTTTCCCATCACTATTCTTTGGGTGTGTGTCTCCACAAAGGACTGAAATCCTTTTAGCACAATCCCCAGGACCCTGGGCAACTTGGCTGGGAGCAGAGTCAGCACAAAGCCTTTATGCCAAGGTAGCATATAGGGATCATAGCATAACTGAGAATCAGCCCAAGATGTAAACAAGAACTTCTGATGGTCTCCTTTCCAGGCCCTGAAGCTCTCCTCCCAAAACCACCCAATTGCCAGAGAGGCTCTAGATCTTAACCATCTCTTATCTTCCTTGGGGAAAGACATATCTTGAGGGATGTTTGGGGTACAAGAGGTAGCCAGCAAGTCTACACTTTCTGGTGTCCTCATGGGATAGATGATAGGCCTGTTTCTACAGCATTTTTGTGAGGCATCTCCCTCTTCACTCTCTTCTCTATTGCCTTGTGGTGCCCTTTCTTCTTTTCCCTTCTGTTTTCTTTGTGTTTGCCCTTAGCAATACCGACTTCTTTCTCTCCCATCCCCTTTTTGGGAAGTGTGGAAAATCAGTCACTGCTAAGGTAGAGAGCATGGACTGGTGACTGTCTTGTCTCCCCCTCCTGGCCCCTTGAACTGCCTCCTCAGCTCTGCTTCAGTGAGAGGCAAGCACAATGGGCGTGGCACACTCCACAGAGGAAGCAGAGATACACTGAAACCAGAAGTACAGCTAATCTGTGGGAGCTGGCAGGAGCAGGAGTCACTAGCAGCTGGCCTAGGTGCAAGGCAGAAACCTAGGACTGGCACTGAGAAATCTGGACTATTGGTAACTATAATATATTGTTCCATATACTGTTGGTTATTTTTAAAGGATTGTATCCTATGGCATTAGGTTTCCAAGGCCAGCCCTTTTTAAAATAAAAAGAAATGGATGAATGATTTGGGTACTCATGAAAGTGAAGAACTATCATTAGAGCTGTATGAATAACTGATATTTCAGTCTGGTAGCTGAACCAAAAAAACACAACCAAAAAATTGTTTTAGACCAAACAAAACATATAGCTTGACCATTTCCTGTTGTTTTATTTCAAATAAAATTGAACTACAACTCTAAATGACAAGTAGTTTCAAACTAAAATAAAAAAATCAAAATGTTTCATTTAGAAAATATTGACATGAAATGTTTTGATTTTGGTGGGGGGTTTTGACAGAAACAATGCAGCAAATTCACCCAGATTCACAAAATGTTTCAGTCCACTTGAATCTGTGTTTTTGAGCAAAAAAGGTGTCATATTAAATGTTTCGGCCAGCTCCAACTAGTAACAGTGTACAAACAAGGTATAGTTCAAGCTGTTGCCATGCTAACTTCCCCTCATTGATCTGCCAATGCACTTTAAGCCTGACATATTACATCCTTGCAATGCCAGGTCAAGGCCAGAGCTCTTCTTTCCCAAAGAGAAAGGTATTCATGACTAAAGTGTGAAATGTAGTTTAGGAAGTGCACAGATGGGAACTAGACTGAGAAATGGTTACCCACTTATTTGTGATCTAAACCCAGGGCTGATGTCAGGGTGCCTGTAACCAATTAAAGTGAACTAACCCATGTGCAAACCCCATTAAGGACTTTCATAACCATGAACACCATTAGGGCACATAACTTGTGGCACTCAAAACCACTAGACACTTTTTTGAACATTTAGGCCAATGACCTTAAGTTGTTTAAGGAGAGAGACAGTTAGTCTATAAGCAGAAATGGGTGGAACCAATCAAAAATTTTTTAAACTGGTGGAATGTTTATCGAAAATGACTTTTTCCTTTTTTTTTCAGCAAGATCCTTCCCAGAACTTTTCTGTTATCATTTCCTCCCATCTCATTTGACTCTCATTGCTCAGTTGGCTTGTTTTTTTCCTTCTGTAAATCATATGATTAATTTTCAGTCCAAGACTGGTTTATGTGAGTAAAAGAATCTAATTGGAATACTATAGGCCCTCTACTTCACATCTTTCACTGCATCTCAATGTGATCTAAATTTCAGATATCCCTTTCTGTGAGATATTTATTTTCCACATCATGCAAGTGTCGCACTGAACTTAAATTGTGCTGCTGTTTTTTTCTGCCCTTTTGAGCTCCTGCTGTAAATAAACAGTTATCCAGTTTGAATAAGTTCCTTTAGAGCTCTGCAGTTCATAAACTGTATTTGAGTATTATAGCTTTGTGACTACGTTCGGGCTGGGGGTGGGAAAGAGAAGAACTAGATTCATAGATTCATAGATACTAAGGTCAGAAGGGACCATTCTGATCATCTAGTCTTACCTCCTGCACAGCGCAGGCCACAGAATCTCACCCACCCACATCTATGAAAAACCTCACCCACGTCTGAGCTATTGAAGTCCTTAAATCATGGTTCAAAGACTTCAAGGAGCAGAGAAGCCTCCCTCAAGTCAACCATGCCCCATGCTACAAAGGAAGGCGAAAAACCTCCAGGGCCTCTCCAATCTGCCCTGGAGGAAAATTCCTTCCCGACCCCAAATATTGCAATCAGCTAAACCCTGAGCATATGGGCAAGATTCACCAGCCAGATACCCAGGAAAGAATTTTCTATAGTAACTCAGATCCCATCCATCTAATATCCCATCTCAGGGGATTTGGCCGATTTACCCTGAATATTTAAAGATCAATTACTTACCAAAATCCCATTATCCCATCATACCATCTCCTCCATAAACTTATCGAGTAGATTCTTAAAGCCAGATAGATCTTTTGCCCCCACTGCTTCCCTTGGAAGGTTATTCCAAAACTTCACTCCTCTGATGGTTAAAAACCTTCGTCTGATTTCAAGTCTAAACTTCCTGGTGGCCAGTTTATACCCATTTGTTCTTGTGTCCACATTGGTGCTGAGGTTAAATAATTCCTCTCCCTCTCCTGTATTTATCCCTCTGATATATTTATAGAGAGCAATCATATCTCCCCTCAACCTTCTTTTAGTTAGGCTAAACAAGCCAAGCTCTTTAAGTCTCCTTTCTTAAGACAAGTTTTCCATTCCTCGGATCATCCTAGTAGCCCTTCTCTGTACCTGCTCCAGTTTGAATTCATCCTTTTTAAACATGGGAGACCAGAACTGCACACAGTATTCTAGGTGAGGTCTCACCAGTGCCTTGTATAACGGTACTAAAACCTCCTTATCCCTACTGGAAATGCCTCTCCTGATGCATCCCAAAACCGCATTAGCTTTTTTCACAGCCATATCACATTGGCAGCTCATAGTCATCCTATGATCAACCAATACTCCAAGGTCCTTCTCCTCTTCCGTTACTTCTAATTGATGCGTCCCCAACTTATAGCTAAAATTCTTGTTATTAATCCCTAAATGCATAACCTTACACTTCTCACTATTAAATTTCATCCTATTACTATTACTCCAGTTTACAAGGTCATCCAGATCCTCCTGTATAATATCCCGATCCTTCTCCGAATTGGCAATACCTCCCAGCTTTGTATCATCTGCAAACTTTATTAGCACACTCCCACTTTTTGTGCCAAGGTCAGTAATAAAAAGATTAAATAAGATTGGTCCCAAAACCGATCCCTGAGGAACTCCACTGGTAACCTCCCTCCAACCTGACAGTTCGCCTTTCAGTAGGACCCGTTGCAGTCTCCCCTTTAACCAATTCCTTATCCGCCTTTTGATGTTCATATTGATCCCCATCTTCTCCAATTTAACTAATAATTCCCCATGTGGCACGGTATCAAATGCCTTACTGAAATCTAGGTAAATTAGATCCACTGCATTTCCTTTATCTAAAAAATCTGTTACTTTTTCAAAAAAGGAGATTAGGTTGGTTTGGCACGATCTACCTTTTCTAAAACCATGTTGTATTTTGTCCCATTTACCATTGACTTCAATGTCCTTAACTAATTTCTCCTTCAAAATTTTTTCCAGGACCTTGCATACTACAGATGTCAAACTAACTGGCCTGTAGTTACCCGGATCACTTTTTTTTTCCTTTCTTAAAAATAGGAACTATATTAGCAATTCTCCAATCATTCGGTACTATTCCTGAGTTTACAGATTCATTAAAAATTCTTGCTAATGGGTTTGCAATTTCAGGTGCCAATTCCTTTAATATTCTTGGATGAAGATTATCTGGGCCCCCTGATTTAGTCCCATTAAGCTGTTTCAGTTTCGCTTCTACCTCTGATATGGTAATATCTACCTTTATATTCTCCTTCCCATTTGTCATGCTACCATTATCCCCAAGATCCTCTTTAGCCTTATTAAAGATTGAGGCAAAGTATTTGTTTAGATATTGGGCCATGCCTAGATTATCTTTAACCTCCACTCCATCCTCAGTGTTAAGCGGCCCCACTTCTTCCTTTTTAGTTTTCTTCTTATTTATATGGCTATAGAACCTTTTACTATTGGTTTTAATTCCCTTTGCAAGGTCCAACTCTGCTCGACTTTTAGCCTGTCTCACTTGATCCCTACATGTTCTGACCTCAATTAGGTAGCTTTCCTTGCTGATCCCTCCCATCTTCCACTCCCTGTATGCTTTCTGCTTCTTCTTAATCACCGCTCTAAGATGCTTGCTCATCCAGCTTGGTCTACAACTCCTTCCTATGAATTTTTTCCCCTTTCTTGGGATACAGGCTTCCGATAGCTTCTGCAGTTTTGATTTAAAGTAATCCCAGGCCTCCTCTACCTTTAGATCCATAAGTTCTTCAGTCCAATCCACTTCCCTAACTAATTTCCTTAATTTTTGAAAGTCAGCCCTTTTGAAATCAAAAACCCTAGTTGCAGATTTATTTTTGTTAATCCTTCCATTTAGTTTGAACTGAATTAGCTCATGATCACTTGAGCCAAGATTGTCCCCTACAACCATTTCTTCTATGAGGTCCTCGCTACTCACCAAAATTAAATCTAAAATGGCATCCCCTCTAGTCGGTTCAGCAACTACTTGATGAAGGAATCCATCAGCTATCGCATCTAGGAAAATCTGAGCCCTATTATTATTACTAGCACTGGTCCTCCAGTCTATATCTGGGAAGTTAAAGTCTCCCATGATCACACAGTTTCCATTAGTATTTACTTTATTAAAGACATTAAAAAGGGCTGTATCCATATCCAAATTAGATCCCGGAGGTCTATAGCACACCCCAAGCACTATCGTAGGAGAGGCTTTACTAGTTTTCTTCCCCAATGTAATTTTTGCCCAGACAGACTCTGTCTTATCCATTGCATCGCTTCTTATTTCTTTACATTCTACCTCATCATTGATATACAATGCTACTCCACCCCCTTTACCTTTGTTTCTGTCTTTCCTAAAGAGCACATACCCTTCAATACCTGTAGTCCAGTCATGACTACTATTCCACCATGTTTCTGTTATCCCTATAATATCTGGTTTCACTTCCTGCACCAGTTGCTCTAGTTCCTCCATTTTGCTACCTAGACTCCTCGCATTGGTGTACAAACATCTTAATTTTTGCTGTTTGGCCTCGCTCACATTTTGTACCCTATTAGGCACAGTCATTCTACATCCAGTATAACCTATTAGACTAGTATCCACACCGCCCTCACTCCTTATATACATTCTCCTACCCATGGCTGTATCCATTCTTACTTCATCTTCTTCCCTCTCATTGCTAAAATCTGGCGTGGAGATTTTCTGGACATCTCCCATCCATCTCCCCCCAATTCCTAGTTTAAAGCTCTCTTTATCAGTTGTGCCAGCCTCGATCCTAGAAGTCTATTTCCTTCCCTACTGAGATGAAGTCCATCCCGAGAGAACTGACCTCTGTCCATGAATGCCTCCCAGTGGTCATACATCCCAAAGCCCTCCTTAGAGCACCACTGCCTAAGCCATCTGTTGACAGTCATAATCTTGTCAGACCTTTGTTGCTCTTCTCTAGGAACAGGAAGGATCCCGCTAAAGATCACCTGAGCCTCAATTTCCTTAAGCGTCTTCCCCAGCCTAGCATAGTCTCCCTTAATACTTTCCAGCGAGAATCTAGCCGTATCATTTGTTCCCACATGAAGGATAATTAGGGGATTCTTTCCCGCTCCCTTTAGGATCCTTTTCAACCTCAGGTCTACATCCCGTATCTTAGCACCCAGAAGACAGCACACCCTTCTATTCTCAGGATCAGCTCTAGTTACAGGCCTGTCTATTCTTCTCAATAAAGAGTCCCCGATCACATAGACCTGCCTTTTCCTGGTGACAGTGCTATTCTCCAGTGTCTCCCCTGTTCTCTCTGGCTGCAAGTTCTTTCCATTCCTATTTTCCCTTCCAATCTTCTTCAACCCATCCTGTATCCTCCTGGGGCTCATATTTGGTGTAGTCTCCCTTGACTCTTCCCCTTTTTCTATAGGGCTAGCCTCTCTTCTCTCCTTCCTTACCCTTCCACCTTCAGCGACTACCTGCTGAGCCCCTTCTTCATTTTCCAACTCTGCAAACCTGTTCCTAAGCTCTATTTCTCCTTCACTAGCCTGTCTTTTTCTCTGCCTGGTTCTTTGAGTCACATGTTTCCACTGACCACTTTCCTCATCCAGTCTCCCCTCAAAATTCCCCAGCCCTGCTTCCATCCGTGAGTCTGAGCTTTTCCCTTCAGATACCTCATATCTTTGCTCCATCATCTGCTCAAACCCCTTCCTAAACTCAACCAGACTTTCCACCTGCATCTCCAAACCTTGGATCTTTTCCTCCATCAGCTCTATCAGACGGCATTTCATGCAGAAAAAATTCTTACCGGTTCCCCCCTCCAGGATCATGTACATACCATAGCTTCCACATCCAGTAATCCTCAATGTGTCTTTCACTGCAGGAGTCACTCCCACAGCTGCCTCTGTATCTGTCATCTCCTTCCCACCTAAATCCTGTTAATCTGGGAAACACAAGCCACACCAAAAAGACCACACACCCCCCAGCAAAAGCAAACCCCAAACAAGCACCACAATACAAACTCCCTTTTCAAACTCCCACTCAAACTCCCCTGTTTAGAGCTCTGTTTGCTAGTTCCTGTGCCGCTGCAACTACCTGGTCCCCAACCAGAAGACAAGGGGTTAACTCCAGCTTTACTTTCCCCTCCCCTGGCCCAGGTGCTCAGGGGAAAAGCTGTCAGATGTGATGCTGGGGGCGGGGGGGGGGAAGCCTTTGGGAAAACAGGACTCCATACATAGGTGCTCTATGATCCCCGAGTTGGGGAATCTTTTTGTTATGCTTCTAATCTTCGTATGCTTTGTAATCTTATGGTTACTTGTTTTGATTTATACTGATACTGTGTTAGTCCAGCTAAAAATATCATGCTGCTTACTGCTGAATCGTCTTGCCACTTTACAAGCTTATCTAATTCATTTGCTTTTTTAAAGTGAACTTTTCATATGAAGTTAGTGTTTGAGAAGTGCCAGCCTGACAGCTCTGGCAAATGAGGCCTTGTCCACCCTTACCATTTAGGTCAACATAGCTACAATGCACAGACGTGTGAAAAATCCACACCCTTGAGCGCTATAGTCACATCGACCTAGGCCCCAGCGTAGATGCCTCTAAGTTGACAGAAGAACAAGTCCATGAACCTAGCTACCGTCATTTGGGGAGGAGGAGTTCTACAGCAAAGGAAAAAAACCTTCAGTTGCTGTAGGCTATGTCTGTGCAACAGGGTTATGCTGGCACATGGCCCGAAATGCTCCCATTATCCACACAAAAGGTACAGCACAAGCAACACAAGCTTCACTTCACAGCTTTCCGCAGTACACTCCATCCTAAAGGGAGCACAGCTCTGGAGGAAGCTACATTCTCATGGCTCATTCAGCCCTTGTTTCTTTGCTAAGGGTATGACTACACTGGCAAGGTTCTGTGCCACAAGTTGTACTACTTTTATTAAAACACTGGAATTAAACCGCTATTGCAGGTCCACACTGTGTTCCTTGTGACAGTAGACAGCAGTGCATTGTGGTAGCTATCCCACTGTGCAACTAGCTGCAGGGTGCTTTGGGAAGGGTTTTCAATGCCTCATGGGGCAGGCACAGCATCACATGATGCAGGTTTCCCAATACCATTGTTCCATGGGCATCCTACTACATTTTCAGCTGCTTTTCAACTGAGGTTGGGGAGGGCAGGTAGTGTGTATATGGAGTGGGGAGGGAAAGAGACAGTGTGTTTTGGAGGACAGAGCATGCGTCAGCATGCTGTCTTGTAGGTTCAGACAGCAGCAGGAAGCAACCAGTCTTGAGGCAGGGGGAGGAGGAAACGCCGACATCAGAGTGTGTATGTGTGTGTGTGCATGCGCGCGCGCGTGTCTCTCTCTCTCAGCCCCCCCCCCCCACCGTACCTGCCTCTGTGTTCAACAGCATGAGCATTCCACATTAATGGTTTGCTTTGTGTCCCGGAGCAGATCAGCACAACACACAGTGGCTGGCAGAAATGATGCTTTGAAAGGGGAAGGGCGCATGTCTCCAGGGCAACTGAGTTCAAAACAGTGAGCAGAACGGTAACTTGAAGCATTATGGGACAGCTCCAGAGGCCAATGACAGCGCAGAAAGCAATCAAGTATTCACACTGCAATATAGCGCTGGAGCCTTTATGCAACTAGCCTTATGACTCTCGTCGAGTGGTTTTTTTGCTGCACTGCAACTGAGAAGTTTCTCCTCACAGAGTAGCTTGGCAGTGTGTACACATCTGCAGGTTGAGCGCAAAAAGCTGCTTTACTCTGCAGAAACTTGCCAGTGTAGACAAGGCCTAAGACACTTTTGCTAAAGTGTTTTGTCACCTTAGGCCCCACCTGGTCTACCATAAACCAACCTGAGACTACACTCATTTCATATTCTTAGATGTCAGATGGAAATGACTGTCAGTCATTACCACATAGGTCAGAGGTGAAAGTGGGCCGGTACGGCGTACCAGTAAGAAGTGGCCACCGGTACCAGCCCGTACACAGGTAACGTTAAAGCACGGCTGCAACAACTCCTTAAGGACCCTCTTTAAAGTGCTGCTGTGGCAGCGCTTTAATGTGGCTGCCCTTTTGCCCCGCTCCCCGTCAGCAGCCCTGCCAGCAGCTGCCTGGAGGTCCAGCAATTTAAAAAGTATCCGGGGCTCCAGGCCACCACTGGTGCTACCGCAGCAGCAGCCAGAGCCCCAGGCCCTTTAAATTGTCGCTGGAGCCCCGGGTGGAGCGGGCCAGGCAGCGTGGAGGGGCTGGCTAGGGGAGGCTGACCCCCCCGCCCACCCAAGGCCCCGCCCGTTCTGGAGGCCTGGAGCCAGGCCCCCATACTGGTAAGGCTTTTATCTTACTTTCACCCCTGACACAGGTGTGAACAGAGCCAAAAGGCTAGAGATGAGAGGCTCTATGGTCCTCTTATCAGTCCACCATGAAATCCAGTATTACTGAAATAACTACACACTGTATTCATTCCTGCTTGACTTATTCACACAGTAAACCCATTCACTTCAACAGGATTACTCTCACAAATGACCCAGGAGAATCTGACCCATCGGTTTATCCTATACAACACAGCAAACAACTGTGGAAGAAAATTATAACTAGGTTTCTTCTTTTGAGTTTGACCTAGGGATAAAGTTGAATTGGGCTTCTCATGTTAAGTAAAATTAATAATTAAAATTAAACCATTGAAATGAATCAATTTCAATTCAGTGCTGGTTGCGAATCCATGACAGAGCAATTAAAAAGCAAGTGACAGATTCTTCATTCCCCTGCACTTGTTTTGTACTGGTGTAACTCCACTGACTTTAAATTACACCAGCACGAGCGAAAGAATTAGGCTTACTATGTTTAGTGAATGGCAAAATAGTGATTCTACTCAGGTGAAATTGCACACCATTTTGGTTCCTACCTGTCTTAGAGGATAGTTTGAGAATTTACCATTGCTGGCTTCTTTACTTTTCCTGCTTCAACCAATAATAAAAATAAGCTCTTACCACTTAGCAGAACAGTAGCAGAATTTAAATATTGTGGAATTATAGGGAAAGGAACTAAAGGGCTGATTTTGTGAGGTGCTGAGCATCTTCTGCAGGAGAGACTGATCCTTAGTTCTGATTGACTTCCCCGACACCCGAGGGTGCTTAGCAACTCACAATCCAAGCTCTGACAGTCCAATATTGCTTTAATCCAGGTCAATAGCAAGACTCCCATCCACTTCTGAAAGAGCAGGGCAGAGCCTGGAATTGCCATATTTTAAACTGCAACAATATTTGTATTTCATTCTGACAATTGACATAAAAAATTTCCTATAAACCACAAACATATTAAAAAATACAGCTTTCAAAATATTAACAGTGCAGAAAAATTCATGTTATCATTCTAAAGTGTTCCTCATGAAACAGTGGGGGATCTGGCTGAAACTAGCAAGAACAACAATACATCTCACTTTGAAGGTGAAAAGAGAGACAAGGTTGTAATTATATAAATGACTATGGGGCAAACTGTTGTACTCTATACTGTATATATTCAGAATAATGTGGAATACTAATTGGAGGAAGCATACATAAAGCTGATCATTTGCTTTTTTCTCTCTTTATCTATTATAACCCCTTAGCCCTACCTAACTCCTACCTTAGTGTTATTTTTCAGATTTATAAATACGCAGTGCTAAACAGTTCATTAATGCAACATTGAGACTGTGTGCAGCATTCTGTTTTACTGTGCTGTTAATTTATGCCCCACTGAAATAAATGTGACTACTCATAAGTACAGGTTTCAGGATCTAGCTCATAGTGGAAAACAATCCATCCCTTGGGACCAGATCCTATGATGTTTATGGGTGTTTCCTTCACTCACAGCATCATAAAGCGTGTTCTGTAAACATGCAGTCTATATTTTTCAAACTCTCATAACTTCACTAAAAGAAAAGGAGTACTTGTGGCACCTTAGAGACTAACAAATTTATTAGAGCATAAGCTTTCGTGAGCTACAGCTCACTTCATCGGATGCATTTGGTGGAAAAAACAGAGTAGAGATTTATATACACACACACAGAGAACATGAAACAATGGGTTTATCATACACACTGTAAGGAGAGTGATCACTTAAGATAAGCCATCACCAACAGCAGGGGGGGGAAGGAGGAAAACCTTTCATGGTGACAAGCAGGTAGGCTAATTCCAGCAGTTAACAAGAATATCAGAGGAACAGTGGGGGGTGGGGTGGGAGGGAGAAATACCATGGGAAATAGTTTTACTTTGTGTAATGACTCATCCATTCCCAGTCTCTATTCAAGCCTAAGTTAATTGTATCCAGTTTGCAAATTAATTCCAATTCAGCAGTCTCTCGTTGGAGTCTGTTTTTGAAGCTTTTTTGTTGAAGTATAGCCACTCTTAGGTCTGTGATCGAGTGACCAGAGAGATTGAAGTGTTCTCCAACTGGTTTTTGAATGTTATAATTCTTGACGTCTGATTTGTGTCCATTCATTCTTTTACGTAGAGACTGTCCAGTTTGGCCAATGTACATGGCAGAGGGGCATTGCTGGCACATGATGGCATATATCACATTGGTAGATGCGCAGGTGAAGGAGCCTCTGATAGTGTGGCTGATGTGATTAGGCCCTATGATGGTATCCCCTGAATAGATATGTGGACAGAGTTGGCAACGGGCTTTGTTGCAAGGATAGGTTCCTGGGTTAGTGGTTCTGTTGTGTGGTGTGTGGTTGCTGGTGAGTATTTGCTTCAGATTGGGGGGCTGTCTGTAAGCAAGGACTGGTCTGTCTCCCAAGATCTGAGAGAGCGATGGCTCGTCCTTCAGGATAGGTTGTAGATCCTTGATGATGCGTTGGAGGGGTTTTAGTTGGGGGCTGAAGGTGATGGCTAGTGGCGTTCTGTTGTTTTCTTTGTTGGGCCTGTCCTGTAGTAGGTGACTTCTGGGTACTCTTCTGGCTCTGTCAATCTGTTTCTTCACTTCAGCAGGTGGGTATTGTAGTTGTAGGAATGCATGATAGAGGTCTTGTAGGTGTTTGTCTCTGTCTGAGGGGTTGGAGCAAATGCGGTTATATCGTAGCGCTTGGCTGTAGACAATGGATCGAGTGGTATGATCTGGATGAAAGCTAGAGGCATGTAGGTAGGAATAGCGGTCAGTAGGTTTCCGATATAGGGTGGTGTTTATGTGACCATCGCTTATTAGCACCGTAGTGTCCAGGAAGTGGATCTCTTGTGTGGACTGGTCCAGGCTGAGGTTGATGGTGGGATGGAAATTGTTGAAATCATGGTGGAATTCCTCAAGAGCTTCTTTTCCATGGGTCCAGATGATGAAGATGTCATCAATGTAGCGCAAGTAGAGTAGGGGCATTAGGGAACGAGAGCTGAGGAAGCGTTGTTCTAAGTCAGCCATAAAAATGTTGGCATACTGTGGGGCCATGCGGGTACCCATCGCAGTGCCGCTGATTTGAAGGTATACATTGTCACCAAATGTGAAATAGTTATGGGTCAGGACAAAGTCACAAAGTTCTGCCACCAGGTTAGCCGTGACAGTATCGGGGATACTGTTCCTGACGGCTTGTAGTCCATCTTTGTGTGGAATGTTGGTGTAGAGGGCTTCTACATCCATAGTGGCTAGGATGGTGTTTTTAGGAAGATCACCAATGGACTGTAGTTTCCTCAGGAAATCGGTGGTGTCTCGAAGATAGCTGGGAGTGCTGGTAACGAAGGGCCTGAGGAGGGAGTCTACATAGCCAGACAATCCTGCTGTCAGGGTGCCAATGCCTGAGATGATGGGGCGTCCAGGATTTCCAGGTTTATGGATCTTGGGTAGCAGATAGAATACCCCAGGTCCTGGCTCCAGGGGTGTGTCTGTGCGGATTTGTTCTTGTGCTCTTTCAGGGAGTTTCTTGAGCAAATGCTGTAGTAGCCCAGCGGAAGAATCTGTCCTATCTCGGGGCCTCTCCTTTTGCCCCTCCACCCCCACGAACATGAAAGAGCACAAGAACAAATCCGCACAGACACACCCCTGGAGCCAGGACCTGGGGTATTCTATCTGCTACCCAAGATCCATAAACCTGGAAATCCTGGACGCCCCATCATCTCAGGCATTGGCACCCTGACAGCAGGATTGTCTGGCTATGTAGACTCCCTCCTCAGGCCCTTCGTTACCAGCACTCCCAGCTATCTTCGAGACACCACCGATTTCCTGAGGAAACTACAGTCCATTGGTGATCTTCCTAAAAACACCATCCTAGCCACTATGGATGTAGAAGCCCTCTACACCAACATTCCACACAAAGATGGACTACAAGCCGTCAGGAACAGTATCCCCGATACTGTCACGGCTAACCTGGTGGCAGAACTTTGTGACTTTGTCCTGACCCATAACTATTTCACATTTGGTGACAATGTATACCTTCAAATCAGCGGCACTGCGATGGGTACCCGCATGGCCCCACAGTATGCCAACATTTTTATGGCTGACTTAGAACAACGCTTCCTCAGCTCTCGTTCCCTAATGCCCCTACTCTACTTGCGCTACATTGATGACATCTTCATCATCTGGACCCATGGAAAAGAAGCTCTTGAGGAATTCCACCATGATTTCAACAATTTCCATCCCACCATCAACCTCAGCCTGGACCAGTCCACACAAGAGATCCACTTCCTGGACACTACGGTGCTAATAAGCGATGGTCACATAAACACCACCCTATATCGGAAACCTACTGACCGCTATTCCTACCTACATGCCTCTAGCTTTCATCCAGATCATACCACTCGATCCATTGTCTACAGCCAAGCGCTACGATATAACCGCATTTGCTCCAACCCCTCAGACAGAGACAAACACCTACAAGACCTCTATCATGCATTCCTACAACTACAATACCCACCTGCTGAAGTGAAGAAACAGATTGACAGAGCCAGAAGAGTACCCAGAAGTCACCTACTACAGGACAGGCCCAACAAAGAAAACAACAGAACGCCACTAGCCATCACCTTCAGCCCCCAACTAAAACCCCTCCAACGCATCATCAAGGATCTACAACCTATCCTGAAGGACGAGCCATCGCTCTCTCAGATCTTGGGAGACAGACCAGTCCTTGCTTACAGACAGCCCCCCAATCTGAAGCAAATACTCACCAGCAACCACACACCACACAACAGAACCACTAACCCAGGAACCTATCCTTGCAACAAAGCCCGTTGCCAACTCTGTCCACATATCTATTCAGGGGATACCATCATAGGGCCTAATCACATCAGCCACACTATCAGAGGCTCCTTCACCTGCGCATCTACCAATGTGATATATGCCATCATGTGCCAGCAATGCCCCTCTGCCATGTACATTGGCCAAACTGGACAGTCTCTACGTAAAAGAATGAATGGACACAAATCAGACGTCAAGAATTATAACATTCAAAAACCAGTTGGAGAACACTTCAATCTCTCTGGTCACTCGATCACAGACCTAAGAGTGGCTATACTTCAACAAAAAAGCTTCAAAAACAGACTCCAACGAGAGACTGCTGAATTGGAATTAATTTGCAAACTGGATACAATTAACTTAGGCTTGAATAGAGACTGGGAATGGATGAGTCATTACACAAAGTAAAACTATTTCCCCATGGTATTTCTCCCTCCCACCCCACCCCCCACTGTTCCTCTGATATTCTTGTTAACTGCTGGAATTAGCCTACCTGCTTGTCACCATGAAAGGTTTTCCTCCTTCCCCCCCCTGCTGTTGGTGATGGCTTATCTTAAGTGATCACTCTCCTTACAGTGTGTATGATAAACCCATTGTTTCATGTTCTCTGTGTGTGTGTATATAAATCTCTACTCTGTTTTTTCCACCAAATGCATCCGATGAAGTGAGCTGTAGCTCACGAAAGCTTATGCTCTAATAAATTTGTTAGTCTCTAAGGTGCCACAAGTACTCCTTTTCTTTTTGAGAATACAGACTAACACGGCTGCTACTCTGAAACCCATAACTTCACTGTTACTAGTAATCCAAATGGCTTAAGTATTTATTTTTAATTTAAACTTCAAAAGACACCTCTCCCAGGCTCCAGGCATTCTTAATAGTCATTAAAAATACAATTCACAGACCAGAGACAGTGAAACCATGAGAGAGAGAGAGGGAGAGAGCACACACACAGCAGCATATCTTCCTGCTCCAATACGACTACTAGTCAGCAGAAGAGAAACATATATATATAAAAAACCATGATGTTCTCACCCATCATATTCCCAAAAGAAACCTCACTCCAGTTGCCTCAAGCCTCTCCATATTCTCATGCAAAAATTTGTCAAAGGCACTTATTAGCGATGACTTGTTACCTCCTAACTAAAGGTTTTGGCACTAATTTTGTTTGTTTTTTGCAGGAATTGTTAGAAGGAAAAAACTCCTTCATGGAAGCATACAAGACTTGACACAGGAGATCACAATAGCTTTAAAGGAGCCATTAAGTTTTATGATGTAAATATATATTTCTGACCTTTTTAATAATGTGGATTACATACATTTGAATGAAGTGACTTAAGAACATTGATTATTGAGCTGATAAACTGCAGTGTCTAGCCCTTAGGGCTTATTGTGTAAATCATAATTTCAAAAAATTGTTATGCAATAAAAATTCTTATAAAAAAGTACTTATCGTACTTTGAATGCTAAGTAACCACTTTTCAACATTAAATATTTCAGCCAAAAATACATTTTTAAATTGAGTGGCTTTTAATTTATGCAAGTTTTTAAAAATGGTTATAAGCACTCAGAATGTACTCTTTTTATGGGCATAACTTTAAAATGGCCAAACAAATATTTAAGAATCCATGAAAATGAGGGCAAGTAAAATTGGTGATATATTGATATTAGAGGGCTCATCTACAAGACATTTCTGCCAAAGGAAAACACCACCTTTTATTGTAGTATATGCCAACGGATGCACCTCTGGTGTAAAAAGGATCCATCAGCAGACTTTAGGTAAGTAATAAAGGGAATGAGCAGATCACTTGAGTTAGGAGAGAGCTATGTACTTACAATGTAAGTAGCACAAAAGATAGAAATGTTCAAAAACAAAAGGCAATGAAAGGGTATTAAAACAGAACGTACTAGAACATTGTTACACAAAGGCAAGGAGCATGAGGCACAAGCAACAAGAAATAGAAGCAATACTAAATTACAGACATCAGTATTCAAGCATAACTGCAATTTGGTGTGATGATTCTAATAACTGAAGTGCCATCAGTGAGCAGTACAACTCAGAGGAGAAAGAGGAGGTGGAAAGGGTGCTGCAGTACCTTTAAATAAATTTTGCTATTGCATGGTACCCATTGCAATAGCAATACAGTGCAAGAGTGAGAATAGTTCCATGTGTCACAGTTAATCTACAATGATACTAGAGACCGTGGCAGTGAAATGCATTTGCAGATGTGTCATACAGCTTACTGGGACCTTGCCACTCTAAGTTGGGTCAAAGAGCAACACTAGCTATTGTCTCAATGTTCCTCACTCTCAGCCCCTGCAGTCACAGGTAATGAAAGTCCAGACAGTGACCTAGAGCTACCATCTTGTTTCATCTTGGAATATTGCCCTGTTGCAATAGGACTTCACAGTATTTATATCTTTGTGCAAAGAGATAGTAATGTCTTCAACTAATGATGCAATGTCATGGCACAAAGTTATGTCACTATAGTGTGATACGATGGCACAGTGTTGCAAGACTGAGGCCTGGTCTACACTACAAAGTTAGGTTGACGTAAGGCAGTTTACACGGACCTAACTCTTTAAGTGTCTATGCTAAAATATCACTCCCACTGATGTAACTCACCTGCTATGCTCCACTGGAGGTTGACATAGTTAGGGCGATGCAATATCAGTGTAGACACTGAGTTACTCACATCGACTTTAGTGGCCTCCAGGAGGTATCCCACAATGTGCTACCATGACCTCTCTGGTCACCGTTTGGAACTCTATTGCCCAGCAGAAAGGACTGCAGGTACACACCCCTCCCCTTTTAAAGCTCTGCGCATTTTTGAAATTGCACTTCCTGTTTGCTCGGGGTGGAGAGCTCATATAGCAACTCCCCAGCTGATCATGCTGGCTCCATGCTGCAGACATGCTCCTGCCTGGAGTACACAGGAGGTGGTGGCTCTCCTGGGTCTGTGAGGAGAAGAGGATGTGCATGCACAGCTCTGATCAAGCCATAGAAATGTCAATATCTACAAGCATATCATGCTGGGCATGGAGGAGAAGGGCTACAAGAGGGTCCCTCAGCAGTGTCATGCGAAAGTCAAGGAGCTGTGGCAGGCATACCAGAAGGCAAGGGAGGCTAACAGTCATTCTGATGCAGAGTTGCAGACCTGCTGCTTTTACAAAGAACTGCACCACCCTTGGTGGTGACCCCATCACCACCAGCCCTTTGGATACTTCAGAGGAGTCATAGTCACAGGCCACCGGAGTGAACACTCAGGACGGCCTCCTTTACAGCCCATAGAGAACTGCATTTCTGGACCTCCCTCCATGCCCCCTCCACATGCTGTCCAGGGCTGCTGTACTACTCCTACCACTCCACCCTGGAGGACAATACAGACAATCACAGCCATACAAACACTGACCTGTGAGACACAGGGTTGGTGCACATGTTTGTGAAGTGAAAATGACTGTTCTTTTCCCTTCAAAGGTTCTTTTCCCTGTATCTATAAAGTTTAATTCAGTTATAAATTTGTTTGTATAGGTTTGGAGTAAAATTCTAGTTATGGACACTTAATTCATCTTTATTAGTTCGCAACATATGCTGGCTCGGGCTGACACTATTCACAGATAATAGCAATAGGTGCTATTGCAATGTTATATTACTACACACAGCATTCATTTCAAGGTTCATAACGGGGTACAAAAAAGAAATGCCAGGCAGAGCATGCTACAGCAACACACATTAGCATGGCTCATTATTGAAGTGGTCTTTCAAAGCCTTCCTGTTCTGAATAGCTCTGTGTTGATCTTTTCTTATAGCCCGAGTACCTGGCTGCTCCAAGTCATCAGCTGACAGCCACTCCACTTCCTCCCTCCACCCCAGTGGAAACTTTTCCCCTTTGCTTCACAAATATGAAGTACACAGCAGGAAACTATAATCATCAGGTTGTTTTTTCCCCTGAGGCCTAACCTTGTGAGTAGACAGCTCCAATGGCCTTTCAAATGGCCAAAGACACATTCAACTGTCATTCTGCACCTGCTGAGCCTGTTAAAGCGCTCCTTGCTGCTGCCAAGGTGGCCAGTGTACGGCTTCAGGAGCCATGAGTGTAAGGGCAAGGCTGGGTCTCCCAGGATCATTATTGGCATTTCAACATCCCCAATGGTGATCTTCTGGTCTAGAAAAAAAGTCCCTGCTTGCAGCTTTCTGAACAGGCCTGTGTTCTTGAAGATGCAAGTGCCATGCACCTTCCCTGACCAGCCTGCACTGATGTAGGTAAAATATCCCCAGTGATCCTCAGTGCTTGCATTACCGTAGAAAAGTAGCCCTTTCTATTGATGTACTCTGTAGCAAGGTAGTCTGGTGCCAAAATAGGGATGTGCGTGCCATCTATTAGCCCACCACAATTCGGGAACTCCATTGCTGCAAAACCATCCACTATGTCCCACATATTGCCCAGCCTCACAGAACTTCATAACAGGACATGATTAATGGCACTGCACACTTGCATAAGAGCAACCCCCACAGTGGATTTCCTAACTCCAAATTGATTCCTGTCTTATCAGTAGCAATCTGGCATTGCAAGCTTCCACACAGCGATCATTACTCGTTTCTCCATTGTCAGTGCAGCTGTCATGGTGGTGTTGCTCTGCCGGAGGGCTGGAGCAAGCTCTGCACACACTTCCAGGAATGTGGCTTTGCACATCCACCAGTTCTGCAGCCACTGCTCATCATCTCATACCTGCATAATGATGCAATCCCACCAATCAGTGCTTGTTTCTTGGGCCCAGAATCCACAATCCACCATCTGCTGCTGCTCCATGAATGCCTCCAGCAAACTTGAAATTGTTTCTTTGTATGTCCCACAGCAAGGCAGCCTCCAAGGAATCATCTTGTTCCACCGCCTGGCTCCTCTGGTTACTCTGCAAATGATACAGGATCAGGCACGTTGGGCTCGCAACACTCATCACAATAGCTCAGAGCTGTGCAGGATCCATGCTTGTCACAGAGATGGCAGACACACAGATGTGCAGGGCTTTCAAAAAGAAGCACCAAACATTATGGAATGCAGATAAAATTATGAGATGGAGAAAGCTGCAGCATGGGACTTAGAAACCATGTTCCCAGTCACCCTGTGTGACTCGTTTGCCCCCATGTGGCATTGCAAACCCTTCCCCAAACACCCTGAGCTAGAGAGTGGCGAGTTGCACAGTGGGATAGCTACCCTGGGCTTCTTATGTTTTGAAACTCCAACCGAGTGTGTTTAAGAGCGTAGGTATATCCATACTTTCCCAACAGTCACATTTATCACAGTTTTAGTAAAAGCTAAGCCTGGGTGAATACCTCAAAAACTATTTCATGACTATTTGAAAAAATGTAATATTGAGTTTGTTTTGGCTGCATCTATCCTCTTTCTATTTACTTCCTATCAATACTCTATGAAACAAGTTTACTAGAAGCAAAATTAGCAAAAACTGAATGTTATGCCTACTTTAGAGAATATACTGAAGCAGCAAAGTTTGACCTCAGAAAGTTAAGTATTCGCACCAGAAACCTGGTTCAAAAAGTTACGCTCTTGGATCACGAAATGAAAAAATATCATGCAACTTTCCCATCCAATCAATTCAAATGTTGAATACTTATGACAGCCTGATTGCAAACAATCTATCGACTGTTTGTAGAAATTGGGTGAATACTTTCAAATAAATACATATGAGAAAACTAATCCGCTCACAGAGAGAGAGAGAAAAAAAAAAGAGGCCAAGTTTGTCAAATAAATTACTCCCTATGAACTATTTACTGATCTCTCATAGCAATGTAACTAGTGTCTTTCATGAATTTTAGTTATCATTCAGGAACATTATTCAGTTTTGTTAATGAATGTCTGGTGGATAAAGGACTAGTACAGTAAAGGGCATATTTGATGTCAGTAGGGGGTTATGAACAACCTAGGGAAAGGTCAGTGCTTGGTGTCAAAGGCTACAAGAACTGTCACATGTTTTCTCTTAATTAATCTAGGCTAGGAGAGAATCCTTAGGAAGGACTGAAGATCAGATGGAGGAAGCATTTATTATTGTACCAATTACCATTGCCTATTTGAGCACCTCTCTTTGTGATTCTACCACTTTAACCAAATATGTCATTTCTAGGCTTGGATCAGGATTGGATTAATAAATAGGATACATAGGTTTGGCAGGATTTTTATTGGTAGATGTCAGTAAACATCTATTTCACCCTATGGACCCAGACAAAAAATATTTTCAGCAATAATAACTGAAATGTATAGATTGGCAAAGTAAAAAAAAAAAGCTGCTTGAGAACTCAGAGTCCTAACTTAATGTGTATAAAACATGTTGTAATACTGGCAATAGCGTATCTGAAGTAGGGGTGCCATTTAGGTAGCTTTAATTTTTTGAATCTCAGCATCGACTGTCATTAAATAAATTGTCTGACACCCATAATTTCCTACAACTGTGAAAATTTAATTTGATACAAAAAATCTTTAAAATGCTTATAAACAAAACCAATATTATCTGTTAGAATTATAAAAAAGTAAAAATAGAATTTGAATTTATAAAGCGAATCAGGTTGGGTAAAAAATTCATCCCATATTTAAATATAGATGGACCCAATCTTGACAGGTGCTGAGGATCCTTAACTTCCACTGAAAGCAGCAGGAGCTCAACCTTTTACAAGCAACATTTGACACCTCCCAGAACAGGGTCCTTTATATGCAACATTTATAGATTCAAATGCCATGCTCTTCTGATGTTGCTTTGCATAATAAGCCCTTCCCCACCCCCATCCTCCTTCTGTTTCAGTGAATGTGCACCAGATATTATATATCAACTTTGTATTTCCGCTAAACAAATTTGTGTTTTTCACTGTTTGATACTGAGGCAAATTACATTTATTTCTATTTCCTTTTGCACAATTGCAAATTATTCAGTGCTCTTTAGTTTTTCCTTATGTGCAGAACATTTATGGTTCATTTCAGAATTGCCATCCAAGGACTTAGGATCCTTTTGTTATTAAACAGTGCAATATTAAAGGAATAGGGTACAGCAGGTGGTGTGTTTCTGGCTATTATACCATGCCATAGGCTCCGCTGCCATCCATCAGCAAAAAGGCATGCAAAGCTGAATATCAGTAGAAGGAAAAACATTTGTCAGAAAGATCATAAAAATATGTTCCCTATAAGTTTCCAAATTATGGGTATTCGTAATATGCAATCTGGATTTAAAGGGCTTTGCTGATGGCAGAAATTAGATTTTTTAAAAAAGGCTTGCACGTGTGACCACGAAGAGACGTGTGACCCCAGGGCTCCAATCCTGCAATCAGATCTGAGTGTATGTGCCCCTCTACCACACAGTCTCCCATTGAAGTCAATGTGGTTCTGCATGGGCCCTGTGGTCCATGCATGGAGATCAGCTAGCAGTAACAGGGCACAAACCTACCCACTGTAATAATAATTTTCCAGCTTTTATGAGTACATTCTAATATGCAAGCTGTATTTATCTGGTTTTAATGTATTCAGTAAATACGTTGTTGTAGAATCCCTGGCCTCAGATACCTAGATATTATTGTAATTAGGGCTGTCAAGCGATTTAAAAAATTAATCGTGATTACTTGCACTGTTAAATTATAGAATACCATTTATTTAAATACTTTTGGATGTTTTCTACATTTCAAATATATTGATTTCTATTACAACACAGAATGCAAAGTGTACAGTGCTCACTTTATATTTATTTTTGATTACAAGAATTTGTACTGAAAGAAAACAACAGAAATAGTATTTTTCAATTCACCTAATACAAGTACTATAGTGCAATCTCTTTATCATGAAAGTTGAACTTACAATTGTAGAATTACAAACAAAAAAAACTGCATTCAAAGTAAAACAATGTAAAATTTTAAAGCCTGTAAGTCTACTCAGTCCTACTTCTTGTTCAGCCAAACAAGTTTGTTTACATTTGCAGGAGATAATGCTGCCTGCTTCTTATTGACAATGTCACCTGAAAGTGAGAACAGGTGTTCTCATGGCACTGTTGTAGTCAGCATTGCAAGATATTTATGTGCCAGATGCACTAAAGCTTCATATGTCCATTCATGCTTCAACCACCATTTTAGGGGATATGCGTCCATGCTGATGATGGGTTCTGCTTGATAACAATCCAAAGCAGTGCAAACCAATACATGTTCATTTTTATCATCTGAGTCAGATGCCACCAGCAGAAGGTTGATTTTTTTTTGGTGATTCCGGTTCTGTAGTTTCTGCATCTGAGTGTTGCTCTTTTAAGACTTCTGAAAGAATGTTCTACACCTTGTCCCTCTCAGATTTTGGAAAGTACTTCAGATTCTTAAACCTTGGGTCGAGTGCTGTAGCTATTTTTAGAAATCTCACATTGGTACCTTCTTTGCATTTTGTCAAATCTGCAGTGAAAGTGATCTTAAAATGAACAACATGTGCTGGGTCATCATCCAAGACTACTATCATATGAAAAATATGGCAGAATGGGGGTAAAACAGAACAGGGGACATTCAATTCTCCCCCAAGGAGTTCAGTCACAAATTTAATTAACACATTTTTTTAAACGAGCATCATCAGCATGGAAGCATGTCCTCTGGAATGGTGGCTGAAGCATGAAAGGGCATACACATTCTGGTATATCTGGAAAGTAAATACCTTGCAATGTCAGCTACAAAAGTGTCATGCAAATGCTTGTTCTCACTTTCAGGTGACATTGTAAATAAGAAGCAGGCAGCATTTAAATGTAAACGAACTTGTTTGTCTTAGCAATTGGCCTCACAAGAAGTAGTACTGAGTGGACTTGTAGGTTCTGAAGTTTTACATTGTTTTGGTTTTGAGTGCAGTTATGTAACAAAAAAAATCTATATCTGTAAATTGCACTATCACAATAAACAGATTGCACTACAGTACTTGTATGAGGTGAATTGAAAAATACTATTTCTTTTCTCATTTTTACAGTGCAAATATTTATATACTATGATTTCAATTACAACACAATACTATATATATGAAAATGTAGAAAAACATCCAAAATATTTAATAAGTTTCAACTGGTATTCTATTGTTTAACAGTGCAATTAAAACTGCAATTAATTGTGATTAATTTTTAATCATGATTAATTTTTTTGAGATAATCACGAGTTAACTGCAATTAATCGACAGTCCTAATAGTAATTAATGTTATACACATCTATTGGTGTGTACATGTACACACATTAAATGTTAGCTCAAAGGCAGATTTTACTGGAAATACAATATATACCCTTTATGTTGTGCCTCAGCCTGTCTTATTGCTGTTCTGAAATAAAATGTCTACATAAAGATGAGGAAAAGATCTGGGCATTGCAATAAAGTATATGACATAATTCAGAGTCCTTTAGAGAAGAATGCTATAGGGAGTTCTACAGTCAGATTACACCACTATGCATCGTCTGCAGCAAGTTTCCCAACACTACACTAATAGAATGTACTGGCTCAAAGGCACTTAGTTGCCAAAGGCTCTTGTGGGATTCATCCTATCTGGGAAAAGGCTCAAAATGCTTGCACTCCTTTCAAGTGCTTTGCTACCAAACTGATCAGTCATGATTTGAATAAGCTAACAGTACATTTATTTGTTTTATTTGTTGTATTAGTTGACCCTTACACTCAGATCTCTCTGGTAAATGTCATCTCTACGTATGCCCACCAGAGGCAGATTAGGGATCTGTGAGGCTCTGGGACAGAGCGAGTGGGGGCCCCTCCCTACCCTTTCTGCCTCCAGTCCCCCCTGCCCGAGAAATGGGGTCAGGGTGCAAAAGCTTCCCCGCCTGCCCAGCGCTCCTGCCGGGAAGTGGAGTCGGGGCTTCCCCCACTCCCTGGCAGAAGCACCAGGTAGGCTGGCAGAGTGAGCTGGAGCACAGGGGCGCGCATTTTTCCAGGGGCCCCCCAATTGGCCAGGGCCCCTCAGCATGTATCCTATTGGCTAATCCACCACTGATGACCACTGTCCAGTTGCAGCCAGGAACCACTGTTCCAAAAATACTTGATGAATTGGAGCTTTCAGTGTATTTCCAATCCTAGACACCACCAGCTATCCAGAGTCTTTTTCCTGAGGAATGAGTGCCTGGGCAGGTTGCAACTAGCCACATAGATTAAAGATAGAGAGAAGAGGAAGCTAAGAGAGGGAAAGAAAATAAGCATGATATCACTGAGAGAGAAAGGAAAGAATGTCAAAGAATGCCAAAGAAGGGAAATAATATAGAAAAGAAAAAACAACACAGATAGCAGATCATATTTTAATGAAATGCTCTGACTACTGTTCACAAACAGTTGTGGCAAGAATAGGACTGGGTGTATAGCTGGAAAAATTATTCATGGATATTTTTACAGATTCACAGTTGCTTTTTGTTTTAGGTAGGTTCCAAATTTTTGTGTAAAAGTCTCCAACATCCAGGTGAAAAAAAAACCCTCTCTGATCTTTATGTTAATAATACCTGGGTAAACATTCCAACAAGGGATTTCATTGCACAAATGGGAGTAATCACTCTGCACCTTATTGTACTGAAGTTTCAGCTAAGGTCTCTTGATTTCCAAGAACAATATGTCTGCTGGTAAAGTTGGTTATGTTTGTCTATGCATCTTACCTTTAGGAAATGAAAATCCATTATTGCCTATACCTTTTTATGGGTTTTTCTTGCTGCAGTTATTCTAGCTTCATTATTTAGTTATAAATGCCTCAAAATGTATTTCAATTGGTTTCCTATTTGGAGGCAATGTCATCTGGAGAGAGATATACCTCAGGTGGCTTGTTCTAAAGCAGGTCTCTTACTCTAGATTTTGTGTTTTAAAATTAATCATGAATCCCCATCATCATATATTAAATAGGTGAGATAAAGTGTAAAAACAAGGGCTGTACCTGATACTTGAAAGTTGCTATTCCTGACAGCACTTTATCATTTTCATGCCCACATTGGCTTTTATCCTAGCCCATCTATTCCTTAATGTAAGTGTTATAAATTGCTATAAAGTGCTATAAAATATACTAAACATAAATCAATATTTCTTGGTTAAAAAACCTGTAAATGCTGATGAAGCTCAGGTATATTATATGTACTGAAACCAAAATGTGTCTTCATTTTTTTACCTTAATCATTTTCTCTTAATCATTCTCCTTGGTTTGTGTGGGCATACACATTTGTTCTTTACAAATCAAAAAGTTAGTGAAAATTTCTAATGTAGACCTACTGAAATATCTAACATTTTAACCAGCAACTTTAATAAATACATACTCTGGGCTGGAGTGTCATTCTGTATGATCCTGGTAAATCAGGTATTTTGGGTATGATTAACTACTTAGGAGCCAATTCAGCAAACTATTTAATAATGCACTTAACATTAAACATGAGGCCAAGCATGTGCTTAAGTACTTTGCTGAATCAAGGCCTTAATGAGGAAGTGTGGTGTTGCAGTCCTATTTGCCATGAAAATTCATCATCATCGTGGAATTCAGCTCATGAAAGAAGAATCTATGATTTGTGTAGGGAATGTGAAAGAAATACGACACCTGTGTGGTGCATTAAATACTAGGCAACTACATGCATTTACATTTTTGCTATCATATTATTGTGAATTATGTTTCTGGATGTGACGGAACATCCTTCATATTAAAAGGGCAGTTGATTCCACATCCAGCTGATGATATCTACATATTTAAATATGATTATTATTTAAATTCTCAGTTTAAAGCCAGGGATGGATTCCTCTGTCCTTGATTGGCTTTGAGGTTTTGGCCACAGGAATTTTTGGGGAATATGACATATGCAAGTAATGGTCTTTCTACAGGGCATTCCAACAGCTTGCAGAGAAGCAAATTTGTCTTTAAGAAGGGATAGTTTTTATGCTTGAGTGTTCGGTAGAACCCTAAATAGTCATTATTGAGCCTGTTTCTACAATCAGATCCATACAGGTAGACTCTTTTGTCCACATGAAGTCCCACTGACTTCAATGATCTCAGGAGCCGATGCTATTCCTGAAGGTAGTAGTGTAATATGAACTTTAGCAAAACCTTAAACATAAGTTTTTTGGGAAAAATTAGTGTGAATTTTTAAGCAACAAATTTGAAAAATTAAAAAGTTTTTGTTTTCTCCCCCATTAGACTTGGAAATTCCATTTCCCACCCCCCTGATTGGCAATCAGCACCATTCTTCTAAACCACTGAGTGCTGGATGGGACTTTCTTTGGAGCTTGTCAATGTGTTTCCTTAATTGTATGAAGAATTTGTGATGGTGGAGAGCCCAGCAAAAGGAATCAGGCCAAGACTCTGCAGCTGCACACACAAAAGGGGCACAGCTAAGAAAACCAGTTAAATTACAATCCACCATAAGCAAAAACACGAACAAAAAGACAGAATTTTACTTTGAAAAAAAATTACAACTTTCACATATATCATCCCGGTAGGAAAAACAACAATCCAATATTGGCAAAGACATTTAATTTTTTTTTAAAAAAATACCAAAAAAATACAAAATAGGTGACTATTGCTCAATACACTTTTTTAAAAAATATATTCCTTAAAAAACACAACAAAAAAAAAACCCCAACAATTTGTTTTCAAAGTGTGTATTGAATTTGTAAAGTTGTGATAAGTGGTAATTTCTTACAACGTAGAATTCTGCCAACTTTTAACACCTTATGAATTTTAATTTAAGAAGTTAGAGATGGTCAGAAAAATTCCAACAAAACTTTTTGTTGGAATCTGCAGATTCCAGGAAATGAAAACATTTTGTAGAGATGGTTTAGTTTTGACAAAGATCCAATCAACCCCAGGCAGGTTTTGAATTCTGCCCATTTCCTGCCAGAATGCCTGCCTGATTCCTTGGTAGCCCATGACTTGCCTTGGAGTCAGGAACCCCAGAGATTTCAGGGTCCATAGCTCTGGGACAGCCCACCTGGTAGACTGCCTCAGAATGTAGGACTCCAAGATTTCATTCCCTTTTCATGGAGGATTTCCAAGTCTTCCATGAAAGGACCTTTCTCCAGCCAGCTCCAGTTACAGTCTCTTAGATTTAAGAATTCTGCTGTTACTAAAAAAAAAAAAAAAACCCTTCCACAAAACAAACAAACAAACCCCAAACTTTGTTAGTATTTTTGACAGTAACAAGAAAACTTCTCCTATTTAGAACATGCAAGCTGCAGAATCCTTGCCTCAGTGCTCAAGTTGCTTATAAATACACCTTTTACATCTTTGTGAATTAGTTAATGAAGACTGCTTCCCTTCAAGAGCAGCCAGAAAGAAAATAGTGATTCAAAGTGCAGTATTTAGTAGTCACTTGAGAAAAACTGTTTGCTAATCGCTAGAAGCAATCAGGAGGACTTTGGTTTACACATTTGCAAACAGTGACAAATTCTGATCTCAGACACATGCCCACATAAATCTCATTATGTATTTCATGACAGAATTTAAAATTGTTAATATGTTAGAGCTTTACTTGTCTCTTACAAAATAATACTCCAGTCCTGTAGCCTTATATTTAAGGGTTACATTATCATCATCAGAAAGGGAGCAAATATGAATTCAGGATTACAGTAAAGTATAATATAAACATTTTTCCTCCCCTGTGAGTAGATGAGTGAGTGCTTCTCAGAATTTGTTTGCAACTTTTACAATTTATTGGGCCAGATCTTCAGCTGGTAAAAAATGGCATTAGGGAAGTCAACAAATGTATGTCTGTTTACACCAGCTGAAGATATTGTCCATTGTTGTCAGAGAGTTTGCTTGGTTTTCATACAACAACATTAGCTGTCAACCAAATATGTTACAACAGTGGCATGAAGCATCATATTAAAGCCACTAATTTTATTGACAACACACAACTTTTTTTTTTTTTAAAGAGAAAGGTTTCTTAGCATGATGAGGGCCACCACACTTGAGAAACTGCATTCAGAGCTCAGCAACAAAACTCAGCCCAAGAACTGCAGTGACAATGATTAACAAGTCTCCAGAAGTTAATACATCAGGAAAACGGGTTGCTCCTTAGAAAGTTGAGCAGTGGAGAGTGGAAGTTAAAATGAGCTGTACACCATTGAGCTGGAACAAGCTGCTGTTGAGTCATTGATCTGCACTATTCTGTCAGGGCACCACTTTGATATTGTTAATTTTCAATAACAAAAGACTTGTTCTGATATGGGTTGCAGAATGGGACCAAAAAAACTAAAGGAAAAACAAGAAGAGACCAGCTTCACCCAACCCAAAACACGGAGAATTCCAAAAACTGTGCCACAAATAATACCCACAAACAGTAAGGACTCTCTTTTACTGTATGAATCAAACATACCAGGCCAGCTTCTTAACTGGTATAAGTTGCATTGTTCCTTTGAAGTGAATGAAGCTATGCCATTTTATACTGGCTGATGGTCTGGTCCATTTACAATGACAGTGATGCTGTGCCTAAGCATTAAAGGTTTTTTTTCCTTCTGTAGGGTGTGGGTCTATATATAGAACTGTACAATGTTGTTTTTTTAATAAACATCGAAATCTAAAGCTCTCCACACATCAATCCCTTTTTATGACCCCTCATATAATGATAGGTGTGAAAAGGTGCATAAACCTCATAGAAGTTCATCTATCAGGAAGAAGAATGCTCATTCTAAAAACAGGGTAATGAATTATTGTTTGGATCCTCTGTAATAAACTTGAAATAAAGCCCTTAAATTTCAGAGTTTTACTGTCAGTGAGACAGTCATTAGTTCTTATGACTGAATTTCCACTCCATAACATTCATCAGCGTCCCAAAACAGTCCTTCTGCACTTTCCCTAGGGCTCTATTCAACTAAAGTGCAGCTCTGTGGATTCTTTGTCTTGAGGTTTCAATGACATACATGCCAAACTTTACCACAACTCAAGGTTTCCAAGTCCTGTAAACAGTCCAGACACAGCAGATGGCTGAATATTCCACTTTTTCTTCTACATGTATTGCCTCTCATCTGGCCAAGCATGGAATATGGCCATCACATAATACAGTGTGAGCTCAATGAGCATGCGGATTCTCAGATTCGGAAATGGCTCTACCAGACATCAGCTCATGGTTTCTGGGGGTTTGTATACAGAGGGAGAAGTGGAAAGTTTGAAGATCAGTGCAAACTAGTAACCGAGCTTCAATGCTTCCACCACTCAAACATAATAAAAAGGAGATTTAAATGAAAATTAGTTAACCTGAGAAATGAATTACTTACTAGAAAAAGCAATAAAGATTTTTGAGTTAAAGACCTTCAAGCTAGCAAACAGAGAAAATAAGCTATCATTTTATGGGGGTTTGTGAGTGAACTTGGGCTGGGACTACTCAGCCAGTCAGCTGCTGGACTCAATATAAAGTAGTAATGATACAGAGCAGAGATGGGCAAACTACGGCCCGTGGGCCACATCTGGCCCGCAGGACCATTCTGCCCAGCCCCTGAGCTCCTCGCTGAAGAGGCTAGCCCCTATCCCCTCCCTTGCTGTCCCTCCTAGCCATGCTGCCAGGCAGGCAGTGCTCTGGCCTGCCGCTCCTGTCTGGCAGTGCGGAGGCGTGGCTGGCTCCGGCATGGTAAGGGGGGGCAGGGGGTCCCCAGGGGCAGTCAGGGGACAGGGAGCAGTTGGATGGGTAGGGAGTTCAGGGTGGGCAGTCAGGAGATGGGGAGCAGGGGAGTTGGATAGGGGGTGGGGTCCCAAGGGCGTTGGGGCGGGAGTGTGGATAGGGGTTGTGACAGTCAAGGGATGGGGGGGTTGGATGGGGGTGGGGTCCCGGGGAGCCCTTAGGGCCAGGGAGTTCTGGGAGGGGGCAGTCAGGGGTCAAGGAGCAGGGGGAGTTGGATGAATTGGGGGTTCTGATGGGGGGCAGGAAGTGGGAGGGGGCAGATAGGGGGCGGGGGCCAGGCTGTTGGGGGAGGCACAGCCTTCCCTACCTGGCCCTCCATATAGTTGTGCAACCCCAATGTGGTCCTTGGGCCAAAAAGTTTGCCCAGCCCTGATATAGAGTAAACATTTATCTAAAATATCCGTCTTAAGTTAATTAACTAGAGAGGATGAAACAAATGCAGTCACATGGCAGCATGAGAATAGACAGGGTCAGCAAAGCTGGAGGAAAGCAGAAAAGAGTTTGAATAAGCTAAGCAGTTGCTGTGGGCTATTTGATTATGTCTGTTGTGTGAGGAAAAATTCAAACAATGCATTGAATAACTATGGTTTGAATGGATAAACTGTTTTGTTTCAAAGTACCAACCCGAGCCTTTGCTCCCAAATGACTATTAACCCCAACTTCAAACTTTTGGGGAATTCAAATAAGGTTGATCTTTCAACTGCCTTATTCTCAGTATTTTCTGATTTTGGCTTGGGTTTAAAGCAAAAATACTGACATGCTAAGCTTCTTGCAAACTCTTGGATCAAATGGTTTACTCCATCATTATAGGCTCAGGAATAGCCTGAATCTCTCTGTCAGGCAGGCTACAATTTAACAATTCAGATTGTCACTTGACCCTTGGATCAGATCAACATATTTTGATCATAATTTAAATATAGTATTTCTCAGGTTTTAATTATTTTTTTTCAACATTTGAGAGGTACCTTTCATTGGCTTAGCAACAAATGTATGTGAAACAGTGCACAATGCACTAAACAGTCAGTCTGTCTGAAAGAATTTACAGCCTAAGATATTTTAGATTGAGCAGTTTCAGGTTTGCTTTTTCAGTCTAGACTTAAAGCATATAAATTCTCCGACATCCATACAATTTTTCAGGGGTATTTTATTTTTACTGATAAATTACAAAGTGTTGGAATGCAGTGCATGGAAGTCACAATGCATGACCAATTTGTTTTGTATTCTACCGTGATGTTATTATACCAGGTCTGTGTAACAGTGAGTTGTGCTCTGAATTTAAAAATGTCTAGTTTTGTAAATACATGCAAAAAATTTACAAATGATTAGACTTAGTGAGCACTATCTATTCAAGGTTTTCTGGCCATGGGCTTACTTTAATGCTATGGATTCATTAAATAGCTCTAGAAACCTTTTGGATCCACTGTACAGCCTAGATAGACATTTTATAATTCAAATCTCTCTGATGCAGAATCAATATATCTGCTATTCTAACTACAGTCATGCTCTGTAAAGTCAACATTTCAAGCGTTTAATTTAACCCAAACTACAGAATTAAATAAACCCTTCAGGTTTCAAGAAGCATGGGGAAAAAAAGGCAAGATACCCTCCAATTCAGTAAAAAGCAGGTGACACCTTTCTTGATAACCTCAATGGAATGATCTGTGCAGAGGACCATGCAATCTATACATAGTGCTCAGCACCCAGGAGCTCTCAGTGTCCCCAGTTCTCACTTCTGGTAATCTAGCCATTTATTTAAGTGCTTAAATTGAAGCTGTTGGGTGCAGAACTCTTGTGAAAAAAAAAAACTAGCTTTTCAATAATGAACTGCTTCTGAGCAATTTCTCCAGTACCAGGCAAAATTATTTCCACCATTTTTTCTTAAAGAAATATTTCTACTAGGATTACCCCAGGAAAAAAAATCACCCTACGTTTATGTTTGAGCAACATTATGACCCCTTCAAAATTTCTTGGCATTGATGCAGTTAAGAATCTTCTTCCAAACCCACATCTGCTGTTCTGGGTTTTCTTTTTTTCTAGACACCACTGAGAAAGAATGGATGGAGGTATCTGAAAATCCACAAGACAAGCAGTTTTGTCTCTAGTAGGTTGAAAGAATCATTCTCAAACTTAGAATGTGAAGACCCAGAGGGCATCCCTGAACCTGTTTAACAACATGTGGTAGTACCAACAGCAGATGAAGTAGACAACATAGTCTTGAGTTCTGAAGCAGCAGAGAGGTCACATGGATTTATGGAACATAATGTGACTCAAGGACCTCTTGATGCCAATTGGCAGAGGGCACAGAAGCACATAAGGGTACAGGGATCCCCCTGAGTTCTCCAAATGGGGTCGTGTAAGGTCTTTAATGAAAAGCATAAGTCACACTGGTCACCATAACTATTGTGAAATGTATGAAAAATGTGAGGAGCTATGTATTTATGCTGAAAATTGTGTTCTCTAGGCCCTATACTTCAAAGCAGCTCACTCAAAGGTAGTGTGTCTTGAGACAATCTTCTCCAGACAGGAGATGGGAGACACTTATCTCCCTGGTGGACCATTGTGTATCTCACAATAAAAGAAAATGCATCCGATGAAGTGAGCTGTAGCTCACGAAAGCTTATGCTCTAATAAATTTGTTAGTCTCTAAGGTGCCACAAGTACTCCTTTTCTTTTTGCGAATACAGACTAACACGGCTGCTACTCTGAAACCTGTCAATAAAAGTCTATTAACATTCTAACTCAAATGCTAATGAAGAGCTGGTGGTGACTTCAGAAGCAAATTAAAACAGAGGTAGATGGGTGGGGCAGAAGAGGTAAATGGATAGGGTATTTTTTACATGAACATCAGGAGTCTGTTATGGTATATTTGGAGGTGCTGAGACATACACCAGGATACTTCCACCTGCGAAGACAAGTTGCCAGCAGGCTTGATCTCATGAAAGGGGCATCTTGGACAACCTGGCTGAAAACTCTGGGAAAAGGACTTAAGGGAATGCCTGGAGAGTTAAGTTTAGGTGCTAGAAAGCGTGTTACAATTTTGTTTTATACGTAACCATTTGTTTCCCATATTTTTACTTTATCACTTGATTCTCTGCTCTGTAATAATAAAAAAACCTTATTCTTGTTCTCACTATATAGTCTAAATGCTATGTGTTAAATAGAATGGGAATCCTACATTGACTCTTGTAAGCCTGGGTGTACTACACATTTGGCAGTAATAAATCAGTGTTCTGTGAGTGTTCACAGGTACAGGGGCTGAACTCCCCAGTGGAATGCTTGGAAGACCTGGGGGTTGGTGTGTGCCTATATGAGCCTGTAGAGAGACAATGAGGCTTGGAAGGCAGTGCTTATGTTGCCAGATGCTGGTGGAGCCAGGGAGCTGATCTACAGCAGGCACACAGAAGAGACTTCCTCATGCTAAGGGCAGATGATAGCAAAGTGCCTCAAAACCCTGGGTATTCCTCAGAAGTGTTACATATAACTGCCTATTTGGTAGGCCACTACTCTTCTGAAGTTGTGAAAACATAAATAACTAGTTCAGATCTGGTATTTTTCCACATATTGAGACCAATGCTAGATTAATATTACAAACTGTGGCATCCAAAAAACAAAGTGTTAATCAACAAAGCTCCCATTCACTCTACACAGTAAGTTACATTCTGTTAGTCTTTAAGGTGCCACCGGACTCCTTGTTGTTTTTGTGGATACAGACTAATATGGCTACCCTCTGATATTAGAGAGAAAGGATGGTCTTGTGGTAAAAGCCATTCATTAAGCATCAGGAGATCTGGGTTCTGTTCTCAGCTACATTACAGGTCTCATGTGATCGCTTAATCACAGTGTTCTCAGCTTCCATTTGTAAATGGGGATAATAATTCTCTTTGCATACTTAGATATAGATTTCTGGGGTGGCAGATCAATTATGTGTTTGCACAGTGCCAGTCAAGATCAGCCCCTGATCTCAAATGAGTTCTTAGTCACTCCTATAATACAAATAATTTGTCTTCAGTGGAGATATACCACAAGTCAATTTGGCTCAGTGTAACATCAAGTAAGTTTGCTTCTAAAATCCTAATTGGTGGTGGATCATCATTAATATCCACAACAGTATCAAAGCTCTATTATAAACAGTTACATCTTGTTCACTTGGGCATTAATGTTACCACCTTTTCTCATGCTGAGTAGCACTGACTCATACAAGCTTCCCATTGATGTTAATGGAACTTGGGTAAGTGCTATTCAGCATGAATAAGGATAGCAGGATAGGGCACTTTATGCTTTTGCTCCTCTTTGGCTAGATACCTGAAGAGGGCAGACACTGCAGAGACACACAACTGTGCTCTCATGTGGTTAAAAAAGAATTGCTTGTGAACACATTAAGAATCTACATTCAGGTGTACCAATCCTGTCACAAATATCATTGCAATAATGCAATATGGAAGGTTCTTCATTAATAGCATGCAGCAAATTGATGCATCCAGCTATGCTGAATACTTACTGATCTTTTCTATGAGACACTTTTCTTATCCAAACCAACTGAAAGTTCCACTTTAAGGTTGTGAACTAAAGGTGAGTGAGTAACAGAATACTCAACCTAAATGACTGTGCTGGTATCTTACAACTGGTTATATTTCTGGATGTGTTGGATACCAAATACGCTTGTTTTGAATGAGGTTGCTGCAGGAACTACTACCCCTTAGATCAGGGGTGGGCACATTTTTGGGTTTTTTTGGCCTAAGGGCCACATTGGGGAATGGAAGTTTTATGGTGGGCCATGAATGCTCACAAAATTGGGAATTTGAGGTCAGGAGAGGGTGAGGGCTTTGGCTGGTGTTGTGGGCTCTGGGGTAGGGAGAGAAATGAGAAGTTCAGGGTGCAGGAGGGTGCTGTGGGCTAAGAGCGAGGAGGAGTCAGGGGTGCAGGCTCTGGGAAGCACTTACCTCAAACAGCAAATGCACGGCCAGGCAGCTCTGCACGCTGCCCTGTCTCTAGGCATCACCTCTGAAGCTCCTATTGGGAGCTGCGGGGGCAGTGCCTGCAGCGGAGGCAGCATGTGAAGCTTCCTGACTGCCCCTACACATAGGAGCCAGAGGTGGGAGAGGGGAACATGCTGCTGCTTCCAGGAGCCGCGTGGAGTCTGGGGCTTGCCCCACACCCTGCTCCCCGGCTGAAGCTTGAGGGCCAGATTAAAACATTTGAAGGGCTGGATGCAGCCCCCAGGCCATAGTTTACCCACCCCTGCCTTAAATGGTTGATCAACCAGAACTGAGTCACTCTTCCCAAAAGCCCACAAATGCTAATTCATGTAAATGGGATTAGTGGAGAAAATAAAAGGTCCCTTTCAGCAGCATTCTCTGGCTATCCCAGGGCATCTGAAATTGACCATCCCTTTGAATGTAAACTCCTTTTGACAATGTCTTTATACACTGTGCTAAAGATACCGTTGTACTTTAATAACAACAGCTAATCCCCAAAATACTGCATTCAAAGGATGTATAATTCATAGGGGCTGACATAAATAATGGCCTGCAGTAATTTAAAGAGTCAAGCTCCTGATCTAAAAATTGGAATTTTTATCCTGTGTGTTGATGTCAGGAAACCATTTCCAAACTAGGTATGTCCATTTATGTTTAGAGGTTCATTGTCATGTAATTAATACATTGGATCAGAACCCCTGCTGGTGTCACACTGATTACACCAGCTGGAAATCTGACCCTTTATGTTCAGCTAGTGTAGTAAGACTGTCTGCTGTAACTCTAGATAATTAAGTTTAAATAAACAGCCGGGTCTGTGATTAAAATCCAAAAAACTGTCCTCAGAGTACATTGTAAAGAGGTTGAGGAGCAATGAAGGAACCCAATGTTAACATCTACATAGTTTGAAAGTAAAACAACTGTCAGCTACCATCTATTTCCCTCTTTTGCCCCTAGTTACAAAAAAATTGGGAATTTTTCTCTAGAAAGAAATATAGCCAAATAATTGCTAGAAATTTGGCATATATATTTTGCTATTAGGGGTTAAGGTTTATTCACCTATATTAGTTTCTTTTTTTTTAATTTTCAAACACACAAAAGAGTGGGAGGGACTGATAAGGCCCTATTGTAGTATTATATAATATAAACGAAAGCTGAGGTCATGTTGACCTGCTCTGCTAGAGTACATCATCTACTTGCAAAAAGAAAACAAATTGTGTCACATTTTATTCCATCCATGGTTGTAAAGGAAAGGGATATTTTGTGAAACTGAATAATATATTAAAACAACTACGAAGAAAGACTGATAATTAAACGTGTCTGTAATTCAATTCCAGCCCTGAACAATGAATCTACTCTTTCGGTAATACTTCTTTTAATTGCAGAAATGACAGCTCTGAGTGGCTCAGACCTTTGCTGTCATCTTCAACAGTCAAAGCCAATTAAGAAAAAGACCTAAAATATAGTTAATTCTTTTTGCCTCCACTTTTCCATTCAAGTCTCTCCACAGAATGCAGAAGGGCAGCAAGACCTGAAACTGGGATAGTTAGCAGTTATTTTCAAGATTTAACAGTTTAGGCAATTAGATTATTCAATGGCAGGGCTTCCCAACAATGGTCCAGGAAGCTGAGAGAACTCTCTGAAGTCAATTAGACTGTTTGCAGAGTAAGGAACCGCTCAGTATGAATAATGGTGGCAGAATCAGGCTTTAGGACAGTTACGGCAGAATATCAGAGTAATTAAATTAACTTTGGACAGCCAAATGATTAAGCTCAAAGGGCTGTGAGATCTGGTAACTATAATGGAACCAGGAGGTCTTTACTAAAAAGTAGAGGCTGTTCAGAAAAATTCTGAGAAAACCATTTTTTTGGGCAGCAGTGACATGATTTTTGTCAATTTCAATTTCAGTCAGCAGCTGCTGGGGCTCCCAAGCTCTGCTGTAGGCCTACCAGAACCAAGAGCATATTTCATTTTGGAAACACCATGTTTCTGAAATGAAATATTCTGGGATTTCAATTCCATGAAAAAGTTCAAGTTTTGGTTTTTGTTTTTTTTTTCCAAAATCTTAAAATTTTTAACACGATGGAAAATCCATTTCCTAGCCAGTTCTACTAAAGACTCCTAGCCAGGTCAAGACTGATTTCTAGCCCCTATGTCAGTATGTAGATACATAAAGAAAAAGAGGCTTATCCTAAATGTAAATCATCACGGGCTCACTGAAATCAATGGAGCCATGTTGATTTACAGCTAAGATTCTGGCCTAAAGAACTTGAACAAGAGAGAAGCACAGGTCTAACAAGAGTACTCTTGCTACTCTCTGGCAGGTAACTCTAGCAATTTCCATATGCACGTGGGTACATTATTGGTTGTAAATAAACATCCTTTCCCTTCCATGCATGTATTAATGCTGCTGCCTTCTTCAACCTATCATTTGGCAGACTGCTCCAGATTCCCGTAACACTTGCAAAGGAACAATCCTTCCTGGCAGTTGGCATAAACTTCATCCCTGAGTTTAATCTGGGGCTATACATAATATCCCTGGAATCCATTGCTATCACACAGAGTTAAATTCACGGGGGCAGGAAGGGCTGGTGGCCCACTTCTCAAGAGCTCTATAAATTCCAGTCATCCCCTGTGATCCCAAAATAGCTAAGTCTTTATATTAACATGACCAGCAGTGAAATAGTCCACATTATTGACATTTAACTAATCATCAGTAGGAGTAACAGTTAACACTCCACACAGAAGAGTGGAACCAGTTAACGCTGTTGCTGCAGGCTCTTTGCAGACTCATCCCGCTGTGGTCTTGTGTGGTGATTTTTGTGTGCATCTATAATAGCTGAAAACTGATTCTTCATGAACTGATGGGTTCCCAGAGAAGCATCAGTATTATCACCTTAAATACCAGAGCACTTAGGAGCCCTAGTCATGAACCAGGACCCCATATGTAACCCCAATACGTGTCAGCTCTTTGAGATACCTACATACAGCCAGATTGTTCCTGGGTGCTCTGCAGGGGTGCAGTAGTGAGAGAGATGCAGGCTGCATTTTCCCCTGAGTGTCCTATGTATGGAATGATTGGGTTGTGAGAACCTGTGGGTCTAGAGCCTGCAGCTGGTGGCTTTTAGGGGGATGCTGTTTCCACACCACCATTCTACAACTCGACTGGAGTAGCGGGCAGCAGCTTAGGAACCTGGTAGTCTCAGGCTTCACTGGATGCCCTGCCCATGGAGGCCCTGATTGCATTATTCATGCTACATAAGGCCTTGAGGAAATACTGTACAATTAGGTGGACCCCTGCTTGCTGCTGCAAACAGACCCTGCTGCATTTCTTGACATTGCTCCTGGTTCTGGGTTCCCTGCCCTGGTCCTGACCCCTCACCCTGTTCCTGCTCCACTACCCCAGCCTTGGTGGACCCACTGGGCTTTGGACTCTGCACAGACAATGACTATGACCTGACCCTTTGGTGCAAGCTAGTTTTTGGAATGGGCATTGATCACAGTGAGCTGAGTTTTGGAAGTCAAATAGGAGTACATACCGGGGTGGGTCATGTCTGCAATCCTCTTCAACATTGCCATCAACTGGGTAATGCAGCGTACAACAGAAGACATGCCAAGAGGCATAAAATGGACACTTCTCATCCCTTGAAGACCTGGACTTCGCAGATGATGTTGCTCTCCTCTCACATACCCAACACCATATAGAAGAAAAAATTCGACTCAACGCATTCAGCCAGCAAACTGGACTGAAAAGCAACCACAATAAGACAGATATCATGGTCTTTAATATTGCCTCACCATCACCACTATGGATAGAGGATTATCTTCTCATCAATGTAGAAACATTCACGTACATTGGGTAGCACATTAGCCAGGATGGTGGAACAGCCAGGACATCTGGAACAAAAATCAATAAAGCCAGAAAACCCTTCAGGGAGCTTAAATAAAGTCTGGAAATCATCACCCCAAAACAAACTCAAGATTTATCAGAGGCTGGCATACTTTCAAATACTACTTTATACTGCAGAATGCCAGGGAATGAGAAAGTATGACATGACCAAATGGTCTTCATTCCATACAACCTGCGCTCAGAAAAATCCTCCATATCTTTTGGCCAGAACAATCTCAAACCAAGATCTATTGACACATAGCGCAGCCAAGAGGATCTGAGGCACCATCATTGCCAGGAGGCACTGGAGATGGATCGGTCCTGTGTTTCAGATGGAAACTGATTCCATCACCAGAGTTGCAATAAGATGCACACCTGAAGGCAAGGAAAAATGAGGCTGCCCGAAAACAACAGGGCGAAGAGCTGTAGAAGCCAAACTGAAAAACCTAGGGCAAAGGTGGGGAACCATTGAAAGACTTGCCAGAAACAGATGGGAGAGGAGGAGCTTCGTCACTGCCCTAAGCACCAGAGGTATAATAGAAACATGATGATGAATCTTTCGGATGTAGTGGGAAGTGGGGGTTTAGGTTAAAGTGACCTCAAAGTTCCCCTCTAGTGTGGTTTCCAAACAGGGTGGATACAAATCGAAGATTAAGTTAATTCACAAAAAGAAAATGAGTACTTGTGGCACCTTAGAGACTAACAAATTTATTTAAGCATAAGCTTTCATGAGCTACAGCTAACTTCATCGGATGCATTCAGTGGAAAATACAGTGGGGAGATTTATATACCCAGAGAACATGAAACAATGGGTGTTACCATACACGCTGTAACAAGAGTGATCAGGTAAGGTGAGCTATTACCAGCAGGAGAGCAGGGTGGGAAAAACCTTTTGTAGTGATAATCAAGGTGGGCCATTTCCAGGAGTTGACAAGAACGTGTGAGAAACAGTGTGGGGGAATAAACATGACATATATCACATTGGTAGATGTGCAGGAGAACAAGCCTCTGATAGTGTGGCTGATGTGATTAGGCCCTATGATGGTGTCTCCTGAAAAGCAGCGTCATTTGCCCCATAACCTCAGCCATGCAGAACACAATGCCACCCACAGCCTCAGAAACAACTCTGACATCGTAATCAAAAAGGCTGACAAAGGAGGTGCTGTCATTATTATGAATAGGTCGGAATATGAACAAGAGGCTGCTAGGCTCTAGGCTTTCTACAAGCCATTACCCTCTGATTCCACTGAGGGTTACCAAAAGAAACTAAAGGAGTACTTGTGGCACCTTAGAGACTAACAAATTTATTAGAGCATAAGCTTTCGTGAGCTACAGCTCACTTCACGAAAGCTTATGCTCTAATAAATTTGTTAGTCTCTAAGGTGCCACAAGTACTCCTTTTCTTTTTGCGAATACAGACTAACACGGCTGCTACTCTGAAACCTGTCAAAAGAAACTACACCATTTTCTCAAGAAACTCCCTGAAAAAAAAGCACAAGAACAAATCTGCACAGACACACTCTTGGAACCCCGACCTGGGGTATTCTATCTGCTACCCAAGATCCATAAACCTGGAAATCCTGGACGCCCATCATCTCAGGCATTGGCACCCTGACAGCAGGATTGTCTGACTATGTAAACTCCCTCCTCAGGCCCTATGCTACCAGTACTACCAGCTATCTTCGAGACAACACTGACTTCCTGAGGAAGATACAATCCATCGGTGATCTTCCTGAAAACACCATCCTGGCCACTATGGATGTAGAAGCCCTCTACACCAACATTCCACACAAAGATGGACTACAAGCCGTCAGGAACAGTATCCCCGATAATGTCACGGCTAACCTGGTGGCTGAACTTTGTGACTTTGTCCTCACCCATAACTATTTCACATTTGGGGACAATATATACCTTCAAATCAGCGGCACTGATATGGATACCCGCATGGCCCCACAGTATGCCAACATTTTTATGGCTGACTTAGAACAACGCTTCCTCAGCTCTTGTCCCTTAATGCCCCTACTCTACTTGCGCTACATTGATGACATCTTCATCTGGACCCATGGAAAAGAAGCCCTTTAGGAATTCCACCATGATTTCAACGATTTCCATCCCACCATCAACCTCAGCCTGGACCAGTCCACACAAGAGATCCACTTCCTGGACACTATGGTGCTAATAAGCAATAGTCACATAAATACCACCCTATACCGGAAACCTACTGACCACTATTCCTATCTACATGCCTCTAGATTTTATCCAGATCACACCACACGATCCATTGTCTACAGCCAAACTCTACGATATAACCGCATTTGCTCCAACCCCTCAGACAGAGACAAACACCTACAAGATCTCTATCGTGCATTCTTACAACTACAATATCCACCTGCTAAAGTGAAGAAACAGATTGACAGAGCCAGAAGAGTACCCAGAAGTCACCTACTACAGGACAGGCCCAACAAAGAAAATAACAGAACGCCAGTAGCCATCACCTTCAGCCCCCAACTAAAACCTTTCCAACGCATCATCAAGGATCTACAACCTATCCTGAAGGACAACCCATCACTCTCACAGATCTTGGGAGACAAACCAGTCCTTGCTTATAGACAGCCCTCCCCCCAACGTGAAGCAAATACTCACCAGTAACCACACACCACACAATCAAAACACTAACTTAGGAACCTATCCTTGCAACAAAGCCCGTTGCCAACTGTGTCCACATATCTATTCAGGAGACACCATCATAGGGCCTAATCACATCAGCCACACTATCAGAGGCTCGTTCATCTGCGCATCTACCAATGTGATATATGTCATCATGTGCCAGCAATGCCCCTCTGCCATGTACATTGGTCAAACTGGACAGTCTCTACGTAAAAGAATAAATGGACACGAATCAGAGGTCAAGAATTATAACATTCAAAAACCAGTCGGAGAAAACTTCAATCTCTTTGTTCACTTGATTACAGACCTAAAAGTTGCAATTCTTCAACAAAAAAACTTCAAAAACAGACTCCAACGAGAGACTGCTGAATTGGAATTAATTTGCAAACTGGATACAATTAACTGCGGCTTGAATAAAGACTGGGAGTGGATGGGTCATTACACGAAGTAAAACTATTTCCCCATGTTTATACCCCCCCACCCCCCACTGTTCCTCATACGTTCTTGTCAACTGATGGAAATGGCCCACCTTGATTATCACTAGAAAAGGTTGCCCCCTCCCCCGCTCTCCTGCTAGTAATAGCTCACCTTACTTGATCACTCTTGTTACAGTGTGTAGGGTAACACCCATTGTTTCATGTTCTCTGTGTATAAATCTCCCCATTGTATTTTCCACTGAATGCATTCGATGAAGTGAGCTGTAGCTCACCAAAGCTTATGCTCAAATAAATTGGTTAGTCTCTAAGGTGCCACAAGTACTCCTTTTCTTTTTGCGAATACAGACTAACACGGCTGCTACTCTGAAACCTGAATAGATATGTGGACACAGTTGGCAACAGGCTTTGTTGCAAGGATAGGTTCCTGGGATAGTGGTTCTGTTGTGTGGTGCGTGGTTGCTGGTGAGTATTTGCTTCAGGTTGGCGGGCTTTCTGTAAGCAAGGACTGGCCTGTCTCCCAAGATCTGTGAGAGTTAATTCCGTTTATTTTAAAACAATTTAAAAAAATCTATTTACAATTAAATTTTAAATAATAAAGGTTGTCAAAAGCCTAGATTTAAAATCTATTAACATCATTTAAATTAAATAAAAAATTATTAGGCAGCACATTTGCTGCCAAGTTTTAAAGGAAGGCAAAGCACTGAACTATTGGAAGTTACTCGTTAATCATCTGGAGCCAGTTTGTTGAAGTGCTAAGTCAGCTTTTGATAGCTCTAGCTTCTTTAATAATTTAAATGCTGGTGCATTTAATTCAATTTCCATCCAAATAGAGCTTGACACAATTCAGAAGTAAAATAGTCATTCTTCAGTAAATAATTTCTAACTTAATGAAAAAGTGCAAAAATTAAAGCTCTGAATCAATTTAAGTTTAGCTATATAACTGCTTAAATAAAAACAGTGTATCTTCCTGGTTAACGAAAACCACAACCCACCAAATTTAGTGTAAAGGCTATAATTAGGTGCCAATCAATATGTTAATGGTTACCAGCCAGTGAGACTCAACCTTTGTTTAGGAAATGAATTAGAGACAAAACATGATTCAAGTTAATTGATTTAAATCAATCTACTTTTCCACGCATAGTCTTCCCTTACTGAGCAGTGAAAATGGGTTCCTGAATTCTTAAGTGAAATATAGTACTGCATAACACCTTGCAGACTATTTAGTGACTGGCTGTTATAATGGAAAAGTAATGGAAAATTTAAGGAAAAAATTTCAGTTTTCAACAGATGAAGACTACTGTTCTGTATAAAAGAAAAAGGACTATTCAAAAGCCAGTGGCTCTGGTTATTTGAGACTCACATAACAGCATTTTAGACAGATGAACAACTATTTGATACATGAAAGGTGAGGAGAATGTTACATTGTCAGGGAGCAGTGGCACAGAGGCAGTTTTAGAAGAGCATATCCTGTGCAATGCATTGTAGCTTGGCTGAGCCATACCCTACTAGATACACTCCATGACCTACTAATTGATCCCAAACCATAGTTTAGGAACCATAGTGTAGTAATAACTTTCTTGCTGTCCACACAGCCTTGATGAGGCTGATACACCCAGAAAATCAATCAGGCTTTTAAGAAAGGTCAAGAATAATCCATTCCAGCTGTGGTGTGAGAAAGCTGACTTGAGTCCAAGAAAGAACCCCTCCCCCTCAATACCATGAATTTCTGGCTGACAGTCTCAGACTCTTCACATTGCTTTTGTCATTACCAGGATTTAAGTTGCTAGCATCACTACAAAACATCTCATTTACTGATTTGAAGCAAACTAAACCACCAATAGGATCTTCTGTGAAGAGATACATTCTTGTAATGTCATGGAGATCAGTAGTGCCAGCTATCAACCCATTGTGTTCAGAAAGGGTGACGGAAGAAAGAATAAATAAATCAATAAATTTAAAACATTCTTTAGGGGATTGACGGAAATCCAACTAGAAGCTTTACCTAGGCCACTTTTTTACATTCTCGTCTAAATATAACTTCTGGCATTTCATGTAGTTCATTAAGGCTTGGTTCAACTTTCTTATTATCTGTTGGGGGACTACACGATTCTTATATAGAGGCCAGTGATGGATCTTAACGTGCAAGATCCAGCAATACCTTTATAATTTGGGAAGGCAATACTTGCACTAGACTAACTTTATGGCCTATTCTGAATGCAGCTCATGTTTTGTAATTATTTTAGATGGATGGCAAAGAATTATATGTAAAAATCTGTGAACACGCCATTTGATATGCATACCATGTGTGAGATCAGGTGCCCCATTCAAGCAATCTAGTCTCTTAAACCTAAGAAGATTGGATTCTTCAGAGAAACTAAGTTTACCCTTTTATATATTTTTTTCCCTTTTGCAGTTAAGTTCTAACCCCAAATATTCAAAGTCTTTGTGCTTGAGGAGAATATGATTAAATACATATTTAACCACAAAGGTTTTACTAGTTTTTTTTTTGTTTTTTTTTTTTATTTCTCAGCAATGAGTTTTGAAATGTGGTGGGAAAGTTGAAAAAGGCTCAGATGCATACAAAAAGAGAGCCAAGCACAACTAAACTGGAGTTTCACAGAACAAAAATAATAAACATTACTTATTTGGGGTCAAACTTTGCAGCTATATAAGCAGTAGGACAATAAAACCAAGTAGAGCTCTGCAAGATTTTTTTTCCATTAGATCACATGACAGGAATAGAAATGAAGTCTAGCCATTGATCACCTTCACCATCTTTCAGATCTATTTAATGGATAGGATGCATTGAATAATTTAGTGCTAAAAAGTGAGGATTTCTAAGCACATATTCCACAGCAAATTATACATTAGACTAGCTGACAACCAGAGTAGAAAAAAACAAACAAACCATGCCCGCCCCTCTTCCTCCAGATGTGGAGGATCAAGAAGTAAACATATGGGAATATTAGAATAAAATAAGCTTGAATCCTGAATTTGGAGATTCTAAAATGATTCATGAAAGAAATTAAACATACCAGTACATGTACTCCAAAGGAACAACTAGAGAACTAAATTAAAGCAATATCATGGAGCTACAAACAGGGGCAGAAAGATCTAGTTTGTGTAGAAAGGGCCTAAGAAGTCCTTCTCCTGGGTGTTTCTTTGCCAAAATAATTACTTTCTGAGAAACTGTCTGTATCCTAAACCAAGCAAGGGAATTCCAGACCATCAAGCTGGAGAACAAGGAGTTTGGGGTGGGATTTTCAGAAACATTCAGAATTGGCCTAACTCTGTTCCCACTGAAGTTAATGATTAAACTCTCATACACTGAAGTCACACAGATCCATGAATGACAGATAATTACCCCTAGATACAGGTAAAACTATTGTTGAACACTGCTTTTAACATATAAGGGCTAAACTTAGAACTTTTGAATGGGACCATAGTATAAGAACCAATACAATAATTTTCTAATGACAGGTTTCAGAGTAGCAGCCGTGTTAGTCTGTATTCGCAAAAAGAAAAGGAGTACTTGTGGCACCTTAGAGACCAACAAATTTATTTGAGCATAAGCTTTGGTGAGCTACAGCTCACTTCATCAGATGCATCGAAATGCATCTGATGAAGTGAGCTGTAGCTCACGAAAGCTTATGCTCAAATAAATTTGTTGGTCTCTAAGGTGCCACAAGTACTCCTTTTCTTTTTGCGAATAATTTCTAACAACACTGCCTAGTGTTAAGTGGTCAGTTAAACAAACACCCTGGGCTTGATTACCCACTGCCTTACACCTTGTGTAATTATTTACACCCTGGCAAAGTGGAGGTGGAGTGGTGAAATGCTACTGTTGTGATCTGATATTTTACACTTTAGCCTTTTATTTTATTTAAAATTAATTTAGTAATGTATTATACCACCATAGGTTTGGCTCTGGTGGCTACAGTCTGAAGCTCAGAGTGTAAGTCATCTCTGCTACTTGCTTCAGATTTAGAATCTCTATGAAAACAAAGACCAAGGATACACACAGACACTCTCAAGTACAAGGTCTAATCTGTTCTACAAATTTTATTAAAATTACAGTTAAAGTTATTACCAAGCATATTGAAATTCTATAAAGACCTAGGCACAAGTTACAAATATAGTCATACTCACATCCTTAATATTTTTAGGGTCTGATGGCTGCTTTGCCAATTGAACTTCAGTAGAAGGATGGTTTTTACTGACATTTTCCCCCAAGGAACTCATTTTACCCAATCTGGAAGCCCTTTTATCTTGTGATTCAGACTACTCCTAACCCTCTGTGGATGTGCATGGGTTAGAAAAATGTGACTACCAGGTATTTTGTACTCAAAATTACTTACAGTTAATTTTTCACAATACCTCCTGTAAGGGGACTTGGCTGGGGCTCGTCCCTCTGCGGGGTGGTGGGGCACCACACCTCCTCGCTACACCCTCTCTGCTGGGTTGGGGAATACCCAGTCTATGGCCCAGACCTTCAGGCAGGACCCTGCAAGCAGTACAATATAAGCCCAGAAGGGCAGCTTCTGATCAGAAGCTCCGACCCTCAGGCAGGGACTGAGCAAATAGTTCAATATAAGCCTGAGCCCTGGGTCAGGGCAGGGCAGTAAGCAAACAGTCAGTGGCTCAGGCCCTCAGGCAGAGGCTGAGCAAGCAGTTGAACAGCAAACCCCAGCCTCCTGGCTCTGAGCGACCAGGGAGAGGGGGAGATGGCCACTCGCGAGGTGGGTGGTGGGGGGACGCAGGCCCACCCACTCCACTGCGTCCCAGCCCAGGGCCCTAGCAGTGGCAGAAGACCCACTGTTGTGTCAGTGGGGATCCTGGCCACAACACACTGACATGGGCTCTGGCAGTGCTGCAGCCAGGCTAGGGTCAGCTGCCCCCAGGCTACTTCTGGACTCCCCCTCGCAGGGTAGCTGGGTCAGGGTGGTGTCCTCGGAGGGTTCCAGCACCATGGGTTCCTCTGGGTTGCCGGTGATGGGTAGGCTTGGCAGATCCTCTGGGTAGCTGGCGATGGGTAGTCTTGGCAGCTCCTCCATTCACCAGTCAGCATTGGCCGGTCCGGCCAGTCCTTGGGTCGGCCGCGAATTGCCGGGGTCTCCCAAGCCGAAGCCAGACCATAGGCATCTGGCCTCTCCGGCGGCTGCAGCCCAAGGGAACTTTGGGGTTGGGCTATTATACTTCCTGTCCTGCGCCTTGACCTCTGGGGGGCGGGCGCAGGATCCACTGGCTCCACCCACTTTGGTGTCTGGGGAGGTTCTTCCCTCTGCGGGGTGGAGGGGAACCAGACTGCCTCGCTACACCGCCTATTGATACATCTTTTCCTGTAATCTTGTGGAATAGGGTCATTCTTTGGGTCACTTACTTATGTCAAGCATTTCTTAAGCCTATGGCCTAGTATAGCAAAGAAAACCTTATAGATCTCAGCCTGTAAGCCTTGTATTCTAGCCCTACTTACTTTGATACCTAATATATACTTATTAGTTACTACTAAGTAGTCTTATACTTCTAGAATCCTACAATTTAAATTTATTTATCATGCAATGATTATGTAATATAACATGTTAGTTAATCATACCATCGCACAGCACACAACAAATTAATTATAAAATGAAGTAATTGGCTCAGTACAGATGGACATGACCACACATTGTGTAATGCAGGGGAGATTCAGAGAACTCTGACCTGCCACAATTAACATTCACATGGACAGGATAATTATGAGTATTCTATAAAATCTCTGACTCACCTTGAATCAGTTTCTTGTATTTCTCCTATATGCATGTAGATATAATATAATACATTTATATCCATACAGAAAGATATATTATTACTTTTAGTAGGGCAATAATGCCACTAGGTCCCAACAGGGCCAGACCCCTTTGTGCTCAGAGCTGTACAAACACACAGCAAGAGAAAGTCCTTGACCCAAGCAGCTTACACTGTGAACTTAAAGAGAGTTCATGCCTCAAACAACTTACAAAAGCTCTGTCGGGACTTGTGGATAAAAATAGAGATAGAAATAACATATAGGTGTGCTTCCATTTCAGCACCGCTTTCTACTGTACAGTGGAGGAGAGCAGCTTATTATTGAAGTGAAATGATTAACTGCATCTTGTGTATATTAATCCAAACAATCTTTTCTTTTGTTTTAATCAACTGAAAATAGAAATTTAAACAAATAAGCAGCCCTGCTCAAGCAGCCAAGCTTAAAATATCTTTGTATTTACACAGAATGGCATCTGACATTTCTATGTCCTTGTGACATCTGACCTTTTTTTACCCTCTGGAAAGTGCCAACATGGAAGAATAGCAGAAAGTGAGGATTTGCCTGCTGGTCTGGGGACATCTGGAACTTTTATTTACTATGAAAGTTCAGGATGTCCCAATTAAATCAGGACACTTGAGAGATATGGAGATTGAAACAGCCCCCAAAGCTTTGATCTAATGTGATTAATGGCTATGTGCTAATGACAGACACATTCCAAATTGCAAAAATATAAGTAGGTATTAAGGGTTTTACTGTTGTGATCTTAGAAGAATATCTCCAACCAAAGGCTGCTATTCTCTCTGTTTGCAAATTCTATTGTATGTCATTCACTTATAACTCCTGGCTTTTAGAATACAATCCTTCTTTAATAATGCAAACCTCTTTGGGACACATGAAGCCATCAGCTCGTAAGAGTATCTTTATTTGATCCCTTTACCCTTCTGGTCTCCTTTTCCTCCTTGCCCCTCTGTCTTTAGGCTTGCAACGCTAACATTCTTTTAGTGTTTTTGTAAGGAATATCATGAGCTCTTTGGGCAGGGACTGACTTTGTTCTTTGTGGGAAATGCTCATTGCATTGTGGATACTACCATAATATTGAAGAGAATGCCATGCTTCGAGTGTAACACCGCGTTTGCAGGCTAGAGTTTTGAATAAGGAAGGAGGCATTTTGTTAGACACCTGACGAGAGATGTGGTGGGATGTCTGAGGGCAGCCTTATAAGGCATCTGTTGTGAGCGGTTTGCAGGCTGTGAGCAAAGATGATGTTGTCACTTAACTTTCATAAAGAAATATTTCTCAAGAACTCTGAGGACAAAAAAGGGAAATGTCAATGAATGTGTTCAGTGGAACTGAAACAATCTAAATAGAAAAGAACTGAAAGAAAATCCATTTCCATCTCATAATTTTAAAATGTCTGCAAAAATGTATCAATTTTCATTACCCAATGTTATTTAACCACTCTCTCTCTCTCTCTTTATTTATATATATATATATATATATATATATACACACACACACACACACACACATCCACATCCACCCACCCCTTCTAAGTGACTAAAAAAATAAGTTGCCATTCATGCCAAATGTGTTCCCCCTACCCTTCCTCCCCCCCCCCCCCCCCACACCATGACAGATTGTATTTGATTGAACCATTGCTGGTTTGGAATGGTCATAAAATGCATATATTCAAATAGTCATAGTATAGTGTATTGTCCCGTCAGTTCACGTCCCCTTTTTATCTAGCTATATACATCCTATCTGGTATTTATGTTATTTAGAAATGATGTGATTCTTACTAAGGGCAAGGACAGTTATTACAAAATAACAGTTACGTTGCTTGATGGCAGCAATTTTCTTAAAGACCGTCCTCAAAAATGACCTGGTGTCTTTCAGTCCTTCTATCACCGGGCTTCCAGAGCTTTGGGGAGTTGATGCGCTGGGACTTAGAGGAGACATCTGGATCCTGAGTATTTGATTCAAATTCATACAGTGGAACTGTTGTGTTGCTGCAGGAGATGGTGTGCACTTCCAGTCAGAGAAAAAGCAATCTTAAACCAGGTGACCAGACAAGGTAGATGAAGGGTTTGTCCACATGAAGTCAATGTGCGGCAAGCTAGAGTGTACATGTACACCTCTCCAGACTGTTGCTCACTAAGTCACCATGTGGACTCTGCACCATACACTAAAAGTTCCGTGAACCTCGACCCCTGTACTTTGACACTCTGTGCAGATTATAACTTAACTTGACCCATGGACCGGCGCCAGTATCTCTACAAAAGGCAGAGTTAAGGTTATATGGGTAACACAATTTTGTCATTTCCTGATTATTTTCATTTCCTCGCTTTGCAACGCTAACATTCTTTTAGTGTATTTGTGTAAGGAATATCATATGGAATATATGGCCTTGTCTACACTGCCACTTTACAGTGCTGAACCTTTTTTGCTCAGAGGTGTGAAAAAACACACCCTGAGCAATGCAAGTTTCAGTGCTGTAAAGTGGCAATGTAGCCCCGCCCCCAGCTGCTGGCAGCTACGCCCCATGGGGGTCTTTTTTTACAGCGCTGGGAGAGCTCTCTCCCTGGACTGTTGCTGCAACTACACAGCCACATTAAAGTGCTGCCACGGCAGTACTTTAACATTGGTCGTGAAGACATACCCTAAGTCTCCGATCCTGATGTCAAGAGTTTTGCCAGTAACTTTAGCAGAAGGATTATGATGTGTATGCATGTCCATAAAACATATTATATACACACACACACACACAACCACAATTTCCAAGAATGCAAGTTTGTTAGCCTTCATATATTCCAGTATGCGTGTGTGCATGCATTTATATCTTAGGGACATGTACACATATGATGATCCTCCTCTTACTGAAGCTACTGCTAAAACTCCTGATTGCAGCAGGAAGAGAATTCAGGCCTTCAGTCATTTGAAACATGCTGACTATATACATTGGAAGATCATCAATTCTTCTTTGACTCTGCCAATGAAAATTAGAAAACAGAGCAAAGACAACACAGAAGAAGCTGAGCAGCAGCAACATGAATGTACGTGGTAAAAGAATCGATTCTTTTCAGGTGCACATGACACACTAAGCAGTTATAATAATGACATATTAGCACTGGTTCTGTAAGTATAATTATTGGTCAAGGACAGATTATTGTATAACAGCTAATAAACTGGAAACATTAGCTTCTCTACCACAGGGCCATCACAAAACCAACATTAGTCCTACGTGCTATATACACATTTTCTATGAAGCCAATTAACCTCTTTATTTGGAAGCACAAGTTTCGTTATTGTTCAGTGTGACAGCTAATCCTTCACAGCAGATAATTTTCAATGAGCATAAGTGGAATGAGTTGTGTTTGCCTCAGCCAAGTTCTTGTAAAATTAAAAGAAAGATTAATTGTTTGATTTACTAAACATTGGTAAATAGGAATGTTAAGCAGTTTGTAGTCCTGGATTGTAGAAGTCTAAACATCTATGGTTAGAGGGTAGTGCAAACACTTGCACTATACCCATCCTTCTATGATCTCACCTTCCCAATTGGCTCAGCCCTACAGGCCCAAACATGTCCTTGCGAGTCAGCATAGTTCAACAGCATAGTTTTTGCTAACATCACCTCAGTTCTAGCTGGTTTTAAATTTAATCCCATGGACTATATGGCCATTCATGTATGTGCCTTCTAAACAATGTTATCTCTTTAGTTTAAAATCCAAACAAACCACCTAACAGCCATCTACAGAATGATTTATGTTGGGTAGTAATTTCAAGCTGGTTAAAACTAGTATTGAGAAAATAAAAATATGAGACTTGGAGACATCTAACGCAGTATTATGAATGCACTGCCACAATAAATAATACATTGCCATCCTACCTTTACTGTTAGGTCACTTAATGCCACAAATTGATGGTTGGAACAGATTTCAATTCATTCCATTCCTTTGCTGGGAAAGAAAAAAAAAAGTCTTTCACTCAGATTAGTTTGCATAAAAAGAAAGAAAAATAAGTTAACATAGATGGAGCAAAAAAAAAAAAAAGACACTCCCGATCGGCATGTGGGGTTAAGTTATTTTCTATGACACCTGGACCTGAATCCCAAATGCATTCTACCCAGCCTTCCTCCCAGACAACCACTCATAGCTTTTGCCTACTTGTGCAAGAGAACTAAGAAGCTGAGTTGGAATTAAGCTGTTGCTCAGCAGGGACCAAGAAGCACCACTATACTCTGTCACACATTTCAGACAATGGACAGGACAGTGCCAGATTTATGATGATCTTTTTCCTTTTAAATAATTAAGTGATTCTCATTAAAACCAATGTCTTAGTCTTTCAGGTGTAAAAGTTAACAGATTTATTTGGGCATAAGCTTTCGTGGGTAAAACACCACTTCTTCAGATATACATCAGAAGAAGTGGTGTTTTACCCACAAAAGTTTATGCCCAAATAAATCTGTTAGTTTTTCAGGTGCCACCAGACTTCTTGTTATTTTTGTGGCTACAGACTAACGCGGCTACCCGCCCAATACTTAACTTTTACAGCACTCCCATTTTCATTATTTGTTGTTACAGATGAGCTTCCCTCACATGCAGTAAGAGTAACTCAATAAACAGGAAAACAAAATTAAGTTCTCTTTTCATTTTCAGAGTTCTCCAGCTTCTCAAAAATTTTAAAAAAACAGAAAAAACAAAGTTTTCATCTACCCAGGGTGCAAACTAGACACCTCTGCTCTCCCCTGACTATCATTTCCAAACACACTAGCCTACTTGTCCTTTCCTTCTTTTATATATCAGAAAGCTATTTAAATGAGCTGCAGTGCAATCAGTTCCCCAGTACTTTAACTCCTTCTGGTATGGTTTCCTATGTTACAGATCTTCCAGGAAAACTGGATTTTTCCTAGGAGAAAAGAAGTGGGGTTTGGCCCTAGCTGGGTGACTATGTATGAAGTATCTGGAGGTTTATGAAAACTGGATAGGCAGTGTACCCTGTCACAAGTATAGATGCTGAATATAGTGCTGGCAAGCTGAGTTAGCTTGATTTGCACATCATTCTAGGCTGTTCCTAATAAGATTTTACCTTTGAGCTCAAAGTAGTATGGCAATATTAGGGCACAAATGTCACTTTCACATGCAGAAGAAAGAAAAGTCCCAATTAAAAAATGTGTTGAAAGTATTTTGTTTCAAATAATTTAAAAGAAAAATTTTGAATGCTCATGGGCAAATTATGAAAGACACTCTACTGGCATAAAATGAGTGCAACTTTTTTGGAAGGGAATCTGCTAAGGCCAGTGATGCATTTGATCCACTGAGTCTATTCGATGAGATAGCATCTTTATGGGAAATTGGAAGGTTTGATTTTATCCAACCCTTTCAGAACAACAGAATAATAATTTGTTCACCTTTAAAAGATGCAGCTAAATTGTCTATCTAATCTGTCTACCTAGGTACTGATATCTCGTCTCTTGCGGTATGGCTTGGAAAGGGTTACTTCTATTCTGAATACCTAATGCATTTTTCTTCAAAATGTATCACAACAACATACTAAATTGGGTAATGAATTATATCTTTCTCTGGACACCTGAACTAGTAATATAATAAATTCTGATTAGATTTCTATTTTACCAGTGAAAGAGTGATCCATGCAGCACCATGTGGTTTTTGATAGCCATAAAAGCCCTCAAACTGTTATCTTACTGACACGTTAAAAGTCACTATCTAATGTATCCTTTGTGATTTTTGTGCCTGCATTTTGCAAGGGAAAAGCAGTTGATCATCTGGATTCATAATCACCTTACAAAATATGTATATCAAGAATATTTTTACTTGTTTTATTGCATATTTATAAGAAGCCCATGACTTCTTATGATAGTATCTGGACATCATTTACATAACAAAATGAATCTAGCAACTTCTCCAAAACAGAGAAAAATATCAGTATCCCCTCACACCATTTCATATAACTTTCTTGAGGGGAAGTGCTGTCATGAGGATATCAGCTGAAAGGATGTGCACGGTGAAAATTAACTTTTAAAATAAACAAGCAAAATGACGTTTACAGCTGTTCTGCTAAAAGTACCCAACAAAGAATGTGAACATCTGCAGCTCCCTTCACAATCACAATGCAAAATTGTTATGAGATCATCATAAGGCAACTAGCATTGATAAATGTTCATATAGCAATGCCACTGTATGTTTATGGATACACTTATGAACTTTTGCCAAAGCTCACTGAAAACAGCTGCAAGGCAAGACTTACTTTTAACTTCTCTGTTTAATACAGGAACTCTTGGCACAAATACTGTACTAGTAGCAAACAACCTGTGATGTTACCATTACAAAAACAGATTTGGCCAGCAGGACATGTTTACTTCCTGAACAAACCCCTGACATTTTATATGAAACTACAGTTTTGCAGGTTTCAGAGGAGTAGCCATGTTAGTCTGTATTCGCAAAAAGAAAAGGAGTATTTGTGGCACCTTAGCGACTAACAAATTTATTTGAGCATAAGCTTTCGTGAGCTACAGCTCACTTTCCACTGAATGCATCTGATGAAGCGAGCTGTAGCTCACGAAAGCTTATGCTCAGATAAATTTGTTAGTCGCTAAGGTGCTACAAGTACTCCTTTTCTTTTTACAGTTTTGCAGATACACTTTGGGGAAAGAACAACCATAAAAACAAAAGTGAATTCTTGGAATAGCCTAAACAAATACATATATTTGCTTGATTTCTGACCTGACAAAGTCCACTTTATATAACTGATTCTAGATCCTCTGATTCTAAAATACAACTAGATTCACTGATGAAGCACAAGTTGTTGAATCCTTACGTCTACAGACAAGTTGGTCTGTAGGCTATGTCCACACGCCATTGCTTATCTCAGAGATATATTGACAGATTTTCTTGATAAAAGACTGTCACCAAATTAAAAGGAGGGTTTGGGGTGATTACCCTGCCTCTGATGGAATCACCCCTTTGTGGATACTGCTAAATCATCTCCAACAGAAATGATTTTTCCCCGAGACTCATAAAAGCAGCTTGGAAGAGCAAATATGGAAAGGGCCGAGTATGATTATTTTAAAAAAAATATTCATTATGAAGGAGACTCTTAGCCCCTACGAGATCTTCACCCAAGTCAGATTACACAAGCTGAACTCAGTGATATACTATCAGTGTCATTTTCACGAACAAATGATACTGTAAATATTTCCAGCAAATGCACTTAATATGGATTTGTTTGTTAAATGGTGTTGCCTCCCTCCAGAGTTAAAGTTAGAAGAAAATGTTGATTTCAGTGGGAAAACAAATGAATAGATTTCCCAGTTCCTCACTCTTTCCTGTCTGTGAGCTCACATGCCCTTGGGATGCAAAGATTATCACATGTGAAGGGAGGAATTTTTTCAAGGAGCTCTTTGCTAAAATAAGGACACCATCACTGGCCCATTGTGTCATTCTGTGATGCATCATCTCCCTTCTTTTTACAAATAAATCCCCTCTTGAAAAACCTGTTCTGAACTCACCCTTCTAAATACATGTTACAGCCAGCCCATGTAATAAACAGAGCTAAGAAAGCTAAAATAAAAGCTGGCATAAAGGGAGGTCACAACAGAGCATATATCCACTATTGGATATAAACATCCACTGATACAGGCAGATGCTGTATAGGCAACAGAGAATGGATCACTTGATGATTACCTGGTCTTTTCAGTCCCTCTGGTGCACCTGGCATTGGCCACTGCTGGAAGACAGGATACTGGGCTAGATGGACCTTTGGTCTGACCCAGTGTGGCCGTTCTTATGATGCTCCTATCAGAGAAGCTAATACTGCCAGAGAGGAGTGCCTACTTGACAAACCTAAATGTCTACAATCTATTATGGATGGATTACCAGGGGCAACATGGCAGAATGTTAATATCATCCTAAGCAGCTTGCATTTGTATGCCTAGGAGTGCAGGATATAAAAGCATGGGGCCAGGGAATGCTACAGGATACAAGATGTGTGATCTTCAGACTTAGTTGAAGCAAGCTTCCCCATTTTACATAGGCACAGTGGAGCAGCCATAGCTTGTCCTTCCCGTGGTCTATAAAATCCATTGTTCAGTATCGGATCATAGTGTGTACTTAATGCTTTAAAAAAAACCCCACAAAGTGTTGGTCCCTGAATGAGGCAAGACTTACTATTATTGTGTGTTCGATTTACCAAGTCCCTAAGGCCCCAGCCCTACAGACACTTATGCACTTGCTTCACTTTAAGCATGCAGGAGTTCCTTGGAAAGCAATGGGACTGCTCAGAAGCGTGTGCAAAACTGTAAGTCTGAGTGTCTCCAGGATTGGGGACGTTGTCGCTTCAAAGATAGGAAACAAAAGGGGAAAGATAGCTTTGTTTCCTCATCAATTGACAGTGAAGAGTCTACCTCTAGCCCTCCATACTGTGTGGATTCTTTAGTTCTGCTGCTGCTGTTACTCTGGCCAACTTACCCCAGTGCCATGTTAAAGGACCCAAGGTTCCTTTACGGACGCAGTACCATGTTACACTGTACACTGACAATGCTAATTAATAATAGTATCTTATAAATCAATTCGTAGTCAAAATCTTCCCGTCTCAACCCTGGAAGCTGGAATAAGAGCTGACAAGTGGAACTGCTCATAAGAGACTGATCTTTATTTGCGGTCCCAGGCAATGAGATGGGCGAGAGTTACAAGAAGGTTATACATCCCTGTCACAGGGATGGGGTTAGTATCTAGGGGCTCCAGTGGCTACTGTTGCAGCACATCAGTATTTTTGTTTGGGAAATGGCAAAAAGACTTGGCCTGTGCTGCTGATTAGCACCCTACATGTTTCATTTCTCAAAACCATTTCAAAATTACCAGCAGTGCTGACATTTCTGTGAATCCAAACCAGTGAGTTTGCTAACAAATTTCTGTTAAGTGTGTTTGTTCCTGAAAACTGCACTGATAGCACGTCACCATATTCAACTTGTGCAATTTGACTTGGGATAAACCATTTCAGGGAGTGCAGAGCCCAGTAGTATCCTAATTCCCATATGAACATATTTTTAAAATAACCTCTTATTGGGTGCAAACCATGCACATGTTGCCAAATGTATTCTGGAGAGAGGGGCAGTAGGGGTTCAAAATTTGAGCAACTTTCTCTTAAAAATAAAGTTTGGTTGCTTTTAAATTGTCTGATACATCTTTCTATGTATCTGATCTATCAATTGACATTTTTATAACAGCACTCAGCATCAAAGCATTAAAGCACTTTCCAAAGAGTTTGAAATTAAGGTCCCAATCCAGCAATGCATTTAAGCACATGCATAACTCCAAAGACATGAGCAATCCCATTGCCTTCTATCGACCTACTCATAAGTTTAAACACATGCTTCTGGGCTTTGCTGGATGAAGACTCAAATCCACAAATGGCCTGTAGATTAATTTCCTTTCCTGATTCCCAGTTGGGCATTTGTTTTTTTTTCTTTTATTTATTTCCTTTTCCTCTTTCTCTATCCCCTCTCCCTCTACTACTTTTCTCTTTCTCTCACTACTAGCCTTTATCTGTTTTTGTTCTCCTTCATCCTTTTTTGCTGTTTTAAGTTACCTGATCAGGGACTGATTCTACGTGCCATAGCAGTTTTTTTTTTAAATGGATGGTTTCAAATTTCTGAAGATAGGGTCTCAATGCACAATGGCACCCAGTCCATGACTGGGGCTCCTCATTGTTACTACAATACAAATAAATGTAATGACAACCACCACCACCAAGTCAGACTCTTACATAGAGCAGATACTCTTTGGAACTACTATAGCACAGTATTTCCAGGTCAGAGGGGTTGTTCTCCTTATATAACCTAGAGCTTCATTTTATATTTAGTTAAAAAATGGACAGAATAGAGACAAAGCTCAAAATGCAGAAATCTGTGCTTTTTCTATGAGCAAAAGTTTAAAAATTGAAGTAGGGGGTTGGTTTTTTTTGGAAGATTGACCAATTTTGCAATTTCTTGACTTACAGGAGATCTCAATCATATACAGATGCATCAAAAAACCCATTACACTGTACAGTGGATTCCTTGATAACTTTTTTCAAGAAACGAGTTTGTAAGTGGAGGTTTGCTATAACCAGAATTGTAACTGGCGTATGATAAAGGCATGGTAATGATCTGGGACTCTCATTCTTCTCCACTATCAGTGGTTTTCAACTGTAAGGGTTTTCTATAAGTGGATTTTACTGCACTTTAATGTTACTAGACAATCTTTTAGACAGTCACACTACACAAACACTACAAATCCAAGTAGCACCTGTTAGCTGTCAAACAATCTCAGTTTTTTCCCCCAGAGGTTTATTTTCACATTTTTTATGCTTTTCCTAATGTATAAAAAAGGGAGAAATAACAATGTCAGCTTCCAAGATGACAATATGCAAATACTGCATATTTTATATGTGCACTGAAAGTGAGCAGAGCAGAATAAAGTGTCCTTCATATCATTAATAATTATGAAAAGATCTAACAGGATAGTGAAATTCAGAAAGCATTTAATATCTTGATGTGTTTTCATGTTTATTTATTGAAATGCTCATTAGTATTTTCAGTAACCTATAGAAAGCAGCTGATGGCCTTTGCATTCTTTTTCCTATTCCTTCACTGAAGTCCTGATCCTGGAAAGCATTTAAGCATGTGCTTGATTTTAAATGTGTGACTATGTCCCACTGGCTTCAGTGGAACTACTCACATGCTTAAAATTAGGTTTGTGCTTAAGTACCTAGCTAAATCAAAGGCTAAGTGCTTTGTTGGATCAGGGCCTAAATTCATTAAGGATATGATCTAACTTGCACTGAAGTCAATGAGTATTTTGATTGACATCAGGAAACATCAGATCAGACCCTAAATGGAATATGTGAGCCAAGATCTGATCTAATTTTTCACCTTGGGCCTAATCCTGCCCCACTAAAGTCAATGGGACTTTTACTATTGACTTCAATGGGTGGGGGTGGGATGCCAGGATAAATCCCTATATCAGGATGTGTAATAATTCTACTGAAGCTAATAGATTGCCACACATATTTAACTGACAACAGTAATTGGCTCTGTATCTTCATTTCCTTTCCTCTTGAGTTTCAAAAGACACCCTTTTCCCATTTGATGTTGGTGCCAATTACAGGGATGGTGGGGGCAGAACTTATAGTTAGCCAGATTCTGCCTTCAACAGAACTCCTACGGAAGAAGGGAAATGTGTGCCTGATGACAGAATCTGGCCCAGTATTGCTATAGGGAGAAGAGAGCCAACCCGATGATTATTGTAATATTGGAGATTGGTTCAACAAAGTCTGAAGGAAGCAATGACAGAGAGATGTTTATTTGGTGAGACTTCAAAATAACACACTTAAATGAACCCATTATAACAAAACTCTGCATAAAATGCAACAATACAAATCCATAATATTCTTCTGTCATTTGAGGTCATGTTAACCTTCTTGAAGATGAAGCCAAGAACTCCCTAAGTTAATCATCATCTACTTTGGAGCTGGTGATTATTTGATTCTGAGGTTTGTCCAAGACAGAACAAGCATGTGAAAAATTGGTGAAATGCAAGATTCATTTATGCAAGGTCAGAGTAACCTAGATTCCAAAAGAGGTCTAAAATACTATAGGCCTGTTTAGTGCACAAGAAAAGTTTAGTGCATGGCTCATTTAATATTTAAGAGGCCTGCGTGTAAGTATGTAAAAGAGTTCTTTTCTTTTGCTATGCTTAGGAAGGTCAAATAATTGTTAATACTAGATAAAGTTTATTTGAATACTAGTTCTCTGAAATGATACTTGGTTTACATTTAGTATTTTCAGTGTACCACAGTGAATGCTAAGAGAGAATAAATATTTTCAGGCCAGATCCTCTACTGATATAAATACATGAGGTTCCACTGTCTTCAGTTTACACGAGGTGAAGATCTGGCCCCATTTTTTTTTAAACTTTCTCTTTAAGTGCACTTTTCTTTACTGAAACCTCTCAGCATAATGGATCTACACAATTTACACCAGCTGAGGGTCTTCCCCCGGTTTCTAGGATGCCAAACTTGTCCATTACACAGCTCAAAAAAATCTCTTCATGCAGGTCACTTTCTGAAAAAAGGATTTAAAATTGAGCAGAATATCTATAAGGCTATATGAGGAGAAATGTGCATTATAATGGTAATATTTCACTGACTTAGATCTAAACTTAGATCAGCATATATGATGAAGAGTAAGCGACTGGCTTGAAAATTAACAATTAATTTTATATTAAGTTTGGCAGAATGAGAACAGCACAGTCAATAGTTCTAGCAAACAGTATGATTTATATATCACTTTTAATTAAACATGAATTCTTTAATGTTATTATTAAAAAAAATGAGCACATTAGACTTTAGTTCTTTTATTATAAATATTTTAGCAGTGGCAAAATGGACTGAGTTTTTATACATAGTTTAATTTTTTTTCCTCCTTCATATTTTCCATCTGCCCTATCTGTCAACATGCCAATAGATAGATCAGGGACTCAGCCACTGAAGATAAATGGCCAAGTAGAAGACATGCAGAGTAACTGATAACTACACTGAACAGAATGAGATTTGAGGTGATCTTTTGTAAAGAATATTACATTACATTGAAGTAGTTACTCATTTTAGCTTTTAAATGTTTGTCAGCTACTGTAATTGAAATGGAACACAAAATTTGTAACAAGCTGTGATATTTTTCCTTTAAAGTATTTCCAGAAGTCAGAGAGAAATGAGAAATCTTCAGTGTGTAGATTTCCTAATATATTTTTGATATCTGCTGACTTTCCTGTTGCTGAAGGTCAGATGAAATGTTCATAATTCCATTCAGAGCAAGGACTGCATTCTGCCTGCAATACATGGTCCCACACAGAGGCAGGCGCTGTCTGTCTCTGACATCCCAGGGAGCTCAGAATCTCCGACATATTTTCAGAAGGTTCAGTGTAAATTCCCATGAGCTCACTCAGTTCCATTGGCTAGTGCAAGAAGGGCTAAGCTATGTCCACTTCCTGTCACATCCCATCTCTTTGGTATAGGTAGTGGTGCTAGCCAGAAGCAGCCTTGTACTCACGGGAGCACGAAGTTTGCTACTGTGCCTAGCTTTGGCCCAGTCATTTTGTTCTCCTTTACATGTGCACCCACACAGAGGCCAGGCACAATGTCCTGGAGCTAGTTGCTTGAAATCTGGCAATTTTATTGTGTTTTAAACCCACTACCCTATTATAAAAGGTATATCGTACCTTTCTTTTTTTTTTTTTTAAGTTACCTAACGGTTCTGGATTCCTATTTAAACTGAATACTTGTGTTTGGAATATACAGCTTCAAGGTTAAAAGGGGAGGAGCGGAATCATCATCACAAAAGAATATATGTACACTAGGCCATTAGCCACGCACTCAGCTTCCCTGAGGGAATGCGAATTGCATGTGCTGATCAACAACAGTACTCAAATTCTAACTGACAAGGCTGTCACTACTAAGTGTTCATTCTGAGTTCTCAGCACAGTTGACAATCTGCAGTGAAGAAGAACTGATATTCCTGCTGCATTCCATGGGGAAACCTGAACACACCCATGTGTGGTCACAAATCTGGAGACAGAGTTTCAAAGCAAAATTCATTCTACATTAACCGAAAAGAGGTTGTCACTCTGGCCCCAATTCAGCAAAGTGCTTAGTGCTTAAATTTCAACACAAGACCATTGCATACTCACATGCTTGAAATTAGACATGTGATTAGTATCTTGGTGAACAGGGGCTTATATTGAGATGAAAAACTCTGAACCAGATCTCTTTATTTCTACCAATAGATGGTGGACTATAGGTACCACAGAACACTGCATTCTTAAATACACTACTCTTTAATACTCAAATGTTACCTTCTTTGTTCCTAATCATACTCAGAAGCACCATCCCTTATCTGAGATTTAAAAGGGTGTACCTCAAAAAAGGTGCTTTGATATTTCCAGTACAAAAAGAATAACCATATAGCCCTCCACAATTCTTGCTTCATTACAGGAGAAGTGTTTGGCTTTTTTTTTGGAAATAATTTTAAAAACATAGTAGGTGAAATTCTGGCTTCATTGAAGTCAATGACAAAACCCCATTGACTTCAGTGGGGCAGGATTTTACCCCATGTTTCTCCTCAGTATTTTGATCTGTTTACTCTATTTTCTCTTAGGAAATAGTTTAGTCTTTATTCCTAAAGACATAGTTTCCCTATATATATATATATAATATATATATATATATATATATATATATATAAGAGATAAATATATTTCTTATATTATAAAATGAAAATTTAACTGTGATTATAAAAATACTGCATATTTACAAGCTAATCACCCCCTTTTGTCCATACACTCATAGATGCATGTTGGACATAAAGGGACAATAAAAGTCTACAATAATAATTTTGAACTAGATTAGAGCACCGTAGAAATCTAAATATTTGATTTTAGTAACTATTATAAAAATGTTGCTGATTTTACTACGTTGGGGAGTATAATCATACCGGAGGGCAGGATCAAACCACAGAGTTGTGTATGAGATGTCTTCTGTAATGATGTCTTGTATCATTACCATTCATGATACCCTGCCCTGTATATTTAAGGCTATGATTTAAAAGAAAATTGATGGAATATTTCCTCATGGCCCCCTCTGTGTGTGGTAAAGATTTTCTATGCGTGAATCTGCCTGCTCCTGCACTGAATGGGGCACCATCTCCTGGCTTTTCTGGGTCCCACAGAGCATGTTCCACAAGTTTGAGTTCTGTGCTGGGGAAGGGCATGGAGCCTGGGTCAGCTTGTTTGGAAGGGGGTATATGGGAAAAACATTGCCCCCATGTTGATTAGATAGAAAAGATAATATTTTCCATGGGACTCCTCTCCCACAGGTCCCAGAGGCAGCCATGACCAAGGAAACAAGAGGATGCGAGGGGAGGGGCATGGTCAGAGCCATTGGCTAGGCATGGGTGCTCCACCTGGATGACACTGTCCTGTGGATCCCTGACATTTTTGGCAGATGGGAAGGCAGGCCCCACAGCCGATTAGTGAGTGGGCAAATCCAGCACCCTCAAAGAATTATAGGGGGGACTCTCCCAGAGCTTGCTGCTATGTCTTTGACTATGGAAGGAGATGGATCCAGCCCTGTATTTGGTATCTATGTAGCTGATATATTTTGTGTGTGAGGACATGGTATTTTATTGTTTTCAGAGTTATTTGCATTGAAACCTGAAGATTACAGGTTTCCATTCAGTTCCTTGCATGGAGGGCCTTATTCTTCACAGCTTTGCACCTTGTGTCTTTCACACCTGTGTGAAGTGGGTGTAAACAGCTACTATATCTGATTTATTAACTCATTGGCACAGGCCATAGCATTTATATCCATTTTGCATAGGTATAAATGGCTAAAAAAGTGAAAAGGCAGGAGAATTTGTCAGTGTCTTCATCTGTTTAATGATAGGTGACGCTGTGCCAGCATATTGATTAGTCATCTAAATATAGATGCTTGGCCCTGCTAAGTCTTCTTTCTGCTCTTCTGTTGGCACAAACCAAACTTCAAGCTGTCTCAAACGTCCTTTTAAGGATTCCCTTTCTTTAGGGGGCATGGCTGGGGAAGGGGCCATGGCTCAAGCCCTGGCTGTTTTGCAAGTCCCAGTTTGCTGGCTCAGTTACTTGAGAGTCAGCTCAGGCTGATGGAAATAAAGCAGCTCTATGGCTGCTTTATGTTGACTTGGTAGCCAGACCTTGAGGGGCATGCCTGGATGTAAAGATAGCATATAGCCACCTTTCTTCCCCAACCCCTCAGGTTCTATGCTAAACTGAACTCTGCCAAAACCAAGGATCTAGCCTGGGATCCTGTGTTAATATTTTCTTTTTGATCAGATTTTTTTTTTAAATGTAACATGCTAAACTACAGAATATAGCACATCCTGAACCAGTTTTCAAATAAACTGGTGACCAATGTGTGGCATGTTAGACATTCAGGAACAGATTTTAATCTCACTTTTAACAGCTTAACTTTTTAGGCCTGATGTTCCTTTCACTTGCAAAGATGTAACTCAGGAATAACTTCACTGAAGTTAAACCACAATAAACTAATGTCAGTAAAAGAAGAATATGACCCATTGATCTCAGTAGAGTTACTTCATGTTTAGGCTTTGCCTAGAGTAGGGTTTAAAGATGTGTTCACTAATTTGTTCTAACTAATTTTCAAAGCCTTGTGTAGACAAGGCACCCTACCATTAAAATATGCTAAACTAGTCCAGTTAAAGGCTACTGGGTAGCCTAAATTTAACCAGCTATGAAAATCTATGCTGATTTGTCTTACACCAAACTTTTAGAACATTCTGCTAACACTTTCTAACAAACCACCTTCCAATCCAAGTCTAGACAAGACCTTATGCAGGTGAGAGATAAAAATCAAATCCTTATGTCTCTTACGTTATATATCCTATAAATCATGATGAGCAAAAAATTCTGAGTTAAACATTTGGAGCAGATGGTAACATTCCTAACCCATTACATTTTCAGAAAAGTGGATTATCTTGTCTCAGTGTCTTCTGATGAACAAATCAACCATAATCTTGAAACATGAATTTATTATGGATTAAATAAACTCAATCTTAATAAGCTTCAGTTAAAACTGCACTCAGTGTTCGTAGGAGGAAAATTCAGCAGTTAGGTTCCTTGTCACAACTACAAAAATAGGATCAGACTTTTCCACCCTTATCTAGTTTAGACTGGTTGACTGTACACCAAAGATGTGATTTTTTATAGGTTTTTGTTAGATATTTGATAGCTTTCTTGGAACAGTTCCACTGTATCTGAATGAACTGACTTCGAGATGTATCTCCTCTGGGGTATTATGTTTTATTTCACTTTATCAACCAAATGCTCCAAGATTAGTCAGTCAGAGATGGGTGGGGTTTTTAACCTTCTTTTCTCCAACTATGAGAATTATACTCTGCCAACTCCTGTTTGATTTTTACAGTTAGATCTACAGAACAGTGGGAAAATAATTTAAAACATGTTTGATTTAATAATTGAAGCAATATTTTTATGTATTATTGTTTCCTTTTATTGGATAGATAATGGAGTTCACATACCTGGCTTATTTTAACTTACTTCTTACTTACTTTATTCTGCATTGCAAACCCTGCGAGGAATTTTATGTATCAAATCCTAAATGTATGGGGACAGATCCTCAGTTGGTATAACTCAATGTAGCTCCACTGACATCAGATACAACAGAAAACACAATAATCGGTATATGTAATCACTTCATGTCAGAATAAGGGCCAGATCTTTGGATAGTGTAAAGTAGTAATTATAACCTATTTAGGGTGGATGGAGTGGGCAAAAGGGGAGGGGGAATGTCAGTCTGCAAACATGCCATTACCTGTTTCTGAATCACTGAAAACTCAGAAGAAAATTATCTTGAATGTACAGATCAATATCTTAATAAATAGAGCACAACATGGGGTATTAGTTGATGTCTGCAACAGACCACCAAATCACACGATGGAACAGGATGCCTGGATCATTACACCCTATGTGTAATGTGTAGGCAGAAAAGCTGCATGATTGTATGGGACTTCAATTTGAGTAACATATGCTGGAGGTCTCATGCTGCCAGTACTAAAACATCCTTGGAATTTCTAATTAGTACAGATGACAATTTCCTAACTCAAAAAGTATGGCATCCAACATGGAGGAATTCTATATTAGACCTTGCCTTGACAAATAAAGAGGAACTGATCATAGAACCAAAAATTAATGATAACTTAGTTACAAGTAATCATGACTTGAGCACATGCAAATAAAATAAAGTCCAGACTAGCAATATACATGCTTAATGCTTTAAAAAGCCCGTTTCAATGATGAAAACAATTATGAGCCAAATCAGGTGGGAGGAAGAATTTAATCAGAAAAATCTCAATGATAATTAGGAATTGTTTAAGAGCACTTTACTAGATGCCCAGAAAGCTATAATACCACAATCGAGGAAGAAGACTGTATTAGTTAACCAACACAACCAGGTTTAGAGGGGAAGTGAAGACAGCTATAAGATATATATAACAGAGTGAATATAAATTGTAGAAAATTGATATGAAAACAAAGGGAGACAAGGAGAAACATATGGCCAGCAGAGTTAAGGACAATAAAAAGGAGTTTTAAAATTATATTAGGAACAAAAAGAATCCTAACAACGGTATTAGTCCATTACTAGATGGAAATGGTAAAATGATCAAAAATAATGCAGTAAAGGTGGAAGTGTTCAATAAATATTTCTGTTCTGTATTTGGGGGAAAAAAATCAGATGATATATCACATAACTTTTTCCATTTCACTAGTATCTCAGGAGGATGTTAAACAGCAGCTACTATATCAGCAGGTCTGGATAACTTAAATCCAAGAGTTTTAAAAGAGCTGGTTGAGGAGCTCTCTGGATATTTAATGTGGATTTTCAGTAACTCTTGGAATACTAGGGAAGTTCCAGAACACTGAAAGAAAGCCAATGTTGTGCCTATATTTAAAAAGAGTAAATGGGATGACCCACATAATTATAGGCATGTCAGTCTGACATCTATCCCAAGCAAGATAATGGGACTCGATTAATAAATAACTAAAGGAGGGTATTATCATTAATGTCAATCAACATGGGATTATGGAAATGGAAAATAGATCCTGTCAAACTAACCTGACATCTTTTTCTGATGAGAGTGCAAGTTTGGTTGATAAAGGTAATATTGTTGATTTAATAAACTTAGATTTCTAAGAGGCATCTGACTTGGTACCAGATGACATTTTGATTAAAAAACTAGACCACAAAATTAACATGGCACACATTAAATGGATTAAAAAGCTGGCTAACCGAAAGGTATCAAAATGTAACTGTTAACAGGAAATCATCATTGAAGAGGTGTGTTTCTAGTGGGGTCCAACAGGTATGAGTTCTTGGCTTTTTGCTATTTATTTTTATCAATTTTCTGAAAAAAAATCACTGATAAAGTTTGCAGAGGACACAAAAATTGGGGGAAATGGTAAATAAAGTGGAGGACAGGTCACTTATACAGAGACATCTGGATCTCTTGGTAAATTGGTTTCAAGCAAACAATATGCATTTTAACATGACTAAATTTAAATATGTATGTCTAGGAACAAAGAATGTAGGCCTTACTTACCAGGATGGGGGACCCTATCCTGGGAAGTAGCGACCCCGATATAAAGATTTGGGAGTTATGGTGGATAATCAGATGAACATAAGTTCCCAGTGTGAGATGCTGTGTCCAAAAGGGCTAATGCAATCTTTGAATGAATAAACAGGGGAATCTCAAATAGGAATAGAGAAGCTATTTTACCTCTGTATTTGGCACTGGTGTGACTGGTGCTAGAATAGAGAATTCAGGGTCCAATTTCAAGAAAAATGTTGATAAACTGGAAGGGATTCAGCAAAGAGCCACGAGAATGATTAAAGGAACAGAAAACATGTCTTATTGTGATTGATCTCCTTGAGACTATCAATTTAGCTTAACAAAGAGAAAGTTAAGGGATGACTTTTATTACAGTCTATAAGTACCTACATGGGCTCTTCAGTCTACCAGAGAAAGGTATAACATAATCCAATGGCTGGAAGTTGAAGATACACAAATTCAGACTGGAAATAAGGTGTGAATTTTTAACAGTGAGAGTAATTAATTATTGGAACATTTTACAAAGGGTCATGGTGGGTTCTCCATCGTTTACAATTTTTAAAATCAAGATTGGAGGTGGTTTTTTTTGTTTTGTTTTTTGTTTTGTTTTTTTTTTTACCCACAAGAGATGCTCTAGGAATTAGTTTGGGGAAATTCTATGGACTGTGTTATAGAAGTGGTCAGACTAGATGATACAATGTCCCTTCTAGCCTTGGAACCTATCATTCTATAAATATAACTCTTAATGGAGCTCCACTGTTCTCTACCAGCTGAGGATCTGACCCTTATCACTGATGTGAAGTGGTTATGCATATTAATTATTGTACCTGCTATGGAATTCCAACTAGTACTAAATGTTTTTCTATCACTGAAAAGTTACAAAAGTATTAATTCCTGCAATTCTGAAAGTGAAGGGATCTTGCAACTGACCAAGTTAAATGGTCAAAAAAGAGGTGCTGTGCATTTTGCCAATCCATATCAGCACTAAAATGCAGAGTGACACACTAGTTGAATCTCTCGCTGCCCTATTCACCATGATAACAGTATGTACAACCACTTCATGGTTAAAAGTCATGAAAAGAGTTGAATTTTTGTGAACCTCATGGTGTTTTATGAAGTCACATTTAGGGAGAATTATAGTTACAACTAGGCATATAGAATAATTAGAAAGTAGAAAAGCGTTATACTACATATTTCCAATAGCAAACCATTTATAAATAGCAACAGCTGAAAATGCATGGGAAATATTTTAAAAAATTGATGGTTCAGATATTTTCAAGTTTCAAATTTATATATTAGAGATCAAAGGTCAAAAGATATGCCACATTTTGTCTCACCAAAGGATGTCTCATTTCAGTTCAGGTGCAGGTATGTATTTTCAGGAATTCAAATCACAAGAACAGCATGATTACATTAAGGTCACTCAGAAACAATTGCACAATAGCTATAGACTCAATCAATTGATCAATTTAACACCAAAAAGATCAATTTAACACCAAATTTGATCTTTCCCTTAGTTTTCATTGTCCCTGTAACCTCAGCTCTTAGCTGATGGATATGGTTAAACATATAGGTTTTGGCCTTACAGGAACATGTTTATCACTTTCCCCATAAGTAACCATTACCCCTGCAAACTGTTGGAGCTTGACTACATAAGCATGTTGATTGTGATTTGTAAGATTGTCAGCTCAACAATAGCTTTGTTAATATTAAGGATGACATAGTAATATTATGGTTCGAAAGAAACCAGGAAATTTTGAGTTAGTACTGCCACAGTGATGAGTCATGGCGATGGCTAGTGGCGTTCTGTTATTTTCTTTGTTGGGCCTGTCCTGTAGTAGGTGACTTCTGGGTACTCTTCTGGCTCTGTCAATCTATTTCTTCACTTCAGCAGGTGGGTACTGTAGTTGTAAGAATGCATGATAGAGATCTTGTAGGTGTTTGTCTCTGTCTGAGGGGTTGGAGCAAATGCGGTTATATCGTAGAGCTTGGCTGTAGACAATGGATCGTGTGTTGTGATCTGGATGGAAGCTAGAGGCATGTAGGTAGGAATAGTGGTCAGTAGGTTTCCGATATAGGGTGGTGTTTATGTGACCATCGCTTATTAGCACCGTAGTGTCTGAAGTGAAGAAACAGATTGACAGAGCCAGAAGAGTACCCAGAAGTCACCTACTACAGGACAGGCCCAACAAAGAAAATAACAGAACGCCAGTAGCCATCACCTTCAGCCCCCAACTAAAACCTCTCCAACGCATCATCAAGGATCTACAACCTATCCTGAAGGACAACCCATCACTCTCACAGATCTTGGAGACAAACCAGTCCTTGCTTACAGACAGCCCCCTGCCTCCAACGTGAAGCAAATACTCACCAGTAACCACACAATAAAAAATACTAACTTAGGAACCTATCCTTGCAACAAAGCCCGTTGCCAACTCTGTCCATATATCTATTCAGGGGACACCATCATAGGGCCTAATCACATCAGCCACACTATCAGAGGCTCGTTCACCTGCACATCTACCAATGTGATATATGCCATCATGTGTCAGCAATGCCCCTCTGCCATGTACATTGGTCAAACTGGACAGTCTCTACGTAAAAGAATAAATGGACACAAATCAGATGTCAAGAATTATAACATTCAAAAACCAGTCGGAGAACATTTCAATCTCTCCGGTCACTCGATTACAGACCTGAGGGTGGCTATCCTTCAACAAAAAAAAACTTCAAAAACAAACAGACTCCAGTGAGAGACTGCTGAATTGGAATTAATTTGCAAACTGGATACAATTAACTTAGGCTTGAATAGAGACTGGGAGTGGATGAGTCATTACACAAAGTAAAACTATTTCCCCATGTTATTTCTCCCACCCCCACCCCCCACTGTTCCTCAGACATTCTTGTTAACTGCTGGAAATGGCCCACCTTGCTTGTCACCATGAAAGGTTTTCCTCCTCACCCTCCCCTTTGGTGATGGCTCATCTTAAGTAATCACTCTCCTTACAGTGTGTATGATAAAACCCATTGTTTCATGTTCTCTGTGTGTGTATATATCAATCTCCCCACTGTATTTTCCACCGAATGCATCCGATGAAGTGAGCTGTAGCTCACGAAAGCTTATGCTCAAATAAATTTGTTAATCTCTAAGGTGCCACAAGTATTCCTTTTCTTTTTGTAACTTGTTTTATTTACATATATGCCTACCAGTCCTGGAATAGAGGAGATTACATATGGCATGCAGGCAATCCTTTCATCCAGGAATCCCCATCCTGCATCAATGCCCTATTCAGAGGGAGCAACTTTGCCCAAGAATTGACTCTTGTTAGAGTGATTAAGGTAGAGATTAAGCTCCTTAGCTTCTAGCCACGTCTCCCTCAGAGAAGCTACATCACACAACAACAACAACACAATAGTTTGTTTCAAGACTAAAAACTTGCTCATACACTAAGAAAAACTTGTAAGTCTGTGTGGATCAGCACCACCTGGTGACCCCTGCCATAAAAATATAAAACAGGAGCAGAGCTAAATATGTTGTTACATTTCCTTGACTTCATAGTTTAAGTCAGAACCTCATTTTTATTTTAACAAATATTTTTATGTTATCTTCTATTTTCCTTCCAAGTGACAGGTTAGTTTGTGTTACGTTAATCAGTGTTGACAATACAGAGCAGGATTCTCCATCAGAACCAGGCCTTAACAGAACTTGCCATTGATCTTTATCATATAATTAGATTCCCTTCATAATTTCACCTTGATTACCCTCAATTGAGCTATGAGGAGTCACAGGATATTAAAACAGAAACAAAACAAAACTTTTAAAATTAAAACAAGTTGGCCAATACTAAGAAGTTTTCAGATGCTTTTTTCGGGGGGGAGAGGGGCAGGGGAGAGGTGTGAGGGGACAATTTTCAGGCAAAACTTGATGAGGTGTTTTCAATTTAAAAAGGAATACTACTAATAAAAATAATTTAGTATTTTAAATGTACTAACACTTTTATGAATTAATTTTGTTTGTATTTGTCCATTCCTTTTTCTTTCTTCAGTTTAATGATGTCCACCGTCTTGGCTACAGCAACATTAAAAAGACGACCCTGCCAATAACAAGCTGTGCCAAAGTTTTTGTGCTTGTCCATTAGTTCAAGATCACTATCATTTAGCCCATGAGGATTTTCTACATGTCAAGCACCACCTATCATGCTCACTTCAGCCTCAGTTTCCCCTTTTGGGCTCCCCAGAACTCTCAAAAGATTTCTCATGTCCAATAATACCCTTTCTGGGGTCCGGTTTATTAACATAGATTTTAAAAGAAAAACTTCCAGCTGAAGATTTTCCTTCACCTACTTGTTCCAATACTAACTAGAAAGGCTGGAGCATAGGGCTTTCTGTATTCCCCAGACTACGGTTGGGCGCTAAGAAGAGTCTTTTGCCTAGTCTACACTTGCAGTAACATGCAGGGCACATGAAGCTACACATCTCCATGAATGACTGACATAAGGAGGCAGTGGGGAAAGAAAGACTTTGACAGTTCCCCACTGCTGGAGCCTTCCATCGCTGCCTCACCTCCGCCCGAGCCTTTCCCTGCTGCCAGAGTTTTCCACTTCAAGGGGGAAAGGCTCCTCCAGGGGAAGGCACTGGTACATTGCACTGCTGACAATAGCAGCATAGATGTGGGAGGCACTGCCTGAGCATGTAGAGCTGTGTGGAGTATATGCCCTATTCTGTGTATCTGTACTTTACTTGCCTAAGCAGTGCCTCACCATCTATACTGCTATGTATTCCTGTGCTAGCAGTGTCTTTAAACCTGCTCACACTGCCCTCCTGCTTCATACCAAGGAGCACCTCCCAGGACTTCCTACCATTAGTATTCCTTTAACTCTCTACAGGTTTCTCTTATTTACATCTCAGAGGCCTGATTTAGCCACATGATCTGCCTGGAATGTGACTGCACATTTTCTCCACCTGGAAGGTTAGCTAATTGTGTTACACATGGGGCTGTATCCATCTCCCCTTCAAAGGGGCTAGCCACCCGGGATACCACACCATAATTCAGAGAATAAATATACTGAGTTTAATTCTTCATTGCCCTACAACTTGTTTACACCAGTGCAAAGTCAATGCAAAGTGTCTGTTAAACATTCTGATTTGGTAGCATAATACGCTCACTTTGCGCAAGAGTAATTAATTGCACAGATTTCAGAGAGGTAGCCGTGTTAGTCTGTATCAACAAAAACAATGAGGAGTCCTTGTGACACCTTAGACCCCCAAAAGTTTATGCCCAAATAAATTTGTTAGTCTCAAAGGTGCTACAAGAACTTCTCGTTGTAATTGTACAGGGTTCACAATCACTGTTGCCTCTAAGCTGTGCGCGTGTGCATGCACACACAGATCCTAAACTCCACGCACATGGCGCAACACCACGCACACAAAAATTTGCACAGAAGCACAACAATTTGCACAGAAGAAATTTTTTGCACACACGGCCTGTCAAAAATTAGAGGGAACATTGCCAGCAATGAAAATTTAGGTTCATTATGCCTAATAAGCAACTATCTTTTAGTTAGTATGGTACATCACACAGTAACAGCTTATGGTGTGTTACAGTGGTTATTATTCTTAGCCCATTTGCCAACCCAGAAATCATATCCCACTATCTCAAATGTAGCAGAATCCAAATCTATTTCCTTTCCTCACTTCTCCCTGTATGCTAGTCTAGACAGGTGCATTAATCTAGTCTGCCAAGAGCAATCTCTTTATCTATGCAGATAAACTGATTTTTCACTTTTATCATTATGAGCATCTGCATATATGAAAAATAAAATAAAATAAAGGTTCGTCACCACATTTTTAGTCAATTTCTACTTAGATATTCATTACTGAATATGCAATTAAAGGTGATCAGACCTAAATCTGACATCCGAGTTTGAATAAGAATGAAGGGAATCGGTTGCTTTTATGCTGCATTTTGTTGATAATATTGTTATGAGCTGGGTAAAACCTTGTTATACGTTGAGTTAAAACCCCATTGAGATAGATAGATGTGAACTCATCCTTCAGTTAGCATAACTGAAAACAATAGGCTCCACCTAAGACAAAAGGTGTGTGAACCTATGCAGGAGCTTTTGCTGAGTAGGATTTTGGGTAGGTAGGTGTGTCATCTCTCTTCCCCCTGAAACTAAGGTCAGACAACAACGGATAAAGAGCCTGAAAGCTGGAAGCATGGTGGCTGACTCTGGAAGAAACCTGAGAAGAGGTTCTTGGGTCAGGTTTTCAGGCTGAAAAGAGTGCTTTTGGTGGTGTGAACAAAAGATGTTCTTGTTTCCTGCTACTTGATTCTTTCTGCAACTAGAGATGCAGGACCTTGATGCATTTTTGTTTATTTACAAAGAATGTACAAAGAAAATACCAGACTCAATCGATGTCTATTTCCAACTAGAACAACCTAGTAGACTGAATTTTTGGCTAGCCACTCAGCTCAAAAGGGGCAACAATATTAATATCACCTTACAGTGTCATTCTGTTAGCATACATGAGCTAAGCAGCGTCAACCTAAATTAGTATTTGGATGGGAAACATTTAAAGAATATCTATATCCATCAGTATCTAGCGCTGATTCACTAGGTGGATCCAAGACTGAGAACTTTAATATCACTGACATTGCTTTTGCCATATAATGATGCTCAGGAACATGGGTGATGTTGAAGAACCCAGCTCTTAGTTTCCTACTCTGTTTAATGAATGGTCAATAGAATTCCATAGTTCATGACTCTACAGTAGGGCAGGCTTTTCTTATTGCCTTTCCCTACATCAGTGGTTCCCAAACCTTGTTCCACCGCTTGTGCAGGGAAAGCGCCTGCCGGGCCAGTTTGTTTACCTGCCGTGTCCGCAGGTTCGGCCAATCGCGGCTCCCAGCGGCCATGGTTCGCTGCTCCAGGCCAATGGGAGCTGCTGGAAGTGGCGGCCAGTACGTCCCTCGGCCCACACCACTTCCAGCGGCTCTCACTGCCCTACATTGGTGGTGGTGGATAGGTGATATGACTTACCCAAGGTTGCACAGTAGGTCAGTGACAGAGCCAGGACTCCCAGTCCAGTAGCCTGGCCACGACCCACACTGACTTTTGATAGGAACCATAACAAACACAGGACTGTCACACCTGGTTTCAGGCTCAACACATACAGCTGGCCACATTCAGGATCTAGTAATCAGGATAGGAGTGCAGGTAGAGGAAGTAGAAACTATTACTTGTCATATGCCATGCTTACCCCACTCCTTAGGCTTCAGAGCCTGAGCTCCTGTCCAAGCCACAACTTAAGTGTGGTCGGGAGAGCTATTTTTAGAGAGCTAGCATGAGCCCTGCTGGCCAAAGTCTATCGACCCAGATTGGGACACTCACTACAAAATGCTGTGGAGACATACCCCAGCCACAGACTGTGTCTACTTTCTCTGCTTTCTGGGCCAGATACTCCTCTGCCATATGCTTGTAAAAATGAGAAGTAATCCCGTGGAAGATAATGGCGCTACACTGGTGTAAAACTAATGTACATGAGAGAAGACTCTGGACCAATGTTTATGCAAGGCAGGCCGTTTTGTGAGAAACAAGACTCTAAGGGGCAGGTTGTGTTAGCACATCAGAATTCAAAACTATGCCGTAGCTGAAAAAAAGTGGAGCATACACAACTGTACACTAATAACTAATGTATAAAACTGACAAAACCATGGCATAGAGAAATAATACAAAGATATTACTGATGCTAAACTTTTATTTTACTTAATATTGTAATATATACAATAATGCTCCAACTACATACATGATCAAAGCACTCCTTGTAAATCCATACGTAAATTAATTCAAGGCTCATTATTATTAATTGAACCTGAATAGAAATGAGTTTAAGCAAAAATACAATAAAGAAACAGGAATTGAGAGAGAGAGAGATAATGTAGGGAAACATTCATTAATATGATTATTTCCTCTGTCTTATACTTAGATACCTAGTCCTCCCTCTTGCTTGCTCTCTCTCGGGTATGATTCCAAATAAAAATCTCCATTATCCTGCACTTTCTGTTCTTGCTTTCTGGGTCTATGTTTATGTCATTTTCACTGCACACTTTCTCAAATAAGGCCTGCATAGTCTAATATGTTGTCATTATATTCAGCTTTATTCATCCCTTTTCCAAACAAAATCTAATCCGAGCTGTTAATAATGTTCACAAAGACATTTGTCCAAAATAAGTTTGTTATATCAGTAATCAGGTTGTACTTTTGAATTAATGGATCACTTGTTTTTAAAAACATAACACAGATATGCTTATGGCCTTTCTAATAACTTTTTAACATCAATCTTTCTCTTGTTGTAATGGTTTCCTGTTTCTGCAACTGCTGAACAATCAATAAGGTTCCTTTTAAGATGGACCAGGCTGAAGTGCCAGGATTAAGCTATTTTCCAGCATAGAATTTTCTATTCTAGAGGGTTTTTTTAAGTCATTTAATTGTATCATATACATATTTCACTTGGTATTAAATTTACTTCAATCCAGGGAGATTACAATCATCACTTTCCCCTCTTTTTCTAGGTAATTCTAAAGGGCTTGATCTCTAATGATGAAGAGATGTTTTGCATGGATGACTCCTATTAATACCAATAAGAATTACATGCATAAATCTTTCTAGAATTGGATCCTTCACTGTAATGGATATGAGCAACTTTCATATCTTTGTGAATGAATTATTATGTTTCTATGCTAATTCTGTCCCTCCTCTTTTGCTTACTCTGTTTCAGATGACATATCTTCATCTTTTCCTGTAACAAAAAATGCCTGATTTGAAACTGGAATCTATTTACAATACTTTATTTGGTAAATGTACTACATTGGATGGTAAGTTTACATACTTTGTGATCTCATTCTTATGTAAATGTGCCGGTTTTTATCTCAGTCCATTTTGTGAGAAAGACCTTAAATATCTGCCTACTGATATTATAATAGCAAGTACTATTTTTCTTACTATTGCAGAATACTAACAAAACTATATATTCAAAAACAGATATTTCTTATGAAACAAAAATATCTCTGCTAATACTTATCAGACCATATGTAGCTTATTTAGAAAAGTTGGTTTATATTTTCCCTTCAAATAGAAGTTGTTACAATCTTCTACTTCTGATTCAAGTCAAAGTATACAACTTTGTGCAGAGGGGAAAAGTCATTGTCCTATAATATAAATAATGCCACACGAGTTTTGTATTCCTGCATTACACCGTGTTTATCATTAACTATATAGCTAATGTATTAAAGAGAATTTTAAAATATGAATCAGGAAATACAAAATAGTTCTGGTTTGTTTAAGGGTTATTTTGACAGCCACTTTGACTTAGCCATTGAACTGACTGGTGTACAGAGAGAGGGTGTCGTTTGTGTTTCCATTCTACTTAAATGTATTCTCTTCTTTACTTAATTAGATCACTTTTTTTCACATGCAAATGCAATCACAAGACCTCCTTCCTTGGTGTAACTGTATACTCCTGTTCACTCGGGGAAAGAGTCCTGATACAAACACTACTGGCTGCCCCTTTTGTAGAAGTGTTTCTCCAAGCTCCAACTCATGCACATATTGTAAAGTACCATTTTTTCCTATAAGCTAAGTGGTTGGTTGCAAGGGCTTCTTCATGTTGTGATAGCCATGTCAAAACTGCATATTTTCCTGCTAAAAATCTTGAAGGTTTGCATACACCAAGAGAGACTTTGGAGGCATTCTGTTAGATAGTTCATGAGTCCATACTTGCTGACTGCTTTGACATCTGTGAACTTGGGCATTTGGGGCCTGGTCCAAAGCCCACAGAAATCAATGGAAGTCTTTCAGTGGGCTTTGCATCACGCACTTGTTTCATAGTGTTGTGGGCTGGACAAAATGGCATTGCAGAGGTTGCCATCCTTCATTCAAGATACATATAGGAAATAGTTAAACTCCTTTTTAGAAGTCCCCAGCTAAAACAGAGGCATACATAAGTCACCCTGGGAATTAGAAGTATGTGGGTGGACAGTTTTGTTGAGTATTGTTTTGGGTAAGAGGGGGTAGGGGAAAGTAAGAGAGCAGAAAAACAGAGTCAGACAAGGAACAGAAAGCCAGACTTAACCTAACTGGAACAACCTGCAAGACCCCAGATTTGTGGGTAACTGTTCAGATCAAAAGTGGTATGTAACTGAGTCCTTAATGGATGATGGGGCTTAATGGTTAGTACGGTTAGTGCCCCCTCCCCATGCGGCAGTCTCACAGTCCTGGTCCTTCTCCACTCAGAGCTGTGGTCAGGAATATAGGTGCTTCAAGACCCTCCTGTAGTGGGGGCAGTGGTAGGAGAGCCCAGACCCACCCACTCCAATGAGCTCCAGTCCACAACCCTAGAAAGGTCAACAGTGCCTGGCCCCCCAAAAGTGCCCTCTGAGTTACCCTCCCTGGTCACTTCCTACCACTGTTTTCCTCTCTTAGCTTTCAGTCCCAGATAAGGTGAAAAGAAAAAGAAAATATAACCAAACCGGCAGCCTCAGCCGGGCTCAGCATACAGTCTTACTCTCTCAGGGAGGCTTCTCTGGCACCCTTGTCACAAGCCTTTAGGGTAGGTCTGTCTTCCTCCCTAGCATCTCCCTTCTGTGTTCCCCTTTCAACTCCTTCTCTAGTTGGAGCATGCTCTGCAGGGCTGAAGGGGCTTGGCTACCTGGGGCTACTAGTGTCTTTTAACCCCTGCCAACCCAGTGTGCGGTTTGTATAGCCAATCACGTGGAAACAATAGCTTTTATCTTCTCTGGCTCAAAATTGTCTTTGAAAAGTCTACATGTGTTCTAAGATTGGTGTTGTGGTAAGTCAGTTTGATCTTTTTTGTACAGTTCTGCATTCACATTTCTGGCTCACCTGAGCCGAGCAGTACGGTTGTAGTCATAGTCTGTTGTCACTTTGGTCTCTGTCTCTACAGCCAGGTACTAAAATATCCTTTGTACAAAATATCCTTAAGCCCTTGGATCCCTGCTAGTACTTTGCTGGCAGCACTGATATTCTTCAGCTGTAGTTTTGATCCTAAATAGCCATTTGTTCTGCCTGCCAATGTACAAAATAAGGTCAGGTAGAATTTCTCCAGCTGCAGGCACTTGCAGAGTGATTCCTCCTTTTTCAGTTTCTGCATGTGGTTTCAAGTGATGGACATTTGCTGTTGTAATGCCTCACTCCATAACACCCACAGCTTTTTCTGTTTGGGTGCTTTGTATTTATGATTGCTTTAGCATAAGTAATATGGGGTACCGCAGTTCCTTCGCCTTCCCTGCCTGATGTGGTGAATTGTCTCTGATCTTATCCTCATCTGATTATGTGATTGTTCACTGTGTTTCCATATTTGTCTCTTGGTAGATGCAATGTCAAATTCCACTCCACATCCAATGTGGTATGGGTTAATGGCTGTCCTGTACTGGCTCCTATCACAGTCCTTTTCTCATCCCTTGTGCCCTCTCCCAGTTGCCGACCGACCTTGGCAGGTCAAAGTCCAAATGAACCCTACTGGGGTATTATAGAGTCCAGCAAATAAACAGTCTATTTGCTCTCCCTGCAGTCTCCAGCCCAGCTCTGCCCTCTGTAAATTCAGACCTTTGTCCAAACTTCTAACTAAACAGTGTCCTTTTTTGGGATTTACACCACTTTACCTGTGGCCAGTGGGGAACCCAGGCCTGTCCATTACGCCAGATTCCAACCCCGGACCCTATACACAGCAGTCACATATTGCTCAACTTCAATTATCTGCTGCATTGTCCCTGGGACTCTTCCTAATAGGTCCATTTATCTCTGTCCCTATCTCAGGGCCAGCGTCCTCTGGTTCTTCTTTCCCTTCAATCCCACCTACAAAATTTCAGCCAGCCATAAACTCTGTCCGACTGCCAGGTTCCTTTGACCAGAGAGAAGCCCCCATCTTCCCTCCTCTGCTCCCAGTCAGGAACCAACCAGCTCAGTCCAAGCAACTCCTTTGATCTGGGCCAGCAGGGCTCTGATTGGCTAGTGCTAGCCTCTTTAGCCCTTGGAAGAACAGGTCTTCAGAGAGGCCTCTCTAGGCAGGTCTGGAAGACACAGTGTCACTGCTCTGTTCCCACATTATTGCTTACTGGGTCTGGGTGGATAGGATTGCAGGCAGCCGCAAAGACCAGGTACCTTGTCACACCCTTAATCACTTTGCATGGCACCCGACTCCACAGGTGATCTCATTGAAGCCAGTAGGAGTAAAGAGCTGGACACTGTGAATGAAGGTATCAGAACCTGGGCTGAAATAAAGACCAATTTTAAAATAAATCCTAAGCAGTCTTCTAAAACACTTGTCACTACTTCAGTATTTCCTTTACTGTACATGTTGCACGTGTCCCTCATTGACAGCTGCTATTTTGCGGATGCTGTGCAGCACAGGATGTCCAGTCTTATTATGGTTTGAGACATAGGAAATGCAGCTCAGTATTTGAATGCAAAAGGAGGAAGGAGACTTTCAAAGTTAAAGGTAAGTGTCATTTTTTTTTAGAATGCTGGGGGAGCAGGGAGAGTCTAATGGTGTTTTACTTAATTTAAAAAACAAAACCTTGTTTGTCACTTCTAATGTTTCCAATAAAATGCAAGAATAAATGGAAAATATTATAATGGCATTATATAAATCAATCATTACATAAATCAATAATATGCCTTCACACGTGTCCAGTTCTGATCACCCCCTCTCAAAAAGTGGATTGAGGAATAGAAGGGGCTCAGAGATGCATGGTGAAAATGATTAGAACATGATTAGCATGAAAAAACTCATGAAAATATATTGAAAGGAATGGGATTGACTACCTTAGAGAGGAGGTGAATAAGAGGACAAATTAAGGTATGCAAAAGAATGAGTGATAGAGAAGGTAAATCAGGAATTTCTACTTTAAGGTATAAGATAGCCACTAATTTTTGAGGGATTGGGAAAAAAAAAAACTTTCCCTAGGACAGGTAATTATCTACTCCAGGGGTTCATCCATCTTCTCTAAGCATCTGTTGCTGGCCACTGTGGATAACATGATATTGGATCAGTTGGATCATTGGGCTGATCTAGTAGAGTTTCTTAATCAAAACTGGCCCATACACATGGCAAACAACGAGGAGGAGAAGGCACAAAAACTCTAACCAAGAGTCTATCCTTTGTTACTATTGGACTTTCTTGTCTCTGGGTTTGTTCCTCCAGCATTGTTGCCAGTTTATTGTATTAGGGTCCCATGTGAATCCCTTCAGTTTCATAAGTTGTATGTTTTGCCTTGGACTGAAAACTTGACAGATGATGGATTTTATAATGTCTAAAGCAATATATTGTGGGCCAGATGATCTTGGTTGAACCAAAGTTCCTGTGAATTTTTACCACTGTAAACCAAGATCAGAATCTAGCCATAAGGTACGGATGATACTCAAGAACTGACTCTTTCAAAACATATGAAATACTGTCTTGCTATGAATTGCAGCTCCAGGCAATACTTTTTCGAAACTGAAAAACATGACTGAAGTGGAATAAGTTGTTTACATAGCACAAGAACAGAATACTTATCTTTACCAGTATCAAAGGAGAAAAAAGCTGAATTTGAACTATAAGTAACATTTTGCTGATTATTGTTGCTCTTTCTGGAATAAAGGGATGAAAGTCACTGCTGTCTTTTTTTTTTTCCCACATTCTGCTTGTCTTTATTTTTACTCTGATAATTCAGGGGACTAGAAACAAGAGCTGGGCATTGGTTTTTTGGTTCCCCCCCCACCTCCTGTTTCTTGCCTGGAAATCTATCTAGATTATGCACCAGTCTATGGTCATTGAAGGTCATTTGATTTACAGCTGAAATTTTCAGTTGGAACCTCATCTTGTAATTAGAACTTAAAGCCGAAGTAAGATTGCGTAGCTCTTTTGAAAGGGTAGGTTGTTGTATGATTAGCTTCAGAATGTTAAATTAGGTAATTGTTTTGAGGCTTAAATTGCACGATGAAAACACCTATCTTGTATAGCAACTTTTGGGCTATAAGGACCACTATCCTAGGCCTCTGCTAAATGTTAATTGTATTACACATTAACATTTCCTTTACTGTAAAATGGCAGAAGCCAAGCCAGCAAGATTTTAAAATCTTAAGTAACACTTTCATGTCTTGTTTCAGACTATTCTCAAAAGCAAGCTGCTTGCTGAAAATGTCCCTTGAATAAACATCCACTTACATACAATGAAGAAAAGGAGTACTTGTGGCACCTTAGAGACTAACAAATTTATTTGAGCATCTAAGGTGCCACAAGTACTCCTTTTCTTTTTGTGGATACAGACTACAAACTAACACGGCTGCTACTCTGAAACCTTACATGCAATGGACACTTTAAAAGCCAGCATTTGGCAATAGTTGTTCCACAGCAGTGGTTGCTGGCAAATGTTAACTTTTTACAGGTTACCATGGCACATGAAGCAATCTTTTCAAATCTGTGCACAATGCATCCTTCTCTGCCTTAGGTATAAAGCACCAATCACATAGCATCTGCGTGTCCCTGTGAGTAGTTGAACATCATGGAATTTGATATTTTATGAACCTCACAAACCATTGTGTTTTCTGAGGTTGCCAGACCATCTGGAGTTTGCAAATCCCTTTTTTCTCTCTAATGTTTCCCTTACCCAAGTGAGATTGAGAACGTAAAGTGAAGCCTATGCTCCGTATGAAGGGGTGAGAAATCCATTCAATAGCCTGACTAGCACAAATGGATGCCTTACACATGGTGACTTGATCTTTGCATAGCACTGAAGTGAAACACTCTGCCACCTTCTATCCCACCGCCGAGCACTGGGACCAGCAGCACAGAATAAAGCAATCTCACAGCTGATCTAAGCTCTATCAACAGTTTAAGTTTCCTTGGAGTTGTTATGCTGATTGGGATTACTGAAGCACAGGGTATTACAGCCATGACTTGTTGTAATTCTCAGATGCCTGATTAGGGCTGTTGAATAGTACAGTTGCACCACCAGACATGTACTATATTGGGGCCATTGGATTGGCCCTTTATTTATAATTTGCATTTGAAAATGTGTGCATTATCCTCTTCCCCCCCAGATCCTGTGGAGTTTGATGAAGGGGGAGTCCCAGAGAGTGTAGCCTCTAGGCCATGTTTTCCATGGCCTTTCATTTTATTCAGTCATTTACACCTGTGCAAAGTGAGTGCATCCTGATTTGCTGGTTTTACACACTCACGTTGCACAGCTGTAAATGACTACACAAGGTGCAAGGACTAGACAATCAGAATCCCCTTTCTAATGGATTCCAGCTCAGTAAATCAGATTGCTTCACAGAAACTAGCATTATGTGTACCACAAGCAGGTGGCAACTTCTAGTGATAGCTCCACTGTTAGATACAAAGGGCAGCACTGCATATTTATCACAAGGGTGTATGCCCACTGTGACTCTCGGCACCCCATATTCACCATAGTGATATGATTATAATATAATCATGGGTTTCAGAGTAGCAGCCATCTTAGTCTGTATCCTCAAAAAGAACAGGAGTACTTGTGGCACCTTAGAGACTAACACATTTATTAGAGAATAAGCTTTCGTGGGCTACAGCCCACTTCATCAGATGCATAGAATGGAACATATAGTAAGAAGATCTGCATGTGTATATAGAGAAGGTGGAAGTTGCCATACAAACTGCAAGAGGCTAATTAATTAAGATGTGCTATTAACAGGAGGAGAAAAAAAATTTATAGTGATAATCAAGATGGCCCATTTAGACAGTTGATAAGAAGGTGTGAGGAGGATACTTAACATAGGGAAATAGATTCAATATGTGTAATGACCCAGCCACTCCCAGTCTCTATTCAAATCCAAGTTAATGGTAGTTTCTCTTTGGAGTCTGTTTTGTACAAAATATGTCATGTGAAGTGTCAATGGAAAAATTATGGTTTGCTGAATATCATTATCCCATTTGTATGCATGTATCTGGAGTTATGACCATGCATCTATACTTCAAGTGTGTTTGCTCCTGGGTAATACCCACAGAGTAGTTTATATCCAGTCTAGCCATCACATTGTGAAGGGACTACCCAAGGCAATGGCCAGTCAGTGAAAACAATGGACCATGGGAAAAGCTTAGCCTCACCTGATAAGCTTTCCTGTGGACTCTTCAGCCAAAATATGAGTAATGACTGCTATGACTCATCAAAGCATGCAAGGGCATGTGACTAAATCATGTGATATTGGACTCCTTTTTGGTGCCTGTGTTTTTCTACAAACTGTGCTGGGGGCTTTGTTTGGAACAGTGAAGTTCCCTCCACATGGAAGAAGCTATAAAATAGGGAAGTAACATCATCACTGGGCCTCGCTCCTGCTACAACACAAACCTGAAAACAACTAAGGAACAAAGACTGAACAGGGTAAGGGTGTTCCAGGCAGGACAGAAGAAATTCAGCCTGTGTATGCAAAAGCTATAACCTGCTTGTACGAGCTAACAGGGTGAGACACTGCTTGATTCAAATCCTATCTAGTTTATGAAGCTTAGATTGCGTTTTTGTTTTATATCTCAGATAATCTGCTTGGATCTGTATGCTCATTACTTATAATCACTTAAAATCTATCTTTCTGTAGTTAATTTTTTTTTAAATCTAAAACAGTGTTTTGGTATAAGTGCTTGGGGAATCTGCTCAGGAACAAAGTTCCCTCACCACTTTGAGGGGAGGGGAAGACTGGGTAATAAACTTACTCTGGACAGGCTTTTGACTGCGGCAAGACAGTACAGCTCTGGGGTCCTAAACTGTGGGGGAGCTGGCTGGAGCTTCTCTATTGTCAGCTCATGAGTGGTAGAGGAGAAGCCTTCATGTAACTGTAGCTGGGTGTGTCCCTGCCTGTGTAAAGGTTTGCAGTGGTCTTATCACAGCAACACAGTGTGATAAGGAGCCCAAGCTGGTGAGACAGAGGGTTCAGTAGTATCCCAGTTCCAGGTTGAATCCTGGGGAGCCCATCCTACCCACTTTGCTCTTATTACAGTAGATACCCCTAGAATTGTGACTATTGCCTTTGATTGAATATCCTAGACGTGCTACTGCCCCTTTGTGCCTCTCTAATGGAAAGGGGATGGAAAGCTGCCTTTATAGGGTAGCTGAAGATTTCCCACAGGGTAATCCCTAGTTGGTACAAAGGCAATGTAGCCAGCTCTTCACAACCCTCTCCTGATCCCTCGGACAGAAGACATATGGGGAGCATACCAGCAGATTTGGGCAGAGCACACAGCCTTCCAATATAAATCAGAGCAAGCCTGAGGCTGTTGAATTGATGTTAGTGGCCAAACCATTCTCTGGCAGCCTCTGGGATCAGGAGGATACAAATTTGACTTTACCCTCAAATCCTGTGTGGAGCTTGGACAGAATCACGATCTATCTTTCTGAAGCAGCTTATGTGAGGGAGGCTAGACTCACTTCCCCAACTAACAGACTATCATTCTCCACAGCTGAGCACTGGGGGGGAGAAAACTGTTTTAGCTCCCATTAAAAAGACATTCAGCTGGATGTGCTGTTCAATAGAACGCTTGCTGCTTCTCTCATGCTGGCAACCAACCACCACCATATCAGTGAATGCACTGCTCCTTGAGGGAGCCAGGAATTTAATGTGCCGAGGTGGATTAAAGTCTTATCACAATCTTTTACTGCAGATACTCTATATAGCCTTAGGAAGAGACAATGTAGAAAGACTAGAGTTCAACATACTTTGCCTTTCAGTTGCTTGTGCCACCAGATATAAATGATTGATCATGAAGCCCATTCTGCTAACATTTCCTCAGCATTAGTGTAGGTAGCACCCCCTTCTAGGACATGCTTTGGTTGATGCTCCTGAGCCTTGTAAAGTGGTTAGCCAGGTCTCAACCCTCTTCAGGGCAGCAGGGAGCCACACCGGCTCACTGCACACAGATAACGTTTGGGGAAATTAATCCGGCCACGGGAGTCTCCCTCAGCAGCCCTTGCGGCAACTGAAGCAAGCACCATGAGCCTGACGCCTAGGTCAGGGTGGGGCAACAATAAGTTAGGTGCTCAGGCCCTCAGGCAGAGGCTGAGCCAACAGGTTCAATGTTAGTAGGCCCAGGCCTCTAAAGGACCTGGAAGAGGGGGAGACTGCTACCCACAAGTTGGGTGGCAGGGGGGACACAGGCCCTCCCACTCCACTGCTTCTCAGCCCGGGTCCCTAGCAGTGGCATACAACCCGCTGCTGTATCAGTGGCTCCTGGCCGCAACACACTATCATAGGCTCTGGTAGTGCCTCAGCCAGACTATGGTCAGCTGCCCCCAGGCTACTTCCTGATTCCCCCTCTTGGGGTACCTGGGTCCACGCAGTGTCTTCTGGGGTGTCCAGCACCATGGGTTCCTCAGGGTAGCAGGCAAGCGCCAGGCCTGGCAACTCCTCTGGGTATCAGCCGCAGGGCAGGTCTGGCAACTTCTCTGGGTAGCGGCTGCAGGGCAAGTCCTGGCATGCACCTTAGGCCATGGGGGCTTCCCAGTCGCAGGCCAAGCTGGAGGCATCTGGCCTCCCCAGTGGCTGGGCCTCCAGAGAGCTCAGAGGGCAAGCTTTTATACTTCCGGGTCGCTGCCTGACCCTCTGAGGAGCGGGGTCAGAGCTCCATGGCTCCACCCACTCCAGCACATGGATGGGCTCCTCCCTCTCTGGGGTGGCAGGGAGCCACGCTGCATCACTACAAGCCTAATGAATTTTGTCAGCACGAATGATAATGACAGACAATTGTCTCAAGTCACTGAACTTTGATAGAAAGTCATAATAAGCCTGTCTGGTTGACTAGTCCCATGTGTAACAAAATCAAAATAAACCTTCACAAGGAATCTTTTCAAGTGCCATTTTACTTTTGTCTTAGGCTCACAAATGTCTCATGTTCCTTCTGATGTGTCAGATGTAATGCAAAAGAAATAACCAATGAAACAAACACATTCTCTGTGTGGCTTATCGTGGATAAAAAGTGCTTAAAAACCATCCATTCCTCCCCTCACCTCCTTCCCACTCTTTTTTCTTTTCCTTCAATGTCGACTGATTAGGACGGAGGGTGTGTGTCTTTGGTGGTGGTGGGGAACATACTAGTGTTATTTTAAAGGCTTACCATTACTAATTATCTTACCATTATTAGAGCTGGTATGGTGAAACCATCTACGAGCCTGTCATGGAGCTAGATGTCCCATTGTGCTAGGTGCTTTATAAACAGAGAATAAAGACAGTCTCTGCCCCAAGAACCCTACATTCTGTGCTCCACTCCACATCCCCGTGGTACAATGAACTCCTGCTAGCTATGTTCAGAATCTTCAGAATCTGTTGGTTACCACTTTTGTTGTTGGTTTTTGTTTTTGTTTTTAAAATACAAAATAAAATCCACAATTTGTTAAAAGATTCAAGGCTCATTCTTAGCACAATTGGAGTGTGTAAATTCAACTTCATGGTGAAGAGCAATGTATACAAAAGGATAAAAGTACCACAGGTCAAATGTTCATAAATGACTTAGGAGCCTAAGCTTCCATTTCAAAAGTGATTTGGGGCTCTTCAGAGCATTTAGTCTCATTGACAGTCAATGGGCTTGGGCTCCTGAGGCCCAGGTTTTTAAAGCTACTTAGGGGACTAAGGAGGCTGCAAAGGAGCCATCATTTCATATCCAAAGGGGCACTTAGGAGGCTGGGATTTGGACTTTCCCTTTTGAAAATGAAACGTAGGGTGTTGTAACGTTGAGCACAGCAATGCCTCAATACCTTTAACAAAACTGGGCCTAAGTGCCTTTTGAAAATAAGACTTAGCCTACGAGGGTCATTAGGCATGTCTGAAAATGTTACCCCTTGGTTTTAAGGCACATTGTCACATAAATCCTCGATCTTGCCATTGATAGTGCATGCCAGATTGGCAATCTTGGGGCCCAGGTTATCACAGCAAGATGCTTACATGATAGGATTGGGACCTAAAAGAAGTGCAGTGCAGTGCAGCCTTAGCTTACAAAGAAAAAAAACTCAAGTGATTTGTGTTTTAATTTAACTAGCCAAAGTTAAACTTATAAATAAACCTCCTCTCTCTCTCTCTCTGAACCCTAGTCCAAGTACCGCAGCTTGACTTTGCATTGAAGCAATCAAACAAAACTTCAGAATGACATAAGGACCAGTGACATATCATTTAGCATCAGTTTGCATTTTTCCATAAAAGCAAACCTGTTTGTGCTAAAAATCGCCAAAGGGTTTGTCTCATTAAATTTTGTTTGAATGAATATTTTGTCTTCTGATCAAAAATAAAATGTTATTTCTAAGTTACCAAAAAATATGATGAAAGTTCCTTCCTAAAACAAAGCATAGCTGCTTTCTGTTAAAAGCAGGGATAATAATTAAAGGCTGTTATATCCATTTCTTATAAAGATATTTTGGCAATTAAGTCTATTCTGAAGAGAATTTTTTCTTTTATAAAATGAATAATTGTGTTTCCAAAGAGTAGTGAAGTGGATTAATTCACTCAGGAAAGGTTAAAGACAAATGCTCCCTTGCCTATAATTTCTTCTCTTGACCCAGAGGGTTAGGATAATAAGTCATAATGATATTTATATCTACCTCTTTAAAGCAAAATGTGTTGATAGTGGCAAAAGGTTGGTTTAAAAACAGATCTAATAAGTGATGAAGGACATCATAACTTCACTAAAAAGAGACTCAGTAAACCTCTAACTTTCCAACTTCTGTGGTTTCAAAGTCTACTCCTGAGCTTGTCCTCCACACCGGACTAACTTTATGATTGCATTCCAGTACTGAATATTCTGCAAGCAGCTCTATTCAGGCATACTCCCTGCATCTGCACAAAGTCCCATTGTTGTCAATGGAGCTCATTGCAGGTCTAGGGGTCTGCTTGAATGGAGAAACTTTAAGCATCAGGGTCTATATTAGAGCCCAGATCCTCACTGGGTTTAAATCAATATCACTCCATTGACTTCTTCCAGCTGAGGATATGGCCCCACATTTTCAAAGGAGCCTCGTCTAACTAGTCTTTATGTGTATGAGTGCAACTTCCCACACATAGTCCCATTTGCACACAAAGGGCCTGCTCCAAAGCCCAGTGAAGTCAATAGGTGTTTTCCCACTGACTTCAATATCCCTTACACACATTATAAAATGTAGACACAATAGACACAAATTTAGACACATTTGTGCTTAATTTGCAGATAAAATGGAGTGTATGGGCCATATCCTGAGCTGTTGCTGACTGGCATAGCTTAGCTCTAATGAAGTCAAGGGAGCTAATTTACACCAGCCAAGTATCTGTCCTTATATGTATATTTTATCATTTGATCACAGAGGTTAGTGCACAATAAATTGTGCATACAAATGACTGCATGTGGAAAAAGGTAGCCACACAAACAGAGATCATGTTTTGAAAATGTAGATGTTTTAGTAAGGTAGAAGATGGGCTTTTCTTTTGAACAGCTTATGACAAGACTTAGCCCCACTGAACGCCTTATGAAATTGTTTGCCTCTTTCCCTTAGAAATAATTTTACTAGGTTGTGCCAACATATATGTGGTTTTTCTTTTTCTAGGGCTAAGGATTACAAGGACATTGGCTTGGGCATGATTTCTTGTTTACTTCATCTGCTCTTTTTGGCTAACCCTCACCAAGAGTGACGATTATCTGTTTGTGACCTCATAAATGTCCAAATATGATGTTGTAAACTGAGGGAACATCACTTCACGTGATGGGCAGAAGCAAAAGAGCCTGGGCTTCTGAATAGCTATGATCTTGTTATCATGAAGAAATCCCTCACCGTAAAAATAATTTAAAAGGAAGAGAAATAATTTTACAAAAACGTAGAAGCGCCCTAAACAGTGTGTCTCCAAGTCTTCCCTAAACCATACGTGGCTCTTTAACAATCTGTGCAAAACATAAACATGCACTGAGTGAAATATGGAATGAGTGAACTCTCTTGACATGACTTTGAATCCACTCAAGCACGGGTTTGACAGTTTGACTTTAACTCAGTTTGGTGTCCTCTTGAGAGACTTGGAAAGAACAGATGGCGAAGTGAGGATGAGTAGGGAGAGCAGGAGTCTACAGCAACTTGTGCTACTTTTCCTTCAAAGCTACCCCCCTACTCACACAATTCTTGGCAAGCACTTCTTCACGTGTTAATATCTCTACTTTTAAAATATTGTTCATTTCTACGCATTTTGTCTACTTGCCACATTTTGACTCCTTATTACACAGACTGTCTAGGCACCTATTTACTGAGAAATAATAAAGAATACTTGGTGCTTTCCATCTTCCAAGTGCTTTACAAACATTAACTAATTAATAATGTATTCCCTGTTTTCAGGCATGTTAGTGTTCTTGGATGTTAAGAGGGATCCTGCTAAATCACTATCTTACTGCATTTCTTCTACTTTCGGTCTAACCCATTACATTGGTCAGAACTCTGATTATTGAGCTCTGTTGTAGACAGTGAGTCTACTTCATAACTTCTCCTAAGCACATGTATCCATAAATGCCTTTATAATTCAGACCAAGATTCTAAACAACACTCATTGTGACAGATAGTAGTGTCTGAGTGCATGAGCCAATATGATTTTAAAATAAGCGGAATACCTTTTACTTGGCTAAAGACTACCACTCCTGTAATATGCCTAACTTCAACTGGCCAGGGACTCGCCCATAGATTCAAACAGGTTTTGCCATTCTGTCTGTCATGCTGTCTGGAGTGGCTCACAACTGAGAGTGCCAACCTCAAGGCAGACTGTCAAAAAGCAAGGCAGACACACTGAACTGGTGATGTGTTCTATAATTAGATTTCACAAACCTCATTTACAAATGTGAACTCCTGGATCACTATTGAGTCACATGGAATCACAGACAGTCCCCTTAGACTCTCCAGTCTATCTTGCCACCCAGGCAAGTTGGACTTAGTGATAAATGGTCACTTATACCAAAGATCACAAAATATCAGGTTGCTCCCAGTCTCAAGAGACTAGTCACTTATCCCAGGTCAATTTGTCTCTTAGGTCTCACACCAAAGACAATGTTGGTATCCAATCCTATATTAAACTAACTAAGGATTTATTAACTAGCAAAAAGAAATGAGAGAGTTATTTACAGGTCAAAGCAGGCAACATAAGCAAAAATGAATTACAGCCTATGATTCCAAACGGTGACAGAGATGTAGTATTCTGTCCACTGAATGTCTTTTAGGGCTAATCCAGGTTGACCCTGGAGATCTCTGCTTTTGTTTCTTAGCGTCAGCCCTTGTAAGAGGCCAAATAGCCAAGAGAATATTTCTTCTTATGAGCATCTTTATATGCCCTTTCCCCAGAGTTCAAACCCTTGGGATGAATGCCCGTGCATGTAACTTCTTCATGAGTAGATGGGGCAATCAACAAAGATTTTGTCCTACAATAGTCCATTTAGTTTTGATGGCCTTTCTTGATGGGTGAGGGAACCACTCCTCGTGTCTGAGTTCACAAGTTCAGAGGAGGCATTTTTACAATTATAAAACAAACCTTTCACATTACCTTATAACAGGGGATGCAGACATTATAAGTAAGGTTAATGCATGCCGCAACTTACAAGCATTTAGAGAGTCTAATCACTGAACAAATCCTTACAAATCCAACACCTGACTCAAACAATACTAACGTACAGGTGAGCTGGGCTGGTTTCCAGCTATGAATGTGTCAGTGCTCAGCTGACACCTACAGACTTGGCAAGAGCTGGCACCTCGTCTCCCAGCATCATACTGTCATATACTAACTAAGATCCAGAACACATAAGCTGTTCTGCACAGACAAATGGCTGTTTAGAGTCCCAGGAGTGTGCCCATGAAGAGCAGTATAAAGGGTCAGTGTGTTTGGTTTAACCCTTGTCAGCCAACAGGCCATCACTTAAAGAAGCACTGAGGAGATTCCTTTGAAGGTAGAGAGTCAGGATAAGAAATTTGGTAGTATTGTCCACCTTGCCCAGGCCATGTAAACATAATGACTCAGACTTGGTTCAAGGGTGTTCTTATTCATTGTACAATTTTACAGAGGCTGCAACTTTATCTTAGGACACCCTAGCAATATCTGACTTCAAGGCTCATTTGTTGTGATTGCCTATTAGCAAGGATTTGCCAACAACTGCAGCTTCTTCTTCCACTGGATTGACAGCTCGAGCTGTATTACTCCTTGTACTGTTTGATTTTTGCCACTGTTTGTAACACATTCAGCTATTGTTCATCTCCATATTATTTTCTCACGTCAGAATTTTTGTCTTGAACTCTTGAAATGAAAGGCGCCTAAAAAGGAACTTAGGAAAATGTCCCTTTTTGATACTTTTCCTCTAGAAAATCAATTCTCCCCACACATCACCAAGAGCCTCTGTTCACCAAACAGTTTACTTTTCAATACTAAATCTAGATGAAATTGTCCTTAGAGTTTATTCCACAGAGCGGCTTCATCCTTGGATATATCATCCACTTAAAGCACAGTACAAGAAGTACAGAACTTAAAACACTAACAGATAAAATTACTGAGGAGGAGAGCAGCAAGTACACACTCTCTCTCTCTACCTGTGGGAAGTTTGTCTGAATTCAACACATCTCACACTTTTCAAATAGTTATAAATCTCTCAAAAGATCTGTGGTATTTATAGTTTCTATAAGCTTCCCTTGTATATTTGTATGTTTTCATGTTCAGATATAAGAACAGATGCACGGAAACCAGTGTGAAGGTAGCTTTGTTGTATCAGCATAAAGAATTTCTTCCTCAGGTAGCACTCCTGGCAATGCAATTAAATCCAGCACACTGCTCTTTTTCAAACACACTACCCCTTCAAGGGTCAATTGATTAGTAACTTTTATTAAATATTACATTACTGTATTAATTTTTGAAGTTTCCAAAAACTGGAATTGCATTGAAATTCATTGTTCTTTTCTTTCTTTGAAGCGTATGGAGTCATCAGTTAAGACTGCAACTATAATAGTGCCAATAAAATAAAATGTAAAGCAAGTGAATAGTATTTCTCTATAGATGCTGCTACAGAACCAGCACCTCTTCAGTGTACCCTTGCCATGCAGATATTAACCACCTGTCTAAGAACTTATGGCTACTATAACTCTCATACTAGTCATTATAAATAGCCAACTTAATACTTGGACAGCCTTCAGGGACTGCTGACCTTGAATTCTCTTCTTCTGAGCATGTCTAAAACTGTACAAGCAATCTACGTTAAGCAAGTCCTATATTTATAACATTTCTGGAAATGGATAATGTGGTAGCCTTGCTTACTGGGCTTGGAACCAACAACTATTTTCACTAACTCTATTTTAGCACAGGGATGAAGGAACATGTAACATGTATCATCAATTACGTCTTGCCCTAGGGGTTGTCACTCCTGCAATTGACTTAATGCCTTCAGCTTCATATTCCATTCAATCCCCTCTACTAATCTGGCTCTCACTCCAGAAGTAGGTGTAAAATAGATGGAAATAGCCAGCTGAAAAGCAACTTTTCATTGTTATTCCCACCCCGAAAACTCATCCCACATCCCTTGAGTGATCTAATTAGTCTAAAAACTTGAGCATTTTCTCACCTATGACAATTTTTGGGTACAGTAGAGCCACGAAGGCAGCTCCTACACAACACTCCTTACCAAATATTAGCAAAGGGTCCTTGACCTAGGGAAATGGGATGTGACCAGGGCACCTGTGCAGACTTCTTTTTCCTATTTAAGGGACAGCAAGTTAGAACACCCTTTAGGTTGTTTTACTGGCACCAGGGGTCAGGTCAGAGGCCAGCAACCCCAGGATTTGGAGAGAACAATGAGGGTTTAAAGCCACCTTTAATCCCCATCTGAACTTGAGTCAAGTATTCCTCAGAGAGTCTGAAGAAATTGTCCCTTAACTTCAAAAAAACAGTTAAGCTTCACCAAGGTTGCTAATTGGCAAAAGTATACTTATTGCATATTTTAAACAACTCAAAACTTAAATGCAAGACAATAATCAATTAAGAATATCATATTTATGCTACCCAAATCATAATAACCAAACATTATCCTTGTCAACAAAAACATCTTAATTCTAACTCAGATTGGTTATATTCATTAAGTATTATTTTTATCTGAAGTTTGGTATCTATGTAACTCCCTCTCCTGTTCACTGGCCCAGTATGAGGTTGTTAAAGATAGGAAAAGCCGGTCTTGTGACTTTTTACACAACTTTGGAAAACTAGACCTGAGGATCCTTTGCGTGCTCTGTGTTGTGTGTCAGTGTGTGTTCACCTCAGACCAGACCCACTCAGACAAACCACCAAGAACAAGGCTTTATTCTGTAAAGAACATAGAACAAGATGACAGTCTAGCAGTCTCCTCTCTGCTTGCCTGCTATGTGCTCCCAGCTCAGTCAGTGCTGAGACCTTTGGCTGGGGGCGCAGAGGGTACATCCTGGAAGGAACCAGGAATTCTCCCAACATGCCGCAGTTTGTAGTCCACAACTTGTAGTTCCCAGGGTTGCTGTTAAAGTACACTGGACCTTGGGCTACACCCTTCCCCCACTTATTGAAAAGGCAACTTCGTCCCTTTACTTAGTCAAAAACTTTCAGGTTGAATATCTCATGCAACCCCCTTTTTCAAATGTTTCCAAGAGCTTTCTGCTGCACGTCGCCCCACAGCAGCACTGGCCAAACTCCCAGTCTCTACTTCTCTTGCATCAGGCAGCCCACTGTTCCAAATTGTGCCAGATAGGTGTTCTTCACTGTCTTGTTGAGTGCCAAGGAGCTGGTGAACTATCTCTGGGCACCTCTCCAATCTGGTCCCTCTCTGTCTGCCTTTCTCCAATCCAATTAAGTTCGTTCAGATTCTCCTCAGTTTGGTCGGTCTCCTCCGTGGTCCCCATGGTCTGGTCAGACTCCTCCAGGTCAGAGTACTGTGGGTCTGAGTCAAAATGGTCTGGGTCTGGGTCTTGTGACTCAGTACAGTGTAGCCCTGGCTCCCCTTCCTTGCACTGCCCATCCCCCATGTCCCAGGTGTCCCCTGTGTACATCATCCCCCTACTGTTTTTTTTCCCTGTAGCAGCCTGGTCTATTTACAGAGCCCCCAGTAAGTTCCTTCTCTGCCCCTGCCTCCAGTGGGAAGTTTCCTTCAAGTCCAGGCTTGGCTCCCTCCATTTGTACCTCCCTGCCTGCTGGTTGATTGACTGCACCCATAGGTAGAAACATACATGGTGTAATTCAGTTACAGTGTATCACCCATTCCCCTCCTCTTGATTCCGGTTGCACAGCATAGATAGGCAAGTCCCCTTGTCTTCCGATCACGATATAGAGAATTGGTTCCCATCTCTCTCCCAATTTCTGTCTCCCTTTCTTCTCCCTGGCTACTAGCACCCTCTCTCCAGGAGTCAGTGGGGCTTCTCACATCTGGTGGTCATAGTACTGCTTCTGGTGAAGTTTGGCAGCTCCAGATGCCTGTGCAGCCTGATGATATGCTCTCTCTAGGCATTCCCTTAGCCAGGAAACATACTCCTCCACCTCCATCCCCTCATCTCCCCAGTGGGGGAAACCCAGGGCCAAAGTCTTGGGTGCCACCCAAACATTAAGAAGAATGGGAAAAATCCAGTGGACTCATGCCAAGTGCAGTTATAGGCATGAGTCATGGGCTCAACATAGTCCTTCCAGTTTGCCTTTTGGTCCAGACACAGGGTTCCCAGCATATTCATGAGTGTTTGGTTGAACTGCTCAGTAGTTCCATTCCCTTGAGGATGATAGAACATGGTTCTTCTCTTTGAAGTCCCCAACAGTTTCCAAAGCTGGACCAGGAGATTACTTTTGAAATTTCTCCCCTGGTCCGTATGTATCCTTTCAGGGATGCTATAGTGGCAGATGAACTGTTTCCACATCTCCTTGGCCACAGTAGATGCCCACTGGTCCTGAGTAGGGTATGCCTGAACATAGCGAGTGAAGTGGTCAGTGATTACAAAGACATTCTGAATGCCCCCCCAGGATGGTTCCAGGGTGAGAAAGTCAAGGCACATTAGCTCCAGGGGCCTATTGGTATAGATTGAGGTAAGTGGAGCACAGCCTTCAGAGATGCCTCTTTCTTAGGCAGCACCTTTCACGAGAGAGTCACCAGCCCTGGATGGTGGACTGCATGCCTGGCTAATAACAGCAAGTGCGGATGAGATCAACCGTACGGTCAATGCCCATGTGTCCCATGTCTGTGTGCAGAGCTTTGAACACTTCTCTCTGGAGTTTCTCTGGCAGCACCACCTGCTGGATCTGTCTCTCTCCCGGGATTGTTGTCCTCCTGTAAAGGATCCCCTCTATCAGCTGCAATCGCTTCCATTGCTTCAATAAAGTCCGCATTGGTGTTTCTTCTTTCTACCTCTCCCGGGCACTGGGTGCCCATTGCCTGGGCAGGTAGGCCCTTACTCAGGAGATTACGGCATCCTTTTCCTGCAGCCTCCTCAATTCTTCCTTGGACAGGCCTAGGATTAATTCTATGCATGGCGTGTGGAGCGGCTCAGCTCTCTCCATTGCATTTGTTTGGCATTCACCCTGGGTTGCTATGGAGGACACATTGCATCCAGCATTCAGAACTGTAGCCACCTCCTCTGGGGGTAACTGAGACAGACCATCAGCATTAACATTACTTCTCCCTGGCTGGTACTTTATGTCAAAGTTGAACTCTGCCAGCTTTGCCATCCACCTTTGACTGGTTGCATCCAATTTAGCAGTAGTAGTAACGTAGGTCAGTGGATTGTTGTCAGTCAACACTGCAAATTAGTGTCCTAGTAGATAGTCTCTAAATTTATCTGCAGCTGTCCATTTTAATACCAAGAACTCCAGTTTATGGGCAGGATATTCTTTTTTCTGAGGGAGTTAAGCCCCTGTTGGCATAAGTTCTCCTTCCCTGACTGAACCTGAGCCAGTACAGTTCCTAGCCCCTCCGTGGATGCATCTGTCTGGAGTATGAATGGTAAACTGTAATCAGCATATCCCAGTATTGGTGCAGTAGTCAGCTTTGTCTTCAGCTCTGTGAAAGCCTGGTTACATTCCTCTGTCCAAACAAAACTGGGTATCTTAGTGGGACCCCTCTGATTTCTCGTTCTGGTCTGGGCTTCACCTGCAGTTAATGTGAATAATGGGGCTGCCAGTTTGGAGTAGCCTTTGATATATCTCCTGTAATAGCCAGCGAATCGAAGAAACTGTAACAGTTCCTTCCTGTTAGAAGGGGTCTTCCAATCCCTCACCTGCTGTATCTTATTTGGATCTGTTGCAATGCCTTGGGCAGGCACTATGTGCCCAAGGTATCCTAATAGATACCTAATTCTCGTAGCAAGTGACACTTCCTGGGCTTCAGCTTGAGACCGTGTTGACAGAGTCTATTAAAACCATCTCCAGGCACTGCAGATGCTCCTCAAAAGTATGGGAGAACACTATGACATCATCAAGGTAAATCAGTACTGCTGAGAAGTTTAAATCCCCCCAAGACATGCATCATCAGCCTCTGGAAGGTAGCCGGGGCATTCTGTAGACCGAAAGGCATCCGATCCAGTGTGGAGTAATATCTGGCTCCTCCTAGGGCATCCAGGGCTTCTTTGATGTGGAGCAGAGGAAATGCATCTCGAGTGGTTTTAGCATTCAACTATCTGTAGTCAATACACACTTGCATAGAACCCTCTTTCTTCCTTGCCACCACCATTGGTTAAGCATAAGGGCTTTGACTCAGTCTGATTCCTCCAGCACCTGCCATCCCTTGAAAGTGTTTGCCAGAGCATTGTGCCGGAGGTATTCTCCAATAAGGTTGCCTCACAGGAATAGTACCAATCAGGGGTATCTCAAGCTTGACTGTGGAAGTGCAGCCCAAGTTGAGATCATTTATAGTCTACATTCTGCCTCAGCAATTCTTCCAATATCTTCAGTTGAGCTGGATCCTGCACAACTACTTGACTCAGATCCACTTCTGGCACAGCAGCATTGACCTGTTTCACTTTCCTCAGTGTTTGTCCTGGAGAATATTTTAAGTCGCTGCTCACACTAGCCATGTTGTAGACTACTGAAGCTATAGCTAGATGCTGGGTCCTCTTTATTACAGCTTTTGTTTGTCCTACACTGTGACGCTCTGTAACTCTGTAATACCCAGCACCACCATCTTCATCCTTGTAAATTGATTGTGTGTATCCAATACAAAGTTTGTCATGTTGGATGTCTTCCAAAGGCTCATGATGCACTGAGCATTGTTGTTATAATGATGATATAGTAATTGTTGTTACAGTAATGTTATAGTAATGTTATAGGTTATCATTTCATGTATATAATTATGAGGCTGAAAATGTGTCTTCATGGTTTAAAACAAGCCCAGGCAAAAACTCCCTAAAAGCAGAGAGGAGTTCACACCTCATCAGGGCATGTATGTTCCAGCCTCTCAGGAACAAAGGACGCTGGCTAGGCAGCAACAAAAGGATCTGTTGGACTCTCAAGTGAGTCATCAACTTAGGAGAGCGGGCAGCTGATTGGGGGGCTGCCGGTCCACCCTGGTTCTAAGCCCCCACTGGCTAGCACCAATGGGCTGCAGAATGGAGGGAGCTTTTTGTCTGGTGAAAAAAAATTCCCTGGAACCTAACCTCCCCATTTACATTAATTCTTATGAGGAAATTGGATTAGCTTAGCATCGTTTCACTTAAAGTCACTTTTTTCAGGAGCATAACTACAATGTTAAGTGAGGAGTCACTGTAGTATATGTGCCCCATCCTATACCCTGGGGGCCTTCACAGGTACACTTCTTCCTTCTCTAGCTCTTAACAAGATGGGCTGTTTGCCAGCGTATCTCAAGGATGGCCTCTCTTGGCCAGAGATCACTTGCTTATAGGCTGCCTTCCAGGCTCGTGACTTCCCTATCAGGCAAGCTGGGAATTGGTTCCCCCACTGGTTAGCTAAATCTTGCCAACTGGAATGGATGCCATTTGTCCCTAACAACATGGGGATTCCCTGGTGGTACTTTGTCCCAGGCACCAGAAGGGCAGGGACTCCCTTGTAGGTTTGGCCAAGAAAACATAAATCTAACTTGATTGTTCCTTGATGGGATACTCCTTGACCTCCTGTTGCCTCTATTAGGATATCTACAGGCATGGGATGCAACTTGCCCAGGGTAGGGTGGTTCCTCCAGAAATCCTCTGTGATGTTTGTGAGCTGAGATCCTGGATCAATTACAGCCTAGCACAGGATACCATTCACTTCCACAATTTCCTCCTTCAAGGGCCCCACCAGGCTGGGATGTGAGGTTGCAACTGGTAGAGTAGGATGGGAAGTTGTGCACACTAGTGCTACTAGGGGGACTTACCAGCTCTACACCTTTCACCTGCCCCTCGCTTTCAGCTTTAGCAGTTTAAAGAAGAGGGAGCCTCGACTTGTCCTGGCCCCATACGGTGCGGCTGAGGGGACTGACAGCAGCCCTGGGCTATGTGGCCTTCTTGTCCACAACAGTGGCATATGAAACGGCCTCCAGCACCATGAACACTAACATCAGGGATACCTTGACCTTCCCCATTTAGAATCTGGGGCATCGTCCCTGCTCCTGCACCTTGCTACAGTACTTGCGCCTCCAGTTGTCCCATTCTCTCTTGGCTCTGCCTTTGGAGGTGTCTTGCTGCCATCTTGGCACAAGTTCCTCTCATTAGCACTTATGTGTGTGTGCACGTACCTCTAACAACCTTTTCTTGCCAACTTCTGTGAGTGGGACCTGCGTCTGGCTCACAGCCCAGCTTTGCTTATCACCACCTGGAAGTACTTTGGTTTAGGCTTTACTTTGGTTCAGGCTTCAGGCCTCAGACTGGGCCTCTGATACAAGAATTTATGTTTCAGGGCCTCCTCTTACTACACCCTCTATGTTCCTCTTCTGGGCCAGCTGACGCAGTTCTTCTTGCAGCTGTTGGAATGTCATGTAGCGAGGCTGCATAGGTGCCAACCTGTCCCACACTTCTCACTGCCAGATGCCCCGCATGAACTGTTGTGTCAATTTATAATCCCAATCAGAGAAAGGATGGCCCTCTCGGAGCTTCTCCTTTACTACCTGCAGCAGGGCCTCTGACTCAATGGCATAGGATGAGGCTTTCTCTCTAGAGCATTAGCGTCTCTCATAAAAGTCTGCCATGGGGACCAGTGATAAATGGCAGTCACTGTACTCTGCTCTAAGCTCTTCAATAGCTCGGGCTGGAAACTGCTCCTGAGGTGGCAAGTTAAGGATCAATTTATGGGTACCCCCAGTCAGGTATCTGACAAGGGTGGGGAACTTTAAAGGCTCAGGAATGCCAGTGGCTGCTAGCAGATACTGTATATGTTTTATCCAGTCCTCTATGTCTACCCGGCAATCTGCACCACCACTGAACACAGGAACCCCAGGGATTTGGTGCTGTGCAGGGAGATATGGCATTATTGTGTTTCTCCCCAAGATTTCCCCACAATACCTTCATCTCAAGTAGCAGGAGTCTCCTGGCTACAATACCCATCGCGGATCTCCACTTTCACTGACACCAAACCAGGGTCAGGCCAACCCCCTGAGCTCCAAACTATGAATCCATGCTGTCCTGGTTCTCTTGTGTGGTAGCTTCCTTACTGTGTGAAAAAAATTAAACTTCCCCTATCCAAGTCATGGCACCAATAACTAAAAAAATGTAACCCTCCTCTCCCATTCACTGGCTCAGTATGAGGTTGTTAAAGATAGAGGAAGCCTGCCTTGCAACTTTTTACACAACTTTGGGAAACTGGTCTGAGGCTCCTTTGTGTGTACTGCGCTCTGTGTCAGTGTGTGTGCAACTCAGACCGGACCCACTCAGACAAACCACCAGGAACAAGGCTTTATTCTATAAAGAACATAGAACAAGATGACAGTCTAGCAGCCTCCTCTCTGCTTGCCTGCTATGTGCTCCCAGCTCAGTCAGTGCTGGGAAACGGGATGGTGGCATAGGTGCCAACTTCTGCTGGCACCGGTGGGTGCTTGTGCTCCCCGCCCCTGGCCATGCCCTGACTCCACCCCTGCCCCACCCCCTTTCCAACACCTTACCCAAAGTCCCCGCCCCAACTCTGCCCCCTCCCTGCCCCTATTGGACTCCTTCCCCAAATCCTGGCCTGAGCCCCGCCTTGTCCCCACCTCCTCATCTGAGCGTGCCACATTCCTGCTTCTCCCCCCCTCCTTCCCACAGCTCGTTACACCGCAAAACAGCTGTTTTATGGAGGCAAGTGCTGGGAGGAGAAGCGGGGATGGCACGCTCAGGGGAGGAGGCAGAGGTGAGCTGGGGCTGGGAGTGGGCGGGGCTGGGAGCTGCTGGTGGGTGCAGAGAACCCACCAATTTTTCCCCATGGGTGCTCCAGCCCTGGAGCACCCACAGAGTCGGAGCCTATGGGTGGTGGAGTAGAGGGTACATCCTGGCAGGAACCAGGAAGTTCTCCCAACATGCTGCAGTTTGTAGTCCACAACTTGTAGTTCTCAGGGCTGCTTTTAGAACACACTGGACCTTGGGCTACATCTAAATATTTTGGATCAGAACTTCAGCTGGGGTAAAATACCCTTCACACAAAATTATATAACTCACTTATGCTTGAGTTTCAGACTTTCCCCATGCACCTTTACATGGGTAGTAACCTGTAGAATTACACACACATCGTGTGGTATTTGAGACAGAGGGCCTGACTAAACTCAATTCATGTTACACCTATGTAACTCCACTGATGTTAATGGGCTTCTCTATTGGGGAGGCTTGAGTTACACTCTCTGCATCTAGGTGGGAAGGCCAAAGTGGCTTCACGTCATCTTTTCAGCCTCTGCTGTTGGGCCCAGTACCAAAGGGGCTTCTCGGATACCCACCTCCCTGCTGTTGGTGTAGGGGTAATAGCTGTGAGGAAGAAAGGAGACATTTACAGGACTTCCCTTTGTGCCACTGATTCTTGTCTACCATACTGGCCATTTGGGACCACTGGCAGTGTGTGCAACTAAATTATGCCCTGTGCAAAGCTGGCCCAGGTCAGGGGACTATAAAAACTGCCTTTGCATCTCCCCATCTGAGCTGTGCTGCACACTCCAGAGCCGTAACTGCCAAACTGGACCTTGATACCTGTGTGTTGGTCTCGATAAAACCAGACAACAAAAGCTTAATTATGGAGACATTTGTCTACAGAAAGCAGATTATGAACTGTCCACACTCCACACTTTGATACGAAATTATTTGTGACATTGCAGATTACAGCTATCGTAATCCAGAACCTGTGAGCTCTTGTTTGTACTCCACAGGCAAATATAAATGTGTCAGAGTACATCTCTTTTATTTTGGGCTAACATGCTACAAAATTGTCAACAGTTAGCATCTGAATCCCTCTATGCTTCTGTTTCTGTTTCCTCCAGGTCTGGTCCTGCTCATGTTGACAGGAATCTGGTTTTTATTTTGAATCGGAGAAAGAGTGAGCCCTCAAATAATGCTTTTATAAACTATGTTGGCAAGTACAAGGGCTAACTGGAATCTTAGGCAGGCTTTATATTTCAGAAAATAATTTTTAATTTTTTTTTTAAAGTTCTGTTTTAGGCACCTATACTAGTGTGAAAATTTGGTGCCCATGAAACTGAAGGGCCGTGGTTCGCTGGCCGCCACTTCCTGCAGCCCCCATTGGCCTGGGACGGTGAACTACGGCCAGTGGGAGCTGTGATTGACTGCACCTGCGGATGCGGCAGGTAAACAAACCAAAGGTGGCCGATCCCTGTTTTAACCCTTCAGTTTCATGGGCACCAAATTTTCACACCAGTATAGGTGCCTAAAACAGAACTTTAAAAAAAAAATTAAAAATTACTTTCTGAAATATAAAGCCTGCCTAAGATTCCAGTTAGCCCTTGTACTTGCCAACACAGTTTATAAACTGTTATATCCAAGGGCTCCATGTGCTATTAGGGGGCAGGAGTTGGCACCCATAGACTGATTTCTGATAGCTGATCCAGTGTAACAATACTCATTATGACAATGATGAAGTCATTTACCTTTTCACTCTACTACCATCAGACCTAGCCTCTTTCATTTAAGAACACAGGCTTTAACTTGACTATGGCTGTTTGCATATGAGCCTGCATGCCCTGTGGGGTTATAAGAATACAGGTTTCAATTTTGAAAACAATGCAACTAAATTAAGGTTCTTTTCTCAGTAAATACACAAAGTTTCAATAATATGAGCAGGATTGTGCTCTTTGGTAAACCAACAAAAGTTTTACACAGGACTTAAGTCCGGCCAAGATTGGACCCAAAGCTGTAGAAATTTTGACAACGGTATTGTGTGCTTAAATTTTCACTACTTAATTATAGGGGGAGATTTTAAGATCACTGGAGAACAAATCATGTTACATGTCATAACATTTAGTCACCATGACATATTTCCTTGAAGTGCACCAGAGGCACCCCATTGTCAGGAATAACATACATGTGAAAATGCCCTCCATGTAAATCTCTGAAGGACTACATACATTCTTTCAGAGGCAGAAGTTTTGACACAAAGTTCTTTCCCTTCAAGAAACGAGTGGGTAGAGTGGTGTGTAGGATAAACAAAGAGAGAGAACCTCAACCAAGAGTAAAAGGCATAAGCTGCTTTGTAGATGTTACTTAGCTACAGCAGTATGCCACATATCTACTCTTAAATAGAAAATGTCTGTTTATTTGCTTAATACACATTTTAATGGACTTGTAAACTTTAAGATCCTGAATTCATTAGTTCAAGGTTTTATCAAAATAAGTAGGAAACATACAGTATGTGCCATCACTCAATGGTCAGTCCGTATTTTTGGTTTTATTCGTTTAATATAGGCTCAAGGAGAGCGCAAAATTGATATTTCTATGTATTTGAGTGTGAGTCTGTGTGTGTATACACACAATGCTGTGCATAGTGCCCCTGATCCTCAGCTTTGGCTAAGGAATGTTCAGTGCATCTCAGGAGGTGGTGGAACGTTGGATTTAAGCCATTTACATGCTCATCCAAACCACAGGCCATTCCGTTGTTTGATTTCTCTCTGGTGCAAATTAGCTGGTCTAATCTGCAACAACTGCCAAGCCCCTCAAGGGGCCATTCCAGTAATGAGGGATTGCTGGGAGAATAGGACACACTGGCCATTCCCTTTTTATCCCCATACACCCCCTACAACAGTGCCGGGAGGGAGGCACCATAGGAGCCACAATAGTGGCTTTATGCTACCAAAGGGTTCCCCTAAGCAGGGAGGACTGATCAGTTGTGAGCAGCACAAAACCGTCCCAACCTGCTATGAGATTAGAGCTATAATATGTTAATGTGAAGACTTTTTCCAAGTAATCTTTGCCATCTGTTGTCTCACACTAATGTTAATGTTAATAATGTATAGGTCTTCTCTTAATATCACAGAGGAAGCAGAATGCTAAACCCTAATATAGAAACAAGAAGAGTTTTAAAAAAAAGAAGAAGCTTATACAACCATATGGGATAGCCTAGGAAAGGGTAATAATAGTGTTTTGGGTTAAAAAAAATTGAAAAAGCAATGCAAATGGCTAACATTGCTATTGCTCCTCCATTGTTTTTTTAGCCTATAAAAACAAGGGTACGCTGAAAAAACAAGGTATGTTTATCTATTTGGTTCACCAGTGCAGTTCATGTAAAGATCATGTTTAAGCGTATGTTAACAGTATAGGTATTACAGGTAGTAGTTATTGCTGGGCAAAAAACTAAAAATCAGTCATTATTGTGTATAAGTTACAGCAGAGCTGAAGTAGTATAATAATGTTACCAGTTCAAGCCAGCAGGATCTTCTCTCTATATTTAACCTTGATTTCCTCAGAGACCAAATATGCAAATCACCAAATGAGATCTGCAATAATGTTGCAATCATAAAGAAGCGGCAAGTTATAGTTCTAAACGGTCAAATCAGCCTTTCCTGTTCATGGAGAACTTCAGTTTAATCCTTTAGTAATAGGATTAATAACAGATTCACCATTCACACCATCCTTTGCACTTTTTGCATGAAACAACTTAGATGTTTCATAGAGGGACAATTAGATTTTTAGTTGGAGTCAAAAACTATGGCAATAAGGCACAAAATCAGCTAAGTAAGGGCTTCCATGCTGAAAATGAACAACTGGAAGATTGCTATCCAAACAATATATGCTGTAACTCCAAGAAGCTAGACATATGAAGTGTGTGGGAGACCCTGTGCTTCTCAACTGAAGGGGAAAAAAAAACAACTTGAGGATAAACAAGTGACAGTAAAAAGAGTAAGTCCCTCTTAATAGAGACTTACCAGAGGATAAACAAGTAAAGAAATACAGAAACTGTGAAGCTCAGAAATGTGTATGCACTTCATGAAATATAACTCCACTAAGAAATGCAAAGCTCTGACAGACTGCCTTTGATTTCTTTTAATAACACTTGAAGGTCAGATACCATAGCTGTTCCTGGAAATCCTAAAAAGATTTCCAACGGATGGTTCTACAAGTTCGAAAGAAATGCCATATACTATATTGTACAACATATATCTATTGACTAAAATATATTAGATTACTTCCTACAGCTGACTCAGACATAGTTGTTATAAAAGGGTTTCATGTTCAAGCAAGCAGCACATAGTAGTCTATGTAAACAGGCTTATAGATACTGGACACAGAACAGCCTCAGGAAGGTCACCGAGGTCAAACTGATTACCGCCTCTAGCTTTGGCAAGCTCAGAGCTCAGCTGGGTTACCCAAGTTCACAACAAGCTATTGACATTCAGCTGCATTGCTTACTCATTACCAGATCAGCAGGGGACTGTCTGGGTCTAAAGTTAACCCTTTTTATGCCATGATTTTTTTTTAAAGGAACACACTTTAAGGTGCTTACAGCACTACTGTGTATGTTTATTCAGAGGCCAGTGCTGAAGAGAAAGCAGCAAACTGTCTACATTGTAAGTAGCAACATAATTTTTCCCTTCAGTTTTGGCTCATAAGTCACACAATCACTTCCAGGTGAAAGTCTGAAACAAGAATGCAGGCGACAAATATAACAGCATTTTAAAAACAAAATTAAAAATTAAAATTAAAGTCATTTTACACTTTCATGTTGAGAAAAGCATGAATATGAGATGCACATTTTAAGCTGAAAGAAAATATCCCATCATGAAGAACAATTTCAGATGATCTTGGGCAAGGGAGCCATTGAGTAATTTAAAAGACCGGGGTCTCAGTGCTGCCCATGTTTTTGCGATATCACAAATCTTGAAGTGTTTTGTGTTTTTCTTAAAGCCTCAACTCCTGATTATGTGAGAATCTCAGTTGTGTTTTGTTTTTTTAAAGTAAGTTTGTAGCCCTGATGGATTCAGAGAGAAAAGCTTGAAAATGTGAACCATAAAGGCTTGAAAACCAGAAGCAAATAACCCCCCCCAACTTATTATTTTTAAATTCATGATTTTAAGTCATTCATAATTATTGGGAGGGAGGGGAGGACTGACTCCTGATTTTTGGATGCTTGAGTTTGGCAGCACTGCATCTACCTTGCATCTACATTGTCTCACTGGTATCATATAAATCCACCTCAAATAATGTTTGTTTTATTCCATACTTCCTAAGAAATAAAAGCAGAATCAAAAGTAATTCTGTAGCCCTGCAATAAAAAAAATGCAATTCCACCTCCCTATCAAGTCAAAGATCTCATCTACAAAGAGAGGCAGGCTGTACCATTTTGTTAGAGCGATGAACAGATAGTCAATAGCAGGTATGTGGAATGATCTTGTTTATTTCAGCTTTCCCTGTAACTGTATTGCATGCCAGATTTCATTTGGAACATTGAAGTCAGAGGAAATGAATTTCACAAAGCTTTAAATATTAGTTCAATTTCATGACATTTTGGTGGTTATTTATATACATCCCAAAGTATGCTAGGTGCTTTACAGACACACACAAGAGACAAGGGCCTTATCCCAGTAGCTTATAATAAAAAATGAAATTGATAAGTAAGCTATGGAAGAAGGAATGCAACAAAAAGACAAGTGAATAAGTTTAGCTTGCATGTGATTAGTGCCATAAGTTATCTTTATTATCACTACTAATTTCTAAAGTCCAAAGAGTGGGAATTAGAGTACATAGGTCACTTCAAAGTATTGTTTCAAGGAGGCATAAGTGAAAGCTTACTGGACTTGGCCAAGGAAGAAGTTCTAGATTTGTAGCACCTCATAGCCCTGGTCTACACTTGGCGCTGAGGTCGAATTTAGCAGCGTTAAATCGATGTAACCTTGCAGCCGTCTACATGACGAAGCCCTTTTTTTCATCTTAAAAGGCTCTTAAAATCGATTTCCTTACTCCACACCCGACAAGGGGATTAGCGCTGAAATCGGTTTTGCTGGGTTGAATTTTGGGTACTGTGGACGCAATTAGATGGTATTGGCCTCCAGGAGCTATCCCAGAGTGCTCCATTGTGACCGCTCTGGACAGCACTCTCAACTCAGATGCACTGACCAGGTAGACAGGAAAAGGCCTGCGAACATTTGAATTTCAATTTCCTGTTTGGCCAGTGTGGCAAGCTGCAGGTACCATGCAGAGCTCATAAGCAGAGGTGACCATGCAGAGCTCATCAGCAGAGGTGACCATGATGGAGTCTCAAAATCACAAAAGAGCTCCAGCATGGCCCGAACAGGAGGTACGGGATCTGATCACTGTATGGGGAGAGGAATCCGTGCTATCAGAATTACGTTCCAGTTTTCGAAATGCCAAAACATTTGTGAAAATCTCCCAGGGCATGAAGGACAGAGGCCATAGGAGGGACCCGAAGTAGTGCCACGTGAAACTTAAGGAGCTGAGGCAAGCCTACCAGAAAACCAGAGAGGCGAACGGCCGCTCCGGGTCAGAGCCCCAAACACGGAAGCAGGTTTCGGGGACGATGAAGACGATGATGAGGAGGCTGTAGATAGCTCACAGCAAACAAGCAGAGAAACCGGTTTTCCTGACAGCCAGGAACTGTTTCTCACCCTGGACTGGGAGCCAGTACCCCCCCGAACCCACCCAAGGCTGCCTCCCGGACCCACCAGGTGGAGAAGGGACCTCTCATGAGTGTACCTTTTAAAATACTATAAAAGGTTTAAAAGCGAGCATGTTTAATGATTAATTTGCCCTGGCATTCGTGGCTCTCCTGGATATACTCCCAAAGCCTTTGCAAAAGGTTTATGGGGAGGGCAGCCTTATTCCATCCACCATGGTAGGACACTTTACCACTCCAGGCCAGTAGCACGTACTCGGGAATCATTGTAGAACAAAGCATTGCAGTGTATGTTTGCTGGCGTTCAAACAACATCCGTTCTTTATCTCTCTGTGTTATCCTCAGGAGAGTGATATCATTCATGGTCACCTGGTTGAAATAGGGTGCTTTTCTTAAGGGGACATTCAGAGGTGCCCGTTCCTGCTGGGCTGTTTGCCTATGGCTGAACAGAAATGTTCCCCGCTGTTAGCCACGCGGTGGGGGGAGGCAAAATGCGACCTTGTAATGAAAGCACATGTGCTATGTATGTAATGTTAACAGCAAGATTTACCGTGAAAGAGTGTACCCATTGTTCTATAAAATGTGTCTTTTCAAATCCCACTGTCCCTTTTTTTTTTCTCCACCAGCTGCATGTGTTTCAAGGATCACAGGATCTTCTCCTTCCCAGAGGCTAGTGAAGATTAGAAGGTGAAAAAAATGCACTTGCGATGAAATGTTCTCTGAGCTCATGCTGTCCTTCCACACTGACAGAGCACAGACGAATGCATGGAGGCAGACAATGTCAGAGTGCGGGAAAGCACAAAATGACCGGGAGGAGAGGTGGCGGAATGAAGAGAGTAAGTGGTGGGCTGAAGAGAGGGCTGAAGCTGAAAGGTGGTGGCAGTGTGATGAGAGGAGGCAGGATTCAATGCTGAGGCTGCTGGAGGATCAAACTAATATGCTCCAGCGTATGGTTGAGCTGCAGGAAAGGCAGCAGGAGCACAGACTGCCACTACAGCCCCTGTGTAACCAACCGTCCTGCTCCCCAAATTCCATAGCCTCCTCACCCAGATGCCCAAGAACGTGGTGGGGGGGCCTCCGGCCACCCAGCCACTCCACCCCAGAGGATTGCTCAAGTAACAGAAGGCTGGCATTCAATAAGATTTAAACTTTTAAAGTGCTGTGTGGCCTTGTCCTTCCCTCCTCCACCACCCCTCCTGGGCTACCTTGATAATTATCCCCCTATTTGTGTGATGAATTAATTAACAATGCATGAATGTGAAGCAACAATGACTTTATTGCCTCTGCAAGCGGTGATTGAAGGGAGGTGGGGAGGGTGGTTAGCTTACAGGGAAGTAGAGTGAACCAAGGGGAGGGGGATTTCATCAAGGAGAAACAAACAGAACATTCACACCGTAGCCTGGCCAGTCATGAAACTGGTTTTCAAAGCTTCTCTGATGCGCACCGCACCCTCCTGTGCTCTTCTAACCACCCTGGTGTCTGGCTGTGCGTAACCAGCAGCCAGGCGATTTGCCTCAACCTCTCACCCTGCCATAAACGTCTCCCCTTTACTCTCACAGATATTGATGAGCACACAGCAAGCAGTAATAACAGTGGGAATATTGGTTTTGCTGAGGTCTAACTGAGTCAGTAAACTGCGCCAGTGTGCTTTTAAACATCCAAATGCACATTCTACCACCATTCTGCACTTGCTCAGCCTGTAGTTGAACAGCTCCTGACTACTCTCCAGGCTGCCTATGTGTGGCTTCATGAGACATGGCATTAAGGGGTAGGCTGGGTCCCCAAGGATAACTATAGGCATTTCAACATCCCCAACGGTTATTTTCTGGTCTGGGAAGAAAGTCCCTTCCTGCAGCTTTTGAAACAGAGCAGAGTTCCTGAAGATGCGAGCGTCATGTACCTTTCCCGGCCATCCCACGTTGATGTTGGTGAAACGTCCCTTGTGATCCACCAGTGCTTGCAGCACTATTGAAAAGTACCCCCTGCGGTTTATGTACTAGCTGGCTTGGTGCTCCAGTGCCAAGATAGGGATATGGGTTCTGTCTATGGCCCCACCACAGTTAGGGAATCCCATTGCAGCAAAGCCATCTACTATGACCTGCACATTTCCTAGGGTCACTATCCTTGATATCAGCAGATCTTTGATTGCGTTGGCTACTTGCATCACAGCAGCCCCCACAGTAGATTTGCCCAATCCAAATTGATTCCTGATCGACCGGTAGCTGTCTGGCGTTGCAAGCTTCCACAGGGTTATTGCCACTCGCTTCTCAACTGTGAGGGCTGCTCTCTTCTTGGTATTCTTGCGCCTCAGGGCAGGGGAAAGCAAGTCACAAAGTTCCATGGAAGTGCCCTTATGCATGCAAAAGTTTCGCAGCCACTGGGAATCGTCCCACACCTGCAACACTATGCGGTCCCACCAATCTGTGTTTGTTTCCCAAGCCCAGAATCGGCGTTCCACCGCATGAACCTGCCCCATTAGCACCATGATGCCCACATTGGCAGGGCCCGTGCTTTGAGAGAAGTCTGTGTCCATGTCCTCATCACTCTCATCACAGTGCTGATGTCGCCTACTCGCCCGGATTCGGTTTGCCAGGTTCTGGTGCTGCATATACTGCTGGATAATGCCTGTGGTGTTTAATGTGCTCCTAATTGCCAAAGTGATCTGAGCGGGCTCCATGCTTGCCGTGGTATGGCGTCTGCACAGAAAAAAGGCGCGGAACGATTGTCTGCTGTTGCCCTGATGGAGGGAGGGGCGACTGATAACATAGCTTACAGGGTTGGCTTACAGGGAATTAAAATCAACAAAGGGGGTGGCTTTGCGAGAAACTGAATGGCCGCCTCAAGGATAGAACTCAAAACTGGGTTTAGCAGGCCGTTGATTTCACAGAGGGAGGGAGGAGAAAATGAATACAAAACAAATCTGGACTATTTCTTGTTTTGAGCCACTTCATCTATCTTTATACATCATGCTGGCAGCAGACTGTGCAGTACGACCGCTAGCCATCGTCACCTCCTGGGTGCTCGGCAGAAGACGTTGCAGTATGACTACTGGCCATCATCTTCTGCTGGCTGCAAATTAAAAGACAGTGCACTGCCGGTAGGACTCAATCGCCAATGACCTGGCTGAGTCACTCCCATGTTTGCCCAGGTGCCCGGTTAAAAGAGCACCCAGGTCTACATCGACGATGGCTACCAGTCATACTGCACTGTCTGCTGCCAAAAGGCAATAAACTGCTGCTGTGTAGCAATGCAGTACCATGTCCGCCAGCACCCAGGAGACATATGGTGACGGTTAGCTGATCGGGCTCCATGCTTGCCGTGGTATGGTGTCTGCACAGGTAACTCAAGAAAAAAGGTGCAAAAGGATTATTTGCCGTTGCTTTTACAGAGGGAGGGAGAGAATGGGGGCCTGACAATATATACCCAGAACCACCCACGACAATGTTTTAGCCCCATCAGGCACTGGAATTTCTACCCAGAATTCAAATTGCAGATGATACAAAGCTGGGAGGTATTGCCAATTCGGAGAAGGATCGGGATATTATACAGGAGGATCTGGATGACCTTGAAAACTGGAGTAATAGTAATAGGATGAAATTTAATAGTGAGAAGTGTAAGGTTATGCATTTAGGGATTAATAACAAGAATTTTAATTATAAGTTGGGGATGCATCAATTAGAAGTAACGGAAGAGGAGAAGGACCTTGGAGTATTGGTTGATCATAGGATGACTATGAGCTGCCAATGTGATATGGCTGTGAAAAAAAACTAATGCGGTTTTGGGATGCATCAGGAGAGGCATTTCCAGTAGGGATAAGGAGGTTTTAGTACTATTATACAAGACACTGGTGAGACCTCACCTGGAATACTGTGTGCAGTTCTGGTCTCCCATGTTTAAAAAGGATGAATTCAAACTGGAGCAGGTACAGAGAAGGGCTACTAGGATGATCTGAGGAATGGAAAACTAGTCTTATGAAAGGAGAGTTAAGGAGCTTGGCTTGTTTAGCCTAACTAAAAGAAGGTTGAGGGGAGATATGAGTGCTCTCTATAAATATATCAGAGGGATAAATACAGGAGAGGGAGAGGAATTATTTCAGCTCAGCACCAATGTGGACACAAGAACAAATGGGTATAAACTGGCCACCAGGAAGTTTAGACTTGAAATTAGATGAAGGTTTCTAACCATCAGAGGAGTGAAGTTTTGGAATAGCCTTCCAAGGGAAGCAGTGAGGGCAAAAGATCTATCTGGCTTTAAGATTCTACTCGATAAGTTTATGGAGGAGATGGTATGATGGGATAATGGGATTTTGGTAAGTAGCTGATCTTTAAATATTCAGGGTAAATAGGCCTAATCCCCTGAGATGGGATATTAGATGGATGGGATCTGAGTTACCCAGGAAAGAATTTTCTGTAGTATCTGGCTGGTGAATCTTGCCCATATGCTCAGGGTTTAGCTGATTGCCATATTTGGGGTCGGGAAGGAATTTTCCTCCAGGGCAGATTGGAGAGGCCCTGGAGGTTTTTCGCCTTCCTCTGTAGCATGGGGCATGGATGACTTGAGGGAGGCTTCTCTGCTCTTTGAAGTCTTTAAACCATGATTTGAGGACTTCAATAGCTCAGACATAGGGGAGGTTTTTCGTAGGAGTGGGTGGGTGAGATTCTGTGGCCTGCACTGTGCAGGAGGTCGGACTAGATGATCAGAATGGTCCCTTCTGACCTTAGTATCTATGAATCTATAAATGGGCAGTGGAGACTGCGGGAACTGTGGGATAGCTACCCACAGTGCAAAGCTCCGGAAGTCAACTGTTGCCTTGGTACTGTGGACACAGTCTGCCGACTACATGCACTTAGAGCATTTGTGTGGGGACACACACACTCGACTGTATAAAAATGCTTTCTACAAAACTGACTTCTATAAATTCGACCTAATTTCGTAGTGTAGACATACCCATAGAATATAAGGACATGAAAGAGGGAGAAGAACACAAAAAGACACAAAATCTCTCCAGCGCATCATCAAGGATCTACAACCTATCCTGAAGGACAATCTCTCACTCTCACAGACCACAGGCCAGTCCTCACTTACAGACAGTCCCCCAACCTGAAGCAAATAAATACTCACCAGCAACTACACACCAGACCACAGAAACACTAACCCAAGAACCAATCCCTGTAACAAACCCTGTTGCCAACTCTGTCCACATATCTATTCAAGGGACACCATCATAGGACCTAACCACATCAGCCACACAATCAGGGGCTCATTCACAATGTGATATATGCCATCATGTGCCAGCAATGCCCCTCAGCCATGTACATTGGCCAAACCAGAGTCTCTATGCAAAAGACTAAATGGACACAAATCAGACATCAAGAATTGTAACATTCAAAAACCAGTAGGAGAACACTTCAATCTTCCTGGACACTCAATAATAGACTTAAAAGTGGCCATTCTTCAACAAAAAAAGCTTCAAAAAAGACTTCAACAAGAAACTGCAGAACTGGAATTAATTTGCAAACTTGACACCATCAAATTAGGCCTGAATAAAGACTGAGAGTGGCTGGCTCTCTACCAAAAATAATTTTTCCTCTGCTGATACTCACACCTTCTTGTCAACTGTTGGGAATGGGCCACATCCACCCTAATTTAATTGGCCTCATTAGCACTGACCCCCCACTTGGTAAGGCAACTCCCATCTTTTCATGTGCTGTATATTTATACCTGCTTACTGTATTTTTCACTCCATGCATCTGATGAAGCAGGTTATAGCCCACAAAAGCATATGCCCAAATAAATGTGTTAGTCTTTAAAGTGCCACAAGGACTCCTCATTGTTTTTACTGATACAGACTAACATGGCTACCCCCTCTGAAATCTGTCACAAAGGGGATGGTTATTCAGGTTTGGGCAGAGCAATGGGGAGATGAAATGAAATAGGTGGAGGTATAGGCAAGAACTAAGTAGTCCAGGCCTTGAAGGCAATGATGAAGAACTTAAATTTGATACACGGGTCACAGAAGGGACTTGAAGAGGGACTCGGTATGACCCAAGCAGCAGGTGAAATAGGTGATACTTTGGGTGGACTGAGGTAGAATTGATTAGGATCTCAATAGTTGTTTGCAGAGACAATGAAGATGTTGTAGAGGAAAAATTGTCAAGACTTAGTGGTAGTATCTATGTAGAGGGGAAAAGGAGAAGGGAAGGGAGTTGAAGAGGCGATTTTCACTATTTGTTCAGTTAAATTAGTACTGGCAGAAGGCCATTCAGGAATGTTAGGTTGGATTTGCTTTCATATTTCACAGGAAGCCATGTTGGTTCCAAAATGGAGTTTTATGCCCATGTGAGCTATAGATTTATTTTCCCGTTCTTTTATTTCTCTTCGGAAGTGGTAAACAATTTCTGGATAGAACTGGTTTTTACCGCCTTTTCCACAGGGTTTCCCAGAAAGTGTTTTCTGTTCCTTTTACAGGGTTTCCTGGGCCAGATTATATAAGTCTGCCTCGAGCACTGCTCAGCTGCTGTCCATATGAGTGGCAGCCAGTGATGGTCATGGGCCACGGGTTTTACCTGCAGGCATTTGTCCATCTTAGTGATAGAAGGGATAGGGATTTTCCTGCAACAGCTTCCTCACATGCAAGAAAGAGAGAAGGAAGAGACATGATACAACACTTACCCATTGTCATCATCCGCTGCCATTCTCCTGGACACAACACCTGCTTTGCCCGTGGTCTCAAGGAAACATTAAGGGATTCCTTGGAGATCCTCTCCAAAGGCTTACCATTAGCCAGAGGATTGAGGTCCCAAGCATTGGCTGTCGTTTTGATCTGGGAAGAGGGTTTTTTATATATCTATATCTGTTTTAGTGTTGAGTTTGGAGGTAATCACTGTATTGCATCATGTGGGGATGAGGTGGATGAGGCTTTCTTCCGGCAACTCACGGAAGCTACTAGATCGCATGCCCTGATTCTCATGGGTGACTTTAATTTTCCTGATATCTGCTGGGAGAGCAATACAGCGGTGCATAGACAATCCAGGAAGTTTTTGGAAAGCGTAGGGGACAATTTCCTGGTGCAAGTGCTAGGGGAGCCAACTAGGGGGAGCGCTTTTCTTGACCTGCTGCTCACAAACCGGGTAGAATTAGTGGGGGAAGCAAAAGTGGATGGGAATCTGGGAGGCAGTGACCATGAGTTGGTTGAGTTCAGGATCCTGACGCAGGGAAGAAAGGTAAGCAGCAGGATACGGACCCTGGACTTCAGGAAAGCAGACTTTGACTCCCTCAGGGAACAGATGGCCAGGATCCCCTGGGGGACTAACATGAAAGGGAAGGGAGTCCAGGAGAGCTGGCTGTATTTCAAGGAATCCCTGTTGAGGTTACAGGGACAAACCATCCCGATGAGTCGAAAGAATAGTAAATATGGCAGGCGACCAGCTTGGCTTAATGGTGAAATCCTAGCGGATCTTAAACATAAAAAGAAGCTTACAAGAAGTGGAAGGTTGGACATATGACCAGGGAAGAGTATAAAAATATTGCTCGGGCATGTAGGAAAGATATCAGGAGGGCCAAATCGCACCTGGAGCTGCAGCTAGCAAGAGATGTCAAGAGTAACAAGAAGGGTTTCTTCAGGTATGTTGGCAACAAGAAGAAAGCCAAGGAAAGTGTGGGCCCCTTACTGAATGAGGGAGGCAAGCTAGTGACAGAGGATGTGGAAAAAGCTAATGTACTCAATGCTTTTTTTGCCTCTGTTTTCACTAACAAGGTCAGCTCCCAGACTGCTGTGCTGGGCAACACAAAATGGGGAAGAGATGGCCAGCCCTCTGTAGAGATAGAGGTGGTTAGGGACTATTTAGAAAAGTTGGACGTGCACAAGTCCATGGGGCCGGACGAATTGCATCCGAGAGTGCTGAAGGAATTGGCGGCTGTGATTGCAGAGCCCTTGGCCATTATCTTTGAAAACTCGTGGCGAACGGGGGAAGTCCCGGATGACTGGAAAAAGGCTAATGTAGTGCCCATCTTTAAAAAAGGGAAGAAGGAGGATCCTGGGAACTACAGGCCGGTCAGCCTCACCTCAGTCCCTGGAAAAATCATGGAGCAGGTCCTCAAAGAATCAATCCTGAAGCACTTAGAGGAGAGGAAAGTGATCAGGAACAGTCAGCATGGATTCACCAAGGGAAGGTCATGCCTGACTAATCTAATCGCCTTTTATGATGAGATTACTGGTTCTGTGGATGAAGGGAAAGCAGTGGATGTATTGTTTCTTGACTTTAGCAAAGCTTTTGACTCGGTCTCCCACAGCATTCTTGTCAGCAAGTTAAGGAAGTATGGGCTGGATGAATGCACTATAAGGTGGGTAGAAAGCTGGCTAGATTGTCGGGCTCAACGGGTAGTGATCAATGGCTCCATGTCTAGTTGGCAGCCGGTGTCAAGTGGAGTGCCCCAGGGGTCGGTCCTGGGGCCCGTTTTGTTCAATATCTTCATAAATGATCTGGAGGATGGTGTGGATTGCACTCTCAGCAAATTTGCGGATGATACTAAACTGGGAGGAGTGGTAGATACGCTGGAGGGGAGGGATAGGATACAGAAGGACCTAGACAAATTGGAGGATTGGGCCAAAAGAAATCTAATGAGGTTCAATAAGGATAAATGCAGGGTCCTGCACTTAGGATGGAAGAATCCAATGCACCGCTACAGACTAGGGACCGAATGGCTCGGCAGCAGTTCTGCGGAAAAGGACCTAGGGGTGACAGTGGACGAGAAGCTGGATATGAGTCAGCAGTGTGCCCTTGTTGCCAAGAAGGCCAATGGCATTTTGGGTTGTATAAGTAGGGGCATAGCGAGCAGATCGAGGGACGTGATCGTTCCCCTCTATTCGACACTGGTGAGGCCTCATCTGGAGTACTGTGTCCAGTTTTGGGCCCCACACTACAGGAAGGATGTGGATAAATTGGAAAGAGTACAACGAAGGGCAACAAAAATGATTAGGGGTCTAGAGCACATGACTTATGAGGAGAGGCTGAGGGAGCTGGGATTGTTTAGTCTGCAGAAGAGAAGAATGAGGGGGGATTTGATAGCTGCTTTCAACTACCTGAAAGGGGGTTTCAAAGAGGATGGCTCTAGACTGTTCTCAATGGTAGCAGATGACAGAACGAGGAGTAATGGTCTCAAGTTGCAATGGGGGAGGTTTAGATTGGATATTAGGAAAAACTTTTTCACTAAGAGGGTGGTGAAACACTGGAATGCGTTACCTAGGGAGGTGGTAGAATCTCCTTCCTTAGAGGTTTTTAAGGTCAGGCTTGACAAAGCCCTGGCTGGGATGATTTAACTGGGACTTGGTCCTGCTTTGAGCAGGGGGTTGGACTAGATGACCTTCTGGGGTCCCTTCCAACCCTGATATTCTATGATTCTATGATTCTATGTGCTGTTTATTTCCTTTCTTATTTGCCCCACTCTGTTGTAAACCCTTCAATAGACTTTATTTGATTTTCCCTTTACTGATTGACTCCTCATTATTCAGGGTGGGAGGGGTCTTCTTTGCAAGGATCCATTGATCCTTCCAGATGAGAGACGCTGGATAGGGAGGTCAAACCTAGGGAGACAGAAAGTACAGGGGTCTCTTATCTTAACACACACACACACACTCGTCCTTTGCCTTTCGTCCTTTTTTCCCCCCTCTAACAGGAAGCTATGTCAGAGAGACATCTGGAGATCCAAGTTGTTAGTCTGAACAGGAGGGGAGAAGTGAAGATGAAGAAGTAGACTCATAAGTCATCACTTTAGAAGATGCAGTTAAAGCTCTGAAAACAGATGAGGTTGCCTAAGTATAGACAGCGAAAAAGAGAAGGTAAAGTATAGACAGCTAAAAAGAGGAAGCTCAGAGAGATACTTATGGAGAGTGGGGAGCAGGAGGAGTCCCCAGAGGAATGGACATGACTAAACACAAGAAAAGTACAGACTTTCTGAAGACTAGAGAAGAGGAGGAGGAGAAACTGTGCTGTCAGACTGAGAAAGATGGAAAGGAAGCTTTCAGACTTGGCCACGGAGACATCATTGTTGACTTTAGAATGAGCCATCAGTGCAATAGAGGGGGCAGAAAGGAGGATGTAGGGGGATCAAGGAAAGAGTTCGAAAAGTGGGAGCAGATTGTATATTCAATACATTTGGTGGCAAGGAAAAGGAAACATATGAGTTGGCAATTGAAGATGGAGTTGGGGTCAAATGAGAGTTTTTGAATGATAGGGAAATGACAGTGTGTTTCTAAAGCAGTGGAGAGAGAGAGAGAGTAGTTGAAGATGATGGAGGGGGAGCTTGATTTCAATGGGAATTAGGAACTTAAATATCTCTTGAGTATCTGGGCCGCAGGGCTTGCTTACACAAGGAAATTGACCAGATTAGCTCTCCATCTGCACACTTTATTCTTGAATAAAAGTCACTTTATTCCAGGAGAAATACTTTGCCTTGGAAGTGGACTAATTATTCTGAAGTAAAAGTGACTTGTTCTGGAAGAGCTCCCCAAGTGGACACTCTATTCTAGAACAGCTGTTGTAGACTAGCCTACTTTGAATAGCTATTGAGGTCAATTTTCCCCATGTAAACAAGTGCTAAGAGAAATCAGGAGTTGGGAGAGGAGAGGACAGAGTTAGTGGATAACATTAGGAGAAATATGCCCCTGTCTCTGGCTCTGAAGAAAGAGAAGAGGGCTATTGGGGGAAATAAAAGAGAAGAGAAAATAAATGCTCACAAGAACTTGTATCAATTTTCTTTTTAAAGTATAGGGAAATGACAGGGGTAGTGTTCATTGATCCTCAAAGACAGCTAACTCCCACTGAAATCAATGGGAATTAGGCATCTAAACAATACTGAGGATCAGGATCTTAGTGCTTAAATTGCTTGCAAGAGCTCTGGTTCCAACTAGCTGTTTATAACAAGAGCTTCACCATTCTTTGCCCATTAAAGGCACAGTCCCCAATACCACAACAGGAGATGGGGAGAGGGTTTAAGTAGCTGCAAATTTGTCATAGCTAGAGATGGGTAACTAATGCAAAATGATTGCAAAAATTTGAATTTTAAAATGAACCCTGCTTTGGCCATTCTCACACCATTTTAAGGTTCTCATCTGTGAATATTCGAGTGACCAAGTTTTACTGGTTTCAGAGTAGCAGCCGTGTTAGTCTGTATTCGCAAAAAAGAAAAGGAGTACTTGTGGTACCTTAGAGACTAACAAATTTGTTAGTCTCTAAGGTGCCACAAGGACTCCTTTTCTTTTTTGCAAGTTTTACTGGTATAAATGTACAGAGCAAACAAATTTCAAAGTCACATGCACGAGTGTTCTTGGAAATTAAATTTTAAATTCTCACACACACATATTTATATGGGATGTGCTTGTTCACTCATCCAAACAAGGAATAGAAACACAGCTTTGTGCTTGTCTGACCAATCCCGATTAAGACCAAAGCCATAGACCTAAACAAAATGTTTTTTCTAATAAATTCAAGTTATAAATAAGTTTAAGGAAATTTACACACAAAAAGTATTCATTTAGCATTAATTATAAGACAGGACTGAATTAGGTTTGTAATTAAGTTTTTTTGGGGCAGGGACTGTGCTTTGTTCTGTGTTTGTACAGTGTCTAGCATAATGGGGTCCTTGGGACTCCTAGGTGGTATTACAATACTAATAATGATTATTAGGGATGAGAAATAAAGCTGCTAGTAGCACAATCTTAGAATATCACAACATTAGTTAGACATCTCATGTCATTATTTCTCCTATGCAAACATATTACAGGTAGCCAAAGGGAATCACATCTATCATTAAATAGTACTACTGGACGGGGCGAGCACACAGCTATAGTAACCAGGAAAAGGATGTCTATATTTCAAAGCTTCAGGTAAAGATTGCATTCTAACCACAAACAGAAAGGGAAATCAAATGGAAAGAATAATTGAACTACTAAACCAAACCTCAGTAGATACTGAATTAACAGCCTACAGTGACAAAGTTCTGCTGTAGGCATATAGCAAATGCCCCAGCATTATTATTAACTCTGGTCATAGTTGTAAGTTACTGAGGGGAAGGATAGATATAGGAAATGGGGGACAGGGAGCTATAACTGGGGTGATAATTGGACTACTTGGCTCTTTGAAGCGAGTGTTTAACTAAAGAGAATCTATTGTATTGGCAAACAGATTTAAAAAACATTGTTTTGGATATGAAGAAACACTGTTCCTTTTGATGCAGTGAACAGATGCCTATTTCAGAGGGATATAAACTGCAGAAACCCGAAATGTGCACTCTAGCTGAGATTCCAAACTTAGCCTGTTAACCGTTCTCTGAAGCTCTCTTCTGTATTATTCTTTATTTCCTTAATCCTGAAAAAATCTTTCCACCATCTACAAGGAACACACAACCCATTAGCTACATTTTCAGTTTTTGCAAACCACATAGTCCAGCTGCTTCCTTAAACACCCCAGAGCTGAATCAATTATTCCTAGGTCATCAGAAATCAGCCTGTGCTGGTTACATTCCCAGGTCTTAAATGAAGTGTCTGTAATTATGATTTTTAATGTTATGTTTATGATATTAGAATTGGTCTTGCTCTAGCCAAGCACTTCTACACTTAGTTCATGCAAGAACCCATCATACTGTACAATTAGAATGGAGTCAGGGCCTGAGCTATACTATAATTATAACTGAGTCAGTTACAGAGTTGTCTCTTGACCTCATTACAAAACATTTCTTTATGTTTTAGTGTAGCTGGGATCTTAGGTATGTTCCTTAGCAATTCTAAAAACCTTGGAAATGTTTTGGTTTTAAGATACATTAATTCCCGATTAAGCTCTTTCCTTATTAGGATATGCAGGAAATGGTCCAAATGTACTGTTCAGTAACATACGCGAGACCTTCCCCAAACAAGGTCTTTGAATGCCAGATATTTCCAAACACTGTTTCACACCTGCTTGCTTTCCTTCCTTCCTTCCTTTCCCCCCCCCACCCCCGTTTGTATGTTTGCTGCTTCCTGGCATCCTTATCACGTTGCAATAAATCACCCCTCCCAAACTGGATGTTATCATCTCAGTTAAGAGGTGATGCTTCAATACTGAGTTGGATAAGATTGGCCAGTCCTGGATAATCAAGCCTCTTAATAGGGAAATACATTTAAATAGGTCAGTTAATCTCATAAATCAGGAGCCATCTATGCTACAATTGCAACAGAGCTATGGTCTGGGAGTGTATTGTTTTCGAAGTCAAACTTCAAAAAAATCACTGTACTATTGCATTATACTTCATTACATTCTATTGAAACTATCATGCCTTAGGTTTCTAGGTTGTTTGTTTGGATTTCTTTAATTGTAATAAAATATATTTTTCTTTTGACATTGTGCTGGCATAAACTGATACTACCTTTTCAGCACAATGTACACAAAATTAGGTGTACTATCCTGCTAGAGTTAAAGAGGTACATCTGATCCATTGCCCACCAAGCTGAAAACATAGCCCTTATTCCTTATTTTGGCTTGGTGCCTTTCTTGATATTTAAAATATTACAAAATGATGTGTTAACTGAGTTAATCCTATTCGAAAATGAGAAACTGCATGTGCACAGTAACAGGTTTTTCCTTCTTTTAGATTTCTCATTAGTTATTTATATTACATGTGTGCCTGGAGGCCCTCAGGGGCACTCCATTGTGCTAACTGCCATAAAAACATATAGCAGAAGGCAATTCCTGATCCAAAGAGGTTTCAGTCTATATAAATAAGACAGACTGGGTGAAAGCGGAAACAAAGGCACAGAGAAATGAAGTGACTTATCCACAGTCATACAGCAGGAATGGAGCTCCTGACTTCCAGCTCGATGTCCTAACCACTAAAGCTTGCAGCTTCTCAGTTGCTATTGTGCCCTACAAAGGTGCAAAATTTTGACACCCATGACAGATGAGATACATAACATTATAATCTGGTTTGAACTTCCTACAGTACTTAGCTGTAGTTATGAACAATCTGCCTCAAAGGAGAGCTAGTGTGGCCTAGTGGATGACACCCTGGACTGGGACTTAGAAGACCCGCTTCTATTCCTGCCTTTGCCACTAGCCTACTAGGTGACCTCAGGCAAGTCATTTCACCTTAGTTTCTGTATCTATACAATGGGACTAATGATATTGACCTCCTTTGTAAAGTGCTTTGAGATCTAATGATGAAAAGCAATACATGAGAGCTATATATTATTATTAATGTGCTTTTGTCAGATAACCATTCATTGACAATGCATGCACACTAGATACACATTACCTTACATACATTTATTTGGATGGGAGTCTGCAAACTACCAGCATTTAATGGGTGAATGCAGGGTAGTTTTTAAAGTCACTTATTTGTATTTAATTCAACCCAGTCATATCTGTCACACTTCAGGGCAACTGCACCTGTATGCCCCATCCGTAGTCCCTGCTCTAGGTTCCCAGCTCCTCAGCCATTGCCTCTCTTGAGTGGAGACCCACCTCTCTGTCCCCCCTGAGCAGGGTTTTTCCAGACTGCACAGTTCCCTACCTATGCTGTGATGTTCCCACCAAGCCAGATTGCCTAGACAGACCAGCATCTGCATTTTGTTTTCCTTTCAAAAGCTTATGAACAGCATAATTGCCAGCAGTTGTAAGTTACCCCACAGCTCTGTATAAGCAAATACATTTATTCTCAAGGTGAAAGCATTACAGAGAAAACATACAAAAAAAAAATAAAAATTCCTACATGCATGCTAAAAGCATACCAGAGATCAATCATCAGTCTTATGGGGCCTCAGTAGGCCAAAATACTTCCAAACCCTCCCAAGAAGGATGCAGGGAGGGCCTTGAACAGAAGGCTCTAATTTTACTAAATTTCACAACCAGCTATTCCCTTTTGAGACACTTATTCACACCAAGGCAACATTGAAGTTTATTACAGAATTGTCACAAAAGGCAAAAATCATCAGTTATCTAAGGGGTTCTCATTGCTACAAGGCTATGCCAGTGGACTGTATCTGTGGTGACGGTCTCCATGCTTTTTCCTAGTTTTCCTTTTATGTCTAAGACAATTTTCTATTTTCCATGACCCCAAGCTAAACGCCTCTCACCATTCAAATCCCTCATTAAAACACACTACTTTTACAAAATGTTTCCAAAGAAACTACTCTCATATACATGCATATTTCACCTATCTGTTTTAAGGACTTAAACATAGATCTCAAAACTTAAATCTATGGTACAGTATATGGGATGGTGTGGTGTAAGGATTTTATTGGGATACATTTAATTGCATTACTAATGAGTTATGAAGCATGAATCAGTAGAATTGGTGTTAAAAGAGAGCATAAAAATTGTGAAAAAGTCATTTTTTCTTTTGTCAAATTTTTCAAAATTCAGAAAATGCTGTGGAGTTCTCTTTCACTAATAGAAGATGTGATTTGGGGGATGTCAGGTAGGGGGTGTCCAGTGATTGAGTCAGTCAGGTGGGGCAACAAGAAGGGGTGGAGAATCGGGTGACTGAGCTGGGGGTTGTTTTGCTTATGATTGCATGAGTAACGGAGAGTAAAGAATGGGCTGCATACCATTTTCTTAAGATCAGACAAAAGCTATGACAGTGGCATCACTAGAATTAGCCTTAAGAGTATTGTACCCCTGAGGGCTGCTGCAACTGACTCAGTTGCTCATTTGCATATAATGAAAGCTGGTTGAAATTCTGCACAAAGACTATTTGCTGAAAAATGGCCTTTTTTTTTAAGAAAAGAGCTTTTGCAGAAAAAAACTGTCTACGTTATAAGCACTTTCCCTTTGAGAAATTTTCTGTAAAGTTTGTAAGCATGATTTTTACCAAAATAATTTTCAAAATTGATAATTGATAATTTTTTGTTCACTGAAAACCATTTTTTCCCTGAAAACTGGGTTTTTGAGAAATGAAAAACTTTAAAGATTTTGGTGGAAACTTGGGTTAAAATATGCAGAAAAGATTATAATATGGATCCATTTTGAGCCATGTGTAATGCAAACAACTTTGACTTTTTAAATTTTTTTACAAAATCATTTCATTGTTTTTTGACGACCTCCACCTGTAAGAGAAGCCAGTGGAGTCAATGTGCATACTTACTTCTGCCACCTGATGGTGTGTAACCGTCTATAAGGCTATCCAAAATTATGTGACGGGGCCAGGAAATAATTAGCCTTTTTAAACCAGCACTCCTGTATGTCATGTCTATATCAGATAGTAGTGGAAGTAACCAAAATGAATCCCACCCTTCAGTCTGGAAGAGGACCGTGGAGAGAACTGAAGGTGTCTATTGCACTTTCAAATTTGTCTGGAAGCAAGTGGAAGTGCAGAGGAATCAGACACTGTAAAATCCTTTGCACTGCTCCATGTGGTGTACACCCAGAGACCTAGACAACTGTTCCTCTCCTTTTTGCCCCATCCTCTCCCCTGCTCCAGGATGCTCTCCTGCTCCCCGCAGCAGGCCTATCTGATCCTACCTTGCTGATCCTTTGGTGTCTCTGAGTTATTGCAAGCTTCTTTTCAAACCATAGGGGAAGGTGATGGTCCCAGCAGCTGCCTTATTCCTTACCCACATTATGGTTACATTCAGTTACTTTGTGAAGGAAGGGGAGCAATCCTGGGCTACATGCTTCCCACTTGGGCTCAGTCAGAGGCCGCAGAGGGCCTCTCCTGCTGCCCTATAGTCTTCCAGGCATTGTGGCTAGGTAGGAAACCAGCAGGAAAGCAGCAAAACCAACTTCCTTCAATTGCCTTGATGTAGCAGGTGGCTAGCAGCTAGCACTGAGAGCAGCTGGCAAAGGGACTGACAAGGCAACTGTTTGGAGTACTCCTGACTCACTCAGGAACTAGAAGCTGAGAGAAGCCTTAACTATAGGCAAGGGAGTGAGATAGCATTGGAGAAGTGAGGCCTGCTATGGCCTCGTCATTGCAATGTGCCTGCTCAGAGGGGAGGAATAATAGTCAGTGGGAAACAGCATATTATGTGTGTGCGCGGGCATGTGCGTGAGCATGTGCAAGGGGATGGAAGGAAGAGCCAGTGAAACAGGTTAGTGGAAGGTGGTGTACGGTAGAAATCATTCTTACATTTTGCAGTATTGCCAACATTAAGTGTTCAAAAAATCATTAAACAGGCCCCTCCGCATCCATGAAATTGGATAAATATATCAATTTTAAACATAAATATTTGGTTTCTTTTGAAACCAAACCTTCTGATTTTTTGACCCTAGGGGGTTTGCATTTTCAAGCTTTTCTCTGCAGCTATAAGAAACTTGAAACATAATATGTTTTTGGGTTTTTTTAAATGAAAGCTGAATCTCTCATGTAATAGCATGATTTAAGATTGGCTTTGATGGATTAGGTCTTTATTGGTAAGTGTTGGTAAATGTTAATTTCACCATATACACAGAAACAAAAAAAAACTTTCTATTGATAGAAATTTACAGATAGATAAAGCAAGAAAAGTGCTGATTGAGAACTTTAGAGTTTGACTTAATTATATTTATTTTCTACATTTTGACATGAGAAGTTGACAGTTTGTGTTTTAGTGGCTATAAAGCTTTAACTTTTTGGATTTGTCTACTGTCATTAAATAATTGTCTGACCCCACCATTGTCTGATTCCCCCAATAACTTCCTGTGAAAATTTAAATAAAAATAGAAAAATTCTTAAAACTCTTAATTTTGCACAACTGTGAAAATGTAAATAGGTAAAAATGTTTAAAAATAAATATCAATATTACTTGTCAAAATTATAAAAAAATAAAAATTGAATTCTGCCAAGCCGACTGAAGAGCAGTTACAAATATTGTAACACTTGTGACAAACTCACAAAAGTTGGCAACAATGCTTTCACACAGTAAATGCTAATAACAGCCCCAGAAAAGGATTCCAAAGATTTTAAAGTTCCTTTGTCACTAGAAATTATATGGCACATGTGAGTGGGTCTCAGGAGACCTGGGTTCTATGGCTGGCTTAGCCATTGGCCTGCTGGAAGACCCTGGGTAACTCACTTCATCTCTCAGTGCTTCATTTTCCCCATCTCTAAACTGAGGATAATGATACTTCATAAGATCATGTTGAGATCTACTAATGAAAAGTACTACATAAGAGCAAGGTATTTTTATTTATTATGATGCTGGGGCCAGTTACTTGCACATTCTGCAATTTTGCTGTGTAAGCGCACAGGACATCATCACAGACTGCACTATTTTGCTAAAGCTGAGAGCTTTTGTATATGTGAGGGCTGATCTGTTGCCTGCTCCTTTGTGTATCTTTGCAACAGAGGGAACTGGTTTCTTGCCTCTTATGCAATATACAGTCCGAGATTGGCATATTTTTATTGTATTCACCTCACAGCCCTAGAATCAGAGCAACATTTGTATTTATTTATTGATTGCAGGGGGAAAGGGAGCTATTGTAACTTGAGTCTGTCACAACGGGAACTTGGAAAGTGTAAAGTGTTCTGTTACTACAAGGTGTCAGTCCAACAGAAAAGGAAGAGAGGTTTTATCACTTGAAAGATGAGTTGCAACAAATGAGCCATTGTCAAAATTGCAACGTTGTCACCCAAGCCCATCTCTAAAATAACCCTTCTGTAAACTATGACAAGCAAATATTTATATTTCATCAACAAAAAATAAATGTCTTCTCATGAAGTAGGAAATAGTTTAACATTTTAACAGTGCTATCATAATGAATTAATTTGGTATTCATGGGAATACCACATGTGCTTTTGTAGGGGTTCTACTACCATTTTCACTTTCACTAATGGCCACTTATGGCATACTGATTTTTCTCCAAAGCCACATAATGATCTATAATATTCCTGAATAATTGCACTTTAAGTGGAAGTTAACAGGGTTGGCTACTCCCAGAAATATGTGAAAATACTTTTTCTATTTTAAGTAGGAACTGAGATACTATTAACAAGCCTTTAAGACACTCCGATACCTGTGTTGAAAATTCTACAAAACAAAATTTTAAAATATGCGTTTCCCTCCCCAAAAAGGCAACGTGTTTTATGATGGGTATTTCTTTGTAACCATGATTTTATTGTCTGCAGAGGAATGAAGGTACCAACCAACATTAAGAAGAGAAGATATTCTCCACAAGACAGAAAATTCCCTTTCTTTTTCAAAATTTATATTTTGGCTTTGTCTATGTGGTGGAAAGATATAAATATTAAACAGTGGCAAATAGTCTCAGATTATGAATTCAGAGGATAGCTTAAAACATATTCTTTATAGTAGATTTTTTTTGTTTGTTTTAAACTAGATTTATAAATTGTGGCATGAACAAAATAAGTTTAAAAATATCAAACAGTTCCTTTGCTGGAGGTTAAACTCTGCTGAATTTTTCAGTGACAGGATTGCTAGATAGTCTAATTTTTGCAGGATAATCCCACTTCAAGGATAGAATTAATGCATCTCACAGGGAAGTGTCATTATTCCAAGATGACTCTGGCTTTCGCTGAAGTGTGTGAGGAGCCAACTTTGTCACACAGCATAATGATCCAATGGGAGACAGGCTTACCATAGGAGCCATGGCTGGACCTCCTGATATGGAACTCAGCTGCTTCTCTTTCACCTCCCTCTCCAGATTCAGCAATAAGGGCTCGCTTCTCAGATCCACAAATCTGGAGCACTGTAATGTGAAACACTGGATATTATATATATATATATATACACACACACACACACACTGCAGCTCGGAGCATGCCTCCCAGCCCAGATAGACAGGCACATGCTAGCACCACTCAACTGAGTGCGCTAAAAATAACAGTGTGGATGTTGCAACACAGGTGGTGGCTCAGGCTAGCCACCTGAACTTGGACCCAGGGGATCAGACTTGTATTGGTGTAACTAGCCTGAGCTGCTACCTATGCTGCAATGTCCATACTATCATTTTTAGCATGTTAACTCCAGAAGAGCTAGCCTGTGACTGTCTACTTAGGCTGGGAGATTTGTTCCCAGCTGCCATGTAGTGTACCCCGAGTGTCTAATAGCACCAGTCCCTTTTCATAGCTGTAGCTATGCCAAGACACTAACATCTCTGAAACACACACTGTTTATTAGGTATATGGCTAAATTATATATTGTCAGGAGTCCTACATAGTACATGCAAAATTGGATTAGATGATACACAGGTTGGGGCAGCTCCTTGGCCCCATTCCACTTGTTTTGCACTGCTTGTAAAACAAACAGCTGGAAATTCAAACTGATCTTCTCATCTGTGAATTTTCCAGGGGTGGAGTAGACTTGCATAGCCACCTATGTCAGCCCTGTACCTGAATGCTGACAAAAGGGTGTTACCAGAGAAAAGATGGCAGGGCCAGTGCATGTCTGATTTCTAGTGAGCAGTAGCTGTGAGATCTGAGGGGGCGGGGTAGTACATGTCACATGGCTACTATTGGAGAAAAGTGTGGCTCAAGCAATGGAAATGAAATTAAAAAAGTGAAGAAGAGAGGAGCTCTGCCCTGACAAGTCTCTTATAGTTCCAAAATAGCTAATTTAGCATTATTTAAGAACCCATAAACTACTCAAAGGATTTAACTGTACTGTCTTAGAAAATTCATTGTGTATTCAAGAGAGTAAGCACTATGAATTTGGAGAGCAATAACTAGATGATGCACAAAAAAACAGTTTCTCAAAACAAATTGAACCAGGGAGACACTGTGGCTCCTCCATAATAATACATGGGCTAGTATTTTACAAATATCTATTTAAGGATTATTCAAAATTATTAAACAAGCCACATCCACACTATAATGAAACAAACAAAATTAGAGTTCTCATTGATCAAAGGGAAACACTGCAGGCACTGACAGTTGTTTTTGTGGTTCTTGTATCTTTACTTTTCCAATGTTTTAACAATAGCACTGGACAGGAAATGGTTCTCTCATTCTCTGAGAATTTCAATTTTTTTTCCCAGTCCTGAATTGGGATGAAATGTCAATCTCAAATTTTAACCAATCTATAATCAGGAGGAAAGGAGGGGAGGAGTGAATCAGATCAATCAAAATGTTTGGTTTTGATCTCTGATTTTTTTTAACCTTTTTAAATATAAATGAACTAACATTTTAAAATGTAAAGTTGGCTTGAATCAAGAAGTGTCAAAATAGGGCACTGTGACAATTTCAAAAAGTTTTTCCAAAAAAATTTCTAATCAGATTTGTCTAAAACAACCCTTTCCCGTGAAAGTTTCAGTTTGGATATTTTCTGTCAGAAAATTCCTGACCAGTTCTGAGTTATCAACCACCAATAGTGACAAATCTTCACAGCTGGATGCAGAGTATCGGAGGAAGAAAGATAAGTAATGTCACGGTCCTGTAAAATATATGCTAACATCTGAAATGTAGAAAACGAATTTTGTCACTAAATTTAAAAAAAGGAAATTGTTAATGTGGTAATAGTCATTTTATTACATGGTATATTTAAAGAATACCCAGAAACAATTGCTAAAAAAGTCATGCAATTGGTACTCAGCTCAAAATTTTGAACGTGAGTGGAGTTTAACATTTTTGAACAAATTCAGTATTTCTTGATCTCAGGAGTCATTCTTCTTGTTCTGCTTTTAACTCCTCATTAGCATTCTCTGGTAACATAGTTCTATAATAAAGGAGCAACCATTACAGTCTTTGACAAATGATGCCACCAGTGAAAACAAGAAAGCAGTGATTAAAAAAAACAAGTTTAACACAAAACACCAGGAATAAATGCATAATGAAATATGACACTCATGGAGATTTGTCTTATATTTCATACATCTTATAACATGTCTCTGAGGCATCTTAACCATATTCCCATGGAATTTAAAGTTGACATCTGTTTGTTTTGTTTTAAATGAAATAACCCTACAGTTATGTGCTGAATGCTTCAAATAGCTGCAGGTAACATGGGCATTCAGCACAAAGCCTTCTTGCATGTAGGTAACTGTGAAGAGTAATAGTCAGGCGTTAATATCTCACAAGGGAAGAGCGGTATCATTATCTCCCTTCAGTCTGAAACCTAACTGGGAGGGAATCCATGAAGCTAGCAGCAATTATTTTTAGCTAGCTTCTCTATTAGCTCACTTTACAAAGGGAGATTGGAAAATGAGCAATAGTTGGTGAGGCTGCTGCCATCAAGGGATGGTTTCTTTAGGACTGGATGGACTCTCTGTATTCTTGAGTGGGTGGTAGGTTACGTGGGGAAGGCTACCATAAAACAGCATAACAGATGTTGATTGATAGGCAGCTGCTGGAGATGGCTCTCCCTACTAGCTTAATCTAACAAGTGCAGTGCAGCCCTTGTTCAATTCCTCCTGGGATTCTGGATAATTACTTGGGTGACTCGCCTGTGCTAAAGTCTATTGCTGCCGTGGCTTCACTGCTATTGGTACTCATGCTATGTAGATTAGCTCAGGCTTGTCTACACAAGCTGCAGTCTCACCTCCGATTGCAGGGTAGACATACATCTAGTATGCTTCCGATTGTGCCTTCTATATGTCTCTGGTAGATCGTGCCTTCAGCTCAAATTTCTGTCTTGTAAAATGTAACATTTACCCCTACGGGGTTTCATGAAAGTAAACTTCAGGTATTGCATCCTATTTTGTGCCCAACTTCTACATTTGTTCTGTACATGGGACTCCCATGGACTTCAGGGGGAGTTTTGCACATAGATAGACAGGCCATTCATCTGGTTTAAAACCGTACTGGCCTGCTTTACTAATGTTTGTCCCTCATCCAATACTGAGACAAAACCAGACATGGTTTTGTCTAGAAGGAGCTGGGGGACACCTTAATGAAAAGCATGCTGCTCTGCTCCTGCTGGCATGACCTTGTGCTCACAGTGCATGTGGGGTCACACTGAGGGGGGCAGGGTCACGCCATTCCCAGAAATACTTGAATGTCTGGTATTTCAAGAATGTGTGAGTGACCATCCTACACAGATGATCTTTGTAATTGGACACTTAGACCATATCTACATGGGGACACTCAGGAAAATTAAGGCAAATCAATTAAAGATGTCAAGTCAATGCACATAAATTGAAGCATGTTAAACCCTCACATTGATGCACTCATTCAGGAGTAAAGTGGATTCATTTTGCTGTAATGTAATCCTCAGGATTTGGCCTGCAATAATCCTGACTATTGAGTTACAGCAAACTAAGGCTTGGTCTACATTACAGAATTAGGTCGACGAAAGACAGCTTACATCAACCTAACTTTGTAAGTGTCTACGCTACAACGTTGCTCCCACCAATGTAAGTCTCCCACAACACCGATCTAACAACTCCACCTCCAAGAGAGGCATAGAGATTTGGTCAATATAGTTAGCATGACACAATGTCTGTGTAGTACTGTGCACACCAGCACTTAGATCAGTGTAACTTATATCGCTCAGCGGGCTGGCTTATTCACATCCCAATTGACATAAATTATACTGAAGTAAGTGGTAGAGTAGACATGGCCTTAATTTTGTAGTGTAGACAAGGCCTAATGCCATTTTATTCCAGAGTGAAAGCACCCATATGGAGGTTTAATGTGCTTTAATTTATGTGCATTGACTTGATACCATTGGTTGATTTGCCTACACTTTTCTGAATGTCCCCTTGTGGATGAGCCCATAGAAAGAAAAACTATCTTCTGATATAAGAACCAGATTCTTATTATTCTCCATTCCTACGTCAAGAGTGATGGTAAAACTTGTATCAGGATTCCAATTTCATAGCTGGCTGCTATGCTCCTAAATTTTTCATAAAGTTCAAATAAGCTTCAGATGTTGAAGTCTGGGCTCATATTATCTTATCAACTTAATTTTTTTTATCATGATCAGTTCTCCTTCACCATTACCAATCAACTGCCACAAACTTTTCCTAGAACTGTCTATTCAACATGATTTCCCTTATTTTTTGACAGGAGAATTACACTTAGGGGGAAAAAAAGTCCTGCTCATAAACCAGATAAGTATTAATTTAATTCACAGCAAAAGCAGGACTGGTTCTTGTCATTTCAGGGGACACAATATTTTGTATTAAAGTGTTTTATTAATGTTTGTTAACATGTACAAGGCCACATTCTACCCACATTTATACTGCTGGCACTTTTGGAGCAATGCCACTGAAGACTGTGGTGTTCCTCTGGGTTAGAATTGTAAATGGGATCCAAATCTGGCCTGTATTTTAAGTTTATTATTATTTACATTTTTCCATTCACCTTTTAGAGCCATGTGCATTACAGTGAACCACAGCAGTGCTAGGACTTTTGGAAAACCAGTTAACTGTGAGCCAGACCTTTGCTCATGTGAGTAACCTTTAGTCATATGAACAGCGCCACCTCCTTCAGTGGGATTATTCCAATGAGGAAGGGCTACTTACATAAGTAAGAGTCACAGCATCAGACCCCAGATCCCTCTGCGTCATATTTTACCACTGCCCCTGGGTCTTGGTGTTTTTTGCAATGTCAATTCTCAATAGGCTACTGCTCATTCCTGCGTCCTACATCCTGTATCTATTGTTCCATGAGACCCAAATGCCAATTTCAAGACAGAGTTCAAGCTGAGAAGTGATATCATAAACTAATAATGTTATACATTTTCCCTCTTAAATTGCATTTACAGTATTAGTGTCAAGAACAACAATAAATACTTCCCCAAAACCATTCTATGCTCAATTGATAAAATGTACTAACGTATTTCCCATTTAGCAGTATCCATTAAAAGGAGGGACTAAGCCCACAACTGTTGTAAATCAGCAGAGTTCTGTTGAATGGGGCTGTACCTATCATTTAAAATTACTGGAGAAAAATTATGAGTATTAAGCCATATCACAGCAAGTTTGTACCCCCACCAGAAGGGGGAGGAAAGGGTTAATAAGCTTTCTTGGCAGGAAGGGCACGTGGCTGCTACTCCTCAAAAGGACTGAACTAGCTTTCAGTCCTGGAGAGAGGGGTTGCCTTACTAAAGAACGAGGCTTTTAAAAGGAAAAGTTTGGACTGAGCGACAGGTATTGCTTCTGAGGAGGAATACACACTGCCTGGACCCCATAGGTCTCAGTACTGAACAGCATAGAGGATGAAAGGCTCTGCACACAGAGAACATGATTGTCTGTTGCCCAGAATTTTGAAATGTCATTTACATCTGTGCAAAGTGCATATAAAATGGCAGTGTTCTGACGCAGTAGCTTTTTACACAAATTTTGCACAGGTGTATATGATGACACAAGGGGCAGGGCTACAGGGAATCAGGCATAGGCAACTTTCTCCTTGCACCGAGGGTGTTCAACCCCCACTCTGCCCTAGGCCCTGCCCCCACTTTGCCCCCAACCTCCCACCTCTGTCCTGCCTCTTCCCGCCCCCACCCTGTCTCTTACTGTCCAGTTCTGCTCCCTCCCTTGAGTGCAGCCCATCCCCGCTCCTCCCCCCAGCGCCTCCTGCATGCTGCGGAACAGCTGATCATGGCAGGTGGGAGGTGCTGGGAGGGAAGGGGAGGAGTTGATTGGTGGAGCCACTGGTGGGCAGGAGGTGCTGGCGGGGGGGGAGGAGAAGGAACTGGCTGCCAGTGGGGCTGGAGTACCTACGGAGTCAGTGTCTATGGAATCAGGCCCTGGTTATTTTGGAAGACGCCTTTTAGCATTTCCTGGGGAAGATAGGATGTGGTGAGGTGTGCTTGTCAGTCCTTCCAGGAGGTTGAAAGGAAATTTGTCTTCAAGACCAAGGGCTTGTATACACTTAAAATGCTATAGCAGCACAGCTGTATATTTTTTGCTGATAAAATCTTTAATAAAGACTGAGGGCCTTGTTGTCATTGACACACAGGTTATGTCTATACTGCAATCTCAGGGGGTGACTGCAGCTTGCTTTAAACTATATTGGAGCAGTGAAGCCACAGCAGCTCCTGCTTCAGCATGAACTAATCTGGTGAGTAATTACCTAGCTCTATACTGCCCACACTACAGAATGTGCTGTTGCTCCAGGACCCAACCTAGCTACATTGAAGCTAGCCCAGGTATGTCTACTCAAGCTGCGATTGCATTATATGCATATCCTGAGTTTGCTCAACCATCCTTCAGCAGATATTATGTAAATAAGGCCCTTGTATACTGCTAGAGTGGTATAAAGGGGCCTTAGTACAAATGACAAACTGGTGCTTAATGGAACAAACTAGCAGGAAGAGAAGCGACTGATTTCAAGGAGAATGGAGCTCCACACTTTATGGCCCTCTACAGCTGAAGGCAGGTTCACCCACTGACATGAAGCAAACTGCTAAAGTCCCTGAAAGCCCCATGATGTCTCAGTGCAGATTGCCATCAGGACACATTAAAGAAGAGGTCTCCAGTATAGCCAAGGTTTGCATATATTATTAAAATAAAATGAGACAACAATTAATTTCTCTTCAATTATTCCACTACATAACTTTGTCAGTCAATTAGTATGAATAAATAAATATAGTTCTTGAATTATTAATCTGCAAATAGGAGAGAAATTTGCATTTAATTTTCTACTGTTCTTCCTCTTTCCCTTTGCTTGAAGGTTTGATTCAGATGGTTCCTTGGAAGTATTTTTATATAATCTTAACTGTTTCCAAGCTTCTAATTCTTCTTTATAAAATGCTTACAAAAATAATACACCTTTAATTTTCGGAAGCTCTTTTATTCTGAGACATGAAGGTCGAGATTATCCTCTGGTGTCACTCCACTGAAGAGCATGGAAGCTCAGCACTTTTGGATATCAGGCCACTTATTTAGCTGCTTAAATACGGATGTAGGCTCCCATTTAAATCTTGGCCTTAATCTTTTCCTCCATGAGCTATAGAAGAGTAAACCATGTCTGATTAGTCTACCAAGTAATCCCTCTCTTTTTGTAGAGCACTCAGAAACGAGCATTAGTTAGGGCTAGAACATCTCATGCTTGTATCTCAGAGTTTAGATACATGGGGCAGAGACTGATAGTCAACTATTCTAGTCAAGAAAGAGAAGTATGCTAAACCCATAGCAGCTCTTTGACTTTAGACCCCGAAACTAAACCACCCCTCGCAAGTTCTGAAATAAACATGCTATTAGCAAAGATATTACTTCCTACTGACATTCCTTTAAAATTCTCACTGTTAGACATGACTAAAAGGAGACCTCATCTGTCTTTTAGCCCATTTCCTGTTGATGCCCTGCTAGGTGACAGATAACAGTATCTTACAATTCTTCTCTTCTATGGTCACCGTTTCCTAGTAGAAATAAATATAGTTTATTCTCTTCTATGGTCACTATTCCTAGCAGAAACAGCTCATTATCATCATTAACTTCCCTATGTACCAAACCTTTCATATATGAAAGAGGAGCTGCAGTGTCCGTTCCAAAGGCCAGCTGTTATATTCTATTCTATGGAAGTTTTATACCTCACTCATCCCCAGAGAGCTTTCCAATAGTTCATTAAGCAACATGGCTATACATCAGTCACTTATTGTTAGTTCTCTCATCCTCTCCCTGGAAGGAAAAGTGTGTGCAGTGGAGTGTCTTGCTTTGACAGGATGCATGTGAGTATGTTTTAATATCAATATATTTGTTGCTAAGTAAGAGAAGGCAAGCTCAAAGATCTTGCACCCTGTACTTGGAGCAGAAAGTGGTGGGGTTGGTGATGGGCCGTAGCTCCTGGGGGAGTTCAACTGATAGGCTCAGATCAGCCCAGAGAAAGTTCTGACTCCCACACAGACAAGCTTTACTCTTACTGTTGATAGGTTTCAGAGTAGCAGCCGGGTTAGTCTGTGTCCACAAAAAGAAAAGGAGTACTTGTGGCACTTTAGAGACTAACAAATTTATTTGAGCATAAGCTTTTGTGAGCTACAGCTCACTTCATCGGATGCATGCAGTGGAAAACACAATGGGGAGATTTTATATACACAGAGAACATGAAACAATGGGTGTTACCATACACACTGTAACAAGAATGATCAGGTAAGGTGAGCTATTACCAGGAGGAGAGCAGGGGAGGGAGGTAACCTTTTGTACTGATAATCAAGGTGGGCCATTTCCAGCAGTTGACAAGAACGTGAGAGGAACGGTGGGGGAGGGAAATAAACATGGGGAAATAATTTTACTTTGTGAAATGACACAGCCACTCCCAGTCTTTATCCAAGCCTAAGTTAATTGTATCCACTTTGCAAATTAATTCCAACAAGAGACTGCTGAATTGGAATTAATTTGCAAACTGGATACAATTAACTTAGGCTTGAATAAAGACTGGGAGTGGATGTGTCATTACACAAAGCAAAACTATTTCCCCATATTTATTTCCCTCCCCCACCCCCCACTGTTCCTCTCATGTTCTTGTCAACTGCTGGAAACGGCCCACCTTAATTATCATGACAAAAGGCCCCCCCCGCCCCACTCTCCTGCTGGTAATAGCTCATCTTACCTGATCACTCTTGTTACAGTGTGTATGGTAACACCCATTGTTTCATGTTCTCTGTGTATATAAAATCTCCCCACTGTATTTTCCACTGCATGCATCTGATGAAGTGAGCTGTAGCTCACGAAAGCTTATGCTCAAATAAATTGGTTAGTCTCTAAGCTGCCACAAGTCCTCCTTTTCTTCTTACTGTTGAGAGTGGCATTGTGCCAGAGGAGCGCAGTTTTCAACCATTGTCTTTGTCCTGCAGTTTTAGACGGTCTTTAGACACAATGGGCCAAAGTTTAAATAACAATAACTTGGATTTAACACCCTGTTGATGATCCAACAGCTGCATACAAATGAAGCAACAGGCACAAATTTATAAGCCAATCAGGAGCACAGCACCAGGAAACATCAGAACAATTCTGACTCTCCTCAGACTTCAAGCTCTTCCCTGCAGGTGGAAATGTGGGGCCTGATGTCATTTCACTGTAAATCAAGAGTTACTTCACTGTGTAAAACTAGAGTTAGTGAGATCAGAATCAGGCCTTTCATATCTGCAATGTCAGGATCACTTAGTTACCAGCTATGCAGCTTCTTTAATTTCCAGTTTTCTCCTAGCCCACCCTGGCTGTCTTACTAGCGCTCGGTTTCCTCTACCAGCAGTTTCTTCTGCTATAAGGCCCCAGGCTTCTCCACTGCCTAAAAACCTTAGCAATCTTTACTCTGCTTGCTCAGGGTCTATCCTGGGCCTCCGTGCCTGGAGATCTTTGTATTTCCTCCCTTCCCTTCTAGCTTCCTGCTGCTGTTTTTATGAGTCAGCCCCTCCTCAGTCAGTTAATTGTCCCACACTCCTCTGAGGTGTGGCAGGCAGGACTAATAAAACAGGGCTGGCCAGCTTTAAGCCTCTGGCCCTCAAAGGGGCAGGCCACACATTTACAGGGCTGTAGGAATATTGTTATGTATGTAAGGATGAAAGCTGAATGTAATGTTTAGAGGATGATAAATTTCAGTATCCTTAGGGAAGAAAGTATTTTTCCAGCTGGTGTGTGTGAGAGAGAGAGAGAACGCTCACATTTGAGGTCAAGCACTAAGTCTGCTTGGAAGAACTAAAGAACACTTAATATTTGTTATAATGATGTTGAAACTTTGTATTATTTCTTCTAACAAATTGTGAAATAGGTTTCCTTTTCCTTGAATGTGGCAAGCTCTAAAAGGAAGAAAATCACACAAATTGAAGTTGTGACATTTTTGTATGATTTTCAATTTCGTCGGCGCTGAGAGAAAGAAACAGAGCTGATTGCTTCCATCAAGGTATTATTAGGGTAAGAGTTCAGAAGACTTTTGAATCCTTGCTTTTTTTAAAAAAGCCTGTGTGAAAAATAACAAAAGTAATCTCTTCATTAGCAAGCTGGAGTTAAAGTGCTCAGTAGAGTTGGAGAAATGAAGCACACGTAGATTTACACAATGACTTCTGCTGTTCTTATTTATCATTTGAAAATCACCCCCTTTCCCTTGAGAAAATATATATATATATATATATATATATATATATATATATATAGACCACTGCAGAGAGATGCTTCATAGCAAGGAGGAATCAGAAGTTTGAAATTGACAGTATTCTGCCAGGTAACCTTTTGAAAAATGGAAGGAATAAAAAAACCCTGTTTGACAAATACTAGATGTTTACGGCTAAGAAGGTTTTCCTGTCCCATTTATGCTGCATGTCCTTTTGTTCCCGGTGGGTGGAGGGAACTAATGTGTCACAGGTGGCTTGAAGCACTGAAACAGTCCTGGCTCCAGGAGGATATTGACTTGGAGACTGTCCTGGTGGCTGAAAAAACTACAAATGTGCTGTGCATGAACCCCAAATGATGGGGCAGCTCTGAAAAGTAACAGATAGCAGGGAGGAAAGCAAAGAGAGGAGCAGAAGAAAAGTGAAGGGCAGAGGGAGATAGCCTTCTCTTGCCCTCACTGTTTTTCTCTTCTCTGGCTAAGTGGCAAAGAACAAGGTGAGAGAGAACAAGAGAGTTGGATAAAGGGAAAAGGAAAGCTAGGAGGGAAAGGCTTGAGAAGGAAAGCGTCTAACCTATGGAGGGCTGGAGATAGATAGGTCAGCAAGGTAAAGAGGCAAACAGAGAAGCAGTAAATAAAGTCACAAAAAGTAATAAAGGTGGGAGGGGAAGGAGAAGGTGGAAGGTAAGAACAAAAGAGAATGCAAGGGAGGGATTCCTAGCATTTCTGACTAGCCAACAAATGGGGCAAACTTATTGCAGGTTAGTTTGCAATACTCTTCTATGTCTGTAATGGGACCATTTATGTGTGTAATAAAGAAACAAAAGTGAATATTTTGTTTGTGATTTGGTGAGAGCCAATAGTTGTGTGTTTGCTGAAAGATCCCAAACTGTAAGTTTGCTATTAAATCAGATCTTTACAAATGACAAGAGCTTCAACAAGGATATCCAGATAGGTGGCTAATAATGGTGTTGAGGAAAAGATAGGGAAAAACTGCCACATAAAGTGGAACAAAATATAAAGTGATGTGATGCTTTTTAGGTCAGCTTTGATTTTTTTTTTTATTTACCTTTTGCACCATTTTGGGTTTCTTTACATATCTTATGCTTATATCTAATGTACTTTCCTAAAAATTAAATCTGAATCCTTCTTTAAAGGTCGCTTGTATAGAGAGAGCATTCCAGTACCATGACCTTTTCCCTTTGTTATTGAGTCAGAATGTAAATCCTACATGAAACTGAAAATAATTATCAGATTTCTTTCTTTGTCATTGTACATGATCTAAATAACAAGAGATACTTACAAACCATATGAAGTGTGTGAACTCTCAAAGTGAATGCTGTTACCTAGAAGATATTTTATTTAAAGAAGGAGAAGCAGGTTACCTATCTGTAAAAATGGGCCAAATTCATCCCTAGAGTATCCTGTTGACTTCAGCAGAGTTATACACCAGGTATAGATATGGCCCATTAACAACAGGCTAAATACAAACAAGAATTCTTGGCTGCTTTAACTTAAATGCAGATCTTGAATTGAGAGGGCATTGCTAGTTATTTCATACACTCACTTCTCATTGTTGCCAGTTGAAAAGTAGATAAGTTTAAAAAAAAATTGAGGCATATTTTTTTTTCCAGTTTTTTCCCATGGTTTTTCTGAAATCAGTATTCAGCGTCTAAATATTTTGAGGCTATTTAATAAAATGCAAAAATGAGTAGGCTTCTATATGTGTAAGTCCAAAAAGAACCATTGAAAATAAAGATCATCTTTCCCAAAGGAGGAAATTGTATTATTTACACAAAAGCAAAATTTAAAAAACTGAAAAAACTAAAAATGTGAATAAAATCAAAACTAAAATTTTCTGATCGGGATCTTGCGGCTCTGATAACCTAAAATTTCACTGACCATACCTGCACTGTGAGGCCTTGTTTACTTATGGTTGATCTGTACTCGAACAACTTCTTCAGAGTATTGCACAGAAACTTCTTTTATTTTCACATTCTCTTTCCCTCTCTCCTTACTTTGAGTTTGTTTTAAATAGACAAGCTTCAGTAGCCAAGGCCAGGGGAATACATGAAGGAGGACAGCAGTCCGGCAACATTTAATGATCTCTGGTAGTGGTAGGGTCTTATTTGGTGGATTAAAATTGATTCCTTTTTATATTGGCATACAAATGGCTGATCTATGTGCCTTGGCCTGGTGAAATAGGAAGCTGTGGTGCCAACAGGGGAGGACATGAAGGCAGCAGATTTAAAGGATTGAGAAACAGCAGCAGTGGCAACACAGGCTAGACTATGAATAGCCAATTCTCCAGCTGTGTTCTATGATCAACCATTTCCTGAGCCGCTCATGTGAATTGAAGATGCTTATTTTTTGCTGAATTCGTTATAAAAATTCCTGGGTCTCCATCATGCTAGTCAGCTGCATATTACTATGACTAGCATATGCATGATGTTTTCCTTCCTCTACCCCAGTGGTTCCCAAACTTGTTCCACCGCTTGTGCAGGGAAAGCCCCTGCTGGCCCGGTTTGTTTACCTGCCGCGTCCGCAGGTTTGGCTGATTGCAGCTCTCAGTGGCCGCGGTTCGCTGCTCCAGGCCAATGGGAGCTGCTGGAAGTGGTGTGGGCCAGGGGACATACTGGCCGCTGCTTCCAGCAGCTCTCATTGGCCTGAGGCAGCAAACCGCGGCCACTGAGAGCTGCAATCGGCCAAACCTGCGGTCGCGGCAGGTAAACAAACCAGCCCGGCCCAGCCAGGGGCTTTCCCTGCACAAGTGGTGGAACAAGTTTGGGAACCATTGTCCTACACCTTATCCCTGGAAAATCTCTTCTTCTCACATGTGTATACTAAGGAGCCTCAACTTCTCCTCTCCATACCTGGTCTATTTTCTTCTGTTCAGTTTTGCATTTCTCTCTGCCCCTCTGATGTCATCCTGATGTCTCCTGGATGTCTCATCATCTCAAACTCAACACAACTAAAACTGAGCTACTAAGCTCCTAAACTCTTTTCTACTTCCATTGCCCATCATGAAAGGAAACACCTCCATCACTGAATCCTGCCCACTCTTTTTTCATAACATCTCTAGTGTTCTAAAAGTCTTTTCCTCTCTGTGCCTGCAACTACTTTAGTTCACACCCTAATCACCCCTTTTTTGACTCCTCCCTGTGGAGTCTCCTCCCTCTCACCTAAGACAGTCATCAATGCCCAGGTGTGAGGCATATGTTTTGGGGTTTTTTGCATGACCTCCTTACATAATGAGGGTGGAACATCAACTCTCTGTTCTTGAAATATGATTCTATCCTGCACACAGCTCATCTTTAATTTGAAAATATGGTTGTGCTCCTAGTGGTATTTTTGTCTTCTGGCCACCCTACTAGTATTGCTTTCTTGACTGCCTGTATTTGGACATCTTTTCCTGTAGCCTCTTTGATTTCCATCCACTTTGCTGTTGAAACTGGGAGACAGCACAGCAAGTTAATGGATTTAATGTCCTGATCCCCTTACCCCATCTCGCTGATGCTGGATATATTTGCCCTGCTCAGGCTGTCAGGTAACACCAGTAATTGTCCTGGACTTTAGCTGAATTCTGCCTTGCAGTGCTGGAGACGCATCAACATGTGATGCAATGTCTTTGGAGCACTAAGAAGGGGTTTGCCATGATTGTTTCTATGGGGTTGTGTCCTGATTGCACTATTAGTAGGTAGCCAGAGATGTACTGGTGGAATTGCTCCACTCCAAATACCACAAACAAAAACTCCTTCTCCCCTCCCCGATTTGGGTATACCCCTGTTCAGCTTCTGACAGGGCTCTGCTGGCATAAGTGACCAGCTGCTCCTGCAAAACAGCTACACCCAATCCTTTCTCTGGTGTATCACATTGGAGTGTCGGTGGATCTCCTTGCCTGGTAGTGCTTCAGGACAGGGGGATCCATTGTCAAATACTAGCTGCTGGTGATCTACGCAGTCTGACTCAACATTCTGCCTTGTAAGATGGTGTATGGGTTCCACTACAGCAGCCAGGTGTGGACAGAAATTGGACCAAAAATAGATCATTTCTATGAAGTACTGTACCCCTTTCACATCTACTGGAGCTAGCATGTTTCTGACTGCCTTGATTTTGTTGAAATCCGCTTTCAGTCTCCTCAGGCTGTCTGAGTTGCATTTTTTCTGGATTGAGTTTTATGTTCTTGCCCCTGCATCACTGTAGGAAAGATTGTCATTTTCTTTCATTGTGTCATTCAGCTTCTGTATCATTGATCTCTTCACCTACAATGTGGATATCATCTGCAATTATTCTATTCCCTAGAACACCTCTGGTGCTGGGCTTATGCCCATTGGCATGCACAGCCATGTGTAATGACCAATTGATGCTGCAAACGTTGTCAGCATGCTGAACTCTTCATCCAGGCTTATGTGCCAAAACCTGTTCCTCACATCACAGACTGTGGAAATTCTGGCTTTGGAAAGTTCTGGCTACATGTCATCAACTGGGGCCGTGGATAGTGGTATCTTTCCAATGCCTAGTTCAGTAGCTTTGGGACTATGCAAATGTGTAATTTACCTGATGGCTTCTTTACCACCATCATGCTGCTTATCCAGGTGCTCTGCAGGTGTTATGATATCTGTGTTCTGCAGACTTTTCAGCTCTTTGCATACTGGATTACACAGTGCCACTGGAATTTTCCTTTGTGGAAAGCACACAGTTCTACTGTGGGGTCTACTTCCAGTCAGTTTTCCTCTGAGTCATCTGTTGCCTTTGTAAACATCCCACATATGCTTTTAAAATTGTCTCCATACTCCCTGGGGCTTCCCCTTTTTGCTTCTTGCCCTGAAGCTATAATATTCTGATGCTGCACCCTAATAAAATCCAGAGTTTGTATAGCTGTTTTCCTCGAGAGGTCAGTGGTGCTTACCATTCACCACCACTAGCTTCAGTTGGTACTGTCTGTTGTTTCGGGGGGGGGGAGGGGTTGGTATTGCACGGGATATTTCCATATTAACATAGTTGAATGCACAGAGGTTGGTATTGTCCCTTGTTGCTTTCTTGTCCTGACAGCCTGTACCTGATATGCTCTCCTACTCATGGAGAGAGTTGTGATGTGATCACTGCCGTCTGTTGTGCTAGTCCCTTCTTGTGCAAGTCTAAGTGAATCTTTTTCAGAACTTTTTATGCTCTTGCACACACTGCTAAAATGGTTCAACTTTGCAACTTCAATTCTTTGCAATCCTGCCCTAGTGTGGGTCATGTCTTTATCCGCTCATGCAATCTCCCACGGTAAATGCATCTTGCTATGGATATGGAACCCTAACCACCTGCTGTCTTTTGCTATTGTGTCACTGAATGTGGTTTTGGGGTGTTGTGTCTCCTAGGGCTTCCATCTTTTATCTTGAGGCTTTCCTCACACACCCCATATCTAAGTAGCTGTCTAATATGTGATTACCTTCCTGGAGCAGCCACTCCCACAGGTGGTGACCCTAAGTGCTGCAGACTATCCTGTCCTGAATCAGGGAGTCTGTCAAGTCCCCAAAATGACATGTAGAAGCCAGCGTGAGCAACACAGGGGTCTATCCCCTCCTCTTCATATTGGTCTCTAGTGAAAAACCTGAGTTGCTCCACAGTTTCATTCTGCTTTGGGGAGCAATAGGTCTCCAGGGCTCCTAGGACTGCTGTGAGGCAGTGCTGAGCTTCAGAAAGGTGCAGACTTCTCTGCCTTGTTCCCCAGTAAGGTAAAATAATAAATGTACTTTTCTACTGTCATCATCCTCCCGCATGGCCAGATCTGTTTACTGTTCAAATATCTCCCTCCTAGGGTGACCAGATGTCCCGATTTTATAGGGACAGCCCCAATTTTAGGGTCTTTCTTATATAGGCTCCTATTACCTCCCCCCACACCCCATCCCGATTTTTCACACTTGCTGTCTGGTCACCCTACTCCCTACACTGGGTCCATCATGGATCCATCGTTATGCTTGTGTCTGCAATGTAGGGCTCTGGGCAATCTAGGGCTCTGGGGGGCTCCAGACTGAGTTTCATGGCTCACACTGCCAGCTGATGCCCTTCAGAGAGCTCCGAGACTCTACCATGGTTCATTAGCGCATAGTGAAGCTGAAAACAGGTTAAGTTGAACAAATGGAACTTTATTAAACTCTGTGCACTGCTCCGTCAATGTGGTTGAGCTGTTTCCAGACTAACACTATCCTGGTTTTTCCATGTCCCTTCAATAACAGTTCTTCCAGGGAACGTGGGCCCTCTGACTCCAATTCCACTGATCCTGGAACACCTCTCACCCTCCTGCAATGATACCAGCCTCTATATCTCCTTTAGCTCCTTCTCATACAATCATCTCTTCATTTTTTTTTCCATGCTACCCTACATGCCTGGAACATATTTGCCAAGCTTCCACCCACACTTCACTGCAGTCCTTTCTAAAGACTCACTTTACCATGGAGCCCATAAGAAGTGAACTAATTAATATATTCATTTTTTAAAAAATGCTTTAACTGCTCTCTGGGGTCCCAATGCAGCAGAGTACTTAAACATATACATAGCTGTAAGTACATGAATCATCCCAATGAAATTAATGGTCTTGGGTTTTGACCATTGAAGTCAATGGGACTAGTAGTATTCTGAAAGCTATGCCCAAATGGATTGGGATTTATGATATACACTAACTTCAGTCTTCACAAGGTCTTATTTATGTAGCTCTATGCATCCCTACCTTGTTCTTCCCTTTTGTCCATTTGTGCCTTCTCTTATCCAAATTCTAAGATTTTTTTTAAAGCCCCGTGGGGCAGGAACTTGATTGCATATCTACCCTATGAAGTACCTAGCACACTTTTGGGTGTTGTGCAAATAATAATAATAAAAATGTCAACAGCCCTTTATCCTGATGTGGCACTGAAAAGGTTTTGAAATCTCAACATTTTTATGGGACAGGAAAATTGTTTCTAGTATGAGTATAATACAGAATATTTGCTAGTGAGTGAATGTGTTTCTTGCTTTTAACACTGAACATTACAAGTATGGAATACTTGTGGCACCTTAGAGCCTAACAAATTTATTTGAGCATAAGCTTTCGTGAGCTACAGCTCACTTCATCGGATGCAAGACTAACACGGCTGCTACTCTGAAACCTGTCATTACAAATATGGAGACTAAATCACTTTGTGTCAGGATGATATGAGTAAACTGAAGGTCACTTTGAGCATACTTTAGCATGCCTTGTAGGCACTACTGATAAGGAAAAAGACAAAAGGACAAAGACAAAATTAACTTTTAATTTCCCACCAAAGCTACAACTGACAGAAATAGGGATATGAGTGGAAGCTCATGGAACATATAGTACAGGATCATATATTAAACATCTTATCTGATTTAGCTCATCATAGATACTAGCCATGTAACTATATAATTATATATATACACCCTAGTACATAGCACTGATAAATGTTAGTGACACATTCTCATATTTAGTTTCAATCCAAAATCTTTCTATCCTAAATTAGATGAACAAATCAGATATATTAATCTTCTTTTGAGAATGCTTCAGTAATTACTTACAAAGTTATTTACATGCTAAGATAAGGCATTACTTAACATAAAGAGTGCAACTTTCTCCTCCTCAAAGTGCCATAACGTGCCATATCTTATATAGTAATGTTGTTTTGCTGTTCTGTAGGATCACCAGATATATTACTGAAGAAGAACTTGATTTTCTTATCTGATTTATTTTATGGAACTAGATAAAACGCAGCTAGTGTGTGGTATACAGACAGCCTGATACGGGTACGGTATATGCTATTTTACAAGCAATAAAACAAAATAATGTGATGGCATACACAGAGTACCTCCATCCCTTAGGTGCATTGTGAGACAGAGGTCAAATGACAAGTGCTTTTGACCACCCACATAGTTTCAGTCTCTAACATCTAGCGTAATAGGATCCTGGTCCAGGGCTAGGGTTCCTACGTGCTATGATATTGTTACTACAACCATATCTGTGCCTTTTAAAATGCAGTATTGGTTAATTAAATGTTATATTTTTTAAAAAATTACCAATGCACCCCCACACTGGGGATTATATTAGTGTCAGAAACTTTATCAACAAGTCAAATTCTTCCTTCCAAATGCATATTGTATGTGTCTAAGAACAGACTTAAAGAAATGCTTTAATTGCATAATCACTGCAAATGACATTGACATTACCTGTAGAAATAGAAAACAAGTTCCTAAAAAACTTTCCACGCTCAAAATCAACATGAATATTTGCCTCTGGTCCTCAGGGGACACTCAAGTGTAAGAATCTGGAAAGCTATAGGAAGCGACTTCATTTGTCAAAAAGCTTTTTAAAGAAAATGTTTGTGTCTGAATGGATAGCTCTGGAGAATGAAGCATTTTGTCTATCCACTAAATGGATAACATGCAGGAAGAGGCAATGCAAGTCTTTCCTGGCCTTCAACCTTGACCTGGAGGTCTGGTAACACTTTTAAGCGTCAGAGGGTCATTCTGCATGCTTATTCAGTTCTTGGCCTCTCTGTTGAGACTACCAGCAGGATACCAGCTGTAATGGTTTTTGTGATGTCGACTACGAAATGGCCTGAGGCTACCAACGCATTACACACTTCAGGCCCCTGAACAGCAACGAGATGGTGACAAACTCTGGACACCATATACGTGAAGGATGTCAAATTATTGACTGGCTGTGAGCCAGGTGGTTTCCCTGAGTTTTATGTTCTTAATTGATGAATTATCCAAGAATGTAAAACTGTCCATGCAGAAAGTAGCATTTATCTGTTTAAACCTTAATGCAAATGGTATGTAGGCATCTCAAAGTACCTTTAATACATAAGCCAGTGTTAAATATTCTTATTGCAAAGGTGGTTAAAAATGCATTTTTACTGAATTATCAAGATGAGTCCTTGATATAAAAAGAAAAGGAGTACTTGTGGCACCTTAGAGACTAACAAATTTATTAGAGCATAAGCTTTCGTGAGCTACAGCTCACTTCATCGGATGCATTCGATGAAGTGAGCTGCAGCTCACGAAAGCTTATGCTCTAATAAATTTGTTAGTCTCTAAGGTGCCACCGGTACTCCTTTTCTTTTTGTTCTAATCATATAATAGTTGGAAGTTGCTTATTACAATATTGCATGCCAATATGTGACTCTATTTTATAGTGTATTCTACAAATCAGATGTTGCTCTTGAGCAAAACTTATCAAAACATGGGAGAAAAAATCCCCTCCCCCCAAAAAAAATTGCCATTTGAAATTTCAATTAAAAGATTTCCCAGCTACCTTTTACACATGAAGAACTGCAACACATGAAAATTGGCAAGAACTGAATATACAAAGTACGAGGCAATATGTGCTTCCCATGTTAAAGATCAGATCAAGCCCTTAGTGTTAAACCACTTCTTATAACAACTCATAATTTTTTTTTATGTCACTTGGCCATGATTTTTATACAACCTCCAGAATGCTGTAAGTTAGCTGTTAAATATAACACTGCTGTAAAATTACTGTTGGAAATAAGTGATTTTTAGCATGGTGTTTGAGAAATAATATAATTCCTTAGCAGATGTTTGAAACTGCTTTTCAGCATTGTGTGTCAATAGGCCAAGCTAACAATGGGAATTACTTAAGTGGAAGAGTAACTACCATCATGCATTTAATCTATGTCTTAATGCCATTGTTTTCTCTCTTTCTCCAAGAAAAGTGCCTTGCAGGATGCACCTGTATAATTAATTTTCATGGAAATGAAACTTTTTAAGAGTTTTTTCCTGCTGTGTAAACATTAGAGTTGCCTCAAGAGATGAGGCTGAATTCTGATATAAATGGTTTACCTTTCCTGACCTCTGGGTGGGGGAAATGAGGGTCAAATTGGAATTTAGTTCTTCTTCCCCCCTCCCTTTCCTTACTTTCTTCAGTAATCCTGAAGGTGCATGTCTTAGTTATGAGCTCAATCAGCCCTTAAAGACACAGTATTCCATTGGCTGGTGTGGACAGGAAATAGAGTCATCGGTCTGTTACCTCCTTTTGGGGTATTTTGTGCCACCCAGTCCTAGGTGTGTGTGAAAGAGCAAGAAATTCAACCTTGTGCAGAATCCATGTACGATATAAGTCCCACTTCAGCCCTATACTGAGGTCTTAAGCAGTGCATAGGCCCTGCACTGGTACCTGCAAAGGGTTAAATATCACGTCAGAGTCTTGATTCATCAGCAAAAAGTTTGGCTTCTAAACTATGGCTAAGATTTTGGCCCACACATGCCAAAAGTTTTGAGAAATCTTGGGGAAAAAAATCAGGTACATAAGTTTAATGCAATTCACAAGCAGCTTTGACCTCTCTGACTAGCACTAACTCAGCAGATGACTACAGGTCTGGTTGACCTTGGCAGCAGTACAGGGTCGTATTTTGACATGGCTGAACTGTTCGTGAACAATTTCTCCAGTGCACTGGGTACAAACAGTCTTTTCTTCAGCATCAGGCATGCATGTCTTATCTTTCTACCTATTCTTTTTTTAAAGAACCATAGCTATTGTAAGACATGCAAGGAAAAACCCACTCCCTGTTTATATTGTTTGTTCTCCTGTGCCTCTACTGTTCTATATAAAATACTAATGCTCCATAGATGCTTGTTTTTACTCTCTTTTTTTGGGTTGGTTAGTTTTAAAGGCATCCCCTTCATGTCTCTAGTACTGTACTACAGAATAGAGCATTAGGGCCTGATCCTGTGCTATTGACATGGATGGATGATTTGCAGTTGATTGAACTTAGTGGGAGAAGGATTTTTGTAGTCAACAGAGAATATTAATGCACGCTGCACTTTTAAAACAGCAGTACATCTTTTGGGAGGAGAGATAATAGGGGGGAGAGACGATGGGGTGAATGAGAAAGGAGCCTTTTAATCTTCACAGCAGTAGGACTAGGTTGTTTCCTTGTTTTTTCTCTCAAAGTGCAAAACAGTAGTGAAGGCAGAAGGTTTTCAGGCATCAATATGAAGAGCTGAATCAATTTTCTTTGCATGAATCCAGGCCATATCAGTGCCCTACTCTCCAGCAAAGGCAAAATACCAAGTCAATCGGATGTCAAACATAAATACTTTACCTATTCTGTCAATGGAATGCCAATGATCACATGTAAAACCTGGATTCAAGCCCCATTGTGGAAAGTGATTAATGCTAGGGTGCATATTTTAAAAAAAGATTATTATTTTTAAGGGCAATGCAGTGCGCCACATACACATGAAGACTATATCTGGGGATGAAAGGTTATTAATTTTAAATATTAAAATCAGATCAGAATATGACTCATTGTCTTGCCTATTCTTCCTTTCCTTTCTTTTTCACCCACCTTCCCATTTCACAGATTTTTTGGGGTGAAGCAGATATATTTCAGGTATTAAGCAGCCAAAAAGCATTATATCACAAGGCTTTTTATAACTTTATTGCTCCCTCTTTTGAAGTATTCCCTGATTTTGTCCTTGTTATTATTTTTAAGCTTTATAGCTAATTCCTGTGTCAGAGAGATAAAAAAAAGTGTGTGCTACATGTATTTTAACTGTGCCAATTTAGGCCATGATTTAACAGTGTGTGTAATGTTACTTTTAATAATAATATCTGTGTAAGACATCTATTTGTAGTCTAGAACATTAATCTGACATAAGAAATTAGCCAGTACAATTCTATTAGGATCTCCCTATTAAATTAAATGAAACCACTACGTAATGAATAATGTAATGTACTATGAAGCATAGTGGAAAGCATCCATGTTCTCACAGGTCCTGCAGAACAGGCATTCTGCGCACAATCCCCACTGAAAGCATTGGGAGTCAGGAGTAAGGATTGGAAAATCAGAAAAAGTTCAACAGTTTAATCCAAATTTTTCTAAATTACCCCAAATTTTCTATAATCTCACCAAGCTGCCTCCATTGCCTTGCCTCAGGCTTAAGCTTCTCCCTGACACCTGAGTCTGTCCTCTGCAGCAGTGAAGGGGTATGTGGCTTTCTAGTCCCCCATGATACATTCAAGATCTGGCAGGAAGTCTCCTTGTGCTCTTTTGTGGTTGTGGAAAATCCAGTAGGCCAACTAGCATCTAAATCCCAGATCTCCTGGGGGAATGTGACTGTCTATACAGGGTTACATTACTCCCATTAAGAAAAGTGTATGTATCTCCGAGGCCAGAATTTGGCCTATAGAGTTAACATGAAACTACATCTCTTTATTATTTTCTATAAAACAGTATCTTTGGCTCAGATCCTGCAAAGAGTTACTCACGTGCTTATTTTTACACAGTGGGAGTGATCTCGTTTATTTCAATGGGCAAACAGTGCTTAAATTGAAGTCTTTGCAGGATTGGGGCATTTGTTTGTGTAAACATTTCAAGGCAATAAGTCAGAATGTAGATATAAAATAGATTCAAGTAAATAGCCAGTTACACAATCCGTCTGTGTGGAAAAAAAGAAGGAACAGTTTTACTCATGCTTAAAATGGGGCTTGCAAATACTTCTGCAATCTGGAGATTTTGGAAATTTGGTATTAGGATTTGGTTTAAAATAAATGTCAAGAAAAAGTTTAGTTGATTATAAAAGTTTCTAGGTCTTAACTCACCAGTGCCCAGAACAAATAGAAAACACAGGAGAATGGAATATTTCTATTCAATGTAAGTAATTAAGGGCTAGAATTTTTCAGGAACAGAGACACAACAGGTATGTTGTTGAACACACATGGGGTAGCAAAGGAAGAAGGCAAGGATGATAGTAATAGGAAAACACATTTGACTATGTTAACTGTCTCTTTTGGAGGTGAAATAGGATTTAAGTGGGTTAGTTGTGTTAGGTGAAGATTACATGGCAGAGGTGACCTGGCACCTCATTGTTCATTTCTAACTTTATTAGCTGGACTTTATAGAAACACACTTTCAACCTTCCCTCTTTCCTAATGGCCTTTTTGTGTGTTTCCCTGTTTTTAAATGAGTATAAACTATATTGGTGTGTAAAGCGTGTGGGAAGGGAGTTGTGCTCTGTCAGATTGTGTGAGGCCCATTACAGAATGGCTTCTCTCCTGCTTAGGAGAAGTTCTAATTGGGTAGGGAAATTGAGGTAGTGGATGAGGGAATGGGGGGAGATTTTTCCAAATGGAAAACTTTAAGTGCATAAAGTTTTACAGCTAGCGTATCTGAAGCTTTAAAAAAAAGATCGGGTTTTTTTTTTCTAACATGGATACAAGACTGAGCCTTCTCCATTCCATTACTATAGTTTTTGGCCTGGGTAGCTGCACTGAATTCATTTTGAGTTACACTGGCATAAAACTGTTGTAGAGAAGTGCAGAACTGGGCCTTCTGCCTTTCCCTGTTTCCCTTTGATGCCTTCCCTGCTCCACTGAACTCCATCACCTCTTACATGAGGGAAATCTAAAACCCTCATCAGTGTATTCTTTCCTCCTGTATCCCTCCTATTCTGAGACCGCGGAGCATGTTTCCATGCATCCCTTCCATATATCCCAATTTCCTTAACAGGTAGGCCCGTTACTCAGTTGTGGGAGGGGAGGAACAATAACAGAAAATATGGAAATGGCAGAAGTGCTAAATTACCTTTTTGTTTCAGTTTTCACCAAAAAGGTTAATAGCAATTGGACATATAACATAATGAATGCCAATCAAAATGACATAGGATCAGAGGCTAAAATAGTGAAAGAACAAGTTAAAAATTACTTAGACAAATTAGATGTCTTCAAGTCACCAGGGCCTGATGAAATGCATCCTAGAATACTCAAGCAACTGACTGAGGAGATATCTGAGACGTTAGTGATTATCTTTGAAAAGTCATGGAAGATAGGAGAGATTCCAGAGGACTGGAAAAGGGCAAATACAGTACCAATCTTTAAAAATGGGAATAAGGACAACTCAGTGAATTACAGACCCATCATCTTAACTTCAGTACCCGAAAGATAATGGAACAAATAATTAATCAATTAATTTGAAGACACCTAGAAGATAATAAGGCAATAAGTAACAGTCAGCCTGGATTTGTCAAGAAAAAATCATGCCAAACCAACCTAATAGTGTTCTTTGACAAGGTAACAAGCCTTGTGAATGGCGGGAAGTGGTAGATGTAGTATATCTTGACTTTAGTAAGGTTTTTGATACTGTCTCGGATGACTTCCTCATAAACAAACTAAGGAAATACAACCTATAAGGAGTTACTACAAGGGGGTGCATACCTGGTTGGAAAACTGTTCCCAGAGAGTAGTTATCAGTGGTTCACAGTCAAGCTGAAAGGACATAATGAGTGTGGTCCTGCAGGGATCAATTCTGTGTCTGGTTCTGTTCAATATCTTCATCAATGATTTAGCTAATGGCATAGAGAGTAAACTTAAAAAGTTTGCAGATGATCCACTCTGGGAGGGGTTCAAATGCTTTGGAGAATAGCATTAGAATTCCAAATGATCTAGACCGGTTATCAAAGCCGGTCCGCCGCTTGTGCAAGGAAAGCCCCAAACACACTGGACCGGTTTGTCTACCTGCTGCCGCCCATAGGTTTGGCCGATCGTGGCTCCCACTGGTCGCGGTTCGCTGCTCCAGGCCAATGGGGGCTGCGGGAAGCGGCGCGGGCCAAGGGACATGCTGGCCGCCCTTCCTGCAACCCCCATTGGCCTGGAGCAGCGAACCACGGCCAGTGGAAGCCGTGATTGGCCGAACCTGTGGACGTGGCAGGTAAACAAACCAGTCTGGCGCACCAGGGGATTTCCCTGCACAAGCAGCCGACCGGCTTTGAGTACCACTGATCTAGGCAAACTGGAGAAATGGTCTGATATAAATATAATGAAATTCAATAAGGACAAATGCAAAGTACTACACTTTGGATTGTCCAGTGGTGGGTACAACATTTCAGGAAAGATGTGGACAAATTGAAGAAATTCCAGAGAAGAGCAACAAAAATGAGGGAAGATTGAAAAAACTGAGTTTGTTTAGTCCGGAGAAGAGAAGACTTAGAGGAGACATGATAACAGTTTTCAAGTATATAAAAGGTTTATTATACAAGGAGTAGGGAGGAAAATTGTTCTCCTTAACCTCTGAGAATAGGACAAGAAGCAATCAGCTTAAATTGTAGCAAAAGTGGTTTAAGATGGACATTAAGAAAAACTTAGTCAGGAGGGTTAAGGTCTGGAATAAATTGCCTAGGAAGGTAGTGGAATCTCCATAATGGAGATTTTTAAGAACAGGTTAGACAAACACCTGTCAGGGATGGTCTAGAAAATATTTAGTCCTGCCATGAGTGAAGGGGCTGGAGTAGATGATCTCTTGAGGTCCCTTCCAGTCCAATGATTCTGTGATAACCTGCCTATGTTGCTCCTAGTCTGTTTCCCTGTTCTCCTTACACCCTCATCATACCATTTCCTGGACCCTCGCCTTTTTCTTCTTCGGTTCATGTCCATCAACTCAATAGTGACAATGGGACTGAATGAAATCTTTCTACTGCTTTTTGTCTTGTATCAGCTTCATGGCTTCATTTATCCTTAATCCTTTTTGGTCTGTCAGTCTTGACCATGTATATACAACACATCCTTGGTCTTCCTCTATTTCTAGTTCCTTGTGCTCTGTTACGTGTTGCCATTTATGGTAACCTTTCTGAGTCCATTCTTGACACCTGTCTAAACTGTCACAGTTGTCTTTCTTGAATCTTCTGTAACAGAGTTATTTCTTGATCTAGCTGTTTTCTTTTCACTTCATTTTTTATTTTCTGCAATCTTGAAACATTCAGTATTCCCCTCAGACAGTCGTTTCTGCAGTCAATATTTTTCACTCCTGGACTCCTGCCTTTCTGTATTTCCTACCATGTCCTCTTAGCCCTGTCTCCTCTGACTCCGGTCAGCAGCTCATGTAGCAAAGCCTGGAGTTTTTATATTTTTAATGTTCATATTATACAGATTTTTATACTATAGATTTCTTAGGCCAAGTCTACACAATAGACCTATAGGGTGTGAAAAATCTATATCACTGAGCAACGTAGTTATACCGATCTAACCCCCAGTGTAGACAGCGCTATGTCAATAGGAGAGCTTCTCCTCTTGACGTAGCTACCACTTCTTGGGGAGGTGGGTTAACTATGCTGACAGGAGAAGCTCTCCCATTGGCACAGTAGCATCTTCACTAAAGCGCTACAGTGGTGCCGCTGCACCAGTGCAGCGGTGCCACTGTAGCACTGTATGTGAAGACAAGCCCTTAGTAATCCCCTACTAATTCTGATCTTCCCCCACACCTTCTCCTGGCAAGCACCCCCTTCCAAACAAACAAAATATCAAATGTGCTGAAAGGCACATCTCATAAAGACCAAGAAAACAAACCACATTTAGATTCCAGAGGCCATGCTATACTGGAAATACAAAGAATCAAAAGCAGGGGCATTTTTAAAAAAATGTACTGAGACATTTTTGAAACATTTTAAATTCCTTTCCTGAATTTTCATATTTCCTAGTAGAGTCTACTCACAGGAGCATAACACAGCAGGTCCCAGACTGGTTACGGCCTGTTGGAATCAGAACAATACAATGTTAAATAATAATAAACAATGAGATGTGATACACACAATTCAAAGAGGAATTTTTGAGGGGGAGAGATTAGTTGGAGGGAGGGAGGGAGTGTAATATGGGGCTTGTAATGGGATGCTAACTTCAGTTTTAACTGTGGAATGGATTCTGATGTTCCATTATAGTCCTCTAAAAATCTCTGTCACCTTATCGAGCAAAACTCCCACCGAGTTTTGCTTGATTAACAGCTGTAGACTTTGGCTCAATATCACTGTGATGAGATATGCTACAGCATTTAGGGTCAATCTAGGCAACATTGAACTCCACAGCGGTTGGCCCACAGATGCTCCCCAGCCACAGTGGTTGCTCTCTATTTGGGGAGGCAACTGTCTCCTCGAGCAGCTGCAGAATGTTGCATTAGGCATTCTGAAGGGCAAAAGCGTAGACAGGCAGGCTTATATGGCAATTGAGCTGTTGGGAATGATGGTTAGGCGATTCAATGACCATAACATTTCCCTTCCTTTCAAAAGAGCTGCAGTTTCAATGTCAAGGAGGTTTTGTTGTTGGCTGCTTTGTTTTTTATTTGAGTGGGTTATTGGTTATTGTGGGATTTGTGCATAAAAGTTATATGATATTTTGCACTGGATAAGGCCCTCTGTGCATCTGTCTAGATGACGAAAGAAACTGCTATTTTAAAATTGAGTTAGCTCACAGGATTTCAAACACCCCTTACTAGCTAGTGCAGATGCAGTTTAAACCCATTAAAACGTGATCTGCTAGCATGGTTGTAAAGGTGATATATTGAGTCTATACTAGGTGCTATGGAGTGTTTGAAATAATGTTCCTTTAGACAGATCCAGTGTGTTTCACAATAATTAATACATAGATAACTTTCTAATCACACCATACAATTTAAAATTTTGCCTCAGAAATATGCTGCATCGAAAAGCTATGGTATTAATTCATGATTAAGGCTAAGTTTTAGTCACGGGTATTTTTAGTAAAAGTCACGGACAGGTCATGGACAGTATACAAAAATTCATGGCCTGTGACCTGTCCATGAGTTTTACTATATGCCCCTGACTAAAACTTGCACTGGGGCTGCCCGGGGGTGCCATAGGTGCTGAGGGAAGGGCAGCTCGGGTGCTGGGGCGGGGGGGGGGCAGGCAGCAGCGTGCAGCCTAGGACCCCCACTGGTACACGGGGGGGGTCAGGCAACGATGTGTGGCCCAGGACCCCCACTGGTGTGGGGAGGGGGGCGTTGGTGGGGCCAGCAGGCTCCCTGCCTATTTCCATACCTCCCCGCCAGCCACAGCAGAGTTTGGGTGTGGGAGTGGTGAGGAGGTTGGGACATGGGATGGGGTGAGATGGGCTCTGGACGGCGCTTCTCTGAGAGGCTCCCCGGAAGTGGCGACATCCCCCTCACTCAGCTCTGAGGCAGAGACGTGGTCAGGCAGCTCTGCATGCTGCCTCTGCCCAGAACACTGGCTTCACAACTCACATTGGCTGTGAACCATGGCCAATGGGAGCTGCAGGGTCAGTGCCTGCTGGTGGAAGCAGTGCACAGAGCTACCTGGCCATGCCTCTACCTATGAGCTAAGTGAGGGGGATGTCACTGCTTCCAGGTGTCCTCCAGGTAAGTGTTGCCCAGAGCCCGCCTCACCCCATCACATGCCCCAACCCCCTGCCCCCTCCCACACCCAAACTCTGCTGCTGGGGGAAGGGGGTGCAGTGGTCTGAGACTGCCCCAGCAGTGGCTAGTGTGACTGCCGTAGGGGCTGCCTGAGCTGCCCCTGACCCAGGTGCACTGGCCGCTGCAAAAGTCACTGAAGTCACGGAATGTCACAGAATCCATGACTTTTGGGACCTCCGTGACAAACTCGAAGCATTATTCATGATATTATTATCATGCACAACAGTCAGTTGGTATTATGCAGGACATATTCTGTGGTCAGTTGGTCTTTTAAAAGTGTAAATACTGGATGCACTTCCATAATGAGCCCCAGCCATCTTTGTTTGCACAGGAACTCATGAAACATTTCTTTGTCCTGAAAAATCAAAGCAGAGTTTTTGTTCATGCAAAAAAGCAGTTATGGCAATGAACTATGATAAAAAACAACCCCACAGCTCCTACCTAGGCTCTGAATTTCAACAAAAAGTAAGTTTTAAATTCATCTTATTAATGACGTGTACATGTAAGCTTCATGTTTTTTTAAAGAAGCGGTACAATTTATGAATTGGCTGTAAACTAGCATTGTGGTTTAACTGAAGGCAGGTTGGGAAGACAGGCTGAGACATCCTATGTAATGCTTTTTCTGTATCTTAAATGCTGTTCTGTATCAGCGTGAAATAGTTTATGCAAAAAAATGCAAACAACATATTTGCACATTTTTTTTTGCTGGTATGCCATTGTAATCTGTTATACATGCATTGCAGGCCAGATCCTGAAGTCCTTGTGCAATGTTACCACAGTCCAAACTCCCATTGACTTCATCAACATTAGCATAGCATGGCCGAAGACTTCAGAAGTTAGCCCAGTAGAGAAGAATGGTGGTAGGATATGCAGGTCTGGTTCAGACTATGTTGCCAAACTTGTATCTTCTCAGAAGCCTTGGGGTTCTGTCTACCTAACCATGGTCAGGATGAAATGCTACAGTGATGTTTACTGTTTATGTTCTAGTGTCACATTTAGCAATGAATGAGCTCCTTCATGCTGACTGAAATCTCTGAGGGAATAATAATTTTATCCCCTCCGGTGGAATTTGGATCCCTTTATTATCGTCCTGACTAGAGGACATTGCAGATTCCCTCACCTCCTGTTTAAAATCCATTATTGCCCTCTCTTCCTCCTCAGATACAGGCACCAAAACATTTCCTGTCCCCTCACCTTCTCTCCTACCATCAGAGCAATTTGTGGGGTTTAGGGGTGGAGTGGCTAAGGTGGGACACTGAATGTTAGGACTTAAAGCAGTGGCTAGGATGCAAACAAGTGGATTTCTTGGGGTTAGGGAGGCACACACATTGGTTTGATGCAATGCTGGATTGAAGGGAAAGAACAAAGTTGTAGGAAATATCAGAGGGGTTTTTGTTTTGTTTATTCAATTACAAGTGTCTTAGAATATAATGGGTCAAATTAATTTTTTAAGTCATTGGAATTGCACCAGTGCTGAACTTTGCATCAACTATTTCCAGTCTGGATGGTGACTTTTAAAAGACGTGAATTTCTTTCCTTCTTGGAATCTGTGCTAAAAATGTACAAGGGCCCTCCCTTCCTCTATCTATCTATAATTATAGACCTGTATCCCAGATATAGTTGGCAAAAATCAAGTGTAAAGAGAGTCTGTTGGTGTAAGTACATCTTCTTTTGGCTCTCTCAGGATGTATGTTACAAAAACTTAGGCTAGATCAACACTAGAAAAGGTTTGCTGGCATAGTCATACCAGTAAACCTTCCTATCAGAGAGCAGTTTATACTGACAAAAAATGTGTTTACTGGTGTAGCTTATACCAATTTGGTATAAGCAAAATAAGGCATATGGCAAAAGTATTTTTATGCTGGTATAACCACATCTACACTAGGGTTAGAAATGTCACCAAATTTAAACACCCACAAATTACATTACTTTACTGGCATGCAGTGCAGTTGTAGTCATGTCAGTCCCAGGATACTAGAGAGACAAAGTGGGTAAGGTAATATCTTTTTTTGGACCAACTTCTGTTGGTGAGAGAGACAGTACTGGCAAATGTTTCTAGAGCAGGTGTCCCCAAACTGAGTGGCACAGTTCATAAAAATGAACCTTTTATTTACAGAAAAATGTTGTCAAATTTTTTTCAACCAGCATTAGTTCTGAATACACAGAGATGCAAGATTTCTTCCTATATAATCTGTTTCAGCTACTTATATTAATATGATGTTGGGATAGCATTAAGAATTCCTTACTTTTGAAATTCATCCCTTACAGAAGGATGGCAAAAGTCCTGGATACCACATAAGTCCTTAATATAGGAGAATTATGTGGGACTTAAGCAATGCATATATCTTAGAGCCCCTGTGCAGGGTTGAATTTCACTCTATATGAATGTTCATTGGTATTAATTGATGTATAAAACTTAAACTGAAAAAACTAAATTGCATCTCAGGTAGTAATTGTCCAGCAATTTCTTCTTTGTTTAGAAAATAACTTGCCAGTTATCATGGATTGTTTCTAAATGTTGAACCCAATCAAATATTTGTGCAAATCACATTAGCCCCATAGACTTTAACATTTGCTCATTTACTTCAGATGAGGATTTTGACCCATTGTTGTCTAAAGACAAACCTTGTTATAAATGAATATTTAAAATACATGACATTTTAGTAGGTGATGATTTAGAGCAGCAGAGGGATATATATATCTTCAGTTGGATAACTTCATTAATTTAAAATTAAAACTATAGCATGTGTACTAAATTTTTTTGTGTACCAAATTCTGTTATTCCTTTTGTGCTTGTTATGTGAATTGAATTGCCTAAAGGATCAGAATGAAGAAACATAGAAAGAAGTGTGTATATTAGTTCCAAAATGAAATTAAAATGGTCCTAACCAGCTGCCTGAACATGTGGCTTTGTTTAAAAAGCAGGGCACATGAAAATACAGAAACTCAGTAGGAGGCATAACACATATTTGGCTCATCTAGAAATCCCTTTGGTTTCTTTTCTTTCATGTGTGATACTATTATTTATAATTCTAGTATTGTTTGCAGGTCTCTAACTATAATGTTTACTCCCAGGAATTGTTTTGTGATGTCCGATTGCCCCAAATCAAGGATGGCAAGATAAGCTTGCCTTCAGCTAATATCACTTGGTGTTTTTCAGCAGATGAAATACAATTATTGATAAAGTACAAAAATCAAATATTTCTCCTATTATAACTAGGAATTTGCATATAGAAGGTCTAATTTTTGTTCACAATAATTTGCAGCAAAAACTCCATTCTTGGTAAACTTCATTATTTTGTTCAAATTTAAACTAAAAAAACATTTTCATCCTTCTTATGGGTTTTTTCTTCACCTGCTCTTACACCCTATTAAAATGTATTCACAGGGCCTAATGGAATAACAACTCCCTGGAGGATGGGGATGATCTCAGGAAAAAGTAATTTCCACTTCACTTTTTTTTTGTCTTATTCAAAATATTAATCCAAATAGATTTTACTGGACATGTGGCTAATAGTAAGTAACCAAATAATCTCTGCAACCTGCTAGAGGTGTAATCACTCAATCACTTCCTTCTCACATATCCCTATATTCCCCAAAATATTCTGTGTATCAACTAGAGATGGCTCTGAGCCAAATCTCTGGATCTAACACTCCTAGCTATACTGTGTGGAGAATCCAAAATCCAGGTTCAAAATGTACAGTTTGACTTCCTCAAAGTCCACCTTCATGTGGCTGGTGAAGATAGTACAATATAGGACTAACTGTCATTATTGTAGATAGCTATTATGTGTGTAGAGATAATGCTGATACACTGGAAAGGCCATCTGTTCTTCCATCTATGTTCTGATACTAGACTCATCAGGACACTAACTGAGTGCCTCACAGAGTAAAACATTGAAAATGATGATTCAAGCCCATGCACTCAGACAATAGAATCTGCATGCTCATTTGTCATGGAGAAAAATGACATTTTCCATAATTGCCAAATGTGGCCTATTGCAACTTGGAACTATTGTTCTAATCCTGGGAGATCTTGCAAGACATTATTACATTGTTAGAGGTGGGGGGAGGAACGGCAGGAACCAGTTTCCATGTTCACAAAAACTTTCAAGAGTTTGAAATTTTTTCCCATCATGAAAGGGGACAAAAAGAATCAAAATCTCAAATTTTTATAAACTGATAATCTGAAAAAAAATATTGTTTCAGGTGAAAGGAAACATTTTGTTTTGATATTTAAAAATATTTCATTTTTATTTTAAAAAGGCTCTTTTTTTACTGTGATCAGTTTAATTTTCAAAACAGTCATTTTTAACTGAAAAACTGGATTTTTCTATTTCATTTCAAGAATATTTTAAACTATTTAAAAAAAACTGAGTCAAAAATTTATCAAAACTGACTCTTTCCCACAAAAAGTATTTCAGATTTTAAAAAATGAATGAAAAATTCCCAACCAGCTATAATCATAACCACACTTCATAGGAACACATAATGGAAAGCCTGAAATCAACAGGTTCATATTGGTGCTTTTCTCTCCCTTCCCTTTTTCACCTTTGTCTTGTGCTTTGGTTTCCTTCTTTTCCTTTCAAGTTTGACACATGGATGGAATATCTTAGTTTGCCTGCAAATTAAAATATATATACCTGTATAACTGAGAATATATTTTATGCACTTACTGAGTGGATTCCTTTCTATATGGACAAAGACTACCTACATAGTGATTTAAATTTATATTTTAATAGCTGTTTTAAAATATTCTTTTAATGATTGCGTAAGATTGATATTATGGCATTAGAAAGGCAAGAGAATGTTAAAGCATTATTTTAAGAAATAACATGCATAAAAATGAAATAATTATCTTTGGCTTTATTTGTGCTCTGGTCTATAACTTGATGACAAACCAGTTTTTCTGTACCTTTTGGGCATTGCCGTGGATACTGTCTTTAAAATAAATAAAAATATCAGCATTTGTGAACATATGCAATTACCACAGATTTCCCCTATACATCATAAAGAAGATAACTGTAGTGACCATGTGGTAATGATTGGAAAATGCTGACTTTTAAAATGACTTCTACTTTGCGTATGTTATCTGAATAATTGTTTGCATAAGCTAATATAATGCCACTGTGAACTGCATAAAGCTTCAAGTGTTCCATTTGGTAGGTGGCCAAAGTTCAGTGTTGTATGTGTGCAAGCTAATCTTCCAAGTGACAAAAGGTAAAATTTTCAAAAGCGCCTATGTGTCTTTGGAGCCTCACTGAAAGTGAATGGGACTCAAGCATCTAAATCACTAATGCACTTTTCAAAATGTTACCTGAAGTGCTTTGGCATCCTTTGGATGAAAGGTACTATATAAATGTAAGATTTATTGTTACTGTCTGTATATAATCTGTGTTGTGAGAGGAAACAAGCTATCAGTACAAAAGTGTATGGAATTATTAAAAAGAAAAGAAATGAATAAAGATAGGAAATGTGAGTCTCCAAAGATAGATATTGTGAAATGTAAGCAATTTCCATTACTGGATCTGTGGTCCCAGCACACAGCCTGACAGGACTCTGAGGTAAATGTCAAACAGTCTCATTGGTGTGTCATGCATACTTATCTGCTGATGGGGTGCTGTACAATGGTCAGTACTTGCCTCCAACCTTCATTGCCTTTTTATTGCTGATGAAGAAGGACCTCTCTGGCAGCTGTTTCTGCAGTTTCTCCTTCCATCCCCCCTTCTGGTCTCTGACATTATTCTGCTGTTTTGTCAGCTAAATTTTCCTCTTGCCTGAATTATTCCTAATTTTTTTAAAAATGCTGTGAGATTCTTTGAGGCTTTGAAGACAAAGGCTTCTGTTTTAAATAGTTTGTCTTTTTTATTTGAGTTTCCTTTATTAGCTGTTTCTCTTTATTTTCCATTTCACTGTTCAGAATGTCAGGTGAGCAGCCCCAGAATCATTAGGTCATACCTCAGATATGAACTGAAGCTCTATCTTATGGATGTCTGTAATCAGTGCTTCTGTTGGCCTGGGGCAAATCTTGTCACTTCTGGGTTTCAGGTCTGCTCAGGAATGTTTCCTTGAAACTTTGGGTCCCATTGGAGTTACATTAAGCATTGGCTGACCTACAAAACTACCTGTAGGTCTGACTCTAAGTCCGTGTAGAAGACGTGGAGGCAGAAATCTTCTAAAGTAATTTGAGTAATCCAGTTAAAAGTACATGATTGGAGTATTCGGCTACAGAGATGCTTGTTCCAGAGCATATCCAACTGGTTAGTCACTAAGTTGTACTTCAACATTTTCATGTATATTCATAGATTAGAAGGCCAGAAGGGACCACTGTGATCATCTAGTCTGACCTTGTGTATAACAGAGGCTTTAGAACTTCCCTGAATTAATTGCATTTGAACTACAACATATCTTTTAGAAAAATATCCAATCTTGATTTTAAAATTGTCAGTAATGGAGAATCCACCACAACCCGGGTAACTTTGTTCCAATGGTTAATTACTGTCAATGTTAAAAATTTGCACCTGAATTTGTTTAGCTTCAACATCCAGCTATTGAATTGTTTTATATCTTTCTCTGCTACATTAAAGAGACTGTTATCAAATATTGGTTCCACATGTAGGGACTTATAAATTGTGATCAAAAAACCTCTTAATCTCCTTTTTGTTAAACTAAATAGATTGAGCTACTTGAATCTATCATTATAAAGTATGTTTTCCAGTCCTTTAATCATTCTTATGCCTCTTCTCTGAACTGTCTGCAGCTTACCAACATGCTTCTTGAATTGGTTCTAGACACAATATAGAGTAGCAGTTACACCAGTGCTGAATCCAGAGGTAATATAACCTCCCTGCTCCTATTATAGATTCCCCTGTTTATACACTAAGGGATTTAATTAGCCCTATTGGCCACATCATTACATTGGAGCTCATGTGCAGCTGATTATCCATCAGGACTCCTAAAATTCTTCTTTAGAGTTCCCCATTCTGTAAGTATGACCTACATTTTTTGTTTCTTGTATGTATAACTTTATATTTAGACACTTCAGTAAAATGTTTCATCATTGTATGATATCACTATATCATCTATTTTCCCCCAAATATCAAATGCTCTTCTGGCTAAGGGAAGGTTTTGTGTATTTTAGGGTCCATTTTTGCACTTCACAAACATTAGCTAATTGTCATGATGGATCAAGTATTATCCCTACACATTCCAGATTGGGAAAGTAAGTGTCAGGAATGAAGGCCTGCATCTGAGACTGGGATTAGCTATGCTCAGTCTCCAGGCATATTAATGAACACAGGTGAGCTACAGCAAAATCACTTGATTGGCCAACGCACCTGATTGCCTGAGGGGAACCAGCAGGCATGCTTAAGTCCAGCGGCAGCTGGTGGCTGGCTGCTCAGTGCTTATGCCCACAGCTATGAGTGCTCCTGTGCCTGCCTTGTTCCTGCCCTGCTCAGTTCCTGACTCTGGCACGTCATCCTAGTGTACAATCCAGACTAATGAATAGCTATGTCTCCCCTGAACTCTAACCTGGGGTGCCCTTTACACTGCTTTGCTTCTGTAGCCTCCAGCTTGGATTGCTCACAAACAGCCTCCAGCATACAAGTCACCCCAGCTGTGTCTGTCTGTGTGTGTGCTGCAGCCAGCCAACCACACCCTGGGTTTTACCAGCCTGGGCTATGCTGAAGGGTGACCCTAATGCACTCCCAGTCTTAGATTTCCCCCCAGAAACGTACGTCCTGTACTGCCCAGCCCTCTGCAGGACAATCAAGTTTATATAAAAGTCAATTATCTCTTTAATAGAAATAATATGCACAGAACTTGCCACCCCAAATGGAGTTCCCCAAAACTTCAGTTTAAACACACTGGATTAGATAAAATAATGAAACAAGTTTGTTAGCTACAAAGAAAGAGATTTCAAGAGAACACAAATAGTGAGGCATAAAAGTCAGAAATGGTTACAAGAAAATAAAGTTAAAATGCTACTGGTGTCTAACTTAAGCTTCTTCACCACAGACTTATGTCAGAATAACTACATCACTCAGGGGTGTGGAAAGTCAGTTTTATGGACCTAACTCCTAGTGTAGACCGTGCTGTGCTGATGGGAGGACTTCCCCTGCCAATGTAGCTACAGCCTCTCCGGGAAGTGAAGTACCTATGCCAATGGGAGAAGCTTTTCTGTTGGTGTAGGTAGCGACTTCACTAAGCACTGCAGCTGCACTCCTGTATATGTAGACAAGCCCTTAGCAAACTATATCAGATTCAAGCAAAGTTTCTCACCATATGCTTTTAGCAGCCTTACTGACCGAACTTCTTAGGTCAGGACCCCTTCTCCCAAAGTTCAGTGGATGCTTCCTTTGTCCTATCTGGTGCTGTAAATGCGATGGGAAGGGGAGGGTGCCTTGGGGTGTTTGACCCTCCTTTTTTATAGTGTCAGTCCCCATCTTGAAAAACATTTCCTGATGAGAATCAGGACACAGAGTCTATATGGAAAGATGTTCCCTGCTGCTTTCTACTCACCTGGTTGAGTTTCATTTGTTTCCCTTTCAATGTGATGACTTTGTTTACTGCTTAAATGCAAATTAAGCAAAGAGCATATTCCTTTGTTTGAGACAGACACCTGTTTGCCAGTCTCAGTTTGGAACACGTGATAATAACACTATACAGTGGAATCTTATAACTTCACAGTGTTGCCACATGCATTTTATCAGGATATTAATGACAAGCAAATGAGTTTTCAAATGACACCGCAAAAGGCATATTTTGCATAAAGATTATTAGAATAGTGTCTAGGGTATGGACAAGAGTACATACTGTCAGACTTTTGGCTCTGACCTGTGTCTCTCACTCCTGGTTTCTGGCTCTGACCCTCAGTGCTCTTCCTGGTCTCTGACCACTTTTGTTCTGACCACTAGGCCTGACCACCCATGCCCCAATCGCTGACACTAAGACAGAAAGATTAAATAACTTGACCAAGGCCATAGAGAGTGTCAGTGGGACAGCAAGGCTTAGAAAGGAGGAGACCCTTGTGATTTGTCCCATGATGACCCCACATTGCTTTTCATGTTTTTCTGCTGCCTTGTTTCCAGAGGGATGAATCCCTGCAGCCATCAGCATTGCCATGAGCTTATCTGGGATTCTCCCCAAAATTGAGGGACTTGTGGCTATGGATCCAAAAGGTCAGCCCTGGGATCATTGGGTAGGGACACTGAATAATTCATAATCACTTGGAAGAATCAATTACAAATGTTCAGCTCTAGCAATTGGTTACACTTTCAGTGCTTGCGCTCTCTCTCTCTCTCTCTCTCTCTCTCTCTCTCTGTCCAAGTAAATGGCTAATAACTTAATTTAAAAAAGAACCAAACAAAAAAATTCCTGACATATCTAGGTCTCCCAAATCAGGGAGGCCCATGTGTGCAAGCATTGCAACCCCAAAGCTCAGTTCTGAAAGCTGTAGCACTGCTTGGTTAATAGGTAACCCAAAGGGAAGGGAATGATATGTTCACAAATATTAAGTACAAGAGCTACCTGCCTAGTAGATGAATGTGATTACTTAGCATTTCTTTTTCTGTGTTAGTGAAATTACGGGCTGCTGCTTTTTCGTAATAATTTGCCTGTGTCTTGCCAGTCATGTAGTAGTGAAGACAATGAAAATGAGGGAGTGGGATATTGCAGAGATCCTCATTCTGATGCTGACACGCAGTGAAATGCATGTATCAAAGTACAGCTCTCCTGTTAGACTGATCTTTGTCACTAATGGAAACCAGATGTACGTTGGAGGCATGTTCTTCTCTCCGATTGTACTAAAGCCACCAAAAGAATACAGGAATATGTACTTGAGACTCAGAGTTCATGGGACAAATGTTCACTCAGGTCAATGGTGTTAAAGTAGGGATGAATCTGTCCCTAATTTTTAATGTATAAAGCGGCAGTGCGACCACTGAGTATTATTGCTTTGCAAAGCTCTATATTTCTAAAAGCTTAGCATGGAAGGTATATAAAGCATGGACCTGACATGTCTGACCAAGTTAACACTGATCTAAAACTAAGGGTATGGCTACACTTTCAGCTGTAGAGTGCTGGGAGTTAAACCAGCCTTCAGAGACCATAGCAGGGAAAACGCTGCTGAGTGTTTACACTCTCAGCTGGAAACGCACTGGAGCGGCCATATTAGCAGCTCTTGCAACGCCACAAAGAGCAGTGCATTGTGATAACTATCCCAGCATTCAAGTGGCTGCAACATGCTTTTCAAATGCGGGGGGTGGTGGAGTGTGACGGGGAGTGTGTTGTGTGTATGGGGGGGGAGAGAGAGAGGGCTTGGGGGGAGCTGAGAGTGTGTCAGCATGCTGTCTTGTAAGTTCAGACTCTCCTCCCCCCGACCTCTCTCACACATTCACAGAAAGCAACATTCCGCACGAATGGCTTGCTTTGTCCCGGAGCAGATAAGCAGGCTGGCTGTCAGAAACAGAGCTTTGAAAGAGCATATCCGCATTCCTACGGCCGATTCCAAACCAATGACAAGAGTGGCCACTTGACTTAAAGGGACGTTTACGGAGGCCGATCAGAGCACAGTAATACAACATCTCGTTCACACTGACCCTGGGGCATGTCAAATGAGGCGCAACAAGCGTTATGCTTCTTGTGGAGGTGGATTACCAAGAATGCTCCAGCTGCAGAGCCCAGGCGCTCTAAGTGCCTTGCCAGTGTGGATGGGCCAGAAGTTAGGGCGCCTGGGGCTGCTTTAATGTGCTGTAACTTGCAAGTGTAACCATGCCCTAACATACTAGCAGCCAGTGAACAAAAGCTTTGGCCTTCAGCACTGATGTTTCCCTTTATGCCCTATCACCTATATGGCTACTTACAGCTAAATTCTACCTTTGATGTGAAGGCAGGCACTCATCAATGTGTGTCTTGTAAAATCTACTCTGCTCTCATATGCCATTGGATGGGACTTGAGAGAGCTGGGTTCTAATTCTGACAATGCTATGGGCTGCCTGTGTGATAGCGGGCAAGTTACTTAATCTCTCTGAGCCTCTGTAAAATAGAGATGCCACTTTTCAACCTCTTAGGTGTCCTATGCTCTTAAATTCATTAATGTTTGTAGGGTGGACAGATATTATGCTGATAAGCACAATTGAAATAAAGGATACAACTACACTGCAAGTGAAGATGTGATTGTAACATGGGTAGGCATTCACACCTCCCTTTAATCTAGCCAATGCAGGCAACAATAGTAGTGAAGTCATGGTGGCATACAGTTTACTGCAGGCTACCCATCCCAGAAGGTCCCCAGGTTCCCCAACAGACTTATACTGGGGCAGCTAGCCCAAAAAATGTGCCGTCATGTCTTCAGTCCTATTGTTACCTGCATTATAATCAGACCTTGCTTTGGTGTGAAGGTAAACAAACCAAATCCTGCTCCCTCTTTTATGGCTGTGGATGATCTCAGATGCAGCAACTTCAATGCAATATGCACCATGACTGAGCGAGCCTGTACAGGGCTATATCTCTTGTGTGCCGAGGAAAACATGTTCCTCTGCTGTGGAATTTAGGGGCAGGGAATCCCATGTCCGGAGAAGATTCCCTTCATGCTTCGGCTATCACTGACTTACTATTAGTACTGTGCAGTGTACAAATTTCTGGATACAGAGAATAATAATCTGTGACTATTAAATAATCCTTTGATTGCCAGGTAAATAATTCAGTGCCTACTTTCTCATAAGGCCTTTGTGGAACTTAGATGAGGTCTCAGTGTCTCTGCCTGTTGGCATGGCTTGCATTTCAAGCATGAAAAGCAGTTTCCTACCAAATTAGTAATGTTGTGATTGATCCGTGGTTGATACAGCACCTCTCATGTTCGTTGTTTGCACGTCTCAGTTCCTAAATGACCCTCTTGGATCTTCTAGAGCATTTCTTTTCGGAATCTCATTGGAATTACCACCTTACTGCCCTTGAAAATGACCCCATCTATCACAGTAAGTTTATGTCTGCAGTTCCAATATTTTTTATAGTTGGACAGCAACTGCTTATTTCTTCAGGCTACCCTTTATCACTTCTTTAACGATTCCCAACAATTCATCTTTCTTTGTTTCCTCTGCAGCTCCACAGAGCCCTTAGCACTGGGACCTAGCATCACATTGCCACCAGCTTTAACTGCTGCTTCCGCCACATACATGGGCTCACCCAGAGAGCTCCCTCTGCCAGCGGGAGGGGGAAGTTGGACCCCGGTGTTAGGAGCTCTGCAAGGCTGCAGTAACAGCAAGGCAGCTCATTACCCTTGACCACCCTGTCCCCTTGCCCCTCTGGCCCTGGCTCATCCTGATGAATTCAGTGCTGGGGAGCTCCATCCCCAAGGGCACCCCAGCTTTTCTCCTCATAATTCAAGCATTGGTGACAAGTAAGTTTTGAGAGTAGATGTGGGTGAGTAATTCAGATCACTACAACCTGGCCTAGACAGGATTTAAGGTTCTGGTTAATCCATTTTTTTGCCTACATTCTAGAAACATAATTACAATTTACTGCTGAGCTTCTTTCTGGTATAACCAACAAATGGTAGGCAAAGCAGAGTTCAGACTAGTACTCCAACACTTTTCACGACGGAAAATTAGTTAAAAAGAAACACTATGCACCAGACTCTCATCTGCTTTGCATCTTCTGTAGCCATTTACCTCTGTGCAAAGTGGGTATGAAATGTTATCATTCTAACCTGGTAGATTTTTTACACACACTTGGCACAGATGCAAAAAATTATACAAAATGCAAAGCAGTGGAGAGTCAGGTCCAATAGCATGAGTTCCTGCCTTTGGCAGCTTCTGTTAATTCACAGTGCTCATGTTAATACTGTTACAGCTTTGCCTTTTGGTATTTTTTTTTCTTTTTAATAATTATTATTAATGTAATTACCTTCCTTTCTATTCTACCTTCTGTCCCAGCCTGACCTCATCACCAAAGAAAAAATTATAGGGTGCTACTTTACCTGTTAAAGAAAAGACCCATTTAAAGGAAAGCTTCAGAAAATCTAATGATTACAGTCCTGGATAGCAAAGTATAAAAAGGAAAAAATATCTACCCTTCAGAGAAGCTAAAGGTCTAGTAACAATAACACAGCAAGGCTAAAGAGTGATTTATTAATTAATAACATTCTAAAAGCATAAAAGCATTTTATAATGATCCCCAAATGAAACAAAGTTCAATAATAAATTCCTTTGGAAATCTAAATAATTAAGATACCCATTTAGTGCATGTAATTATCATCCAGCTTTCAGAGCTGACCTTTCAGCCATTTTCTTCATTTAGGCTGGGATGATTGGCAGAGGGGAGAGTTTGTGATTATGATCCACCCATTTTACTGGACTGAAATATCCTATAAGGCATACAACCCATAAGTAGGTTTCAGAGTAGCAGCCGTGTTAGTCTGTATTCGCAAAAAGAAAAGGAGTACCCGTGGCACCTTAGAGACTAACAAATTTATTAGAGCATAAGCTTTCGTGAGCTATAGCTCACTTCATCGGATGCATTTCAATGCATTTCAATGCATCCGATGAAGTGAGCTGTAGCTCACGAAAGCTTATGCTCTAATAAATTTGTTAGTCTCTAAGGTGCCACGGGTACTCCTTTTCTTTTTGCGAACCCATAAGTACTACAATTAAGAGAACAAAATAATGCACCATAGTGTAATGCACAGTATATTAAATCAACACACAACATTCTCATTTTTTTAATGGATCCTGCAACCTTTACTTATCCGACAATTGGACTCTGTGAGCCAAATTGTCAGCTCCACTTTGTTTATTCTGCATCATGCAAGCAGCACACAATATACGCGCTACACTCAACTAGTAGAGCAATCCCCTTACATGGGAGAACTCTGCTGGCATAAGGTTTATGGAGAAGACAGAGCAATCCCGCCTCCTCTTCCATACATGTAGATGCAGGAGGCATAGCACTGAGGTGGAAGAGTTCAGCCTGCTATGTCTATCTTTCAATGTGACCTTACACCAGTGGCTTAAAATAGAGCAAGTTCCCAGCTGCTCTAACTTCCCCTGAACCCCGCTGGCACTGGATCTGGGAGTCTTAACCAGCTTCCTGTGGCCCCCCGCTCCCATTCACTGAGGCATTGCTCAGGAAAGGTAAAGAATCCAGCCCCATGTCAGTTTAGTGTTAATCATGAATTTAGAATTAATGTTTTCTTAAGACTGTATTCCAAGAATCATTTCAGGATGTTCAGCAAGATTGTTTTGGACAGGTTTTTTTTCTTTTCAGGAGTTGTGGTTAAAAAAAAATTACTAATATGAGTTTTGGAAGGCTGCATTATCAAATCTTCATACCACACCATCACATGTTCTCTCACTTGCTCTGTGAATGTTTGTTGGTGTCTTTATTTTATCGACTATTGTAATTTTTTCCACATACCATATTGACACCTTAGGACCTTCCAGGGCTAGAAGTGAGTGCTGGTTCCCTTCAGGAAGGCAGAATCTCCCCTTTCCCATGGTATAAAACTCCTATTTCTGGATTTGCGTGGGTACAAGAAAAGGCATGACATATTAATGTACAGTAAAGCTATCATTGGGATGGAGCTGAATCATACTCTATCCTGGACCTCAGGCAGGTAGAATTTTTGAAGTTGATCTTTTATTTTTAAATGGTGACTGTTTGAAGCTGCTTAAAAATTGGAACATAAGGAAAATCCCATGAAAAATGGATTAGTTGGCTAAAGGCGGGAGAGCTAGTCAAAAAGGCATAATAAATTCACTGTTGCATGGTCCCACATCAAAGAACTACATGACAGAACCCTAACGCTGCCCTGTCACATTGTTATATAACATATTACAAATGAATGAACAGAACATATTTGTGTAAGGTTTTGTTCAGAAGTGCATATTGTATAGCTGATAATGCTTATCTTAAAGTTGTAATGCAAATATATAAAGTCAAAGTTTGTTCTGTGGCTTTGAATCAGTAAGAAATTTTGAGTACACAATCAGCTTTGCATTCTTTTGTTTGGTGAATAGTATGACTGGCAATTTTATGATAATCTTTTTTATTAAATTAGAAAAGTTGGAGATAACATTTTGTATTGTAGTGTGATGTTCATTTCTGTGATGTGCACACAAGCATGATAGCATTGTTGAACCGACATGAAATGTGTTTAAAGAGGGGTGGTCCATTGTCTGGATGATAGTAGGCTCATGCCTGGAGATTGTTATTGTTTTGCTTTTTAGCATTTGCACTTTGAGGAAGTACTTGAACAACATTAATTATATTACCAAAAGTTTGTTGTGCACGCGCATCAGTGCACATAAACGTACAACAAATGACATTAGGGAACATTAAGGTTGCAAAGGCAAGCAATCAAAAGTTAAGAAAACCCAGAATTAAGGTTGCCCTGGCTGTGGAGTGTGCCTGAGGGCTTTTGTGCCACAAGAGGGTAAAGCGGAGAGTGTGGAAAGGACAGAAAAGCCTGAGGCAGATACCTCCATTCAGTATGTTTCCTAATACCCTGCCTTCTACTTTTGTTCCAGTCGGTGAGAATTTAGCTACCGAACTCTAACAAGTTTCTACTAAGCATGTTAAAACACCAATTTTTAGGGCTAATAACTTGGTCAAATATGGGTTGATCTTCATGGGCAGCAAAAATGCAGCTTCTTGACAACCTTCCTATCAAATTTCAATTTTATGCCTCAAAGCATAGGAGTGCTAGAGGTTCTCAAAAGTAAAGAATTTGTTAACATGCGCAAAACAATGTATTTTCTTTTAACCTCATCCTTGGAAATGTCTGAACTATTTTTGCTGAAATTTTTCAGAAAAATTCACCATGGGGAAGACAACCTGGCATCAAAAATTTCAGATTGACAAAATTATAGGCAACTAAAAACAGTGTCTTATCATAGAAAATGATAGGCAACATACTATGGGCATCTGTGCCAACTCCACCTGTAATACACACACACACACACACACACACACACACACACATATACTGGATATATAACATGGAATGAATGTATGGTCATCGTAGTCAGGAACATTCTGCTCTTCCATTTATTTATTTTTTTTCTAGACGTAAACCAAGGCAAAACCAAACGGACTGTCAAACATACAAACTGATATAATTGTAATTTTAAAATAGCTGAATCTCTCTCAGAAATTTTAAGTCCAGTGCTGGTGTACAGTTAGTCCATTTTGAAAATCACAAAATCCATAAAGAGTGTGAGACAATCAGATGTCTACTTTTTTTTCAGTGCTTTGCATTTTATAGTGATTAATTGTATGTTAGTATTTATACGAAATAAATAAAAAGTCCCATAGAAAATGATGTTTAACTTGAATTAATCAAATCCAAATGTAGAAAATAACTTTATTTGGTATATTAATAACAAATCATTTACTGTTCACTCTTTCATCAAAGAATAGTGCCAACCTTGCCATGGTTTTGTGTTTGCACTAGTAGATGATGTTAACTGATTTAACTCTAGGTCAAATTTGAGTTTAGACACTTTAGCTCCTTCACATGCTCCTTAATTAAGGAAATGAATCTTCCAGGTCTCTGCTGTGGCTGTTGAGCTATTCAGTGACCATGAAGCCACATTCCTCCTTGAAGTCCTGTTGTTCTGGGGCCCTTTACAGAAACATGCAATAGTGCGAGCCAAAATTTTCCATGCAAATCCATTTTCTGCTGAAAAATGTAGATTCTTACCAAAGCAGCTGCTCCTGTTCCAGATTATGACAGACTACCCTCCCTCCACCATCCCCAGCCAAACCACCCAACCACCCACCCACTTTTTTTCAGAGCATTTTAAGCTTGGCAGCTCATGTCATCTCCAAAAGCCATTAGAGGATGCCACCTGTTGCTTCCCCTCTGTAAAGTACACAGCCCGCAGCAATAAACCTCCCACCCTAGGTCTACAGATTCAGGCTAGCGAGGCTTGTGCTAGTGCTATAAAATATGTAGACAGTTCTTTGAAGTCATGGCTGGAACTCTGAAGCCTAAGATGGGGGGCAGGCTTCCGAGCCTGATCGCCAGTCTGAACCACAACTTCAAAGCGCTCTCTACACAGCTACATTTATAGCGTGAGTGTCAGCCCCAGTAGCCCAAGACTGTGGACCCAGGCTGGGAGGCTTGCTTCTGTTCTCAGGATTGTGTAGACATACTTTACACCAAGGCTGCTACAGTCTCCTGGCTATAGTAACACCTATAAAGCAGCCTGTGAAGAGGAAGATGGAAGGCCTCAGAGATGGGAAGACCAGTCAGATACCCAAAGAAGCAGAGCCTGTGTGAAGATAGGGGATGAGGAACCTCTCACCATTTTGAGGGCTGTTGTGCACCCTCATAGGCCCCATTTGTGGCTGCCAGCTTCATATTGGAGCTTTCTACTGTGTGTGAGAAGGCCACATGGCTCATTATATTTATCCCCATCTGTTGATCAACGAAGGGGAGACCCCAGCCTGTACCCAGGGATATCAGAGGGACACAGCTGGACCAAGCACCCCAGAGCACCAAGATCAGGATTTGGAGTCTTAATGTGAATAGGGAAAATGAAGAGTCTTTCTGTTTGTATTCTATTGTATTTTTGCAACAGAAAGCACATCCAGAGCTGTGGGGATGCAGATGCTATGCTGACCTAATGCATAGAAGAGTCTGCTCCCTTTCTGAACGTTGTACTTCCTCCCTTGGTAGGGGACCATGTAAATAGCCACCCAACATTGTCCCCTTACAGAGGCATCAGAGAGGGCTGTTGCTGTTTCCTGCTGGATTGGACCACAAGAAAAGAAGGTTGCATAGAATGGCTGACACCTTTGAAAAACAGGAGTGTGTTTTCACATCTCTATCTCTTTTGCATAACTTGTGATATTTGAATTAAGTTTCATGACATATTAACACTCTGGAGCTGACTTAATATACTGTGTTGTATAATACATTATGCATGACTTTTGTGCTATTTATCAGTTGTGTTGTGGTTTCATCAGCCACTGTCCTGAAAATGTCTTTTCCCATGATACAAATCTTAACTAATATTGAAACCAAATTCTGTTGGCTGTGTTTAATTTTGCATTCTTCATCCTATTACAGAATCTCTAATTTGCTGAAACTATTCATGTTTCAGCCATACAGCTTTCTTCTGTCTCTCCTCCACATACTTGTCACAAAGTCCCCATTCCACATCTTTCATATTGCACATATTCCCCTAGTGTTATTGTGACGTTGCACTCTGTATGATTTTATGCAAGTATGCTGATGACTGTGAATATAATGTAACTAAAATATTCTTTATTGCAAAAGGTCTCTTGTAAGGTATCATTAAAAGCTTATAATTTACTGAGTGTGGTCATCCTATTTGTATAAATGTATCACTCTTGTATCTGAAACTAGAAATATGAAATATAACTCTGAGGGCCTATTGTAATTATGCAAAGTATGGGCCATTAATGGTGGTTTGGAATCTTGATGGCTCCCATCAACCAGGACAATTGACTGTGGATGGGTCTGTTTGCAGGCAGGCCTTCCTGTGAGTCAGGCTGGGAGGAATGAAAGCTTGGGGGGTCTTACAGTGACATTTGATCATGTCACCTGAACTGGAATCCATCTTTAACCTGGTGCTTTTCCATTGAGAAGGAGAGGGTGGGAACCCAGAGAGGGACAAAGGATTCCCACCTTATGCAAAAGATGTATAAGTGGCTGGAACAGAACAAAGTGAGGCAGCCATCATGAGGAATCCCCTAGCTACCACCTGAGCTGGATGAAGGGCTGTACCAGGGAAAAGGATTGTGCCTAGACTAGGAAGGTGTCCAATCTGTGAAAGAAACTTATTGAAACATCTCTAAGGGTGAGGTTTTATTTGTATTCAGTTTTTATTACTGTACTAGACTTAGACTTGTGTGATTTTAAAACCTCCGAATATTGGAAAATTTACAGCATCCCTTGATAATCTGTTCCAGTGCCTCATTACCTTTACTCTTAGAACTTGCATCTTTTTTCCAGTTTATCTTTGCTGACTTCAGTGTCTAGCCATTGCATCTTGTTATCTTGTTTAGATTCATAGATACTAAGGTCAGAAGGGACCATTCTGATCATCTAGTCCGACCTCCTGCACAGCGTAGGCCACAGAATCTCACCCACTCACTCCTACGAAAAACCTCACCTATTTCTGAACTATTGAAGTCCTCAAATCATGGTTTAAAGACTTCAAGGAGCAGAGAAGCCTCCCTCAAGTCACCCATGCCCCATGCTACAGAGGAAGGCGAAAAACCTCCAGGGCCTCTCCAATCTGCCCTGGAGGAAAATTCCTTCCCGACCCCAAATATGGCAATCAGCTAAACCCTGAGCATATGGGCAAGATTCACCAGCCAGATACTACAGAAAATTCTTTCCTGAGTAACTCAGCTCCCATCCATCTAATATCCCATCTCAGGGGATTAGGCCTATTTACCCTGAATATTTAAAGATCAATTAATTTCCAAAATCCCATTATCCCATCATACCATCTCCTCCATAAACTTATCGAGTAGAATCTTAAAGCCAGATAGATCTTTTGCCCCCACTGCTTCCCTTGGAAGGCTATTCCAACACTCCTCTGATGGTTAGAAACCTTCGTCTAATTTCAAGTCTAAACTTCTTGGTGGCCAGTTTATACCCATTTGTTCTTGTGTCCACATTGGTGCTGAGCTTAAATAATTCCTCTCCCTCTCCTGTATTTATCCCTCTGATATATTTATCGAGAGCAATCATATCTCCCCTCAACCTTCTTTTAGTTAGGCTCAACAAGCCAAGCTCCTTAAGTCTCCTTTCATAAGACAAGTTTTCCATTCCTCGGATCATCCTAGTAGCCCTTCTCTGTATCTGCTCCAGTTTGAATTCATCCTTTTTAAACATGGGAGACCAGAACTGCACACAGTATTCTAGGTGAGGTCTCACCAGTGCCTTGTATAATGGTACTAAAACCTCCTTATCCCTACTGGAAATGCCTCTCCTGATGCATCCCAAAACCGCATTAGCTTTTTTCACAGCCATATCACATTGGCAGCTCATAGTCATCCTATGATCAACCAATACTCCAAGGTCCTTCTCCTCTTCCGTTACTTCTAGGTTGATGCGTCCCCAACTTATAACTAAAATTCTTGTTATTAATCCCTAAATGCATAACCTTACACTTCTCACTATTAAATTTCATCCTATTACTATTACTCCAGTTTACAAGGTCATCCAGATCCTCCTGTATAATATCCCGATCCTTCTCCGAATTGGCAATACCTCCCAGCTTTGTATCATCTGCAAACTTTATTAGCACACTCCCACTTTTTGTGCCAAGGTCAGTAATAAAAAGATTAAATAAGATTGGTCCCAAAACCGATCCCTGAGGAACTCCACTGGTAACCTCCCTCCAACCTGACAGTTCGCCTTTCAGTAGGACCCGTTGCAGTCTCCCCTTTAACCAATTCCTTATCCACCTTTTGATGTTCATATTGATCCCCATCTTCTCCAATTTAACTAATAATTCCCCATGTGGCACGGTATCAAATGCCTTACTGAAATCTAGGTAAATTAGATCCACTGCATTTCCTTTATCTAAAAAATCTGTTACTTTTTCAAAAAAGGAGATTAGGTTGGTTTGGCATGATCTACCTTTTGTAAAACCATATTGTATTTTGTCCCATTTACCATTGACTTCAATGTCCTTAACTAATTTCTCCTTCAAAATTTTTTCCAGGAGCTTGCATACTACAGATGTCAAACTAACTGGCCTGTAGTTACCTGGATCACTTTTTTTTCCTTTCTTAAAAATAGGAACTATATTAGCAATTCTCCAATCATTCGGTACTACTCCTGAGTTTACAGATTCATTAAAAATTCTTGCTAATGGGCTTGCAATTTCAGGTGCCAATTCCTTTAATATTCTTGGATGAAGATTATCTGGGCCCCCCGATTTAGTCCCATTAAGCTGTTTCAGTTTCGCTTCTACCTCAGATATGGTAATATCTACCTCCATATCCTCATTCCCATTTGTCATGCTACCATTATCCCCAAGATCCTCTTTAGCCTTATTAAAAACTGAGGCAAAGTATTTGTTTAGATATTGGGCCATGCCTAGATTATCTTTAACCTCCACTCCATCCTCAGTGTTTAGCGGCCCCACTTCTTCTTTCTTAGTTTTCTTCTTATTTATATGGCTATAGAACCTTTTACTATTGGTTTTAATTCCCTTTGCAAGGTCCAACTCTACTCGACTTTTAGCCTGTCTCACTTTATCCCTACATGTTCTGACCTCAATTAGGTAGCTTTCCTTGCTGATCTCTCCCATCTTCCACTCCCTGTATGCTTTCTGCTTCTTCTTAATCACCTCTCTAAGATGCTTGGTCTACAACTCCTGCCTATGAATTTTTTCCCCTTTCTTGGGATACAGGCTTCCGATAGCTTCTGCAGCTTTGATTTAAAGTAATCCCAGGCCTCCTCTACCTTTAGATCCATAAGTTCTTCAGTCCAATCCACTTCCCTAACTAATTTCCTTAATTTTTGAAAGTCAGCCCTTTTGAAATCAAAACTCTAGTTGCAGATTTATTTTTGTTAATCCTTCCATTTAGTTTGAACTGAATTAGCTCATGATCACTTGAGCCAAGATTGTCCCCTACAACCATTTCTTCTATGAGGTCCTCGCTACTCACCAAAATTAAATCTAAAATGGCATCCCCTCTAGTCGGTTCAGCAACTACTTGATGAAGGAATCCATCAGCTATCGCATCTAGGAAAATCTGAGCCCTATTATTATTACTAGCACTGGTCCTCCAGTCTATATCTGGGAAGTTAGTCTCCCATGATCACGCAGTTTCCATTAGTATTTACTTTATTAAAAACATTAAAAAGGGCTCTATCCATATCCAAATTAGATCCCGGAGGTCTATAGCACACCCCAAGCACTATCGTAGGAGAGGCTTTACTAGTTATCTTCCCCAATGTAATTTTTGCCCAGACGGACTCTGTCTTATCCATTGCATCGCTTCTTATTTCTTTACATTCTACCTCATCATTGATATACAATGCTACTCCACCACCTTTACCTTTGCTTCTGTCTTTCCTAAACAGCACATACCCTTCAATACCTGTAGTCCAGTCATGACTACTATTCCACCATGTTTCTGTTATCCCTATAATATCTGGTTTCACTTCCTGCACCAGTAGCTCTAATTCCTCCATTTTGTTACCTAGGCTCCTCGCACTGGTGTACAAACATCTTAATTTTTGCTGTTTGGCGTCGCTCACATTTTGTACCTATTAGGCACAGTCATTCTACAGCCAGTATAACCTATTAGACTAGCATCCACACCGCCCTCGCTCCTTATATACATCTCCTACCGACGGCTGTATCCTTTCTTACTTCGTCTTCTTCCCTCTCAGTGCTAAAATCTGGCATGGAGATTACCTGGACATCTCCCAACCATCTCCCCCTAATTCCTAGTTTAAAGCTCTCTTTATCAGTTGTGCCAGCCTCGATCCTAGAAGTCTATTTCCTTCCCCACTCAGATGAAGTCCATCCCGAGAGAACTGTCCTCTGTCCGTGAATGCCTCCCAGTGGCCATACATCCCAAAGCCCTCCTTATAGCACCACTGCCTAAGCCATCTGTTGACAGTCATAATCTTGTCACACCTTTGTTGCCCTTTTCTAGGAACAGGAAGGATCCCACTAAAGATCACCTGAGCCTCAATTTCCTTAAGCGTCTTCCCCAGCCTAGCATAGTCTCCCTTAATACTTTCTAGTGATGATCTAGCCGTATCATTTGTTCCCACATGAGGATAACTAGGGGATTCTTTCCCGCTCCCTTTAGGATCCTTTTCAACCTCAGGTCTACATCCCATATCTTAGCACCCGGAAGACAGCACACCCTTCTATTCTCTGGATCAGCTCTAGTTACAGGCCTGTCTATTCTTCTCAATAAAGAGTCCCCGATCACATAGACCTGCCTTTTCCTGGTGACAGTGCTATTCTCCAGTCTCTCCCCTGTTCCCTCTGGCTGCAAGTTCTTTCCATTCCTATTTTCCCTTATAATCCTCTTCACCACATCCTGTATCCTCCTGGGGCTCATATTTGGTCTAGTCTCCCTTGACTCTTCCACTTTTCCTATAGGACTAGTCTCTCTTCTCTTCTTCCTTACCCTTCCACCTTCAACAAGTAACTGCTGAGCCCCTTCTTCGTTTTCCAACTCTGCAAACCTGTTCCTAAGCTCTATTTCTCCTTCACTAGCCCATCTTTTCCTCTGCCTGGTTCTTTTAGTCACATGTTTCCACTGACCACTTTCCTCACCCAGTCTCCTCTCAGAATTCCCCAGCCCTGCTTCCATCTGTGAGTCTGAGCTTTTCCCTTCCGATACCTCATATCTTTGCTCCATCATCTGCTCGAACCTCTTCCTAAACTCAACGAGACTTTCCACCTGCATCTCCAACCCTCGGATGTTTTCCTCCATCAGCTCTATCGGACGGCATTTTATGCAGAAAAAAACTCTTACCAGGTCGCCCCTCCAGGATCATGTACATACCACAGCTTCCACATCCAGTCATCCTCAATGTGTCTTTCACTACAGGAGTCACTCCCACAGCTGCCTCCGTATCTGTCATCGCCTTCCCACCTAAATCCTGTTAATCTGGGAAACACAAGTCACACCAAAAAGACCACCCCCCCCCAGCAAAAGCAAACCCCAAACAAGCACCTCCCCTTTCAAACTCCCACTCAAGTCCCCTGTTTACAGCTCTGTTTGCTAGCTCCTGTGCCGCTGCAGCTGTCTGTGAACTACAATGGAACAGTTTCAACAGGAGAGGCTGAGGGAGCCTCACATCAGAATACCCCATAGCCAACTGGTTAGAGTACTTGCCTGAGAGGTGGCAGAGCCTTCTTCAAATTCCTTCTTCCCAACAGGGAAGGGGGGAACTTGGAGGGGGAACTTGAGCTGAGGGTCTCCCACATCTCAGGTGTCCACCCTAACCCACTGGGAGGTCTGCCACTGACTCCTCCTCCTGCTCTTTTGTGTGAATGTGCTTGATGGGCCTTATCTGGTAGGCTTGCTCAGAGGCTTCCTAGTGAACCTGAGGGAGTTTATTCATGCACATGCAACTTTGGTGGCTGAATGTCTATCTTCCCCAATTTGTGAATTGCTCTGGGGTTTAGGCATCCATGCCCCTAGAGGGGGGCAGCAGCACACATGCCCTGAGGTACTTGGGAAATTTTCCTGCCACCGCTTAGGTGCTGTATGAGTTTAGGCATCACAGAGTTCAGCAGGCGTTTTGTGAATATCAGTGGAGCCTAAAACTGGGATTTAGGTCCCTAACTCAGAGGTTTAGGCACCTATGCACTTTTGTGAATCTAGGCCTTTGATCCTAGAAGCACTACTTTGCATTTGGCTCTGTTAAAATCCATGATTGTGCCCAATTTACCAAGTGATCCAGATCACTCTGTATTACTGACCTGTCCACATACAAAGCAATCTGGATTGCTTGGTGAGTTGCGTGTAATCAAACAAACATTCATGTGTTGTACAGGACCCAAACAATAAAAGGTATTATTGGTTAAAGCCAACCAAGAACTCAACCCAGAAATGAATTGAAAGCAGTACAGACTCTGGATCACTGCTGTCATATGTTTCAGATGATCCGCTCTATTAAGTAAAGGGACAGCTAAATTCTACGTAGATGTGTATTTCTTGCTGGTACCTTCTGTCTTAAGACTGTCAGATCTTTGGGGCAGGAAATCTATGCCTGTTCTGATTGGAAAGAGTATAATATGCAGTAGATGTTACTAGAAATAAGAATTAATAATAGCTTGATCTTGCAGTGATCTTTAGGGTGGTCCCACATAAAGGGAAAGCAATCATTCTTGTGACAAAGGCATGGATAAATGTAATAAGGGCCCTTATGAACAGCAAAAGTCACAGTTTCTGAGTCAAACAAAAGAAAACAACAAATAAAACTCTTGTAGGCATCCCAGACTGCTTTGCTATTGTGAAAGGGCTAACGGAACTGTTCTCCATAGTCGTATTAACAGAATACAAATAACTCCACAGTGAACATAAATCAAATTATAGAATTAGGAAGGAATTATGAGTCTTTCATATTATAAATCAATGACTTAAGCTTGGCAAGCAAACAAATCAATTCAAATAAAAAAGTCACAGGCTTTTCCTCAGAGAACCTAACGAGCTGACCCACCTCATCTGATTGTTTCCCAGTCCTAGCCTGCAGCCCAGATTTAGACAAGGGGATATCTCTCTTTATTCATAGTTTCTCTCCTATCTTTCTTCTGCAGCACTATGCTGCTTTCTTTTGGGTCTTTCCTTCGTCTTCCCTTTGTGGATCATTTTGTTCTATGATAGGGAAAGAACAGAAAATAGAAAAAGATGCCAGCTACCATAGAACAGACAGGAAAAAAAAAAGGTGAAACATTCATACTAATGTCTGTGGAGGAACAATTTTGAAGGGACAGTGCTGAGGGGATGTACAAAGGAGGTAACAATTTACAGAACTCTTCTTTCCAGGACAGTATAACAAGCTTTGTAATATCTGAAGCCAAAGCCCAGATCAGGTGCTTACTTTACTCTGGCTATATTTAAAAGGCCTCCCTGGACACCCTCAAATCTCCAGTCTTCTTTCTTTATTAATTTGGGCTTAAATAGGAAATGGGAGTGGCTGGCTCATTACAAAAGCAGCTTTGCCTCTCCTGAAATTGATACCTCCTCATCTATTATTGGGAGTGGACTACATCCACCCTGATCAAATTGGCCCTGTCAATACCGGTTCTCCACTTGTGAGGTAACTCCCTTCTCTTCATGTGTCAGTATATAATGGCGGCATCTGTAATTTTCACTCCATGCATCTGAAGAAGTGGTTTTTTACCCACGAAAGCTTATGCCCAAATAAATCTGTTAGTCTTTAAGGTGCCACCAGACTCTTTGTTGTTCTGGGAGATACAGACTAACGCGGCTACTCCCTGATACTAGTTCTCTTTCTAACTCTATTACTCTATGTATACACACCATGCAAACATTCATTGATAATATCTAGAATGCACATAAGGTGTGTTAGAAACTGTTTTGGGTTCCAAGTAACATATACACCCAAATACACAGGTCAGCTTTTACCAGGCTACCACAGTACAACTAACCCAAATGTTTTATATGGGTCAAATCCTGAATTCTTTACTCAGCTCTTATCAGAAAGATTTGATCAAACTCTCATTGTAGTAAAGGGCCACAGGATATGGCCTTTTATGAAGACCACCCGTAGTGACAGTATAAATGTATATTTTATGCTTTCCAGATCAGAATGCATTACTGTTAAATGCAAGGAAGCCAAGCACTGACACTTCTGTCATTTGTAACAACAGCAAAGAGCTGTAACCTGAGGTCCTTAAAGACTGCATACTACCCTTAATCATGAGTAAAGTAATTATGATGTCCTGTCCATAGTGATGGGTGTTTTGTTATTAGGATGGGAGTTACTATGCTAATGAGATGATGTAAAGTTAGCATGAGAATGCAAATGCTTGGGTCAAACTTCTGAACATGTGAACTAGATGTTTCCAGAAGCATGAGCAGACTCTGAATGATCTATGTGGTGCACCTAGTTAAAGTCCCTTCTCTAATGAAAAACTGACTCTTCCTGAGGCATAAATTAAATTGGGTAATTACATTCTGCCAACCTTAAATGCCTCCTGTAGTGCCCATTAGATAGGTTCACTTTTCCTCCTAAAAATACGACAAACAAACCCCATTGTTGCAGGCCCAGAATGCCTACTATGTTCCATCCAGACATGATTTCTGTATATATAGTCTACAAAACTCTTTCAAGACCAAACATGTTATATTAAAATGCAGTTGTTATTATCATTAGTACTGGTTACAAAAACTGAACTCTTCAAGAAATTTTAAACAGCAAGTATCCACAATGCTCATGAAGATATATACACATTAACATGTTTTGTTATTTTTTGTTGTTTTTTAATAACTAATATCTATTCATCAAGTAAAAAAAATGCTTTAAATCTTCATAAACAAAGAACTCTACTCAAGGAGGCGATGTTAATAAGTAATAAAACAAAGAGCTCTGTTATAGAGATTAAATGCTCCCGTGTCTAAGTACAAAGTTCATGTTTCAAAGTGCAGCTGTTACTCTGCTCATAACCCTACAGCACCTTTAGAACCCTGGTTCAGAGTCTGTCTGTCTGCTTTCCTGTTACCAAGCTGACTAGGGCAAAGTCCAGGCCAGGTTCAAAGTTCAGTGTCTGAAGGCTTGCTGATTCTGTCTTTTGTGCAGAACTGACAAGTTTTAGATAAGCCATGAGCTGCTTATTTAAGATTATTAGTGCAAACAACTGAAAAGCTCCTATCTTACGTTCTTATACTTAAGGTTTGGTTACAGGAGTTAAATTTAAATGGGGCCACTTACTAATTTCAAAAAATATGCACATTATAATTGAGAGTACTTTAAATAATATAGACTACTTTAAATAATGCCATTTGAAGGTATAGACCAGTAAAATAACACCTATGGGGAAATAAAGCCCATTTTAAATAAGTCTCAGTAGAGGAAAAATGAGCTAAAAGGATTAATTCTCTGTATGCAAAGAGGTAGATTAGCACTGAAAGCTGACCTGTGAAAAATAGAGATGATCATTTATATGTTTTGTTTGTACCATAATAAAATGTGCTTTCATTCATTTGTTTCATTCATTTCATTTGTTAAACAAGACAGGGGTTGGAGGGTACATCAAGATACACTAATTTCCTACTTTCTTTTCCCCTTACAAGGCTTTGAATGGAGCTGACCCCATGTGTCTGTTTGAGGAGGGCTGAATATAACTCCCTCCAAAGTCTGTCTGTACTGCTGCTTTAACTGGCCAGTGGGGATCTGTGGCAACAGCAAAGACCATTCCACCACGTACTGGCTGTGAGCATGCTGCTTTCCCAGAGAGTAGACAAAGATTGGTCCTCAGTCCAAATCTTTTGTGTGGCAGTTCCTTGTCACTACCACTGTCAGGGTGGTATAGTAAAATGCACGCCATAAAACAATAAAGCCCTGGGAAATGAAACCCTAGTAAACAAAATGGTTATATTGAGTATATCTATTTAGCAAAATGAAAGAGTACTTGTGGCACCTTAGAGACTAACAAATTTATTTGTTACTGTATGTGTTTGTGTATTCAATGCAAGCAGTCTTGTTAAATGGAAATGCCAGTGTTAATCAAAGGCTGCATAGCTCATATTTATTTTTAAAAATGTAACAAATACATATGAAGATCCAGTGTTTTCATGGCAGTGGTTGGCTCAGAGTTTCCTTCATGATGGCTGCCATCTTTCATGACAAGGTACTGTTAAGAAGATAGAGAGAGACTCTCACATTGATTTCATTTGGAAAAATGCTCCAACTTGAACCCATTTTAAAAATACATTTTAACTTATGTTTAATTCTTCCATGTGGGTGTAAGTAGATTTTGTTGTTTAAAACTAGCTTGTTCTCTTTTTCTTCATAAGCAGGTGGAATCTATGAACCAGTTTGCCCTGTTCACTGATAGAACCCACAACCAGACCCCCAGGAAAACAGAGTTCCCCAGGAGCAAGGAGCACAGAATGCCAACAGCCCAACCAGGGATCCAGAACTGGGAGGCAAAAATCTAAATGTGGGTAAGGACAGCCAAAGTGGCAGTCCTGGTCAGAATTTAGAGCTACGCTTCCACTGGTAAAACTCCTGAAACAAGGCAGGAGCAGCACTACTCCCTGCCCTCCTCAGAGGCTAGTCCCCTCTCTAGGGAGCAGTTTGGGTGCAGGGGGTGCACACAGAGATCTGAGAAAGCTGTACATCAAAGATACAACTTTCCTTGAGGACTTGTGTTCTTATGAAGAATTTTCCTTACCTGCACTTCCTCCTCTCTCTCACACCCCTTCAAGGGCAAGGCCAGGAAAGAAGTTTCCCATCCAGCCAGCATCTCTCCCGATACTTTAATTCAAATGTCTCATTGACAATAATGAAGGAAGTTTCTCTGGCAGGGGTACTGAAAATTAACAAACAAGATTAGTACAAAATAGGATTGGCACACTGAAGTAGCTTGTTCTATTACTCTTCTTGGGCATGGCTACACTTGCGGATGTAGAGCACTATGAGTTAAAGCCGCCTTCATAGAGCACAGCAGGGAAAGCGCTGCAGTCTGTCCACACTGACAGCTGACAGCGCACTGGTGTGGCCACATTTGTGGCACTTGCAGTGGCATTGGGAGCATTATGGGCAGCTATCCCAGCATGCAAGTGACTGCAATGTGCTTTTCAAATGGGGGTGAGGTGGGGTGGAGTGTGACAGGGAGTGTGTTGTGTGTATGTGAGGGCAGAGAAAGTGGGTTTTTGGGGTGCTGAGAGTGTGTCAGCATGCTGTCTTGTAAGTTCAGACCCTCTTTCTCCCCCTGCCTCTCACTCACTCACTCAAAGCAAACAGTATATGTTTGCTTTTTCTCAGAGCTGATAAGCAGCCTGCTGTCAGAAACAAAGCTTTGAAAGGGCATTTCTGCATTCTTGCAGCCGATTTCACAACAATGACAAGAGTGGCCACTTGACTTAAGGGGATTATGGGACATTTCCGGAGGCTGATCAGAGCACAGTAAAGCAACAACACCTCGTTCACACTGGCGCCGTGGCTCTCCAGTGGGGGCGCAGCAAACGTTATTCCACTCGACGAGGTGGAGTACCAGCAGCGCTGTAGACGCAGAGTCAGAGCACTCTACATGCCTTGCCAATGTGGACAGGTAGTGAGTTAGTGCGCCCGGGGCTCCATTATTGCACTGTAACTCGCAAATGTACCCACGCCTTTTGCTTGAGAAATATTCTATGTTGTTTTCAGTAAGATTTTCAAATTTGACCTCACCCACACCCCACACTGGAATTGGAGGGATAGACAGAGCGTATGGGCTTGTCTACAGAGACTTATTTTGCCTTTTTAACTATGCTGGTATAGTTAAAGCAACACTGTTCCCTTCTCCCTCTCCAGAATGAATGTAGTTTTATCGGTAGAAAGGTGCTTATACTGGTATAGCTTATTAAAGGTTGGGAAATTAAATACCTTTTCCTAGCATAAGGCCCCATTACATCTGTATAGTTGTGTATTCACTTGGGTGTTTACCTGATATAACTATGTTGGCAAAAATCACTCTCCTAACCAAAATAGTTATACTGATAAAACTTTAAGTGTAGTCTAGGCTTTAGTGTGATAAAATGGGAGTAAAAGAGGCATATTATCTATATTTACTTACAATAGTGGATAATATTTTGTCTTTCAGTACAGGAAAAAAAGTTAATTTAAACAAAACAATATTTACACACAAACACTTTCATCCATGCATATACATACTTTTAAAACATATATTGAAATGTATCTAAAAGGAACATTCATATTTCAATGCTTTCCCCAAATTAATGGAAGAGAGATTGTCTCCACTACAGTTAGTCAGTTCACAGGAAAGATGGTAGCTCTTTTTCCAAGGTAATAAATTAAGATGCAACTGCCTATCCACAAGCAGGATTGTGACCTGAATATCTGATTTTTAATCCACATAATCAGAGGTCAGGTTTTCCCATTTTGCACTAGGTATTACAGTGTAATTTGTCATGGCAGATTTTTATGACCAACACCCTGATCCTGCAAAGAGATGCACTAACATGGAACCTTTGCTCCTGCAGTGATCTTTTGACTACAACCAGACTCTATGCAGATGAATCCATAGGCAGGAGCAGGGCCTTAGTTTGAAATACTTATAGATGCAGCACCTCATATTAAAGATGTAGCTTCCATAATAATCTTATTATGGAGACACTGGTTGCAGCACCATAGTTAAGGTTGAGTCAGAAGGTTTCAGTGTTCTCAGAGCTTTAAAACTATGGTTTCTAAAAACCTCATTGTAATGGCAAAAACCAAAATGTAGAATCTAAACCTTGAGCACTATTTGAATATTTCATGGTGGTTTGATGAAAAACTGAATTGATACAGAGAGAATGATGAGAGTTCTAAAATCACCCCATTTGGCAATTTTTCACAGGCTTGTCATCATCTTTGTGTGTCAGCCCTTTAACATTCTGAGATCCATCCTTTGTCTACAGTGATGTTTCTCATGTGCTAATTGCGTTCATATCAGTTATAAATAGGTAGTATTTATCAACAGAACATTTGATAACTATGTAGCCATAACTTAATATTTGTGTGTCAAGCTCATCCGATGCATTAGATGACTGATCTACTGAAGTGAAGATAACCATCAAAGAGACAAAGAGAGACTTCCATAAATAGTTCTTGCATTATTGTTGTAACCATGTCAGTCCAAGGATATTGGAAAGATAAGGTGGGTGAGGTAATATCTTTTATTGGACCGACTTCTGTTGGTGAGATAGACTCTAAAAAGTAGTTCTTGTTTGCTAATATTTCTTTGCTTACGTGGATTGAGTTTAGACTCTTAATGCTATCTTAATGTAAGACTTTTCTGTGTGTTTGAAATTCCTATTAATATGTAATTTTTTTATGTTGAGTGTATTCTTAGATCAAAAATAGTGTAGGAAAAACCGTGGTACACCTAATTTCTCCATTGTAGATGTTTACTCTCTGTGCAAAATTTAAACCATAGTTCTTCCTTATCTATATGAAAAATGAGTAGTTCCCATTATGGACAGAATGAGAACAAAAAGGGAAAAATTAGATGCACTGTGATTTTGTCAGGTTGAGAAGCTGTAGGGACTCAACTCTATTACTGTGGCTAAAATTACAATTGCTTGAATAGAACATGTATTGTACATAAAAGTTTATAAGAATACATTTGAATTTAAAAAGGACTTAATATGACTGTATTCAAGTCAATCTCATATAGCACATAAGGTTAAATAATGTAACGTTAATGATGATAAACTATTTCATGTATAGGTACACCTTGCTGAATGAGTGGGGGCACGATATAACATTTTGTTATCATAAGTAAGTAACATAATAAAAAAGACTTTTAAAAAGCAACTTCGTTTAAGTATAACCGGGTTAATTTGAACAGAACTGATCTGAGACCCAAGTGTTAGGTCAATTAGGTTTTGGTTTGTTTTTCAAAGTATCTATCCAATATTTGAAGCATGTGCTGTGTGCCTGGAATTTTGGCCTAAAATCTATGTTTTGTATGTGAGTAGATTTCTGTAGTCTGGAATATTATACAGGGTCAGGGCCAGACTGCTGTACCTTCACAATACCTTATACCTCAAATAGTCCCATTGAGATCAATAGTGGGGACTAGGGCATGGATGAATATGAGCTGGTTGAGGCTCAGTCTGGACAAGATAGATGTGATGCTGGGAGAAACATCTAGAAGAGATAGCAAAGATTATTTCTATCTGTAAAATTGAGGGTGTTCACCTGACACTGGTAATCTGAGTTTATCACGGGTAGCCAACTGCTATGTTTCGAAGATCAAGTGGCAGTGATCAAAAAGGTATTTTACTCTTTACACCTTGCCAGATGATATGGCGTTTTGTTTTCATTGTAGAACTTGCTACCATCATCGCCTTTGTCAATTCAAGACAAGACTATTGCCAAGAGTTCTAGATGGGGCTACATCTTAAAACTGTTTGGAACCTGGTACTGGTTATCTCCTTGGTAAGTGGGATGTCTTATGGAGATGGTACAAGGGATGAGCTGATTATAATACATTTTATTTTTGTAATTTTAAATAATTGGCAGAGTGTTCGGAGCCTGTGTATGGATGCTTTTAAAAAATATCACAGTTTGGCCCACAGTACAGATGAAATTTAGAACAGAAGAAACTTTCTTCTTCTTTTTTCACATGAATATGCCTTATTCAGATAACTACAAATTTTAAAATGCACTGACCAAGATTAGGTAGACTATTGCTTTCACTTTATTACTCTGTATGGACCTAATCCTCCAAACACTGATGAGAATAAGTAACTCTGTCTCTGAGTTTTATCTGATTGATCTGAATGGTAACTCGTGTGTGTGTGTGCGCGCACGCGCAGGACTGAGACCTAAGCTCTACAAGAAATAGCAGGGATCTGTCTGATACTATTTGTTTACCCCCTTTCAATACAGCAATGGGTTGTTTTGATTTTTTGATTTTTGGTTTTTAAGTTTTATTTTTGTTTTCTGCACTCTGAATCTATTTGGATTTCTGGGCCTGCTGAGGGGTACATTGAAGAACTAAAATATGATGGCTGACTTGGCAACAGCAAAAAAATGGACATTTACTCAAATGCAATAAAGATAAGCAATAAGTTTCTGTGATGCATATAGTATATACCATACTCTCTTGCCTGTTCTTTCCTCTCTCAGCAAAAACCCAACAACAGAGGAAAGAAAGAAAAAAAGCACACGCAGCAATTTACCAAATTATTCAACCAGCTCACTTCCATCAAAATGTTCTAATATAGGCAGAGATATAATCCCAAAAACTTGGTGCATCCTTTCAGACCTACTTTTTAATTGTGGTGGTGGTGGCAGAGGGAAGGTGATGACAAAGGGGCCTGATCTTGCATTCCTTGCACATCTCCACCTCCCACTGAACTCACTTGGAGTTCTTTGTATGTGCAAACAGTACAGGATTGGGCCCACAGTGTTTAAACATTTACATTTTCCCAAATAAGTTTAGCAGATTCTACTGAGTCAGCATCAACCAGACAAGAAAGTGATGTGTGTCTAAATTCACATTCTTTAAATAATAATGGTAACTTTCACATAAAGGGCAACAGATAGTGTTCAAGTTTAAACTTCTTGTCCTCACCTTCAAGACCCTTCACAGCTCTATGTCTCCCTATTTATATTATCTTGTCTCTCGTCACATGGGGCCCCCCCTTTTCCTTCTTTTTTTACTGTCAATTTTAATGGCAGCAAAGTTAAATTAACAGTGTCTGCTGCTGAAAATCCTACCCTACATTTAAAAAGCATCAGTGTAATGCACCCACTTCTGCAGTGGAGAGTTGGCACCAACCAGCACAATGAAAAGCAGTGCGTGTGTGGAGGGGGTAGAACTTTAGCCAAATAAACCAAGACAAACCTCTTTTCTTGCAAAAAGTGCCAGGGGATTGTTAATGATCAGACAGAGTACAGAGGACCTTGGTTTTTAAAGCGCTCATCTGAAAAACCCTTGTGCAGTAAATTGAAGCAGACTGTAGTGAGGGAAGTAATATTTTTATGCTAATAAATGTGTCATAAGTAATTCGTCAACAAGAAGGTTGAATATAGTCTGAAGGAAGTCAGATAATATTTTCCTTTCACATATAAATCGGCTGAAGTCATAGCAAAAATCTTGTTAAAGATTTATCAGGGTTTTTTTTTTGGAGGGTGTGTGGAAGAGATAGTTGTATATTTAAATTTTATAATGCATCCATCACTGTGGTATCTGAGCTAGCCTGTGCCATGTAGAATACAGCCCATGGTAAGAGGAGGTGCAGGGGCACGCTGCCCTCCGGGGAGCATCAGGAGGCACTCTGCCTCAGGGAGGCACAGTACTTACTAGAGTCCTACTACACCCTATTGCTCTAATAAGATCAGCCAGTCTTGGTGGCTAATGTGAAGGTGGATGGCACCATGGCCATGCTTCCTCCTTTTCCCCCATGCATCTCTGGAGAAACAGGCAGCCCCTGTCCTTCCCAGCATGCAGGAACTAGAATTCTGTCTGGCCCTAGCACAGGGCACATAAGAAGGGAGAACGCTTCCCCTGCTCACTGTGCACCTACATAATGGCCAGGTGATCTCTGGCCTTCACACACACTTTTGGTTGAAATCCTGTCCCCGTTGACCTCCGTGGCAAAACTTCCAATTACATCAATGGGGCCAGAATTTTACCCTTTAATTTTTTATTTCCAACCTCAGGAGCTACTGCAAATAACCTTCATCCTCTTCTGCTGTGTGCATCCAACAGTGTGGGTTAAAGTCCAGACTGACAATTTGGCACTGCTGTGCATAATTATACCATGAAACAGTCATCCAAAGGTCAGTGACTTGCCATAACTCTAGAAGTCTGAGCTGAGTGGAAAATAGATTTATTTGTTTTAATTTATTCTTGCTTTTAACAGATTTTGAAGGGGTGAGTTAGTAACCCAACCATTTTTATTTAAAAGTTGTCTTTGAATGTAGTACTCATTAAAGATGCCAGATCAGCAATAGAGGATATGGAAGCCTTCTGTTTATCCATATGACAGGTACAGTACAGACAGGCATGTAGCCTTATACTTACAATATGACTTGGTGGTGAGGGATGAGGAAAATGGCTCATTTTCCATATCAATCCTGGAAAACTCTACTGCAACTGCCAATATTCTGAGCAAGTCTGGCATCTTGTATTTGCATGTTATTTGATTGATTACATCTTTTTACATATGTGCAACTCTTTCTTACTCCAGGAGCTTTGTACAGTACAGCCTTTCCCACTCAGTCTGAGGTCCTCAGTGGAGTATTCTTGTCAGTTTACATTCTCCTCAAAACCATGTCTCTCAGAGTGATGGAATAGGGCTCCCTTCAAAACCCAATTAGCTGATACTGCTATAAGACTGGCCACTGGCGTTGATACAGAAATGTGACACAATCCTTTAACCCAGAAACTCAGTGTGTGACCTCCAAAAACATTCTCTATCTCAGTTAATCTGGGAAGTGAAAAACTCAACCAAGTTCTCTCCTGTAGGAATGCAAATTGCAGCTACAGGGCCATCAGGTCAGTTTTAATATTTTATTCTTTCATTTGGTCAATAATAAAATAACAAATGAGGTATGGACAGGCATACACCATCTGCCATACAAATGCTAATTTCTTAGTGCCAATACTTTTTGTGATGATTGTCAGAGATTTCTTTGTTTTCTGGACTTATTAATATTTTCCTTGATCACTACATATAACTTCTCCTTTATATTAGTTAAGTTGTGCATAATGGCATGTCTTCCATTGGGGAGATTATAGGCATATTTCAGCCTAAGCAGTGGATGAACAGATCTGTCAGTGTGTATAGAAATTTAAAAGTGCTGGCTACTCACACAATGAGCTGTGCAGGTAAGTATGACAATACTGGATGATTATGAACTTCCTTTTCAGAGTGTAAGCCATAAACATTACAAATGTACTATACACTTAGTCTCTTTTTTCCTCTTTAGGTTTATAATGACATTTCCCTACATGTGAAATAAAGAGTATAAAACATGCACTAACAACCAGAAAATAAAGGCAGTTGTCCTGTGGCTGAAACACACTAACACAAAATATTAAGATTTAAAGTTAGAAGATATGAGCATAAAGGAAGTCATTGCAAGAAGAAAAAGTCTGAACTCAGGTGTGAAATGTATGTAAGAGGTTAGGTGGGGAAAGGGTCAGATTGCCTGGGCAGAAGATAATTAATGGACCAAAGGGTGTGAGGCCACATTCTAAAATAAGCAGTTGATAATTATTCAAACAGCTAGAGGATGATAGAGAACCGGATAGTAATATGGGTTTGGGAAGAAATAAGATTGTTAAACAAAATGAATAAGAAAATAGAAAAATAACAGGATCTACTTATTCTACTTTAATTTCCTTATTAAATTATTGCTCATAAAGAATTTCATGATAAAGAAATTCAGGTCAGTATTAAAGGAGATTCACAGAGTTATTTGTTGAAAGACACAGAAATGTGCATAGTACACTCATGATAGACCTTAGGTGTCAAGACATCACTTTTCCCAGTTGTTTTCCAATCTGCCATACTTCTGTTTCAAAACATATAAGTGATGACTATCAATTCAGGAGGAAATGAAGAGTATTCCTAAACATGCATTAGAAGTTTCATAGAATCAGAGAAACGTAGGACTGGAAGGGACTTTGATAGTTCATCTAGTCTAGTCCTCTGCACAGAGGCAGGACGAAATATTATCTAGAGCAGTGTTTCTCAACCTTTTTGATACCAGGGACTGGCTTGCTGCCTTCCTTGTTTAAACTGTTCTTAAAAACCACTGCTGACAGAAACCTACATCCTCCCTAGGTAACTTGTTCCAGTGCTTAACCACCCTGACAGGAAGTTTTCTTCCTACTGTCTAACCTAAATCTCCCTTGCCAAAATTTAAGCCCATTGCTTCTTGTCCTGACCACAGTGGTTAAGCAGAACAATGTATCACCCTCTTCCTTATAATGATCTTTTATGTACTTGAAAACTGTTATCATGTCCCCTCTCAGTCTTCTCTTCTCCAGACTAAACAAACCCATTTTTTTCAATCTTTCCTTGAAGGTCATGTTTTCTAGATCTTTAATCATTGTTGTTGCTCTCTTCTGGACTTTCTCTAATTTGTCCACATCTTTCCCAAAGTGTGGTACCCAAAACTGGATACAGTATTCTAACAGAGGCCTTATCATTGTGAATAGAGTGGAAGAATTATTTCTCCTGTCTTGCTTACAGCACTCCTGCTAATACATCACAGAGTGATATTCACTTTTTTTGCAACACTATTTGATGCATATTTAGTTTGTCATCCACTATAAGCCCCAGATCCTTTTCTGCAGTGCTCCTTCCTAGGCAGTCATTTCCATTGCATGTGTGTATAACTGATTATTCCTTCTGAAGTGAAGTACTTTGCATTTGTCCTTATTGAATTTCATCCTATTTATATCAGACCATTTCTCCAGTTTCTCAAGAACATTTTGAATTCTAATCCTGTCCTCCAAAGCACCTGCAACCTCTCCCAGCTTGATATCATCCACAGATTTCATAAGTGTACTCTCTATGTCCTTATACAAATCAATGATGAAGCTATTGAATAGAAGCAGATGCAGGACAGATCCCTGTGGGACCGCACTTGATATGTCCTTCCAGCTTGATCGTGAACCATTGATAACTACTTGAGTATAATAAATTTGTTATAGCCTGAAAGGGAATGACAACGTCACTTCATATGACCATCTTCTGCGGAACTAGATATCTGGAGCTTCCCATTTTAGGGCTTAATGCAAGAGCCATTGGTGTCAAAGAGCTTTAGCTCTGGCCTTTATAGAATTGTGCAAACATGCTTGCAAAATGTGGCTCTCTTTTTACTGGCAATGTCTCTTACTGGAGAACCTCATGGGCTCATTTAAGATACTCTCCCATCTTTTGAACGAGACTAGCCCTGAATGGGGATGTTTCTAGGATTCCTCTAACAATGATCAGATGTGACTCCCTATATGGAGTCACATCTGATCATTGTTAGAGGAATCCTAGAAACATCCCCATTCAGGGCTGATATAGCTATATATCAACTGATACAGATATTGGAAAAGGAAGTAAAGTATATTGCTGGAGCACTTTTCTCCCAGATCTGTCATGTATATGACTATCATTTCATCACTGTTTACTCAGACATCATTTAAGAGAAAGATATATTGAAATACTTAAAAAAACCCAAGACACTCAGATAATTTGGCATTTCATCAAAATGCTCCAGTTTTAGAACTAGGATTCTATAGAAGAGGAGAGCCAAATTCTGACACCATTACTCGGGCTGAGCATCACCTAACTGCACCAAAAGCCTCACTGAAGTGAATGGAACTTTTGGGAAATGAAATGCCATGCAATATGAGTAAGGGTATGCTGATTATTTGGCACTCGCAACTCAGGCCCATAGCTTTAAAGAACTTAAAGTCACCCTTACTTCTGACCTTAAGATCATAGAGGAGTACTTCCAAAAGTGGTGGCTGAGACCAAATCCCAGCATATTGGTAGCCTTTACTTTCCACCTTGATAACAGAATCACACAAAAACACTGGTGAGTTTTTCTGTGAAACTGCATTCTGACCCCAACCAGCATATCTCGGTGTCATTCTTGACTGCACACTGACCTTTCATGATCAGCTCAAGAAAGTAGCCTCTAAATCCAACACTCATATCAACATTATTCAAAAGTTAGCAGGAACAAGCTGGGGATTAACTGCCTCAGTGCTACTAACATTGGCCTTGGCCCTGATGTACTCAGTTGTGGAGTACTGTGCATCGGTATAGACAAGAAGCTATCGTACCCAACCTGTGGATAGACAGCTGAATTAGACCATGACCAGGGACAGCACCAGCCTCTTCCTGGTAGGGGGGCTGAGGTGACCTAGACAGAAATTTGGGAGGTACCGCCCCACCCCATGTCCCCACCCCTGCTCCTCTAAATTCTGGCCCCACCTTCTCCTCACCCCCTTACCCCCCGAGGTCCTGCCCCCTGGCCATGGCTGTTCCTCAGCTCCCCACTGCCCTTTGTCTGCTTGCCATTGGTAATACCCACCAGGGCGGGGGGACCTAACTCTGGGGCCAGCAGAGCCCTTGGGGAGCAGCGACCGTCAGGGTCAGGGCCCAGAAGCCCAGGCCAGAGCAGGTCAGTGGGGAGACATGCACTTTCCACCTGCCCTGAGCAGTGTATCCTGGCAGGCAGGGACATGGGCTGGGGTGCTCCCGGGCCCTCTGGCCCCCCGCCCAGGCTTACTCCTGCACGGCTGCTGATGGCAGTGCTCCCACCTTCAGAGCTGGGTGTCTGGCCGGCAGCTGCCGCTTTCTCCACTCTGCCTTCAGAACTGGACAGCTGGACAGCAGTGGCAGCTATGGGGCGGGGGGAGGGAAAAAGGATTAAGGCAAATTTTGGGGTGATTATAGCCCCCCGCAAGCTCCCACTAGCACCACCTCTGCACATGATCACCTCATGTCTCTGGATCTGGCCAGGGAATGGAAAAGTGTCTGGACCTCATCTACCATTCCAAACAAGAACATTATTACTGACTCAACAAGCCACCCTCCCGCTTTCAACCTGCCATGCAGACTTTGGACCACATTGAACCACATCCGAACAAACCATGGAAGATGCAGCTACTGGATGCTGAAGAGGAAAATTTTCATACAGCTATGATGAAAACCATCCAAACCATCGAATACATCACAATGCAGTGCCCCAAATATGGATTCAAGGGTGAATTGGACGATATCCACAATATCACAGAGGAGGCCTTGAAATAGCTTATGGACCTACCATGACATCTATAGAATGTTGCTCTGCAGATGCCATATGCACATGTGAGAGAGAGTAAGGGTATCAGAATCTGGTCCCTAGAAATTAAAGAAAAAGGAAATGCAAGTCAGAAAGTCAGTCCCTTGCTAGAAGAATTGTTTCCTTCATTATAAGCCAAATTCTGATAGGTAGGACCTAACATAAGTAAACATAACTAAACAAATAGTCCTACTGATTACTCAGCGTAAGGTACGTCTAGTGAGAGTAAAGGAATCAGAATCTAGCCCTTTATTTGCTAGTGTTCGATGCACTCTAACTTTAGAGTTCTCAAGCAATGGAGCTTCTATTACTTTCTTTCAGAGATTATTTTTATACACTAATAGTTTTCTCCCTTTCTGTTTGAGATAGTTTTTCTTGATATATTTCTCTCTCTTAAATCTTCTCCTTTACTTCTAGAAATATCACCTTCTCCCACTCTGTAAGTAATCCTTTTCATTCCTTGCTGTTTACCCCTTAAGGCAATTCTCATGCCACCTCCATGTACTTAGCTGGTACACAGCCAAACTATATATATTTAGCTGTTTTAATTTTACCTCGTAAATCAATCACTGGTTCTAAATCAGTTTGATTTTTTCTTAAAGCATCATTCAACATAAAACTGCATTAATTATGTGGTTTTAATGTATAAACAATGTTACATAATTAATTTTACTTTGAAAATTGTACAACTATGATTTTCTATAGTAGTAGATAAAAGATGACAGCATAAATCAAAGCACTGTTACTCTGAATTGCCACCAGTAAAGCGATGGCCTCTTAAATGTGCAATTATTATAGAAATAAACTGTATTCCTTGAGCAGATTTATTCTTTTATCAAATACTTTTTCAAAAGTTTTAATTTTGTTTTGCATTGCTTCACATTAATGGTAAAGAGCAAACTAAATTCATTCACTAAAGTAATTAATATAAAGGGACACCATAAAGCATTTTAGAAAATAATTTTTAATTTGTTTTTGTTTTTTACTGTTTGCAATAATCTTTACAAAGTTTCAAAATTAGTCTCTCTACTGATTTAGCCCTTTTCCTGTTGGCAAGATACCCTTCTTTTCTTCCTGGGATTGGTGCAGAGATGTAATTAGTAGCAGAACCTAGAAGAAAATGGAATGTTCTTGTTCTGCATCAATCCCATTTTCTTCTAGGTTCTGCTACTAATTACATCTCTGCACTAATCCCAATCCCACTTTACTGTAGGCATGTCTACACTTTCCTCCGGAACAATCAATCCAGCGGGGTTCGATTTATCGTGTCTAGTGAAGATGCAATAAATCGACCACCAAGCGCTCTCCTGTCAACTCTGGAACTCCACCAGAGCGAGAAGCGTAGGCAGAGCTGACGTTATTCATAATTCAAGTAGCTGAAGTTGGGTAACTTAGATCGATCCCTGCCCCCACAGGGTAGACCAGGCCTGAGTCTAAAGACAAGACAGAAAAAAAGGGAGAGGAAAAGGGTGAGGAAAAGTTCTCTTGAGTTCTAGTCCAATGCCTTACCTGCAAAACAATGCTTTTTCCCTAATCTGTTTTTATCCTCTTATTCATTTAATCTATCCACTCATATCCGTTTTTGAGAAAATCCAGCACTGCCAATTTTCTATTGTAAACATATACTATGTTTAACTAGTAACACTATGCGTAAGTCAGTGAGTGGGATTTACTAAAAGTTAAAATAGTGAACATTATTATTAGGAATGCAACTATCATTTTATACAGCGGTGTTTTTAGCTGTGTCAGTCCCAGGATATTAGAGTGAGGTAATATGTTTTATTGGACCAACTTCTGTTGGTGAAAGACTCAAGCTTTTTCAAGCTTACACTGAGCTCTTCTTCAGGTCTGCAAAACTTACTCAGAGTGTCACAACTAAATACAAGAATGAACAGATTGTTTAGCATAAGTAATTAACACATATTTCAAGAGACTACTCAAGGTGAAATGGTTCATTAACACTTAGATACCGCAGAATATGCTCATAGGAGAAAGTCCTGGATATATACCTTAATATATTCGAAACCGCCTTCGCTAAAGAAGGACACTTCACCAAAGAAGTTGATCATATCATGGTACAGGCCACCCAAATACCCTAAGTGAATCTGCTTCAATACAGAAATAAATCCCCCTTTGACTTCACACCTCTAGTTGTCACCTACCATCCCACACTGGAACGCATATGGGCCATTATCAAACAACTAACCCTATACTTGATGGGGACCTCAACCTGAACAAAATCTTTTCTGAACCCTTCTTCTGGCCTTCAGACAACCCCTCCAACCCAACCTCTCCAAGCTCATCATCAGAAGCAAGCTCCCCACAGACCAGGACACACCACAAGCACTGACTTTCTAATGTGCCTGGGGTACTCCCCCTAGCTCTGTCCCAGGTCCCGCTCCTACTGCACCCCTTTCCCCAAGGCCCCACCGCTGCCTCTTCCTACCTTGTTCCACTCCCTTTTCCCTCAGTGTCTTCTGCATGTCGCAGAACAGCTGATCCACAGCAGGTGGCAGGTGCTCGGGGGGGGGGGGGAAGCAATGATAGGGGGGCTGTCAGTGGGTGCTAAGCATGTTTTTTCCATGGGTGCAGACGCAAAACCTGCTGGCATCTTTCCACTGCTACAGTGATCAACACCCGTATTACACATCTTTTAAGATCCCTGGGTCCTAATTGCCCCAATAGCAACTATGTGGGTGAAACCGGACAATCACTACACCCTCAAATGAACTCACACAGAAAATGATAAACACAAAAATACCCTATCACCTGTGGGTGAACACTTTTCACAAAATGATCACTCTATATCTGATCTATAAGTACTCATTCTCAAAGGAAACCTGCATGACACTTTCAAAAGACGAGCCTGGGATCTTAAATTCATAACTTTTCAGTCCATGATTTTTACTTTCTAGCATAAAGACACTGGATTTATGATTTATTATAACAAGCTATAACTTACTAACACCCTCCACCCCCCTCCCCAAATCCCCTACTGAACTGTTTCTCCCTCCTCTTTAGTCCCTATGACTGAAGGGGCATTAATGAGCCACTTCACCTTGAACAGTCCCTTGAAATATGTGTTAACTACTTAAGTTAAACAATCTGTTCTACCTCGTATTTAGATGTGACACTCTGAGCATGGCTATGGCTACACTATAGCCTACGTCGGCAAAACTGGTGTCACTCAGTGGTGTGACTATTCCACCCCTCAGGGTGACATAAAAGTTACACTAATATAAGCCCCGCTTGTCGGTGGGAGAGTTTCTCCCACCAACACAGCTTCTGCTACTAGCAGAGATGGTTTCATTATACTGATGGGAGAGCTCTCTCCAATCGGCATAGTGTGTCTTCACTACATACACTGCAATGGCACAGTTTCTTGGGTGCAGCTGCGCTGCTCTAAATGTAGCCATGCCCTTATGTCTACTTAATTTTTTAGTGTAGACTTGCCCTAAAAGATATTACCTCACCCACCTTGTCTATCATTTTAAACAGAGAACAAGGGTCAACTATCCACTCACTACTGTCCTTTTATCATTCATCATGGATGGCAGCCCTCATTGTTACATAATAGTGCATACGTAGAGCCAGATAACCCACTCCTGCTGAAAAACCCTGGGAGGGGAACTAAAGGGGGAGGAAAACTCCCCAAATTCCCTCATGGAGTTTTCTCCACAATCACTCTGTCAGGATGGGGAGGCTAATCCCCTGCGTGTGAAATAGGGCCCGTACTCTGTGTGTCTTGTCTATGTGTAGGGAGACTGCTAGGGAAGAGGATCTGGTGACCCAGGGCCAATACAGTCTCTGGGCTAACACCTCTCCGTAGCTTCCTGTCAGTGTAGCTCCTACTGAACCATATTACCAGCTCTTTCTCAACTGCCTGCTAAATGGGGTGTTCCCCACTACAGAAAAGTATTTGGACCAGTGGTTCTATTCCCTTTTTTCCCCTCATTAGACAAACTGCTAAGGACTGGTAGGAGGGATGATGTGCATCTCCTTTCCTGAACCTGCCATCACCTTTCCTGGCCTGATCAATTCCTGTCCCTTCCACTCACCCCAATGTGGGTTCCTCTGAGGGGTATGGGTGGAGGCGATGATACCACTATGGAGTGATTAATTTCCATCACCTTCTTTCTTCTCTACCTGAGGAGGTAGAGAATCACATGTAGACCAGGGAGCCATGCTCATAACTCTACATCTTACCCCAGCCAGAAGTTTTACTATACAAAAGATTAAACCCATGGATTTTATTCAGTTGCTTTTGGTCACAGTTTGCATATACATTAAAATTAAAACACTCACATAATTCACTGGTTTAGTAAAAGGTAATCCCCTTTAATGTAAAATACAACCACTAAAAGTTCTAATATAGCATACCTGCTATTTCACTGTGTATTTGTTTTAACTGAGGCTTACAACACAGTTGAATTTTACAGTATAAGAAATTCAAAATCTGCTGCAGTTCCAAATTTATAAAATAACTTTTTACAGAATGTAGGCCTATTAATTTTACAGCCTAATTTCTGATTAGGTTTAACAACACCTCTGATGAACTGCATAGAATCTACTCATTAAAAATGATGACTATTCAATTTCATCATTTTAAGTGTAATTAAACCCAGTATTGCCAAGTATGACAATATCCTAGAAAAAAAATGAACCAACATTACAAAAACAACCCACTTAGGTATTTCTGTGTGGGAATATTGCACCTGCCATTTGTGGCGCTGATCACAATATCTTAATGCAGTAAAGATTCCATGGGCCTGATCCAAAGCAATTGAAGTAAGTGGAAAGATTCTCTTTGACTTTGGATCAGGCTGACACAGGGATAACAGTAATCATTTTTATCGAACTATATAAAATCAATATTTTCACTGGCAACTATCAAATTTATAGAACTGATTGGAAAAGTTTTGACAGAACCATTTTCCATTGGACAATACAGCTCTGTTGAAAGAGAAATGCTTTGCGAAATTGCGCTGATTTGTGCCAAAATTTTATTTTGGAGAAAAACTGAGGGGGTAGGGTTTGACAGTCTCTGAACATTCTGTTTTGATATTTTCAGAATAAAATGTTTCCATTTTCATTTTGAAATGAGTTTTGATTTCAATGTTTTTCATTTTCTATTTTATATATTATATCATTTATGAAGTTATAAGGGAAAAAACATGTAGATTGATCTGAAATTAAAATGTGTTCAGAATTTTCCATCCCAGAGTTTTTGAAATTTTCAAGTTTAATTTCAATGAGAGAGAAAGACACATTTTGAAATCTCAAAATCCTTCACATAAAATTACTGTCCTCCACACAGTTCTGTACATTTATGAGTGTGCATATATATATATATAAGGCCTGATTATGAAGCTGTTACTTGCCTGAATATTCCAGTCAACTTAACTTTAATAAGAATGGCAGGATTGCCACAGACTTTAGAGACAGGATCAGACCTTTATGCAGTACCTTAGTTATTCTCGTGTCATGGCAGCAGCAAAATTTGTTGCCAGTGGACTGTCTCAAGGGAGAAAATTGCCAGTAACTTCTCCCTGAGAATTAATCTAAAAATGCATCTCTGACTGTCCAGCCATTGGGATAATAATATGGTATGTTTCTGAAGAAAGGGGTCTGACTGAACTGTGTTGGTGGCACCAGAAGTCCCTGATGCCTGGTTCACTAAACAGAACTGGCAACTGACTCAGAACATAAAAGTTCTTGACGTCTTTCCAAGCTGGAGGAATGGAACTGAATTCCACTTATAAAAATATAAGGGAGGGAATAGCGTGATCTTGAATGACAGAGAAACTTCCATGAAAGGCTTGCATGGAGGACAGGTCAGATGTGATATACCAGGGCTGAGTCTGGGAAATTTGCTGCAATTGGATAACATGTACATTTTCTACCACTAGGATGAAACAAAGTTTATCTGAAACTCCAGAGAAAAAACACATTATTCCCACTTAAGTGGTTAAAAACAAAGAATACAGATGTTTATTTTCACTCTTATAATTGACCTCCAAATAATGGCTACTGTAATTAATTTTCAAAGAGATTGGCACTCTGTCCTTTCTGCAGAAATGTATTTCATACAAGACATTTGTCATTTCTCTGTTATTTTAATTCACGATCTTATCCTTCATTCTTTTCCTTGTGCAAGCAAATAGTAACTGTACTTTTAACCTGAGACTTCAAAGGTAAAAATGTTGTAAAGAGGTCCACATTTCTTTCTGCTCTCAGATCTCAGCCAAAGTCTTTGATCACCAAAGATGTTCAAAGATTGGGGCAACTTCTTAAGAATTGGGTTACTACACAGAAATCTATTGAATATCCATGTTCATATTCAACATGGACCAGAATGTATCTTAACATTCAAAAGTACTTTAATTCAATCACTAATAACAATTAAAGTGATAGTCGCTGCTTAAACTTTTGCTTAGTACAATAAGACTCCTTCTCTCCCTCCATACTGTAGTTAATATTGTGTTGCTAAGAAAAATTATACATTTTACTGATTTTGAACTTTGCTGTAAAAAATTGTTCTTTTCAATCCAGAAATTAAAAGACAACAAAAGAAATATGCCATTTAAGTTACAGTATCAAAATACAACAAAATAGTTTTATATTTCTAAAATGAATTTTGTGCGTTCTTATTACTTAAAAGTAGCTTTTATTTTTTTAAGTGAAATTTTGTAGGGCACAATGTAAATTAGATACTTTTGATCTCTATCAATCTCTCTATGTGTACTTATAGTGTGGAAATCACTGGAATCAAAAAGTGTTAATTTTCAGCATAACCCTGTCACAGGGTCCACAGACCACTAGGGGCACCTCCTCCTGGCTGCTCAGGGGATTAACTCCACTAACATCGAATCCCCCTTTCTGTCACTCATTCATGCAGCTTGGTGCCTCTCTGTCTCTGCAACTCTGGGTGCTCTCTCTTTGTGATTTAGCCCTCTGGCCAGGTCACTAAAGTCCTTTCCTTCCGGGGTAGGCAAGTCCTACTAGAATATCATCTTAGGCAGTCTGCTACTCCACAGTCTGGTCTGTACAACTTTTCCAGTGGCTGGTAGGGGAACTCCAGGGCCACTCTTCTGGGTTCAAGCCCAAGGACCCTACAACCACCAGCCAAGATCTGCACTGTCCCAAACCTTGCTACTGTTTCCCTGGGCTGCTCCTACTTTGCCTTTATCTGGATCTTTTTCCACCCTCCTCTGGATACACCCTTCCCCCAGGGCCAGAACCACAGGGCCTCTAATCTCCCCCTAGTTTCTTCCTTTCCCATCTAAGGCTAGAAAGTGACTGCAGCACCTTTCTGTTGCCAGCTTTGATTTTATCATAGCCCTACCTGTTCCTTCTCAGCTGGGCTCTATTCCCAATCAGGAGTTGCTTGTGCAGTCTAATTTCCCTCTGAGGTGGCCTATCAAGTTAATTGGCCCTCTTCTCAGCCTCATTAACCCTTCTGAGGCTGATGTAGGGTAAACACCCTATCATAACCCCCTATAGGCCATATTCTAAACTTCAATTCCAGTGGGTTGTCGTTTCATAGTTTGTGTTTTTCTTCAGGAGTTTAAAGGAACAGGAGGATTTGCTAGCCAAAGGAGTGCCATCTTTTAAAGAAATGCCTACAGCAAACAGATTCTGAAAAGAGAGGAGTCTTGCAGAGTATTCTGAATGAGATGAGACAGGAATTCATCTTAATTACCGGTGACTAAGGGTTCCCCAGCAGGGTGCCTCTCCATGAGAACCATCCTGTGTATTGTCAGTTGTATCTTATCTGTTGATTGATAGTGCTCGAGTTTTACAGAGAGAAAGATGGTCTTTTAGGTAGGTGGGGCCTATCCCATTAAAGGTTCTGAAGATGAAGACCAGGACCATGAACTGGACCATTACAAAATAGAGTCACAATTGTAAGCAGAGTACAGATGTGATGTGTTCTCATCCACCTGTTCTACATGGGAGATATGTGTAACTGTGTGGTAGACCATCTGGACCTTCTCTGTGGCTTCTTCCATCAGCCTCAGGTAGTGAGAATTGCAGTAGTCCACCCTTGAAGAGGCAAAGACCTAGCTCTCTCTGATCTGGTCCTGGTGCATGAAAAATGGGTTTAGTCTTTTAACCAGCTGGAGATGGAACTGTTGTTTCTAGCCACTGCTATAACCTGAGCATCTGTGTGCATCTGAGAATCAAGCTGACTGCATAAGCCTGACTCACCATCATGCAACTTTGTCATAAGACTGATGTAATAAATGGTTAACCAGGCCTAAGACTACACACCTTCCAAGCTATCAGCTGCCTTGGATTCTATAAGATATTAAAAATACTTCCCCCTACTCACCAGCATCGCGTCTGTCTTACTTGGGCTAAGGTTGAGCCAGTGCTTATTTCTTTCAGAGACTGAGATAACTGGGTAATGTCATGATCCGCTTCAAATGAGAATTCTGTGAACAGGATGTGTATAGCTTATATTTGAAAAAAATAAACACTAAATGAGTGAATGTTTGAAAATAGAGTCTTAGTGGTGTCTCCCAGGAGTCTGTACTGGGACCAGTCCTATTCAACATATTCATAAATGATCTGGGAAAAGTGGTAAACAGTGAGGGGGCAAAATTTGCAGATGACACAAAACAACTCAAGACAGTTAAGTCGCAGACAGACTGCAAAGAGCTACAAAAGGATCTCTCAAAACTGGGTAACTGGGCAAAAAAATGGCAGATGAAATTAAATGTTGATAAATGCAAAGTAATGCACATTGGAAAACATAATCCATATAATCCATCTAAAATGATGGGGTCTAAATTAGCTGTTACCACTCAAGAAAGAAATCTTGGAGTCTGTGGATAGTTCTCTGAAAACATCCACTCAATGTGCAGCGGCTGTCAAAAAATCAAAGAGAATGTTGGGAATCATTAAGAAAGGGATAGATAATAAGACAGAAAATATCATACTGCCTCTATAAAAAATCCAAGGGCACCATTTCTTGAATACTGCGTGCAGATGTGGTTGCCCCATCTCAAAAAAGATATATTGGAATTGGAAAAGTTTCAGAAAAGGGCAACCAAAATTATTAGGGGTCTGGAACAGCTTCCGTATGAGGAGAGCTTAATAAGACTGGGACTTTCCAGCTTGGAAAAGAGACGACTAAGGAATGGATATGACTGAGGGCTATAAAATCATGACTGGTGTGGAGAAAGTAAATAAGGAAGTGTTATTTACTCTTTCTCATAACACAAGACCTAGGTGTCACCAAATGAAATCAATAGGCAGTAGGCTTAAAAGAAACAAAAGGAAGTATTTTTTCACACAAAGCACAGTCAGTCTGTGGAACTCTTTGCCGGAGGATGTTGTGATGGCCAAGTCCATAATAGGGTTAAAAAAAGAACTAGATATGTTCATGGCGCATCGGTCCATCAATGGCTATTAGCCAGGATGGCCAGGGATGGTGTCCCTAGCCTGTTTGCCAGAAGCTGGGAATAGGTGGCAGGAGGTGGATCACTTGATGATTACCTGTTCTGTTCATTCCCTCTGGGGCACCTGGCATTGGCCACTGTCAGAAGACAGGATACTAGGCCAGATGGACCTTTGGTCTGACCCAGTATGGCCGCTGTTATGTTCTTATTTATGTGGAGTACTTTTCTCCAGAGGTTTTGACACACAGACCAGTTAATTTCCCCATTTTCCACACAGACTCCTGATTTTGGATACCCTCTGGTATAATCCTCGGCAATTGCCTGGATATCCAAAGAAAATGATAAATTCAAAAGGAAATTGTATGAGCCACTCTAATTCCACCATCTCCCCCAAAACAACTAACAAATAAACATTCCTGATTCCTAAGATCTCAGGTAGGTTGCTATTGTCTGTTTCTTTTCACATTTATTTAGGTACTTAAATATGAATTTGGGAGCCTTAAATTTTAATTTAAATTAATTAAATTAAATTAAATTAAATTATTAAGGCCTTTAGGCACTTCAATTTTGGTCTGCTTTATTTTAATAGAAAAGAAATGTTAAATATATTATTTAAACCAACAAAATCAAGGAAAGTCAGTGCTGAGGGTGGAACACTCCTCAGCTCCATGCAACTGTAACTTAACATACCTTTTTGTACCTATATATTACAAACTTCATCAAGCAATCAACAAGTCACATGTCCTGTCTGGTAGACACAACAAGGTGGACTGACAACTCTGTCACATATGGTAGCTTCTTTCATTCCATATGGTGTTAAATCACTTTGGCCCAGATTTTGATACCCTTACTCACCTTGAATAGTACCTTCCTTGGCAAGATTTCCCACTGATTTGAGTGGGACTATCCAAAAGGTAAGGTGATAGGCAAGAGGAATTAGGGTATTGGAGAAACTGCCTGTTTAAATCATTTATTTATTAATGTATTTATTTAGATTTATAATAGAGAGGCATGTTTACCCAAGGCTCTAGGTGCCCCTGCCATAAATTAAAAGAATCAAAATAAAATTAAACAGCAGCTTACCCCTTGACAGCCAACAGAACCCAAACCCAGACAAAACACACAACTCCATGCAAAGACCCAGATCTAACCCCACTTTCTTCAACAGCTAGCACAAATGAGATGCATCTTGCAGTGCATCCTTAGGGTCAATGTGTGAAAATGTACACAAAATATAGACTGCAGCTGAGAAAAAAAATGTGTAAAATAACAACTAATTTACCAAATACAGAGCAAGAACTTATTCTGCAGTCATAAGGCATAAGAGCAGAAAGGTGCCTCCCACTGTTCATATCATAGCTTTAAGAACTTAGAACAACAGTCATATAGGGCATAAGCCTGTTTTCATTGAAGTCAGTAGCAAAGTTCTCACTGACTTCAGTGGTGGCAGAATCCGACCCCTAATGAGTCTATCTTGATATAAAATCCAAGATACAACCGGCGCCCTCTCATGAAAGACTTTGTAGGTCAACAGCAATTATAGCTAATGTAGATCCCATGGGTAACAGATAACCAGTGTGTCGATGCCAAGATGTATAATGTATTTGTTTCTCTGCACAATATAGTGCCCTGGAAGCAGAATTGGGTATACAAGATGAAATATGATAAACAGTCTCATTGGCAGATCAGCAAGGCAGGCATTACAGTAATCTAGTCTAGGGAAGATAAAAGCGTGAATGAGCAATATACAAAGCAAAATACATTTATTTCAACTAATAGGAGGCCTTAATCTTCTGAACGCAACACTAAAAGGAGAGCTTGCAATCAAAAACCAAAACAAGATTTTAACTGATGAACCTAAGTTGAATTTCACAGATGGGTTAAAAGTTCAAGTGCCAGTCATAAACAACTCTGCTTTGTTTGATTTTAACTAAAGAAAATTGATGCTCGTATAGGCTTTTATAGTCACCAACTTGTCAATATGGTAATAGCATAGTTTGAAATTGCACACATAGTTGACACATAGATCTGTGCCTTGTCGGCATAGAAATGAAAACCAGTATCATACCAATGAATAATCCTGCATAAAGGCAATTTACGAACGCTGAATAAGAGCAGGGCCAAAGTGGAACCCCGCGGAGCACAAAAAATAAGTGCACCAGCAAAAGGCACAAATTACCTTTGGAAATATACTGCAGATAACTGTTGGATAAATATGATTCAAGTCAATTTAGGACTATGCCAAACAGAAAGTCCCTAAGGCATTCAAGAAGAACATTGAGATCTAGCAAAATGAGAATGGATGGAGAATGAAAATCTGCCTTTAGGAATAGATTATTTCATTTATATTTTATTACGAATTTTAAACATACAAAGACAGAGCATATGGGATTTGATGCTACGCCCACTAAAATCAATGGCTGCTGTGATATGAGATTAGGCCCATGCAGACTGAAATATCATTCATTTAGGGACATCTCTTTTTTACACTATAATTATAAATAAAATTATGTGCATGTTTCATCTCTTACTTATTATGGCACCAGCTCAGAGATAACACTTCTGTTTACCACTATTGCTCTACCTGCTGATATTCTGGTCTTTATCATGGGGCAAATTTAAAGAGTATTGTAGTGAGGGCAGAGGAGGAAAGTAAAGAGAAAAATCAGTCCCAACCCAAATTAAATGTGTCAATTTTTTGATCTAATAGATTGTAATTGAATCCATAGACAAGATTATTTTCTGATCACTCAAAACATATGTCTTTGGCGGGATCCTTTTCTTCTACCTAGTGTAAAGCTATAGGGTGGTGTTTCTGCCCCACAACAAAAGCAGGTGTGTTTAGAGTATCATGATCATTAACAGAAATCTCCAAGGCCCACCACAATCAACAGCATAGATAGGCTGAATTTTGTTGCAATTAGAGTTTTCATAAAAATTTTGAATTTTGAGAAAAAAAATCACAAAATATTTTCATGAAAATTTCCCCTTCACCCACCCATTTTTCAAACAGGAATGGCTCTAGTCGAAATTCTAGTATAAGTTTTGATGATTTTTTGGTTCATATTTCAGTTAATGAAAAAAGAGGAAGGGGAATTTGCTATCTAGGAAGAACTCTTGTGTGATCCAATGCGTAATTCTTCCCCTCCTTTCATCTAGGTGGTGCAAAATCTGGCCCTGGTGGAAGACGGGAGAATTTTCAGTGAGAGTGAGAATAGAAACAAAAAAGTGTAAATTGTAGATAACAGAAGTCTTTGTGTTTCAGATAGTAATTTGTACAGTCTTTTAGTCATGTGAGTTTAAGAAGAATTCATTCGTTGAATCATGCTAGAGCCTCTGCTTCTGAAAAAAGAGTGCAGTCCAGTGTAATGAAGACCAATTAGCATGAAATTACAATTAATATTTACCTTGTCTCTTTCTTGTAAGAAATGAAGGAAACCTCCTAACTGGGGAGATAGTTCAGAAAAAAAAATTTGTTGCAATAAAAACTGTGAATTTGCTTCAGTGGTATTTTTCTCTGACTCTTTTCCCAGCTTTCCTCAAACATTCATATGAGCAACTTTCTGTTTGTGGACCTAGAGACTGGTGGGAATACTCATGCAGATTTTTTTGTACACCAAAAGTGTTCATTTGGTGATTTTGAAGTTTTTTGCAGGCCTGGAAATCATCCAGTCAGGGAGAAGAAATAATATCGTGTGATTTAAGAGATCAGTCAAACAGAATGTATAATTAATTACAAATGGCAAATAAGTGAAAAAATAGTTTGGGTGAAGAGGTCATGAGCTGTCCCTGAGCTGAAACACGTTCATTTAGGGACTGAAGCAAAGTGTGGTGAAGTCAATCAGCTCACAAATCATTTGTCAAATAATTCTGAACAATGAACATATCAATAAGAGTTGGTCTTTTCATAAATAAATCACAAATAAAAAATGAATAATTATTTGTTGCAAACATATAATTCAGTTCTAAACTATTCTATATCTCTTTGGCAACTAGACAGAGCCACCTGCCAAAGAAATAGAAGAAAGGTACTACTACTCTATGGGTATGTCTACACTATCTTTTTAAGTATGGAGGCATGGTTTGGGAGAATGATCTAAATCTTGCTGTCCTACAAAAGGAAGTTAGCTATAGACCATACTGGAATAAAACCAGATTTTGAAATCTCAAAATCCTCTGTGAAATGGAATTACCATATTCTGCCCAACTCTACAGTTAAACAACGCTCACCCTGGCACTGAGGTTTCTGTGTAGGGGATGCCATTTGGGCAGCAATGTGTGTATTTAGGAGTATGTTTGAAAAACTTTGACAGGAGGACTGTGTGCTGTGAATCCAAAACCCTGACTGACTGTCTATTGAAAATGTTGTCAAGTGTGTTTTGTTTTATTTCATTATACATCAGACAGAAAAAAGCTGTAATCTTTACAAAATTAAATTTAGAAATTCTAGACACAGCCTGCAACAGCTGAAGTTTATATTTGGAAATAAGTCACGTGCTTACTAAAGGGTTTTTAAAGCAAGAGTAATCTTGTCAAAGCAGTTCTTTGATAAGACAAACAGTACGAAAAATAGCAAGAGAAATTTCCCCACTCCTGTCAGTGGGACACATCCTGTATGAACATAACTGTTGCCATCTGGTGAGTCAGACTACTATCCTGGTCCTGCCAGATTTATGCGATGTGCAAAATCACAGTCTTATGATCAACAACATTTACTAAGGCTATCTTCTCCTAATATAACTTGAATATTGCATGTTAATAAACCCACTGAGGGGTATTCCATTGGATCTGCTATCTATACCATGAATGTGATTAAAAAATAAAAATAAATAAAATAACAAACACGCAAACAAAAAAGCCACATATGGCCTATGTTGTCAGAAGTGCCTAGTGATAGTGGGTGCTTCAGTTTTTGGGTGCCTAATTTAAGGCAACTTAAAGTGTTCTGCGTTTCTGATTTTCAAAATGGTGAGTGCTCAACAATCGAAGGTAGCCAAAATCACTAGTTTTATGTATGTAGGGCCAGATTTTCTTAAGTATTCCGCACCCACAATTGGGACGATATTTCAGAAGAGCTCAGCTCTCATTTAGATATCAAAATGATATGTCCAGATTTTCAAAAGTACTCTGTGCAGTCAGTGCATGCAGGGTTTCTGGGAGGTGTCAGCAATATTCAGGTAATACTGCATCTTATCTTCACTTCTAGTCTGTTTTCATGCAATTGTCAAAGTTATTAATTGTAGGCTTTTTAAAACAAAAATTATCTGTCGTCATCCCCATTCATCACTGGACAGGAAAACCTGATAGGTCTTAGCTTCTGCACTCAGCAGGCTCTGAGGTTTTGACTCCCACAAAATCCTTGGGAAAGAGGATCTCTTACTTTTCCACTCACTAGCTCTTTTCTTAAGGTCACAAGGCCTGGTCCTAAAGACAGAGATATTTTACCGCTAATTATTATGGCCCAGTCTTCTGAGATTGCAGGTGCCCTCATTCTCAGTTATTCAGTGAAACTGGGAGTGTTCTGCACACCCATGAACAGGCCCTACTTACTTTTTCTCACGTGTTCTTGGATCCTCACACTTAGGAATCATAGAATATCAGAGTTGGAAGGGACCTCAGGAGATCATCTAGTCCAACACTTAATAATTCTCAATTCTTTTTTTTTGAGGAAAAACAAGCAGGGATATTAAAACACCAAAACTTTAGTTACTTTAATCTTAAATTTACGAATATAAGTGTTCAAAAGTCAGTAGAGAGAAAATGATTGTCCATGCAGGGATCGGCAACCTTTGGCACATGGCCCACCAGGGTAAGCCCCCTGGCGGGCCAGGCCAGTTTGTTTACCTGCTGTGTCCTCAGGTTTGGCTGATCGTAGCTCCCACTAGCTGCGGTTCGCCGCTCCAGACCAATGGGAGCTGTGGGAAGTGGCCTGGGCTGAGGGATGTGCTGGCCACCGCTTCCCGCAGCCCCCATTGGTCTGGTGCGGCGAACCATGGCCAGTGGGAGCTGTGATCGGCCAAACCTGCGGATGTGGCAAGTAAGCAAACAGGCCCGGCCCACCAGGGGGCTTACCCTGGCAGGCTGCGGGTTAAAGATTGCCGATCCCCGGTACATAGTAATAACTTGGCTGCATTGATCATATGTTATATTTTCTATTTCTGTTATTCCTTTAAAGGTGATCAGATGATAGCCAGCCAGCAAACTGATACTGTGAAACAATGGTGTTGTACTCTGATAACCACTAACTGCTTAGTCTGACAGAGGGCCAAATCCTTAGATTATTACTCAGTTTGTTTTCACTGATGTGAGTGACATCTTTGCCTGAGTAAACACTGAGGAAGACCAGGGTAAGGACAAAGTCCAAAAAAGAATATGCATAGACTAAAGATGTTGCAGATGCAGTCATAAAAAACTGGGACATCTCCATATGTAGCAATACCATTAACCCATGGATACCATGTTTTTTTTCACCCAGACTTTTATACCTGCTATACTGGTGCTCTCTGATGTCATCCCTGGAAGTAATAACTCCAGACTATTTTGCTTCTGGGCATCACTTCACACTATTAATAATGGTGATATGTCAGTGTATTATAACATCATTCTTGGAAATACAACATTTTTCAGCAATTTTTCGGAGAGTGACTGCAGTGGTTTTACAAGTACTGGATGTATTCCCATGAGTAAAGACAGAAAGCAAGTATTTACTACCCGGATATATTGAAATGATAATTATTTAAGCTTAATCAAGTAATGTTTGTACAGCTCTTTGTGATTCTTACATGAAAGGTGTTACAGGGGCACAAAGTGTTATTATTTATTAATAAGGCTACGATTTAGTCATGGGTATTTTTAGTAAAAGTTATGGACAGGTCACAGGCAATAAACAAAAATGTATGGCCTGTGACCTGTCCATGACTTATACTATAAACATCTGACTAAAATTTGGAGGGGGGGGCACCCTGGGAGACCTCTGCTTGTGGGGGAGCTGGGGCCTGCTGCTGGGGACTTCTGGAGGACCCACTGCTGGGGGGCTGCTACTGAGGGGGAACTGGGGGGCGCTGAGCAGCAGCTGCTCTGGCTGGGACCACTGCTGGGGTCCACTGAGAGGGGCTGCTTTGACCGTCCCCGGGACAGCTGCTCGGGCAGTCCCTGGAACCAGCTGCCCAAGGCTGCCCGAGCAGCAGCCAGTGCGGCTGGCCCTGGGGTTGCTCCAGTAGCAGCTGGTGCTGCTCGCTGCGGGGCTGGCTGCGGAGCTGCTCCTGCTGCAGCCGCTGTGGCTGTCCCGGGGCCACCTGAGCAGCTGGCCCTGGGGTCAGCCACACTGGCCGCCGTAGAAGTTCCTGGAGGTCATGGAAGTAACGGATTCCAAGACTTCCTTGACCTCTGTGACAAACACAGAGTCCTATTGATTATTTCCTGATACAAAATATAAGGACAAAATAGTAGTTCCTATTTAGGATGTAGACATGCACACACATGCTCGTGCGCGTGCACACACGCACACACACACATACACAAACATGCAAATAAACACAAACAAGTCTTAGTGTGTGAATCAAAACAGATACAGTACACTGGAGGCCTGGACAAAACCAACCACATGTTGCAAGCATATGATGTCTCCATGAGTTTATAGGGTACAGCTGGCTTCACATGTTTTTGTAATTGAAAAGGCTATAACATTTAGGTCCTTGGTTTATTACTCTTAGATCAAAGAGTCATGATATGAAGTCTACTTTTTAATCATCCAGAGATTTCTGATAATGAAATAGTGAGAAATATTTTTTTTAGAATAGCCCATCCAGCTGAAAGAGAAATTCCAGAAACATGGAAGACTATGAAAACAAAAGAAAGAAGAAAGAAGAGAGTAAATATTGGCAGGAACTTGAGGTGCTGAAGGTACCTCTTGTGGAATACTTTTCTAGATAATGTCTGTAAAAAGGATTTGGTTTGAAAAGCAATGCCAATATGAATGTTAAAAGAATTCACAGAACTTCTGTAAATACACAAAGAGTTTTATAATATTTTGGAAATATAACTTGGTTCATTTTTTGAAGATATTTTGAAGCTCATTTTTTGAAGTGGTCTATAATGGCACACACTTTTGATATTTTTTATTTATATATAGGTTTGATGACTCCCCTTTGCAAATACCCTTATATAAAGATCCAATTACTTTTCATTTACAATTATTATAGACTTACTACTCACATGCACAAGGCAATGTATGAACAATGGTATGTCTACATAGAAATGATCTCTCTGAACCAAATTCAGTCCCCAGTTACACCAGTGCAACTCCCACAGATTTAAATTAATTCTAGATATTACTACTAATTAGAAGATAGATTCTGATCTCCTTATTTGAGATATATGGATGACGAGCACAAGATAAGCGTCATGTATTATTATTATTATGCATTATTATTTAGGCAAAACTCTCATTAAGTCGGTGATCCAATATATAAGATAAGGAGTACTTGTGGCACCTTAGAGACTAACAAATTTATTAGAGCATAAGCTTTCGTGAGCTACAGCTCACTTCATCGGATGCATTTGGTGGAAAAAACAGAGGAGAGATTTATATACATACACACACAGAGAACATGAAACAATGGGTTTATCATACACACTGTAAGGAGAGTGATCACTTAAGATAAGCCATCACCAACAGCAGGGGGGGGAAGGAGGAAAACCTTTCATGGTGACAAGCAGGTAGGCTAATTCCAGCAGTTAACAAGAATATCAGAGGAACAGTGGGGGGTGGGGTGGGAGGGAGAAATACCATGGGGAAATAGTTTTACTTTGTGTAATGACTCATCCATTCCCAGTCTCTATTCAAGCCTAAGTTAATTGTATCCAGTTTGCAAATTAATTCCAATTCAGCAGTCTCTCGTTGGAGTCTGTTTTTGAAGCTTTTTTGTTGAAGTATAGCCACTCTTAGGTCTGTGATCGAGTGACCAGAGAGATTGAAGTGTTCTCCAACTGGTTTTTGGATGTTATAATTCTTGACGTCTGATTTGTGTCCATTCATTCTTTTACGTAGAGACAGTCCAGTTTGGCCAATGTACATGGCAGAGGGGCATTGCTGGCACATGATGGCATATATCACATTGGTAGATGCGCAGGTGAACGAGCCTCTGATAGTGTGGCTGATGTGATTAGGCCCTATGATGGTATCCCCTGAATAGATATGTGGACAGAGTTGGCAACGGGCTTTGTTGCAAGGATAGGTTCCTGGGTTAGTGGTTCTGTTGTGTGGTGTGTGGTTGCTGGTGAGTATTTGCTTCAGATTGGGGGGCTGTCTGTAAGCAAGGACTGGTCTGTCTCCCAAGATCTGAGAGAGCGATGGCTCGTCCTTCAGGATAGGTTGTAGATCCTTGATGATGCGTTGGAGAGGTTTTAGTTGGGGGCTGAAGGTGATGGCTAGTGGCGTTCTGTTGTTTTCTTTGTTGGGCCTGTCCTGTAGTAGGTGACTTCTGGATACTCTTCTGGCTCTGTCAATCTGTTTCTTCACTTCAGCAGGTGGGTATTGTAGTTGTAGGAATACATCCAAAAACCAGTTGGAGAACACTTCAATCTCTCTGGTCACTCGATCACAGACCTAAGAGTGGCTATACTTCAACAAAAAAGCTTCAAAAACAGACTCCAACGAGAGACTGCTGAATTGGAATTAATTTGCAAACTGGATACAATTAACTTAGGCTTGAATAGAGACTGGGAATGGATGAGTCATTACACAAAGTAAAACTATTTCCCCATGGTATTTCTCCCTCCCACCCCACCCCCCACTGTTCCTCTGATATTCTTGTTAACTGCTGGAATTAGCCTATCTGCTTGTCACCATGAAAGGTTTTCCTCCTTCCCCCCCCCCCCTGTTGGTGATGGCTTATCTTAAGTGATCACTCTCCTTACAGTCTGTATGATAAACCCATTGTTTCATGTTCTCTGTGTGTGTGTATATAAATCTCTCCTCTGTTTTTTCCACCAAATGCATCCGATGAAGTGAGCTGTAGCTCACGAAAGCTTATGCGCTAATAAATTTGTTAGTCTCTAAGGTGCCACAAGTACTCCTTTTCTTTTTGCGAATACAGACTAACACGGCTGCTACTCTGAAACCTGTAATATATAAGATGTGTCAGTATGATTTTCACCTGTGTACAGGCTGCAGTATTGGATGATCTGATTTTCTAAGGGACCTTCCCAAAAGTGGATATTCTGACATATTGTATGAATTGAACTGGGCTGAATCAAGGATGGAATCTAATCATTTGTCCATGAACCTAACAAACTATTTTAGAATAAGAATTTTTGTGAAAATATATTTCTGTGAAGCCATCTAACTTCTCAAGCATGCCACAAGCACGGTTTAAAGCTAGGCCAATCTAATCCTGCTCCAGTTGAAGCTCATGTGAGTTTGGAAGTTTTGTAAGATTGCTTTTACAAATATATGGTCCATGTGGGAAAAGATGTTATCCATTTATGTATTTTATTTCAACATCAGACAGACAATCTTTTTCTAGCCGGAATTGTACTGTAGATTTGTTAACCATTTATGAAAATAATTTTCCTAAGCATAAAGGTGATCAAATAGAAAGTTATGTATAAGTCAACAATTTTTAAACTGTTTTCAGGTAGCTAAATAGAAAGATCAAATTTGTACTTCAAGAATGTAAAAAATGCAATTACATTTTGATTTTCAAGGGGTTAGTAATACAGAGGCATGTTTGCTTTTGATCTATTTTGAAACTTCTGGTGAGAAATGTAATATGTAAGTAGAAATGGCTCACTGGCTTTGGCAAATATGAGTTTACACTTCACAAATGTTAAGCACAGTACCAACAACTTTCCAGTAAGCGCTTGTAATTCTGTGAAGCAATTCAACAGTAACTTCTGTAAATTTGTATTTCTTTCAAGAGCAATTCAAAAGTAGTCTGCTTTCTAGCTGTCATAAAAAGTCTTGGACTGGTAGATGATTTGACAATGAAGAAGCCCCCTAAAGCAAAAATTGAAAAAGTAGCCCTCTATCCTTTACATTGTCTGTAATGAAAAAAATGTACTTAGATTATCTACTGCGTGTGTACATCACGCATGCACACATGTACACTGTCTATGTTGGGGAAATGAACATGTATTTGACTTTGGTTGAAGACAAGCTACAGAAAGAACCAATAAATATATACAAATAGCTTGATAAAATCTGGCAGACTGATTCATTTTTTCATTATGGGCTAGATTCTTCCACCTTTATGCATATGGCCTAGTACCTTATTTGGCAGTGTCATTTGAACTGCTCAATGAGAACTCAGTGTGAGTAAGGGTGTCAGAATCTAGCCCTGTATAAATATAATTTAAAATACTCAAAATTAACTGGTTTGTAAATGACACCACTGCTTAATACAGTCTCTGCTGATTGCGCCACAGAAAAAGATGCTTTCCAAGCCCTGTTCATTTTATATTTTGCTAAAAGTCCTATTACAGAGTATTTCAGATAAGCATTCTTACCATTGCTTGTTCCCAATTCCTCATTTTGTAGGTTCCTTCTCTATGCAAGACATTCCCTACGGTTAAAAATGAAAAGGTAGCTACTACAGACATACTTGATTGAAATAGCTGGTAAATTGCTGCAGTAATGAGAAAATTCCCTTTCCTCTGGTTAGTCCAACTGCTTAGCACTGAAGCATTTTTCAGATAAAGAATTTTAAAGAAAATAAAAATTAAAGAGAATTTCTTTAAAATCACAAAGGGCCTGCTCCCATGGAAATTAGTGGCAAAATTCTCTTGCAATGTTAGGCAAGATCAAGCCATAACATTAGTTTATGCTTCATAATACAGAGACTGATTTTACAGGCATTCTGATGTGCAAATGCAAGGATGCTTTAGAAAATACTGGTGCTTCTTAAAAAATGTGGTTAAAAACATAAGATGATGAAGTTCACCAAATCTCTCATTGGCTTAAAGAAATAGGTCAATTAATACATTATTAGTTCTGCTAGTATACAATTCCTACATTCCAAAGTACAAGAGATTTTGCTTAATATTTCAACATCCTGTTTCATTCATTAGTCTGTAGATTGAAATATTTGGCTTTAGCCATGTACACTTCTCTTTTGTTTTTTAAACTGGAATCCGGATGCTATTTGTGTAGTTATATTATCAGATATGTCTATTTATTTAAAAAAAAGTTTGAATATAGTCATTTGTTAGTTTCTTTGTGTTTTTTTTAATGTGTATTTTGGGGTCTGTTTTATCTCTAGAATGTTTGCCTGTGTTTTTTTTTGATGGTTATTTGCTTGTATGTAGTTGTGAATGTATTGTTTTCTTTCCTCCTTTAATACTTTGTTTTTAAAAAGGCAAACATTGTGTTGATTTAGAAAAGCCAAGGATTACCATGTTTTTTGCTGTGTGCATAAAAATCTTAAAGTGTGCTGCAAAGTACTTATAAACCCATTTGTTATGTTTGCAGACTCTAAGTACAAGCACTCTGTTTGTATAGATAGGATGTGACCAAGGTCAGACATTTTGTGGTGTTGTATATATAAAACAAATAAAGCAGCAGCATATCCCATATCTATCTTCAACTTTTTTCCACGGAATGGCACTAGAATACCTGTAGCAAGAGAAATTAGACATTAGATTGTAATTCCTTGGGGGCAGGGAAAGTGTCTTCTTCACATAGGTTTGGACTGCACCTTGCAAAATATTTGGTAGCCCTGAATAAGTTAAACACAGAGCTTTGCTCAACCTTAGCGATGGGCGTTACTACCACAGTACCCCTTCACTGAAATATCAGAACTAAAGGCAAAGATTCAAGGCCAATCGCAAGAGTTTCGGCTAGCAGTGAAAATGCTGGTTCAGTGGGCAGGACTTGGGAAAGGAAGGACGCAGTTCTAATCTCCTGCGCTCCCTTCATCACTAAATGCATCCGACCAAGTGAGCTGTAGCTCACGAAAGCGTATGCTCTAATAAATTTGTTTCGTCTCTAAGGTGCCACAAGTCCTCCTTTTCTTTTTTCATCACTATTGTCAACTCTGGAGAACTCATAGAGCAACTCCCCATGTCTGTTTCCTTTCCTTCAATCCCAGCTTCAGAAGCCATGTGCCTGGGCAACCCCGAAGTCTCAAAACCAAGAAGGCAACGAGAAAGAACCCCAAGTTGATTATCTTCTAAAACCTCATGTGTTCTAACCAATCTGAGGGGGCTTGGGGGGCCCTGGCTCCATGATTTTGGAGCGCTGGGGGTTGGCACTACTGGCCCTTTCCAGTCGTACTCCCGGGGGCGCCTTTCCTCTCTTTGGGGGCTCGCTTTCAGGCAAGATTTAGGCCCCGGGAGCCATTTACCACCGGCTCCCAACATCCCCCCGACGCAAAGGGAGCCAGCTTGAGTGGCAGCCGGCCTGAGCGGGAGGCCGGGGAAGTTCCCTTTCTCCGCCCCCCCCCCCCTCGCGGTGGCGGGAGGGGCCAGGAAAGGGTTAAGCAGAAACTTGGCGGAGGAGCTGAGCGGCATGGAGAGGGGAGGGACTGGGCTGCGCTCAGCTGGGTGGAGAGGGAGGGGAGGATGAAAGTCAGCCTCCCAGCCATTGCAGCAGAGCGAGCCAGGGCGCCGAGCTGTGTGTGTGGATGCGCGCTGCCCGGCAGGGGAGGCTGCCCCGCTGGCCGTGCAGCCCAGGGAGGAGGCTCGCCCCCGGCCCTGGAAACGCTCCCCGGAGCCCGGCCCCAGAGAACGCGGCTCCGCGGGGGCCAGAGGGACGCGCAGGGCGCCGGCGGGCCGCAGGAGCGCCGGGCCGGCGGCCGGGGTGAGTGTCGGCGCCGGCCCGGGGCTGGGGGCTGGGGGCTGGCCCCGCCGCGCGGGCAGGGAGGCGGCCGGGAACAATGCCCGGGCGGCCGCGGAGCGGGCGCTGCTGCCGGCTGGGCGGGATTGTTTCCGGTGACACCTTCCTACCGCCCCCCGCCCTTTTCTAGCTGCCCGCCCCAGCCTCGGGCGGGCGAGGAAAGCGAAAAGTTTGGCCCCAAATTGCGGCTTTGGGGGCAGCTGGGCGCGTGGCAAAGTTTGTGGCCGCCGCCCCGCTTTTTCCTGCCAAACCCCCCCCCCCCCCCTCCTCCCGCAGCTCCCGAGAGACTGTTCCCCCCCCCCCCGCGCCCCCCTTCCTCCGGCCTCTGCCCGGGCGCAGGGCTCCGGCAGCGCGACCTCCGTGCGCGGGCGCTGCACGTCCGGCAGCTCCCCGGGGCTGCGTGTCTGGGGGGCGGGGAAACAAACCCTGGGATCCAGAAGCGTTAGACCAGGCTCCCCCAACCCCGCTGTCTTTCCCGCGCCCCCCCCTCCTTTCCTCCCATCCCTCCATCCCCGCCTCTTGCTGCTTGCACGGCAGGAGGCAAGGCCATGCTTCCTTCTGCTTGCCCCTCTTGTTGTTCATTTCCCTCTCCCCGCCCCTTTCAAAGGCGCCCACAGTTTACTGTGGGTTAGGAATCCCCCCCCCCCCACCCGCCGACCCCATCTGCTTCCTCTCTCCCCCACCCCCCCGCCGCGCAAAAAGGTGCCTTCTCACCATTTACCTTCCATAACGTGCAGCCCCTGGGGGCATCTCTTCTTGGCTTTTTAAGCTGAAGGTTTGTATTTCAGGGCTTGCCACGTATTTGGTGTCCCCAAAGCCCTTCAGGGTTGCCTTTTGTCCCCTACAAAATTGTATCGATTGAGGGTTTTCCTTACTTCTCTCAAATAGTAACAAAGCTGACATGTACAGAAATGTACTTTGGGGTCATAAAATAATAAATTAGGATTACACAATCAAACCTTCCTGATGTGCGCTGTACTATATTGTAAAAAGAAAAGGAGTACTTGTGGCACCTTAGAGACACATTTATTGGAGCACAAGCTTTTGTGAGCTACAGCCTTTCATCACGAAAGCTTATGCTCAAATAAATTTGTTAGTCTCTAAGGTGCCGCAAGTCCTCCTTTTCTTTTTGTGAATACAGACTAACACGGCTGCTAGTCTGAAACCTGTACTATGTGGTGTGGCTGTGTGGGGTACTCTTTGTCTCCCTTGAGTGTGGTGGTGTGCATTATTATTATTTATTATTTTTTAATTGAAAGCCCCAGGATGGTACTGGAAATCCTCGACACATGGAGATGATGATTTAAGAACTATGGAGATTCTGACTTTGGGAATGATTCAGCGTTAGGGCAGCTGGTATGCAGTTGACTCATTCTATTTATTACTCCTTTCACTATTCTTGTGCCAAGATACCTTTTTCAAAAGAAAGTTCTATTTGAATTGTTTGATTGTAGGAGTATTTTGTGGGTATTTGGTTGCTGTATTCACTTGATGGCACCCAGGCCAGTTAGAATTTAACTGAGTCATGGCAGTATAAATTATCAGATGTATACATTTATGGAGTTTGTTCACAAAGAATCGTAATACAGCACACACAACTTCCGAAAAGGGAGTGATCTGTCCTTGAATTTATGATACAAAGCCTATTTTTTTTTTTTTTTTTAAATGTGCTAGTCAATTGCTGTCTTAAATGGTTGTTGAACTAGAGACTGGAATGTGACACATCAGTAAGCCATCTCACAAATAAAAGTTGTCAGAGGTGAGAATGTTTTGAGGTTAATCATCTGATTTAATGGTATTCAAGGGAAAACTTGCTGTAAAGTGAATTTTACAAACTTATTAAAACTGCAAAATTGCCAGAACTAGAGTTGACATCTCGCGTAGTGAGCTCTCATGCAGGGCACCTAAATTCAAAGCAAATCAAGAGTTCTCTGCTTGGCCCATTGCTGTGCTCTCAAACTTCTTGTTAACTTCTCAGCATTGTATTCTTGTACAGTCTGAGAGACAGAATTGAAATTGACGTTTAACTGACAGGAGCGCTTGACTACAAGTTCAGTACACATACTTATGTGCAAGTTTTGGTTGTGCAAGAGATAAATAGTGAACAGGCATTCAATAGCGAATGGGAACTCCTGCCTTTCTCTTGGACTGGCCTGCAATCCTTTATTATCATTATCTAATAAGGGTGAAATCCTCTGGTGTATTTTTTTGAGAGCATGAATGCACTAAATACAAAGTGAAATCAAATGCACAATATAATTAAACTGGCAAACCCAGGTGAACTACTTTTCTAGTTGTCTTAAGGGTTACTTATAATTATGACACGTACAACATTTTCAGAGGGAAACTTGTTTTTTTTTTTTTTTGAAAGTGGTGTTTTGGTTTTTTTTAATCTACTTTTGGAGAGAGAGATTTGATTATTATGGTACTAAAAACAGTACTAGGTAAAGAAATAATGGTGATGAGTGTCTTCATTTAGTTAGCTTGAATGACTGACTGTTTTATGTTGTATCTATCATTCTGCAAATGACAGCAAGGCAAAAATGGATTTAAAACAACAGAGGTTTACTAAAGGTCATCAGAGTTCAAACCTGAGTGAACAGAAATACTGATCTTATTTCCCTTTAGTTTCTGCTTAATATGGGATCTGTTAAAACGAAGACAAATGCCTGCTAGATAATGGCTTATCACATTGTCCTTGCAGAGAAAAGTTGTTCTCTTTTTGCATAAGTAATGTAGTCTGACAAAAGAAGGCTTCTAGAAATCTTAATACCAGGCCAACATTGATACTGTCTCGAGTGACATTCTCATAAACCTCCTAAATGGAGCAACTGTAAGGTGGGTGCATAACTGGTTGGAAAACCATTCCCAGAGAGGAGTTACCAGTGGTTCACAGTCATGCTGGAAGGGCATACTGAGTGGGGTCCCAGAGGAATCCATTCTGCGTCTGGTTCTGTTGAATACCTTCATCAATGATTTAGATAATGGCGGAGGGAGTACACGTATAAAATTTGTAGAGCGTACGAAGCTGGGAGGGGTTGGAAAATCTTTGGAGGATAGGATCAAACTGGAGAAATGGTCTGGTGTAAATAGGATGAAATTCAATAAGAACAAATGCAAAATACTCCACTTAAGAAGGAACGATCAGTTGCACACATACAAAATGGGAAATGACTGCCTAGGAAGCAGTATTGCAGAAAGGGATCTGGGGGTTATAGTGGATCACAAGCTACCTGAGAGTCAGTAGCGTAACACTGTTGCAAAAAAAAGCAAACATAATTCTGGGATGTATTAACAGGAATGTTGTAAGCAAGACATGGGAAGTAATTCTTCTGCTCTACTCTGCTCTGATTAGGCCTCAACTGGAGTATTGTGTCCAGTTTTGGGTGCCCCATTTTAGGAAGGATGTGGACAAATTGAAGAAAGTCCAGAGAATAGTAACACAAATGATTAAAGGTCTAGAAAACGTGTCCTATGAAGTAAGATTGGGGGGGAAAAATGGGTTTGTTTCTTCTGGACAAGAGATGACCGAGAGGGGACGTAACAACCTTTTATGTACTTGAAAACTGTTACAAGAAGGAAGGAGGAAAAATTGTTCTCCTTAACCTCTGAGGGTAGGAGAAGAAGCAAAGGTCTTCAATTGCAGCAAAGGTGGTTTATGTTGGACATTAGAAAAAGCTTTCTAACTGCCAGGGTGGTTATGCACTGGAATAAATTTCATAGGGAGGTTGTGGAATCTTCATAGTTTGAGCTCCATTTGAACATATGTCTAAATTTTCCCCAAGCAAGCCTATGGAACTGCATTTCTCATAATAGCCCTGCCCAGGAAAGGTGCAGTTGTGGTCGCTCCAATCTCAAATAAAATATATTGGAAGTGGTGGGGGGGGGAAAGTATGGATAAAGGCAACAAAATGATTAGGGGGTATGGAGCTGCTTCCATCTGAGGAGAGATTAAAAAGACTGGGGCTTGTCAGCTCGGAAAAGAGACCGGTAAGGGGGAATATGATAGAGGTCTATAAAATCATGACTGGTATGAAGACAGTAAATAAGGAAGTGTTCTTTACCTCTTCACATAATACAAGAACCCTGGATCACCAAGAAAATTAATAGGCATCAGGCTTAAAACAAAGAAAAGGAGGTACTTTGTCATACGACATACAGTCAACCTGTTAAACTCGTTGCCAGGAGATGTGGTGAAGGCCAATATTATAACTGGGTTCAAAAAAGAATTTAGATAAGTTCATGGAGGACAGGTCCATCAGTGGCTATTTATTAGCCAAGACGGTCAGGGATGCAACCACATGCTCTGGGTGACCCTAACCTCTGACTGCAGAAGCAGGGCGTGGATGACAGGGGATGGACCATTTGATGGTTATTTGTTCTGTCCATTCCCTCTGAAGCACTTGGCTTTGGCTACTATTAGAAGACAGGATACTGGGCTAAATGAACCACTAGTCTGACCAGTATGGCTGTTCTTATGTAGGTGCTTGACTCCTCACTGAAGGACTATCACTGGGAAGTCATCAGGATTATGCTCTGAGGCTGTTGACTTTGAACTACTGACCTACTCCCATGGAACAGTTATTTTTCTACAGCTGCCTGGGGAGGCTGAAGTATTCCAGTTGCACACATAAAGAGACGAGACTTTAAAAGCAGAGTGCTGCTCTGTCCAGGTGGGCTGACCATTGCCATGTGTAATAAGGACATATTAGATAGAGGGCGAGAGATGCTGAAATGTTGACAGACCTCTGCCTCACAGAAGGGGCAAGACCAGACATGGGGAAAGTGTAGCTCAAGACCTTTGATTGTTTTCAAAAATCTGTAAATCTCAAGAGCTTTAACAGTGAAATCATGGTGGTTAAGATAGTCCTTTTGCTAAGCCTGTGTTCCATGCTGACCTCCCACGTTGTTCCCAAATGAGTTAGAGTAGAAGCCCTGAAAGCTTCAGCCTGAGTGGAAATCTGGGGGAGTGTGTGTAAGCAACTGGGGGGCTTGCGAGCTGTGAGACACTGGTTTTGGAGTCTAGAGTGGCTGGACTGTGGAGTTCCATTTTTCAAGGAAGGGCATCAGATCAGCTGTGAGCCTGGGGCTGTGCCTTACAGACCCAAAGCTAGGAATGTTGATCAGACTTTGGCCAGCTCCAGTTGACCTAGAAGCATGCGGGAGGCCACTTGGAACTGACTGATGATAATACAGAGAGGTACTGGGCCAGGTTGTAACCCTATCAACCGCTAATATTTTACAATACTGAGACCAAGTGTCTAAATATAAATTAATCAGTAATGTCTGTGGGTTTAATAGGGAGTGATAGATGAATGGAAAAATTACCGCTACCAGTTTCTAAGGGAACAAGTATAGTGTGAAGTTTGAACAGGAGGGATAGAATATAAACCAGCCAGAATGTCTAAACAGATAGGAAGACTTTAATCAAGAAGGAAAAAACAAACAAAGTTTGAGGCCGGTGTATGAAATATATAGGGTTATATGAAGCTTTTTGTTTTAAAAACAAAAACAAACAAATTTAAGGCCAAAATAAGACTTGGTTTCAGAAACTTTTTTATTGTATGTAGCACACATTTAATGATTACTTGATATTCCGTTAGGTTTATTTGTTGTTGAAGGACAATTTGTTCTGTTTGAAAATACTGAATTTGAGAAGAACATCTTGAGATGGGGAGTCTGTGTTGTGTGAAAAGGAAATAGTCCTTCCTTGTATTCTCATATGTAGGTAGGTCCTTACTAGAAGAAGAAACTGAATGTAGCAAGTGAAATTTCAAAGGCATGTCTTTGGTAGAGATGCATTTATTTATGGGAAGCCCCACAGAAATGTGGACAGAACTATGGTACTTGGATTCCAGGAAATTTGAGAGAATGATACTATTTGGTGTTTTTTTTTTTTTTTTTTTTTGCCTCTCTTTTGGGTACCAGACATCTAGGCTTCCTGGTTAAGGAAGCAGGATGCAAGCTAAGGATTTGTAAACATGGCAAACTAGGAAGGAGAAAGAGGTCCTGTCTTGCCTCTGGCCAAAGAGAGAAACTTATCTTCGGTTAGGTCCCAACCACAATTTACATTCCAACCTATTTCTTTTATAAGGAGGGTGTTATTTAATTAGTGTGACTTTGAGAAAGACGACATGTTCTCAATTTTATATGTATATTTTATTTCTAAATGTGTCTGTCTACAACGAATGAAGAAGGAAAGTTTTTGTTCTAAACATAATCAGAATAAAGCCAGAAGCTGCCGCCTGTTTGGAAGAGTGCCTGTCTTCTGTCAGAGATCAGTTCTTTGAAGTTGATCTTCCTGAACACACACACACTCTTTCCTTGTGTGAAGTACTGTAGCCTAGTTTTCCTTAAACATATCTAGTTTGAGCAGGAGTGAAATTAAGTGAGATAAATGCATTTTATAAGCAAGTGTTTTGCTGGGTGGGTGGGTGGGGGTTTGTTTCGGTGGGGGTGGTTTTTTTTTTGTTTGTTTGTTTTTTGCAATGATTACATGAAACAAATAAGGAAAGATTTGGAAGGTTCCACAAAATATCTTATTGCCTTTTTGTGTAAAAGTGTCTGGCCCATAGGAAACACATAGTACTTTAGTTTCCTTTGACAACTGATTGGTACTAATGTTCTGTATTGTCTGTTTTTTCAATGTCACTGTTAAGGTTTGTGGCTACTACCCTTTTTAATTTCGGAGCTGAAGAAATTGGAATGAACTTTTATGGACGAACTGGGCTCTGGTTCTCACAGAGATAGAAATGCATTTCTATCTGTTATCCCAAGTGGTTGCTATATTCAGATCTTTCATTTTTTTTTTCAACTGCCCGTAATTTTAAAACGGTCAAACTTAGTATTCCTGCAGAAACTATACACAACCCATCTTCCAATTCAAGGAGTTGTTCTTCCTAAAGTTTTTTAACAGAATTCTGGCAAGTGTAGGAATTTCTTCCGTCTTTCCAGAAGTATCAAAGTGGAATTGCTTGTGCTCTTCTTTCTAAACTTTTGTAAACTTGAAGCCTCTTGTACGTCCTTGAAAAAAATACAGCATAATCCTTACCGCTGGCTTCAAGAAAAGCCAGTGGCTATGTTACGGCATCAAAACTGTTGGCATTTACATAGAAAGCTTAGCTCCTTTTGCTAGTTTTGTTTTGTTTTTGGTATACAAGAAACGTGGTGGTGGTGATGGCAATACAGAAGAAGACTGCTCAGATTTACAATAAAGAAAAAGAACTATTCAAGAAAACACCTTGCTGTTCATTAAGATGGTCTCAAAAGACAAATGTCCTCTAAAGAAGCATTGCTTCCGCCTTCTGTCTAACCCCCTTTCTTCAATTTGTGAGTCATAAGTCTGTTGTGAGAAAGGTGGATGCTTTTACTGTGACTACATTAATAAGACTTTTTAGTATTTGATCAAATTTGTGCTCACTTGTCTGTCCTTCTTGCACTTTTAAGTTAAAATGAAGTGAAAAAGACTCCGACCCTTTGTTTTTAATGCTTTTTGGCAGCACAGGCTAAACCCACCATTGACTTATTAAATGATGGCCTAATCTCTCTTCCTAATTAAAAAAAAAATGGAGACTCACTTCTGTTTAGCGAGGCCAAATAACTTTTTTTGTTTATTTGGAGAAGCATGGAAGAGATTACCTGCTTTTGCCCAAAAGATTTACAACGTGGTGGTCCTAGTGGATCCATCATTCCCTATGGATTTGGGTGGCAGCTGTGGTCCAGGGGGCATCCAGTTTTTGTAGCTGTAGGCCTGGAGGCTTTGACTGCTCTTCTCTTGGACGATGACCCTCGTGGCATCTATCTGCAACTTTATTGCTCCTGGTTAGATAGCACTGTTACAGCCATCCTTAGAATTCCTTGGAAGTTCATCTGGAAGCTTGCTTCAGTTGGTGGACATTACAGCTGGGTGTCACAGCAATAGAAGGAACTACTGTGTACACACAGCCCAGATGCTCTGGTCTCTCTACACTGGCTACTTGTTCGCTTCAGTGTTAACCAGTTCCTATGGCTTTTAAAGGTAACCTCAGAGTAGTAGTTAAAATTGGTTAAAACAGAAGATGCACACAGAACCCTGTTAGTCTATTAAGGCATGTTGGTAGTGACAGTTGTGGGAGCAGCAGATTTAAAATGTATCACTTTTTAATCAAAATTCTTAGTTGCTCTAGTGACAAGCACTATAGAAGTTCTTTATTAAAAAAACTCAAACCTAGTTTGGTCCACCTCCTAAACTTTAGGGTTTTATCATGTGTCCATTTAAGGAATGGTAATGAGGGAAGTAGTTACAAAAGTGCTTGAGGTGGATAGTGATCTCACTATCCACCAGCTTTTCATGCCTATGCATTTAAGTCAACAAATTGCTCCAAACTAAAAGTCTTTTGTGTGTGGTGGCTTTTTGCCTGGTCTTTAGAATTTTTTGGGACACACAATACGGTATATAAAATAAAAGGTTCTGCTATGGACTGATATTTTCCTTGTTGCTATATTCATTTTAATAAGGGCCCTTTTAGAAAACTTTACCTCTGGTTATTTGTACATATGAAATAAGTGTTAAGTCATAACATAGTACAGCAAGTCCAAGTTTTAAAAAAAAAAAATCAAAGAGCTATTGTCTCTGAATCCAAAGTTCACTATTTTACATGGATATTATAGTTCTGATGTTGAAGAACCACTGTCTGGGTAGTGGGGTAATACATTCTTCTATAATTACTTCAAAAATGGTCCTGTCTGGGAGGTCTTACTTTCTGGAGTTTAAAGTTATGTTTATTTTGCTGACACAAACCGTTGATTACTTGTAAATCTTAACACACTCAGTGAAGTGTGTTAATTTTCCTAACAGTAAACCAATACCTGGGTACTGTGATAGAAAACTGTTATGCAGATACTCATTATTTCTCCCCCCCCCCCCCTTCAGATCAAGCATGGAATGGTTCAGGAGAACTAATGTACCCTTGGGCTCCTGAAGGATAGGCTTTCCAGGCTGGAACATTATGAAGGTAAATCTTTTCTTTAGGTTAACTATCTTCACATCCGATGAAGTGAGCTGTAGCTCACGAAAGCTTATGCTCAAATTAATTTGTTAGTTTCTAAGGTGCCACAAGTCCTCCTTTTCTTTTTATCTTGACAGTATCATTATTTAATTTTAAAAAAAAAAGTGTCCGTTGAATGACTCTCTACCATCTACTTTTAATCTTAAAATGTCCTGTATAATTCTGTCTATTTTTGATGTTAAAACTCGCCAAAGCAAGAAATGGAGAAGTTTTTATACAATGTATCCCCAAGAGGCAGAAATCATACATTTTGGATAGTGTTGCATTTTTTTTGGTGTGGAACTGGCTAGTGGGCCCTAAGATCTTCCAGACTTGTTTGGGAGGTCGTTCTTGGATAGGGCGGGATCCTGTTTCTCACATTATAAGACTGAGAGGGGAAATAAAATACAAATTTAAAAATTATTTTTTTAACCTCCTTACAAAATGAGCTCAACCCATAATATATGTAATACGATACAGGTGAGCTTATATGGGAAGTGACTGGTATTTTTAAATGGTTAATGAATATTATCCTACTTATTACAAATGGTTTGCAGACATTTAGTACCACTATCAGTTTGTTGATATATGCTAACTTTGTCTCCATTTCTCAAATCCTGTTTCCCTTTGGTATATTGGAATCATCCGTTTAGTCTTATCCAAAGATTGCCCGTTTTATGGCCCAATGTTGCAAACACTTAAGCATGTGAATAACTTTACCCACTTGAGTATTGAATTCAGTAGCAGTATTTGCATGTGTATTTGCAGAATAAGGCCATTAAAGAGCATGAAGAAAAATGAAATGATTGGGCAGGGAGTGGTTGCAGGGTAGTCTGTTTTTATATTTAGTACTCTTAGGACTGGCTTACTTGGAAAGGACAATGTCAATGTCAAACCAACAAACAAAAAAGAAGCAGTAATAGAGCTGTACTCAGATTTTAAGACCACGCTGAAAACTCAAAAGTACCGGGCTTATCAACTTCATAATTGTAATCAGTGTGGTTATAATGGATTCTTATTCTGATAAACCAATCCATGTACCACCTGACTGCAGCCCACATACTACCAGTAGTGAATGTACTATAGTTTGAGAACATCTGAACTAATACAGTATATTCAAGGAAAATCACCAGAAAATCTGCATGTTGTTGGTAAACTTTAGATACTTGAGTTTCAGAATCCATCCAGTATCTTTGATTTTTGCAGTAGCTAGCACAAGTGAAATCAAAATGTGGCTATCAGTCAGGTTATATCTTCGCTTAGAATACCACTGCTGTAGCGCTTCAGTATAGACGCTCACTGCAGCGACTGGAGAGGTTCTTCTGTCACTAGTTAATCCACCTGCCTGAGTGGTGATAGCTTGATTGACAAGAATGCTTCCATAGACCTATACCAGGGCTTAGTTTGGATTAACTGTCACTCAGGCATGTGGATTTTTCACACCTCTGAGAGACATAGCTGGGTTGACCTGACTTCTTTGGTGTAGACCTGGTCTCAGTCCATGATTCTTTAGTTTGTTACATTTAACCACTCAGAAAAGTGTAGAGGATGATCTCTTGACTTGCTTTCATCTTTCTTAGTAATCTTGGCAACCCAAGGTTGTTGAAAAGTTAGTTATATGACTTTTGCTGATCTCAAAACCACAGAGTTATAAAATTTACTATTAAAATACATGGGTTTAAGTAGCCACTTTAAATTTATGAATTACTATGGTCGGCAGTGGATGATGGTTCTGTTCCTTATGCTGAATTGTGCTTAATAGAACAGTGGCTTTCGTGGAAATGAGTATTTGACTATATCACAAGTGGGTTGAAGGCTTTGAACAAAGAGCTGTGCTTATTTTTTTTTTTTAAGAAGGTGGTTGGTTGTGCAGCACAAAAATATATTTCCTTCATGGGTTCTAAAAGTCTGAATTGTAAATAAATGTTGTGTATTAAGTATATCAACTTGTCAAAAAAGTAGCTATTTGATAAATTTGAGGGAATATTTATTACCTGTTTTATGCACAGCAGATATCCTGATTATATTTAAAATTGCTTTTTCTCTGCCCATCCAGACCAATACAAATTTTGAGTAGGTGACCACATTCTGTATTGTGGTACAAACAGTCTTGTTATGGATGTTTTTGTATTCAGCCTATTTCAATACACAAGCTTGCATTACAAGTTGTTACAAACGGTTGTGCTGTATTCTGCCCTGAAACTACCTCTTGCATTAGAATCAGACATTTGTTCTTGTCATTGAAATTGGTTTTTTGGATATCAGAGTTCTAGATCATTAGGGCAATTCCCAGAAGATCATCTGAGTTCTTAAGCAAAAGTAATTTGCGTGTGGTAGGGAAGTACCAATCATCCTGCATACCAGAACAGATGTATTCCTTAAAGCAAAAGCTCTCAACCTGTGGACCACAAGTTATGCTACTAAATGAGAAAGGAGTCTATTCCCATATTGCTGAAAGAGGGGTGAGCCGCAGATACATCTCAACCCTCTTTCCCACAACAGACCATAAAGAGATGTGACGTAGAAAAGGTTGAGAATCCCTACCTTAAAGATATTGCAAGTGAATCTTTTAAGGCTAGAGTCTACCAGGTGGGGTAAGTAGTATCTTACTCTGCAAGTAGTACCTCAGATATCACTGAGGCCATTGAAGGAGGAAGGTATAACCCAATGTGAGCAATGACAGACAGAACATTTGCCGTCAGTGAGGAGAAATTGACATCTTAAAAATAAAATAGTGATTTGTTTTACAGGCTTCACTGCTCAGTGATCATCCATACAATAATTTACCATCAGAGTGGATTACGCAATTTTTTAAAAAAAAGCATAGAATGGGCAGTTTGAGGAAGGATGGAGGGCGAGAGCAAACATTGCAGTATTTAAAAAAAAAAAAAAAAAAGTGATCCAGTGACACCTTTGTTCTAGGGAGCATACTATACTTCATTACAGAAGAAAAAGAAACTGTATTTTTCTGTGAATGCAGGTTAATGTTTTTGTTAGTGGTTATGCAGTACCTTCTAGGATTTAACCCTTACCTCACTGCCATTTTCCATTTTGCCTGCCAAATGAATTTGATAATATGATGTCTAACCTTCGGGTTAAGAAAAATGACCCTTATGCTTTCAGTAGTTTGGCATTTAATATTTTACAGAAAAGTTTTTAGTTTAACATATGTGAACTTGTACTGGATAGGGTTAATAGGCTAGAACAAAAGGTCAAAGCATAAGGCATTAGGCTTAATTAAGGGAGAGCAGGAGTGGCAGGAGTATGTGACAGTTAAATGGGTTTCCCACAGACTGTCGGTTACAGTGCAACCATGCCTCAATTTAAGTGGGTTATTTTGTGCAAAGGGCAACAGTGATTAGCAGTTTGACATGCCAGACATTTCTAGCCAATCCCATCTGTTTTAGAGGTTAAGAAAGCACACCTTTATGAGCTGATGGATTGAATTGTGTGCCTGTCTGGTAAAGATTAGACGTCCAAGGCCAGTGCAGTAAATGTCAGTTGCTGAATATTGTACTTTCTTGGTGGTTCTTTGTTTTAACTGTAAAGTGTTTTGTAATAGGTATAACTGCTGTTACAGTGTTATAAACATTGACTATAGAACAAGAAAAACACTGCATGGATTCTGAAGCAGGTGTTTTGAATTGAAATGGGTCAGGGTGTGGGCACATTTGTTTTTAAGTTTTATTTTAAACCTTGAGCTGTAATGCTTGTTCATTTGTGTAAATGCTTTACTCACCAGGGAAGTATCTTTTATATGAGTTACTTTGTTTCGACATGTGATGCATGATTTTTCTTCACAACTGTCACTTTTTTAAAGTGCATTTGTCCAGTGGTTAATTGTCTCAGTAATAATCTTTCAGACACAAATTAAGCTGGATGTAAGGAGGTTCTCTACATTTAAAAATGTCTTTGACTTCACACTTAACTTCATAATACTCCCCTAAACCTCTCCACTCTGTTATTTGACCAGAATATAGATAGATAGCGTGTGTGTGTTGTGGTTTTTTGCTATTGCATCGCTTTCCCAACTGTGTCATAAGTCTGCTTATGAGCCTAAAATAAAATGAATGGTACAGTAAGTCTGACTGTTTCTTGTCATCTTTATGACTTTCTGAAGTCAGGAAAGTAACACACTATTGATATAAAACTATTAAATTGTTGAGGCAATAAAAGTATTTTTGATGTTCAGAGTTTATACATAGTGAAAAGTGGTTATCCTTCTTTAAAGTAAAGCAGATATCAGGTTGTTCTGTAAGATATGACATCAGCCCAGATGACATGTGGGTAGCTTCAAAACCAATGTAAAGCATGCTTTATACAAATAAGCACCCCACATTAAATCTTTGGCTATGAATGAGACACACAGTAGCTTTAATAATTTCTTAAAGGGAAATGATACAATGAAATGTCTTTCTCTGTTTGATTAAGACTACCCTGGCTTTAAGCAAATGAATACTTAAAATTTTTTTGAGTTATTTAGCTGGTTCCATTCCCTCAATTCCAGCTGTGATAGTTATGGCTGAACAAGAAAGGGAAACTAAATCACAGTATACAAGGCCAAGAGTAAACCATTAATGCTCTATCTGTTACAAAATTAGTCCATTTCCTAAAATTTTAGTTTCTAGCATTCCACAAACAAGTATAATTTTCTTACTGTCGTTCAGGCAGGGGGATAGGGGGTGAATAAAATATTACTGATGCATATTACTCTGAACACAGTTCCACAAGATTATCTTTGGGGCATTTATAACGTATATGTAAAATGAGTTTTGCTCTATCACATACAAAGTGTCCTCATATTAAATGAATTTGTGGTACCCCCGCCCTTTTTTTTTTTTTGAGAGAGACATCCTTTCCTTTGACTTTTGGTTGGAAAAACATGGAGAGATTTTCACTTTTTTTTTTTTTTTTTTTTTTTTTTTTTTAAGAGGGGTAAGACAGCATCATTATCTTGCAGTTAATTCAGTAACATGGAGCTGAAATGGCTATATTCAGTGTCTTGCTCTCTGTGGAATATCTATTGAAATTATTTGGATCTCATACATATTTACATGGAAAAAGCATCTTGCCCTTCTCTGTGGGGAGAGAAGGTGAACAAGCATAAATTTTATAATACTCATTGCTTCACTTGCACTAAATCATTCTTAAATTGCAGAAGGTTGGCTTGAGAGTTGTGTAAAAGTGCTTGGCTAGTAAACTAAGGCTGCATGGAGACATCTAATTTACTACTAAAAACCATTGTCAGCTTCAGGGAATTGATGTGCGGTTGCTTGATCTCAAATGCAATACTTGAGATTTTTTATATTCTCACACTTGTAATATTTAAAATGCTTCTATAAAAGACAAATTATAATTGTGCTACATTTCAGGTAATTTTATTGCTATTGATCACACCTAACACATTATTCAGTGCAAATATGATTGGGAACGGGATGGACTTGGTATCTGTCTTCTACTGGTCTACAGAATAACATACTCTGTTCATACTACTTAGTGGTCACTGTTACAATCTTTACGATGCTGCTTGTGTGTAATTTTGGTATTTCCTGTAGTAAGTATAGCACAAATACTGTAGTAAATTGAATTAGGCAAAATAGTAAAGATTTTAATGACAACTGCTGTGCTGGATATTTTCTCTCCTGCTTCAGGGGTGACATTGGGCTCCATTGAAGTCAATAGTAAAACTCCCTCTGATAGGATTTCACTCCTAAACCTAACATCACTTATGTGATCCATGAGCTGCAATGGCATGAAGTTAATACAGTGGCTTTTCCTACTGTCTACATTACTAAATAAATCAGTGCAAAACATTCCCATTTCATATAACTGACAATAGTGATGCAGTGTTGGTAATGATCACAGCACATTTGGCAACCAAAATTATCTTGCTCTTAACATTCTCTGCGCTCTCAATTAGAACGTTATAAAATATTCACCTTACTTACATTGGTCGTTACACATTAAAAGCAATTTTAATTGTCCAGTGTCTTCCTTTTTGAATCAGATCCAAAAATTGGAAATACGGTGTTATACAGTTCAGCTTTTTAAAATGTTGTTCCTTACATGTAATAGATGAAAAGACAGGCACTTGTTGATATCATGGGCCCTTAATAATTGGTGAGAAGAGACTGCCACAGCCTATTTGAGTAAACTGCCCCGTGTGTGTGTATCTCTTCATTTTACTTTTTCCATACTCTGTGACCTTGCAGTCATTGACTTCAGTCTGGAACAATTTCAAAGTCATGTAAATGTAATTAAGGTATTGCTTATCATCTTGCAGAGTTCAGAGGGAAGCTTATTGGCTAGAAAGGTTTTGTTTACTTAAAATGGAAGGTCAAGCTAAAGTTAAACTTTTTTTTCATAAAATGGTTTTGTAATGTTTTTGTTTAGCTGCTAGAGAACGTAATGTTTGGAAAAGCAAATAATAGTTTTATTTGACCTCAGGGTGTTTGCTGAAGCTTGCTTTATTGAAGAAATTTATTTCCATTCCACAGTGTTTGTGGTATGTTGTCTTCATCTCCCATCCTCCAAAGAACTCTCCATTAAAGCTAGTGTCTTATGTCTCCACCTATTGGTACTGAAGGAAGTACAAAAACAGCCAGTCATAATTAGTATAAGTAGTCTATTTAGCCCACTCTCTTTCTCTTTCTCTCCTCTCCTCCTGGTGCTTGGATGTCAGGTTTTGGTAATCAACTAACCTCTTTTTTTTTTTTTTTTTTTTTTTTTTTTTTGCTTTCTTCTAAGCAGAAAAGACAGAGAGAGAGAGAGAGGGAATTAATAGTCACTAAATTATGTAACTTACTGTTCTTTTATATTTTTCTTTCAGTCAACCCTCTGTTTCTTGGTCAGAGTAAGAAAAACGGCAGCTTCTTAGGCTTATTTCCCTTTCTTTTCTAGCCTGTTCGGTTTAAATACACTAAGTTGTTTCACTTCTTCATCTTTTGGAATTGGTGGGTTGCCTTTCTGCTGTAGGCTTCCTGCTGGTCTGCCTCCAAAGTCATTTCAGAATCCGTAGTTCAGAGCATTTGTAGTGCAGAGCATTCAGTCACCTACCAGCTAACTACTGGATATTTAGGAGAAGAGGAGTGTCCATAAACCAAACCATTTTGAGGAGGGCCCTTACTTCCAACCATTTATAATCATTTCCCTGGAACATGTCTTTTGTGGAGTCATCCAAACTATGGTGAAATGCTGGCTTTATCTCCTTTCAGCGCATATCTCTACAACACAATTCCTTTTTGGCATGGCAGAGTGAGCATCTGCCTTTCCTATAGAGTAATCGGTCACAGTCTCCTGTAGGAAGAACCCCCTTCTCTACTTACAGAATGTTGGTGGGTTTATGTGTGCACATGCGGCTGACTCACAAAGATCAGGGCATGCTAATGCTACTAGCTTAGGGCAATGTCCTTTAGCTAAAATATTGGCGAGCTGTTTGTTTTCTGAGGAGCTGAAAGATTGAAGTTCTAGTCCCATCTTCCCAGGGGTGTGACTTGTTTGTTAATTTTCTGTCTTCAGGACAGATTATTTGTATTTTTATGTTGCTCCTTTCATCCAAGGATAAGTGACATCTTTATTGTACAAATGGGAAGGAGTAGGGGAGTTAAGGTGCAAAGAAAGACCACAATGACTTAGAGAGAATAGAAAACAAGATCTGGGAGTGAAATCCTGTCCAACTAGCAAAACCTCCTTTTGACTTCATGGATTTCAAAGGAGTTAAGATTTCACCCCAGGTCTCCTAGATCACTTGTCTAAATGGAAGGCCTTTCTAGATTATGGGGGAGGGATGCAGCAGGAACAGTTGGCTGGAAAATGTCCTGTCCTCATTTCTTCAGACTTGACTCATGAGAAACATAGCAAAAGTCCTCCCACCACCTCCAGCGTTTCTTTTCCCACTAACATACTACTAAGGGAATAGGGGTTGTGTCCTCACCCAAACTACTCATCAGTGCCACCCTAAAGATGAGTAGAGACTGCTTGAAGTCCTCTTGGCACTGGAGAAACTGATTACTTTCCAGGAACCACTGCAGAGATGGATGCTGGCTTCCCCCTTAACCATTCGTTCAGTTTGGACTCTGGGCCTAACTCTCCACTGCCTTGCACCCTGTGTAGTCATTTATGCCCACACAGCTTGAGTTCAAAAACATTTCCAAATCAGGATGGCAGCATTTTACAGTCCCTTTGCATTCAGTAGGCACAGGTTAAAATGATAACACAAGGTACAAGGCATTGGAGGATCAGGTCCGTTGTCTTTAGAACTAAAGTTATCCTTGGAGTACAATATCAAAAATGAAAGCTTGACATGATCTTTTTGGTGGAGTTCTTGAACACAGCTGCCATTATTTTCTTGCTTTCGAACTTTCTATGAAGTAATTTCATAGGGTGTTATTTCGGAGAGCCCTGTTTCCATTTTCAAAGCCACCTTTCTAGGGACCCTTAGTGCAAAGAGATGTGATATGACCATTTCCCTCTTCTTCAAAGCAGCCTTATTAAGGCTTTGTCCTTGCATCTCCTTCTGTTCCATCTGCTAAATGTAGGACGTGGCTTAACTATTTCACAGAGGGGCATACTCTTGCTTTCTCAGACTTCAATGGATTAGTTTGTTTTGGCACTAAACTTGAGCCATAGAGCAGGAGCTAACGTATATGATGACCCAAAAAGCTTAGTCTCGGGCTATAATAATGATAGGGGGCTGAACCAGGTGTTTTACTCTGGTACTTGGCCCAAAAAGCAGGGATGTCTTTTGATCCTGATTTCTGAATCATTGAATAACTTTATGGGGGAAAAAAAAAAGGCTAGACTCTTATCTATTGCATTTATGCTTATGCTTTGTAAGTCTCAAAGTGCTTATCTTTTTTTCCTGTATTTTCCCCATACACCTGGGGCAAGGTCAATACCTATGATTAAGGTTAAGAGTCTAGGTCATGGGCAATAACAGAAATTCACAGGAGCCCGCAACCTGTCCCTGACTTTAACTAAAAATACCCTGGAGAGTGTGTGGATGGAAAATCATAGCGCGGCCAGGGCTTGAAGCTGTTCTAGCCCCGCTGCTGCTCCTGTGGCTGGGGCTGACTGCTGCTGCTCCAGCCCCAGGGAGGCTGACCCAGCCCCAGCTGTTGCTCCTGTGAGCTACAGGGCTGGCTGCCGGGCCGCTGCTCTAGGGCTGGCCGCTACTCTGGCAGCCTCAGGACTGGCCCAGTAGACGTCATGAAGATCCTGGAAAGTCATGGAATCTGTGACAGAATCATGTCCTTAACTATGATTCACAATTCTGATAGTTTTCAGATCTGCAGGGTCTTCCCAAATCTCTAGCTTCAGTGCTCTTCACCACAACCCTTCTCTACTGAATCATCTTCATGTGATGAGGGACTGCTTATTGAGATGGAGTCGCTCTTAATAGGCATGTGAGTGTTTCAGATATTGGACAACTTTCTGACTGCTAAGGGCCATATTTTCAATGTGGTATGAAAGACAGAATTCCTAATCCTCTTCATGTTCCCTGTGGTATGTTTAGGATTTATAATTGAGACAATGTTTTGAGTTAGCAGACTGAAGTTTTACATGGGAAGAGTGCACTACTGCCGCCAACATATTCAGGGCCTTGACTATGCAAACATTGACAGTGTTTTGCCTTTATCGGAGTAAACTTCATCATTAAAAGAGCTGTGTGAATCCAAGCTTCTTCAATCGCACCTCACATGCTGTTGGGAGAACTGTTGCTTTGGCGCTCAACTTTCCTGGAGAAATCGGCATGCGTGCATCGCAATTAGATACCAAGAGCACTGAAACTCTGCATTTCAGCTACAGCTTTTGGACATCAAAGGAAATTGTTGCTGTGCTTGTAAAATGATTCAGAGCCTTAAGTCTCTCTTACTTGTTGGATTAAGGATTGTGTGAATTTAACATACAAGCACCTTTGCCTGTCTGCTTCCTAAAGGTTATTGTTGGCAAGGTGAAGTTGAGTCATCGTATTGCCACTTGTAGGGCTGCTATTTGAGCTAATCCTTGTTTGTTTATCAATTATACTAATTGGACCCGCTGTCTGAGGTGTGTTTTTGGCAGAAAAAATGCTTCAAGAGGCTACATGAAAGTAAGCCCATTTCTGTTACAGGGCCTGATCCAATTCCTACCAAAGTTTGTGGGGAAACTTTAGTGGGCTTTAGATCAAATCCTTAAAGAAGGACTCATCACAGCTACTTGTTCAAAAGAAACTTCCTTTCTAGAAAAGTGGGGGGGCATGGGGGGGGAGGGAATGTGGCAAGGAAGTATGATTTACCTGTAGTTGTCCCATTTTTCTCCTACCCTGTTCTCCTGCATATTTCCCAACATTAACCTCCTCTTTTTTTTTTTTTTTTTTCTTCAAATGTTAACTTGAATTTCTTTCAGTACTGAACGAGAAGGAAGGAAGTGGGGCTAATTCATATCCCAGAGACCATTCTTGCTTCCTGGGAAGTGGAAAAACGTCATAATAGCAGTGCGGCTTCCTTTAGAGGAGGAAGAACAGGACTCTCTGATCATTAGTTACCACTAAGGAAATCTGTTTTAAGGTTGATACAGGTGAAACACTTCAGCAGAAATCAATGATCAAGCAAATAGAAGCATTTCTCTCTCTGCCTCTTGCTATTAAAGCAATGTTTCCAAACATGCGGGAAGAGGTGGATCTGCAGGACAGAGAAGAGGAAAAAACTGCGACTCTGGATTCACCTTTGTCCAACTTAAAAAGATGCTTGAAAGTCATCAATGTCCATTTTGCTGCCCTTTCTGTGACTGTTGTGAGGGTAGTTAGCACATGTGCGCTGCAAGCTCCTCTGTTTCTCCCACATAACATAATTCAGCCATGAGATCCTGTCCTGCTATAGGTAGTGTGTCTAACTGTTTGAGACTGAGGAGAAACTAACGAGAAACAAAGCATCTCCCTCCCCCACCTTTCCTTAAAAGATAACATGCTGTGGAGGAGTTAGTGAACTCTATTAAGCTGTGTTGAACTGTAGTAAGAGGTGTCTTTGTTAGTGTTTCAGAAAAGAAACTTAAAATGCAGAAGTGCCACTGTCTGGTAGTTGCTGTGTTCTAGTATGAATGTATAGAGTAGGGAGAAGCTAAGAGAAAGGAATGGGATAGTATATTTTACTGGTGATGGGACTGGTAACTTGAAATGCACAGATTACGTCTTCCTCAGTTTTAATGGATGAGGATTAATTTTTCAGTTCTTGGACAGCTATCCTGGTATCCCAGGGATGAAGATTCAAGCACAACAATTTTTATCAAATAGAATCTAAATTAGGATATTTAAAACCTCTATCAAATGACCACATGCATGCTCATTAGGGAGAATTAGGGCATACTGCCACCTCATCCATATTTTGAAACGGTAGAGATAGTAAAGCTGACTTTGTGGAAACTTCAGAAAAACTTAACATGATGTTTGTTGTTGCTCTTCATAGAGTATAAGGTATGATTATTTTTATGGTTTTCATATAGTTTTCTAATGAGTAAGAGTATATACCTCTTCTGGGTTACAGAGGTCATTTAGCATAGTTAAACTATGTAGTGCTTGCCACTTATGAAACAATTCTCCCAAAAGGAGTTTGTGTTTGAAGGCATTTTGTGATTTGATGGATAAAGTTAATTTAGTGTTCTTAAGAGATTCTTGAGAAACAAATACTTTACTTTCCAGGATAGTATTTTTTCAGAATGTACAGCTTGGTGTATCAGTTAAAGTAAAGCTAGTTCCTCCCTCCCCACTTTTTATCTAAAAATCTTGTCAGTTACTAATATAGTTTCTATGAAACTCTAATTTATGTAGCTAGGGGCCAAATTCTTGGTGGGTGTAAACTAGCATCGCTTCATTGACTTCAGTTGACCTATAAAGGCACTGTCTATCCCCTTATTAATGCAAGAGTATTCCTACATCATATTCTGGTGCTTTTTTTTTTTTTTTATTTCCAACTGAGACACCTAAATGGGGAAGAACATTGTATTGTCATGTCTGTCATTTTCAGGGGTTTTTTTCCTGTTCACCTCATTTTTAAGAAGATTATGAGACTTTTTTTTTTTGTATGTATGTATCGGATGTCAGCAGGTTTTTGAAAATGTGCTGTTTACTCTTCAGAATTTGCTTATGTGTTTGGTTTACATTAAGGAAAGGGTGGAGGGAAAAATCAAGAACCATTTTAAATGCAGTTGTGTAATGGCTTTGTGGGACTGGCATAGCAACCAGCAGGCAACATGCCAGAAGGCAGCACATGTTTTCATGCTGTTAGAACAGGGGTTTTCAAACTTCATTGCACTGTGACCCCCTTCTGACAACCAAAATTACTACGTGACCCCAGGAGGGAGGACTGAAGCCTGAGCCTACCCAAGCCCTGCTGCACTGGGGGAGGGGGCAGCTGATTCCAAAGCCTGATGGGGCCAAAACTGAAGCCCAAGGGCTTCTGCCCCAGGTGGGGAGCCTGTAACTGAGCCCCACCACGCAGGGCTGAAGCCCTGCCGCCTGGGCTTTGGCCCTGGGTGGTGGGACTTGGGCTTTGGCCCGGGGCCACCGCAAATCTAATGCCAGCCCTGGTGTCCCACTTTGGGGTTTGAGAACTGCTGTATTAGACTGATACTAAGGACTTTGACCATTCATGTGAGCTATGAGGTCCATTCCCTCAGTATAAATCGGTATACTACACTATTTTCTAGAGCTGGATCTTCAAATGATGTAAATCAGCATAACACCCTTGAAGTCAGTGGAGCTTCGTGATTTATACCAGCTGAGCATCTATCCCCGTATTTAATTTGAAGTATTCTTTGTGTATTTTTTAATTTACTGAAACACATTGGTCTTGATAGTGCTGACTTATAAAAAGGAATAACATAAACAACTGGTCTACTGAGGGGCACTTATTACTGCTTTCACAGGAACATAAATGTGGGAGAAAAGTAGTATTTTGGTTTTAGTATGTTCCTGTGAGAGCAAGTGTTTTATTAAGGCAAGATATTTGTTTTGGTGAACTGTTTCAGTGTATTATAAAAGAGACAGGTGTTCCTGCCTAGTAGTGGAGTAATGAGGTTAGAAGTAATGCCTTGGGGTAAAATATGGCTCTCTCAAGTTGGGTGTACTTGGAGACAGAAGAGCGGTTCAGTGTGTCCCTTCTGTCTCCTTTCCCACAAGCAGGAGTGAATCATAGATAACACTGCTTTCTGTGCTGAGTGCCTGGGGAGCTGCTGCACTGGAAAGCACACTACACATCCAGGATGTGAAAAGCTGGCATTTTCTGTTGCCTGGGAATCTCTCTGCCTGAAATCAAAGGGACTCAACTTGCTCATGTTCTTGCGCGCTTTGTTTAATTGGGACAATCAGGCTTCCTTGTATGCTGCAGATACTCCAGTCTCAGTTCTCCAGTGGCAGTTCTCCTGAGACATAACTTGCTCCTCTGCCATTTTTTGTGATTTTTTTTTTTTTTTCAAGGTGTAGATAAGTGTGTATACATGTTGTTGTTCTGGTTCAGTAGTACCTTACAAGGTGGGACAATTTACAGATTATTCACTGTGAATAAGAGCGTCTGAATCTGTCCCTTTTATATACATCTTAAGACACCGTTAACAAAATTGAACATTCTAGCTAGTTGTATGCCACTGTCATTATGGAGTGGATCAAATGACGCTTGTTTGTCACTGAGTAGTCTCTTTTGATAAGATGTACAATATTAACACAAATCTGCTTCTATAAATGCAGTGTAAAATGGATGTCTGCAGCAACAATTTCTCTTCTGATTCATATGTACTCACCACAGGCTTTTAAGTACAGCACCTTTTTGTGATAAATTTGAGGGTGTTTTATTTAAAGATTATATACAGTCAGGCTTTGATGTTTAAACTGCACCTTTTTGAGCTATATCAATTTTAAACATTTTTCAACACTGGTCAAAGCATCATAGGTTGAAGTATATTCACTAGGGAGAAAACTGGCACCAACTTTAGGTCCTTAATATCCTAAAGCCTACGGTATGTTTGTTCTGTTGCAAGGCTATTGTCAAGGCTGGTTAACCTAGCCTTAGACCTACTAGCTTATGGGTATAGACAGATATATGTTCACAATTTCTCTTGTTTCTAAAATCTGCTTTAAAAATACCTCTTTTTGTGTGCCTGTGAGGTGTGCGCAAGGTAGCTATACATACAGATGTGGTGCCTTCTGTGACAGGAATCGTGTATAGTGGCATGAAGGCGGTAGGAAAACGAGTCTCAGCCAGCATGTACTGTTTGGGTCTTGTGCACATGGTTGACTTTCTTTCCTTGCTGGATTTGGCATCTGTTTTAATGTAAAATAGTTGGATTTGAACACTGGAAAAATTTGAGACTAACTGATTTAATTTTCTTCCCTGCTTTCATGAATGGTGTCAACAGACACAATAGGAAAATCTGCAGCATGGGATTTGAGCTAGTTCCAGAAGACAATCTAAGGGAGAGACTTCAGAACATATTGGAGTGTGTGTGTGTGTGTGTGTGTGTGTGTGTGTGCAGGGGGAGATGAATCCTGGAAAGCCTCACTTCATATTGATCTCTGAAACAGAGAGGCAGGTATCCCTCTCAATTTGGGATGCAATATTGAATAAATGAGGGCAGGGGACACACTGTAATAATGAGTGATACACAGATTTATATATCTGAGGAAAATGGAGCACTCCTTTTTCTTTAAATTTAACAATACACTTCATATTTTAAATGATTATTTAGTATTATAGTAGTTTCAGGCCCACCGACAGCAATTCTGAGCCCCAGGGCTGTCCCTTATCGGATGCGGGTCCTGTGGCGGAAATGACAAATTCATCACTTCTGGGACTGACCACGTTGGCCAATCGCGCCAGCCCGTGGGGCCATGAGTGGTTGCTACCTCACGTGTGCCTAGGAGCCCTGGGCAATTTAAAAGGGCGGTTTAAAAGGGCCCGGGGCTCCTAGTCGCCACCGCAGTGGCTGGGGGCCCTGTGCCTTTTTAAACTGCCCAGGCCCCTGGGCAATTTTTTCCCCCTTTGCCCCACCCTTTCGACGGGTCTGAGTAGTGTCTAGAGGTTCCAGCTGAGATTAGGATTCCTATGTGCTGTACAAACTCATAGTACAAAAGAGTCCCTGCTCTAAAGAGTGTACAGTCCAAACAAGAAGGGCAAAAGAGGGAGTGTGTAGTAGTAGTATTCCTATTATACAGATGTGGAACTGAGGCACAGAGAGCTATTAAGTGATTTGCCCATGGTCCTACAGGAAGTCAGTGGCAACACTGTGAATTGAACGCAGATCTCAAGAGTCCCAGTCAAGTATCTTGACCACAGGAACAGATTTCATCTTTATGCAGAGCTCATGATTTGACAGCTTCACATGTTAACAACATGGAGGGTCAGAAGTTACTCAGTAGAGTACAGGGGAATAGAACCAGAGGAACTGGGTTGAAATTAGCAAAAAGGAATATTTAAGCAAAAATATCAGTGTCTTCCTAACAGTGCACTCCATGATACTCTGGATTAGATGCCAAGGAAAAGTGGCTGAAGCCTTTCCCAAGGGGTAGTTAAGACTAGATGAGACAATATGTTAGACAGTACACTCCAGGAATTTTCTTCATTAGATGCAAAATAGAATAAATAAAGGGTATTTTTCTTTTCTAATTTCCAAGAATATGCAGTGAACCAGGTAATTGAGTTTAAATTAAGGAAACACAAACATTTTCTCTAGTTGGTTTCTAAATATAGGGTTGTGTGCTACTTTAATTTACGCTTGTCTACACCTTGGACTCCTTTACATGTAGGCAGAGCGGGTGTAAATAGGAGTCTAAAGTGGCATAAGCGGGGAGAGGTCTGATTTGTGCCAGTGCACTCGTCATTTGACTTGTGAAATTTTAAACTTTTTTGCCTGTTTTGGCAGTCTCTCTACATTTGCAGAGGAAAGTTTGAAGCTATGACTGAGTCATTTCTGAATTAGGAATGACCTCCCAGGAGGCACGAGAGGAGTGACTCCTTGGCTATAATCAGCTGGCCTTTTTTTTTGGACCCTTGAAGAGTGAGCCTGCAGACCAGATCACTGAGAGCAGCAGAAGGATGAAGAAAAGGCAGGTTCTTATAAATGAAGGAACACTGTTTTCTTGTAAGAGAGCTGGCTACCTCAGTGTTATAAATATCTCTGTTTTTTTTTTCTTTCCCTTGTCCCTCTCTTGTTGCTGGGTTTTATTTCAGCTGCTTGCAGGGGACTAATCCTTCCCAAAGGAGGGAGAAGAAGAGAAATCCTCAAGAATTTAGGTGAAATGGGACCAGAGCCATCCGGAGAATGTTTGCAGTTCAGGCTCTTGTAAAAAACCCAAATCTAGCCCATGGTGGTTCTTATTGGAAGTTTAGTTCAGGAGCCAGGCATGTAGAACTTTGGAAAGTAGGACAAACTTTTATTTCTAGAAATTAATTCTAGAAGTAGTCACTACAGTTAACACTTAGACCCAACTTTTAATTTAATTACTGTTGTATTAAAAGGGAAATCTAAAACGTGTTGTATCACTTAACGAAGGATTATTTTGAATTGCATAAATTCTTAAAAAAAATAAACCATATACAGTAATATATACTAAGTCCCAAAACTGGAAAAATATTCTAAAATTAATAGCTATTTAAAAAAAGTAACTATCACAGCCATTTCATAACCTTTCCCTCCCCCCCCAGTATTAGAAGGCACCAATCCATGTTATAGACTGTAAGACCCGTGGTGGGTTTTTTTTTTTTTAAAGCTCTCCTTGTTAGAATTTCTTTCTACTATATTGAGGTTTTTTATAAACAAGCCTTGGTAAAAGCAGGCTTGTCTGCTGTTTGTTTTTTGAGTAGTTATTAAAATGCTCTGGACATAACTTAAAACTCTTTAATCCACATTGTTTAATTTGCCTAGAAATACCAACATGAAGCTCTTTGACAAGTGGTTTGAAAGGTTGTCTAACTGTACTATATAAGTACTGGAAATACTTTCATATTTTCTGCTGAAATGCCGCTTTGTAAATTGTTGCAGCAATACTGAGTGAATCTGAACCAAAATCCTTATTCCTCCAACAGTACAACATAAGAAACGCTATTTTTCCCCCCCCCCTTCCTTTTGTGATACAAGAACACCCATGACACACAAACTGGTGCTAAACAAGGGAACTGGCCATTTCTAAATTATAGACCTTGTACATACACAAAGACAAAAAGATATGAGCTAGAAAACGTGCACAAAGTTACAAGGGGTGGGGTGGAGTTTAGGGTTCAAAATTAAGTCTTTTTTCCTGCTTTGCCTCTTGTTAGAGAGTCAGGCACAATCCTGGTCCATTTGCTTGGGGACCAGGTGATTCTAGCAGGCATAGCAGTGCTAGACTGTTCAAAGTTAAGGAAGATATGACCCTATTCTTTCATATGAACTGTTGGAACCTGGCCGGCATGGGGCAGCACGCTCTGCAACATGTAAAAGGGTATAACAAAGGCCATTCAAGTCTGTGCTTCTTGATGCGTTGTCACTTTTGGACATAGCTCCTCTTCAGCCCTCTTCTTCCCCCATGGGCTTTTGTTTAAAGCCCTCTGCACTGAGAACTTTATAGTGTTTCAGCCCAGTTGATTCATCAGAACCTTGCACTAAAGACCGAGGTTTATTGCAGATTACTGAATTGTGTAAGTATATGAACAAATACACAACAAAACAGCAAAAAAAACAAAACCACAGAATGTATATTGTAAACTTTATTTTGCAGATAGTTTTAACTAAAAACTTCAAAGTAAATTGTAAAGTAAATGTTGTTGTTTTTAAAAAAGGGAAATTATAGTTAAGAGGATCCATTACAGCATCTCCTATTGAAACTGCTCAGAGGTGGTAAAATTCACCCTACACTAGCTGTGAAAAGATTTAATATGGGCCTGAAGGGCCAATTAACTTCCCATTTTGCCCCTGGAGTGAGGGTCAAGAATAATTAAAGCCCTGCTGGACAAGAGCAGGGTTTGTTTCCATAGAGAGCTGGGTGAGCTTTGCTGTGGGGAGGAAAACCTGAGGAGGGGAGGTTAGGAGTTCCTGTTCCCTGAAAAGCAGCCTAAAGGAAAGTTGAGAAGGAGAAAGGGGCAATGACGAGACAGGCTTCTCCAGGGGTAAGACATACCAGGAAACTGCCTGAACCCCTTAGTGGGGAAGGAAGGGGCCAGCCCCTGCATTGTGGGGTGGATTGAGGCATGGGACCGTCTGAAGGTGCGTCCCTACTGCTTTGACGAGATGGCAGCCAATTGAGCCCAGCTGTACTAGAGGTTTGTTTTTTGTGTATTTTTGTTGGATTTTGATAAGACTGGCCCTGGAGTGGGAGTACTCTGTGAAATTGTCTGGGTGGAGTAGGCCAGAGGACAGTGGTGGGGAACTGAGGCACAGCTGCCCCAATGCCACATCTGGCCACAAGGGCTCATATTAGGACATCAGCCTAGCACAAGTAGGGGGGAAAAAAGCCACCTGGGTTTTTTTATACTAACTAGAAACTGTGAATTAGTAAGGTTATGCTATAGTTTACACAGTTTTCTAGAGAGAGAGACACCTCCTTGCTTACAATAATATCCTGAAAGCATATGAGTAAAAGTGTGCATGTTTAAATTGAGGAATATGATGAAGTGTATTGCAGGTATAGTATTTTTGTGACCAGTTGTGGGTGACATACTATTTCTGTTTGAATATTTTGTCTTGGCATTCCAAGTAATGCAAGATAATCTAAATGACAGTAGGGGTTTTTTCTTTTCTTTTATGGAAACTGATGTTTTAGTTGCCTTCTGGTGTCTGTTAGCTTATTAAAAAAGCAACATTTGACACCAGCAAGTATGGATTAAGTGTCAGATTGTACATTAGTGTCTCTCCTATTTTTAATACTTGTTTAGTAGCTCAACTTTTTTGATTATTTATATCAGATGCTAGACCTCTGTACTGCATAAACAAATTATATTAAAACATGACAGATGTCTTTGGAATAAACATTGTACAGTGCTGCTGGTTTCACAGATGACCAAAATGGACACATCAACAGGCCCCTTCGTATCTGTTGAATTACTGCTTTTAAATATGATGCACTTTTCAAATTGACCAAAATAATCTGAATATTTTTGCTTAGTAGTTTTTCCAATTTTAAACATGTTTACAAATGTACTTTTATTGAAATGTCCATTTCATGATTATAAATTGGTTTTAAAACTGTTATGTTCAAAATTATATACCAACTGATTTTCAGTAGTGTTGTTTTGAGAAAAGTATAGCAATCCGTTTGTGTACTAGATATTAGTTCAGTGTTAGTTGCTCAGGCTAATATATAGAACCACTGCAAGAAAAAAATGTTTTATAGTAATATAAATGGACCCTCAACAATAGTGGTGTTGCAAGGAACTTCTGATATTACATTTACACCATAATATAGCTATATATAATATTGAAACTGATTTTTCTGGCATTTGGACATGGGAAAAGCAGTAGGCTGCAACCATACTTTAAATGTAAGGAAAAATACTGATTGTTTTGGAAACCTTCCTTTTGTTACTGAGTAATCTTTTACTCTTTAATTATTAATCCAATCTCTCTCTCTCTCTCATTTAAAATGCTCTTTCATGCTGCAAAGTCTCAAGAGTTTGAAGCTTCCCAATATTTGTTGTGATAGCATTGGGCAATTGATTGATAAGCAAGTATTCTTGGAATTCTGGTTGTATTTTCTTCACAAGAACACATTCCGTGGCTTACCATTCTGATGTGACTATTGGCAGGAGTTGCAGGGGAAGATGCAATTGTATGAATAAACTAGCTCTCGGGATTTTTCAAGGAGCTCTCTTGAGAGTGAGTTTTGAGGCTTTCTTACAATTCTCTGTACTTAATTTGTCCCAGATTCTGCCTGATTTATTCTGTGAGTGACCCCTTTGGAATCACTGGGAATCCTGGGAAAATAATCCAGTACAAACAGTGATATCCGAAACTGGCCCTCTGTCACTTATCAGCCCAAGTCTAGGAATGGGGTTCATTAATATGAGTTCTTTCTTTCATTTTTGCATTCGAAGAGCACTATTGTTAGTCGTACATAACCAATTTTCAATTTTTTTTATCTACGGTTTCGTTTCGTTTCCTTTCCTTCCTTTATCAAGATTGATAAAGTTGTTCTGAGGTACCTCTGGTATCGTCTGGATATTTTGGACTTCCTTCAACCCCTTTCATGTTTAGTATTTGCTCAAACAATGATGACAGCCTTAAAATACCCATTTGTTGGTTTCTCCCTCAAGATCTTTGCAGTTCCTTGTGTGCTGCCCAGCTCTTAAATAATCCGTCAAGCCACTTCTTTCTCCTCTCAGATTCTCCTGTAAGACTTTCTGATGCGGTGACACTAACAAAACAGCCTTGCAACAATTGTTAGCCTGTACAGCAGTGAGGGAGCTCTGATTTTATTTATTGAAAAATGAAATTAACTTACAGGCTCAGGCTTTCAAATGATCTCGTTCTTCTCTGGAGAGAATGGTTTGGGGCAATTCCTTCTCTGTCAGATGGAGCTCCCATGAGTGGGATTCTGAAATACTTTTAATGATCTCTCTGGTAGAAGATTGAGGCAATTTGGCTTGTTCTTCTGTCAATATGAAGCAACCTGCAGCTCTAGGTCTCATTTGCTTCAGAGCCAGATACTGGGAAGGGTGAGTCCATGCACTATGTAGACAAAATTGGTATGTGGGTGAGAGCAAACTGGTGAAACTGAAGATGCAGGTACTACTAGGAGGTTGGAGGAATGGCTGTTTGGAGTATATAGTAGGGTGGTTTCTGCACCTGTAAGTGAGGGTGTTTCATTTAACTTTTTTGCCTCAAGACTTCTGCACTCTGGGGTTTCTCTTGAACACCTTTCTGCTTCTGTAATTCCAGGAGTGTCCATGTTTAAGAATTTGCCTTAATCAATTTTCATTAGGCCAACTATTTTCTTTAGGATACGGACTTTACTACAGCCCTTTTGTGCCTATGTAACTTCCACACTGGACTACAGAAATGTGGTATTCTGAGAAGTCTTCAAGCTTAGCCTCAAGAAGTTTGACTAAGGGGTTGTCTATGCTTGCTGTGCTGCAGCTGCAGCTCTTAGTGAAGATGCTACTTATGCCAGTTGGAGAGTTTCTCCCATTGGTATAGGTACGTCAACAGGAGAAGTCCTCCTGTTGATGTTGCATTGTCTACATGGGGTTAGATTGGTATAACTGTGTCTCAGGGTATGGATTTTCTACACCTCAGAGTGACATAGTTATACCAACATAAGTTTGTAGCATAGATCAGGGTTCATGAAGAATGCAGCTGCCTGCCTCTTAAGTGGAGTTGTGTGATGTAAACATACAACTGCGGTTCTTCAACTGCTGCACTGGCTTCCTATCTGCTTCTGAGTGCTATTGGCCTTGGTCACCGCAGCCCGACATGGCTTTGACTCAGGCTGAAAGAATGGGCTGCTTTTTTGATCCAGCATGAAAATTAATGTCAGTTGGGATGTTCGACCTGAATTGCCCTAGATTATAATGTCAAGTAGCCTTTGGCAGGAAGTTCTCTGAAGGACTTTTGAATCTGGAAAGAGCTCCACAACTTGGCCTGACAGAGTCAGTTTGCTGACAAGGTGCAATGCCAGGCCCATCTCATTTCTTTGCCTAAAGAGATGAAGAACTGTTCTAGGGCATGTTTGTTTTGTCTTTTTGCCTCTGCAAAGAGGCAGGTTTGCATGGGTTTTTAGTTACTAAATTTTGGACCTGAGCCATTTGGGACAACACATGATGTGGTATTTTTCTTTAATGTACGTTTGTTAAAACAAAAGTGACTTTTTTCTTTGGATAGAAGGGTGAATTTTATTACTACATCTATTTGGCTCATAGAGTTCAAGGTAAGAAGGGACCATCATGATCCTCAAGTCTGACCTCCTGCACATTGCAGGCCACAGAACGTCACCCACCCACTCCTGTAGTGACCCTTTATGCTCTGGCTGAGTTACTGAAGTCCTCGCATCATGTTACAGAAAATCCACCATTTACCCTAGTTTAAACCTGCAAGTGACCTGTGCTGCAGAGGAAGGCAACTCCCCCTGCCCCCCAGGGTTTCTGTCAATCTGATCCAGGGAATAGTCCTTCCCAACCTCAAATATGGGAATCTGTTAGACCCTGCACATATGGGCAAGATCCACCAGCCAGACACCTGGGAAAGAATTCTCTGTAGTAACTCAGCCTACTTCATCAAGTGTCCCATCTCTGGCTGTTAGAGATATTTGCTGCTGGCAGTCACAGATGGACTACATGCCACTGTAGCCACTTTCATTAGACCAGCAGTTCTCAAACTGTGGGTTGCGACCCTGTTTTAATGGGGTCGCCAGGGCTGGCTTAAACTTGCTGGGGTCTGGGGCCTAGCCCAAGGGCTTGAGCCCTGGGTGGTATGGCTCACGTTACAGGCCCCCTATCTGGGGTTGAAGCCCTTAGGCTTCAGCTTTGAGGCCCCTGCTCAGGGCCGTGGAATCAGGTTTTGGCTTTGGCCCCCCCACCCACGGCTGTGGGTCTTGGGTGGGCTCAGGCTTCGGTCCCCCCTTCCTGGGATCATGTTGTAATTTTTGTTGTCAGATGGGGATCATGGTGCAATGAAGTATGAGAACACCTGCATTATACCATCCTCTCAGTCTTGAAGCCAGTTACGTTTTTTGCCTCCACTACTCCTCTTGGAAAGCTGTTCCATAACTTGACTCCTATGATGGTTAGAAACCTTCATCTAATTTCAAGCCTAAACTTGTTGATGGCCAGTTTATATCTATTTGTTCTTATGTCCACATTGGCATGTAGCTTAAATAACTCCTTTCCTTTCCTGGTATTTATCCCTCTGATGTATTTATAGAGAGCAAACTTATCTCCCCTCAGCCTTCTTTGGTTAGGCTAAACAAGCCAAGCAGTTTGTCTCCTCTCATAAGGTAGGTTTTCCATTCCTCTGAACATCCTCCTAGCCCTTCTCTGTACCTGTTCCAGTTTGAATTCATCTTTCTTAAACATGGGAGAGCAGAATTGCACACAGTATTCCAGATGAGGTCTAACTGTGTCTTATATAATGGTACTAACACTACTTCTTCGAGTGATTGCTCATGTATATTCCACAATAGGTGTGCGTGCTTGCCACTTGCACCAGTGCCGGAAGTTTTTCCTCTAGCAGTACCTGTAGGGGGGGAGCGGCCCCCACAACCCCTAGAGTGGCGCCTGCCTGGCACGGTATAAGGGAGAGCTGCATGCTTCCCCCCACCCTCGGTTCCTTCTTGCCACCAGTGAAGGTGCATTGGAACTGCTCGGCTTCAGCTTTGCTGTAGCTTGTCCCCAGAATTGTTCGTTTGTAGTTAGTTAGTAGTTAGTGAGCCCGGGCCAGGGCATGCCCCACGCCCCGGGGTTTAAGTCGTGCAGCTCTTGTAGATGTTGTATGCCAAGAAGCAACCCGCACACAGACTGTTTGCGCTGCTTGGGAGAAACCCATATCAGTGAAAAGTGCAAGATTTGCAAGTTGTTTAAGCATCGGCCCAAAAGAGAGAGGGACATTAAGCTCTGGGCCATCTTGATGGAGTCGGCACTAACCCTGACCCCGACCGTGGCACGCTGCTCCAAACCAGCACTGCAGCGTTGATACACAGTGACCCTCCGGTGCCATCGACCAGTCGGCACCGCTCTCCATCCACGGGGCACGCCAAGAGGGCCAGGAAGACTCAGTCTTCACAGCAGCACCGAGGGAAGTCTGGGACAGAGGCTAGGTCCATGTCGGGCAGTCCTCAATCCCCATTGGGCCCCAGGCTTCCGACTCAAGTTGAGCGGAGTAGCCCGGCCCCTTTGAAACAGGTCTCTCTGGATGTCCAGATGCCATCCACGCCTGAAGCCCTCTAGGCAGCCCGGGACATTATGTCCATGCCGGTGCCTGGAGCACCACTGATGTCAGCCCCGTGCTCCAGAGGTAAGCCGCCCCAGGATCTCTGCAGTCGCCTCCGACCCAGTACCGGTCTCGGTCGAGGGAACGTTCCCGACGCCGATCACCACACAGCGATTGCTCGGGGCAGAGTCCAGGTGGATTGCCCTCGACACCGACCAATGTGTCTGGCTGGGTTCTGTCCATCCGGGACTCGTGGCACCGCTCGTCCTCAAGGAGCAAATATTGGTGGGGTGACAGCAGGCGTCTCCATCGGTCCTCGTCTCGGAGAGAGTACCACAGTCGGTCACGGCACAGTCGTCGACGCCGTTCCTGCTCCAAGTCTCCATGAAGACATCTGCAGTCCCGGGCTTTGATCACCGGCGTCTTGCTGTCCAGTTTACTTCCTCCCCACCCAACCATCCCCTCATTCCTCTTGGGGAGACCCCTCGCACGAAGCTCTGCTCGAGCAGGAGGTGGGGCAGTTCCTAGGACTAGCAGCAATAGAGGTGGTGCCTGAGGAGTACATGGGCAAGGGGTATTACTCCCATAATTTCCTTATCGCGAAGACCAAAGTGGGGCTCAGGCCAATCCTGGACCTCCGAAGTTTGAACCAGTATATGGTGAAGCTCAAGTTCCTCATGGTCTCCCTGGATCCCGGGGACTGGTACACTGCCCTCGATCTACAGGAGGTGTACTTCCACATCCACATAGTCAAGGGGCACAGGCACTTCCTCCCGTTTCGTGGTGGTACAGAATCATTACCAATTCAGTGTCCTCCCATTTGGTCTGTCCACTGCCCCCAGGGTGTTTACAAAATGCATATCAGTGGTAGCGGCCTACCTCAGACTGCGGGGGGTCGAGATATTTCCCTATCTGGACGATTGGCTGGTCAAGGGCACCTCCCTGTTGCAGGTGGTAAACAACACCTGTTGGTAAACAACACCAAGTCCACGTTAGTCCCAGTCCAATGCATAGAGTTTATCGGGGCGCTCCTGGACGCAGTGTCAGCCAGGGCGCCTCTCCTGCCAGACAGATTTGAGACCCTGAAAGGTTTCATCGACTTGATCACAAGGTTCCAGGTGACAACAGCCAGGGTTTGCCTGCAATTCTTGGGTCATATTGGCATGTGCACATCCATGGTCCGTCACGCCAGACTCAGGATGAGGCCCCTCCAGCTCTGGTTGGCCTCGAAGTTCTCCCAGGCCAAAGACAGGATGGACAAGGTCCTCACCATGCCGGACTCTGTGATCACCTCCCTACAATGGTGGTCCTCCCCAAGCAACATGCTCCAAGGGGTCCCGTTCAGGGACAGGGCCCCGTCGTTGGAGCTGGTGGGAACTTTCAGACCCAAGACCTGTGGTCGGCTCAAGACCTGACCCTACATATAAACGTCAAGGAGCTCAGGGAGGTGCTGCTGGCGTTCATGGCCTTCTGCTCGCACCTGGAGGGCAAGGTAGTCAGGGTCCTCACGGACAACACGGCCTCTATGTTCTATATCAACAAGTAAGGCAGGGCCCAATCCTCTGCCCTCTGCCATGAAGCCCTCAGGCGGTGGGACTGCTGTATGACACACAACATCCACCTGAAGGCCTTCCACCTACTAGGTGCCCAGAACAGGAGGGTGGATCGCTTGAGCAGGGACTTTTCCTCGCAACACAAGTGGTCCCTCCACCTGGAAGTGGGAAGCCCACCGGCTCTTCCGAAGGTGGGGAACTCCCCAGGTGGACCTATTTGTGACTCAGCAGAACCGGCGATGCCCCTGGTTCTGCTCCAGGGCAGGCCTGGGGAGGGGCGCTATCTCGGATGCTTTTCTCCTGTCCTTGTCAGGCCGGCTTCTCTACGCCTTTTCCCCCGTTCTCTCTAAACAGCAGGGTCCTAGAGAAGATAAAGACGGACAAGGCCCGGGTCCTTCTGATTGCCCCGGCATGGCCCAAGTAGCGTTGGTACAGGACCCTCATGGGCGTAGTGGTAGCTCCTCCATGGCCGTTGCCGCTCCACCTGGACCAGCTCTCTCAGGACGCTTCCTCCATCCTAGTCTCGCGGTGCTTCACCTCACGCCATGGCTGCTCAGTGGTTAGGTGGAGAGGAAAGGACATGCTTAGAACAGGTTCAGCACGTCCTCCTCAAAAGTAGACGACCCTCCACTCGCTGCGCTTATTTGGCAAAGTGGTCCCAGTTCTCTAGGTGGGGGACGGACCCGGTGTCTCCCCAGTGGTTGCCCTGATCCAGCTTATCCTTGATTACCCCTCTCCACCTGAGGGCCCAGGGCCTGGTGCCCTCGTCAGTCAAGGTGCACCTGGCAGCCATATCGGCCTTCCATCCACCAGTGCAAGGGCACACTGTATTTTCCCATGCTATGACCTGGCTGGTTCCTTAAGGGTTTGGACCATCTTTTTCCATATTCTAGACCCCTGGTCCCACAGACCTAAACCTGCTGGGGTCTGGGGCTCCCATTTGAACCACTGGCCACATGCTCCTGGTCTCGCCTCTTGTGGAAGGTGGCCTTCCTGGTTGCAATCACGTTGGCCAGGCAGGTCTTGGAGCTCAGGGCCCTGACCTCCGATCTGCCGTAGATGGTCATTGATATGGATAGGGTCTAGCTCTGCCCACACCCTGCATTCCTCCGAAAGGTGGTGGTCTCCTACCACATGGGTCAGGACATTTTTCTACCGGTCCAGTGGGGAGCGCTGTCTCCACATGCTCAATGTGCGGCGGGCTCTGGCTTTCTACCTCGAGTGGACTAAGCCGTTCAGAAAGTCCTTGCAACTGTTCATCATCTCAACTGAATGCGCGAGGGGCCAGCCAGTTTCCACTTAGTGGCTTTCCAATCGGATCACTTCGTGCATCCGCTCCTGCTATGAGCTGGCGGGTGTCCCTCCGCAATCCATTGTCAGGGCTCGCTCAACTAGGGCGCAGGCCTCGTCCACTGCCTTTGTGGCCCATGTCCCCATCCAGGACGTTTGTTGGGCCACCACATGGTCTTCAGTTCACCCGTTCACCTCACACTATGCGATCATCCCCCAAACCAGGGATGACGCCAGGTTTGGCAGGGCTGTCCTCCGTCCTGGGAATCTGTGAAATCCTACCCACCTCCAAAAGATATAGCTTGGAATCTCCTATTGTGGAATACACATGAGCAGTCACTCAAGGAAGAAAAGACAGTTACTTTTTCTGTAACTGGTGTTCCTTGAGATGTTGCTCATGTCTATTCCAAATCCCATCCTCCTCCTTCCCCTTTGTCGGCGTTGTCTGGCAAGAAGGAACTGAGGGTGGGGGGAGCGTGTAGCTCCCCCATACTGAGCCAGGCAGGCGCCTCTCCAGGGATCACAGGGGCGCTGCCCCCCCACGGGTACTGCTAGGGGAAAAACTTCCGGCACTGGTGCATGTAGCGAGCACGCACACCTATTGTGGAATAGACATGAGCAACACATCTCGAAGAACACCAGTTACAGAAAAGGTAACTGTCTTTGCCCTGCCTCTACTGGAAATGCATTGCCTGATGCACCATAGGACTTCATTAACCTTTTCCATTGCCTCATCACATTAGTGGCTCATAGTCATCCTGTGATCAATCTGTAAATCTTTCTCCTCCTCGGTCTCCTCTAAAGGATATGTCCCAGTTGATAGAGAAAATTCTTGTTGTTGGTCCCTAAATACATGACTTTGCACTATTAAATTTTATCCCATTTCTTATTACTCCAGTTTACAAGTTTGTCCAGATCATCTTGTCTGATATTCTGGTCCTCTTCCATCTTGGCAAAACCTCCCAACTTCGTCTTCTGAAAATTTTATTAGCACGCTTCTACTTCTTGTGCCAAAGTCAGTAATAAAAATAAGATTGTTCCTAAGACTGATCCCTGAGGAACTCCACTCATAACCTCTCTCCATCCTGAGAGTTCCTTTCAGTGCTCATGATGACTCGAACCAAGGTTATTCCCTACAACCAGTTCTTCTGAGGTCCTCACTACTACTCACCAATACCAGATCTAAAATGCCATCACCTCTTGTTGGTTCAACGACTGATTTGTTTGGTGAAGAAATCTGTCGGCAATCACAGCCAGGAAAATCTGAGCCCTACTATTATTAGTAGCTCTTGTCCTGTAATCTATATCTGGGAAAGCAAAAAGAAAAGGATGCATCCGATGAAGTGAACTGTAGCTCACGAAAGCTTATGCTCTAATAAATGTGTTAGTCTCTAAGGTGCCACAAGTACTCCTTTTCTTTGTGCGAATACAGACTAACACGGCTGCTACTCTGAAATCTGGGAAAGTAGTTTCCCATAATCACACAACTCCCAGTAGTTTTTATTTCACTAAAAATGTCAGAGGTGGCTATCCATATACAAATCAGAGATGTGGGGGTCTGTAGCATACCCCAAGTACTAGCCTGAGGAACCTCTATTAGCTTTCTTCCCCAAAGTGATTTTGACCCAAACAGACGGTTATCCATTTCATCACTTCTAATTGCTTTATTCTACCTCATCCTTTATATACGATGCTACTCAATCACCTTACCTCCCAGACAGCAATTTTAAGGTATGATCATTTTAATTTACATCCCCACAGTATTTTCTTTTTCAGCTTTGTGAAAGAGACAGAGGTTGCATGTGAGTCCTTGAGAAACACCTTCCTGCTGGAAAAGGAGGACTTTCAAACCATTAAAATATCTCCAGCTTCCTGAAAATTTAAGTAGCCTCCCCCGACTCTTGGCTGAAAAGAATGTAATAGGCCTAAGTTGGCACTGAGGCCTGGTCTACACCTAAAATTTACATCAACCTAGCTATATCACTCAGAGATGCAACACCCCATAGTTAAGCTACTGTTAGCCCTGGTATAGACTCTGCTGAGAATTAGTCAGAGAATAAAATGCTGCTTTGTTTAAGTCCCAGGAGCTTGTATCATCTTTAGAAAAATCAGTTAAGTCGTGGGAACGTTAGTAGTAGTAGTAATAAAAATGTTACATTTGAGTCATAGCTGACACAATCTACTGAAGGTTTGTTGTGTCCTTGTGGGAACCTCCTCAACGTTCCTGAAAACATATAGACAATTTTTTTTCTTTTAATTATTTCACTTATGTTCTGCTCATTTCCTTTTGTACTAGCTCATGTAATACTATCTAGAACTACACCTCTACCCCGATATAACGGGACCTGATATAACACGGGTTCACATACAACGCAGTAAAGCTCCGACACGCTGCTCTGAGCATTGTGTTAAGGGTGCCGGGCAGGGGCTGAGGGGTTGGATAAGGGGCAGAGGGTCTCAGGGATGGTCGGGGGCTCACCCTACAGGATCTGGGAGGCAGGAGCTGTGGGGGGGGGACTTTTGGGGGTCCCGGAGTGGCCCGGGGAACTAGTGGGAGGCTGGGAGCAGCCCACTCCGCTTCCCTTGTCCTGGCCCCGGCCATGTCGATCGGGGGAGGGGTCTTGGGGGGGAAGGGATCCCCCGCACTCACCAACAGCGGTGGAAGCAGAGCAGCCCGCTCCACTCCACCAGCTCCCAGCTGCGGTGCTCCACTTCCCACTGCAGGTAAGTGCGGGACCTTTTCCCCAACGCTCCCTCACCTTCCCGCCCCCCTCCCCCCCACCACTGTGACACGGCTGGGGCCGGGACAAGGAAAGCGGAGTGGACTGGGGCCGCATTGCTCCGCTTCCTGCCGCTGCTGGTGAGTGCCGGGCAGGGCATGTAGGTAGGAGTTGGAGCAGACAAGGAGCAGCGGGGGTGGTGTCCTGGGGGTGATTAGGGACGGGGTCTCTGGAGGGGGAGGTCAGGGAACAGGGAGGGCCAAAGCAAATTTGATACAATGCAGTCTCACCTATAACGCGGTGAGATTTGATTTTTTGGTCTCCTGAGGACCGTGTTGTATTAGGGTAGAGATGTAGTTGAAATGGTAGTGAAATTATATAATTAAACTAAGCCACAACAAAGTTCAAAGAAAAGGAGTACTTGTGGCACCTTAGAGACTAACAAATTTATTAGAGCATAAGCTTTCGTGAGCTACAGCTCACTTCATCGGATGCATTTCCGAAGTGAGCTGTAGCTCACGAAAGCTTATGCTCTAATAAATTTGTTAGTCTCTAAGGTGCCACAAGTACTCCTTTTTCTTTTTGCGTATACAGACTAACACGGCTGCTACTCTGAAACAAAGTTCAAGTAACGTTAGCAGCCGGATTTTTATCTGGTAAAACAAGGCAATTCAGAGTTGAGGTTAACTCTGTGCTTCTGGCATTTTAAGACCTAATGGTGTACTAAATCATTAGTTCTCAAGCAAGGAGCTCTTTATCAAATTATTTGCGAAAATTCAGGACTCACCCATATTTAATAAAAATGTTCTACTTGGCTTCTTCTGATCTTCAGCCTTACTGGTGGTGCAATAGAAGCTTGGGCTATGGCTGCTATAGCACTGGAGTTGCAAGTGCCAAGTGACCTGGGGTAAGTAAATTTAGACCAGCTTACAAAATGTTGAGCACAGGGTTTACGCCTGGTGCCCCTGAGAAGAGTGAATGACTTGAGGGGGGAAAGGTGGCTAGGTTGCTCCAACAAATGATCAGGTGAAGTGCTGTGTGCTCTAGCCTGCCCTGACGTGCATTTGATAAGCTCCATTCCCTGACCGGGGAGTGGAGAAGCTGGCCTACCAAAAGCAGGTGGAGCTAGGGTTGAGGATGTTGGCCCTCAGTGTGTTTGTGTGCGCGTGCGCGGAGGGGGGAATGGCATATCAGGTGTATTGTTACAGTATGGCTGCATTCTCTATTATATAACAGTATTTCAGTTTGCTGTCTCTTAATTGCTCCTGCTTTTATACCTTATCTCTCCCTGCACTTTGCTTTCTTCCTTCATTTATTTTCTCTGTTTTTCACTTAATCTCTCTTTGGTCTGTCTTCCCCCATGTTCTTTCAGCCCCTCACTGTTTCCTTTCGGTCTTTTCCTTCCTTCTCCTGCTCTGTTCTAATTTACCCACCAATCCCCATCCTCCATCTCTCCATCCTTTCCAGTACTTCACTTTTCTGATCAATCTATCATACCTCTGTTCCCCTGCCTCTCCTCCAAAATCCATTTAGATCCAGCCTTCGCTCAGGACCAGCCCTCTTGGAAATTACTGGGAATATGATGGCACCCTTTGAGAGCACAGGCCACCTTCCTGAGGCTGTCTGAGGTTAGCACAAAAATGGAGGGTATAAACATAGCTGCTTGATGTGTGTTGTCAGAAAGACAGATAGAATGGACTCCCAGCTTTGACTCCTTTATGCAGCTCATTGCAAGGACAAAGGGGAGGAAGCTAGCTGGGGAACTTGCCTCTTTCTCCCAGCACAGAACAGGCAGAGGTGAGGATTTAAACTGAGCTGAGCTCAGCTCAGAAGCACAGAGGGAGCTATAGGACTGGGGCAGAAGACCCCAGTTTAGGAACCCTTGGTTTAAATCCCTCAGTTTGGAGATAACTACACGCTTGTCTGATGGGTTTGCTGTAAGGATAGAGGCTAGACGTGCTTCTGCAGATCCTTGCTTTTGGGAATTAAAATTAGATCCGTGTGTGTGATTTTGTGAGATTAAACTTTTTAACAATTGCAGTATAATACACTGTGTACATAACCTGCTCCCCTCAATGCAAAAGTTTTGGTAGTTTTTTTTTTTAAGTTAATATTAAAGATCTGACTTGCACTGACAAAAAGCAAAGCAATTATTTAAGTCCATCGTTAACTCAAAAAGTAATCTAAATGTCTCTTGAACTCATGTAAACTCTGCTTCAGTCATCTTCCATGGTAGCTGATACCATGTTTATTACCCTTAGCATGAAAAAAAGTTTTGCCTAATTTACACATTTACATGGAGTTTGTCATCTGTTTATTTTTTTTCTCTCACCAGGGAAGAGAAGACTGTAAAGGTGATCTAGTAGCTATTCAAAATTATTCAATGTCTCCTCCTTTCTTCCCCTCCCCCTCACCCCCCATTACATTTTCCTGAGATTGACATAGACCAAGGAGGATACCCAAAGGGCTTGTCTACTCTGGGGACATGTAGGAAACTGAATCCAAAATAACTAGAGATGTGAATTTAAAGTAGATTGAACTGCATTAAACCCCCGTGTGGGGAGACACATTCAGAATGAAAGTGGCCTTAATAAAGTTTCACTTAATTTACATAAGTGAATTAATTAAATTAAACCAAATTCATCTTTTGGTTGGTTTACCTCCAACCTGCAGCTTTGTGTGTGTGCGCACACACGCACTAAAGAGTGAGAAACCAGAATTGGCTAAATTATGGTTTTGCCTATGTGTTATTCTATGTCGGGGTTCTCAACCTTTACCTTTGAGGCCCCGCAAACATGCTATAACAACCCCATGGCCCAGCAGAGCCATGGTAGCTGGTTTTCTGTATATAGCAGCCAGGCCCAGCAAGGGTAGCAAGCAGGGCAATTGCCTAGGGTCCCATGCCATAGGAGGCATTGTTAAGCTAAGTTGCTCAGGCTTCTGCTTCAGCCCCAGGTGACGGGGATCAGGGCCCCACGCTTCAGCCCCATGCAGTGGGACTTCAGCTTTCTGCTCTGGGCCTCAGCAAGTCTAACACTGGTTGGTCCTGCTTGGTGGACCCCTGTAGGGTGACCAGATGTCCCGATTTTATAGGGACAGCCCTGATATTTGGGGCTTTTTCTTATAAAGGTGCCTATTACCCCTCACCCTGTCCCAATTTTTCACATTTGCTGTCTGGTCATCCTAACCTCCTGAAACCTGCTTACAGTCCCCCAGGGGGCCCCAGACCCGTGGTTGAGAACCAGTGTTCTATGTATTTTCATGCTTGCTTTTACATTGACTAAGAGCCTGATCCTGACATAACTCCCTATAGAACTCTGCTTGAACTCTGGGGGAGGATAAATACTCCTTAAACCAATCACTTTACAACTGATTTAGTCTTATAAATTCCAACATTAACACAGTCCTCCTTGGAATTGCTGAACTTTGCATATTTGGAGACAATTAGCCTTCTAATAAGAAACAGGAATTATATTGCTTTATAACATGTTGTTCAAGAGGCAAAAACATTTATGGGGATACTATCAAGAATGCTAGATCCCAGATTTGACTGACTAACTTTTTTCTTATCTCTGTCTTGCAAAGTTCAGGTAAATGGTCAAGTTTGTCCTAGATAGTGTTTGTTTTTCAACATTTATTTTTGTGGAGGTGGGGGAAAGGTAAGTTATGAGCAGCCATGAACAACCCTTGACGTCAACAAATGGTAAAGCAAAACAGGCTGCTGCAAAGAGTGTGTCTGGTATGCTGTCTATGGCATCTTTCTTCTTTAAACACTACATGGGGTGCTCTGAGGGGTCCAGAATTGAAGCCTGAGTAGGGGGTAACAGCTAGTGAGATGGGATCAGTGAGGACACGCATTGCTCCCAACCCCACAGGCAATCTGCAGGAAAGTTTAATACATTTCTTAACAACTCTACTGTCCCCATTACATGAGTCTCATGGACAAGTGTAGAATGGAAAGACCAGGCTAGCCTAGCATGAGTCTCATAAAGCCACACCGCTGCAGGCCCTGAAACCAGACTGAAGACACATTGCCTGGGTTGTCATGTGCCTCCAGTGGACCACTGAGACCTGTGATGCTTGGGAGCTGAACTCCCTGCTCCTTTGGTAGAAGGGGCAAATCACCTACTGAAAGTAGAAAACTTGGTCAGGATATGGTGTACATGACAATATAGCCACTCCTGCTGCTTTTCTCATGGGGCTAGGTGATGTGAGCCACCCCCTCCCCCACGCTTATAAGTATAACTTGATAGTATTCCTTTAACATGCACAACATTGCTTTATGTATTAAGAAAACAAACGTTTAGTAATAAAGAGAGACTAGCAGGATTAGAAAAATTAGGGTGAATCATTTTTTGATGTGTAAGTAAGAGTGTTTTCACTGTAGCTATGGCAAAATTCTGGTCCACATAATTTGTATCTGGGATGGTAAACTTTTATGCCAATTTTGCAATGTTGATATAAGCATATTTTGTAAGTGTTCCATGTTGTCATAGTCTTCCAGTTTTTAGCATGAGTTTAGTTCTCATTGCACATCTGGTAGCTCATCTTCAAAGAAATCTTCTGAGCTAGCATTACTTTATATTGCAATTTCTAAAAAAGTACTCTCTAGTTGCTTATCCATTAGAGCCTTCCCGTTCTTTGAAATGGTTCTTGTTCTTCTTTGCATTACTTGACTTCACGTTCCCCACTTAAGAAATGGGAGAATACCAGTATTTCATATGCTTAATAGTATTATTTTTGTTGGCATTAAGAAGTTATTTGCTTTAAGTGTTTTTGGGCTCAATCCTGTAAGCCCTTTCTCATGTAAAATTGAACCCAATGGTATTGATTTGAGTAGCGTTGTTCGTGATCAAGCCCTATCCCTGTTCTGTATTATGGTTGCTTGGAATTTTTATTGAAATGGTTAGGTCTTAGCTTGTCATTGGTAGGCAGGTTTGGAAATATAGAGAAGATAGGAATTCTGACTTTGGGACAATCATTTTATTAACATGAAGACTTCCTGACCTCAATTGAATTAATGTAACTAGATAGATTTATTGTGAAGAAAATCTACTCACTGCATTTGTAAAGAGTTTACTGCTAAAACAAAAAAAATAATTTTTATCTTTTTGATCAGACAAGTAACAATAAAAGGAGTAAATCTGCCAAAAGAGCTTAAGATGACCCATGTTAAGTTGTCTGTACTATAATATTACTAGTCCTAGGGTATCCAATCTTTCTGCCTTTTTTGTTCTGATTTTGAAAGAATCAAAGGTATATGTTTTACATGTTAAGATGAGCTATAATAAAACAAACATGGATAATGTGGCAGCAATCCAAGGACATTAGTATGCATGCCTCCATCTAGCTGGATGGTAGCTAGCAGTCATTCTCAACTTTCTGGTGAGTTCTACGCAGTCAGCTTGGCTTGCATACTGTCTCAGTGAACTGTACCTAATTTGAAGGGTAAAAATTTGAATTTAAGGCCTTCAGTATACCAACTGAGAGAATTGGTTTATGAATATAAAACATGCAGTATAAGGTTTTTGTAGAAATAGTTTCTGGACACTATTTCCTCAAAGTTAGGGATATTTTGAATTTTATATTTGTCATGTTCAGGCACAGGGTCCACATTTTTGCAATAGAATTTATTATAGAAATTAAGAATGGGAAAGACTTGCTAGACTTTTATCCAGTCTCTGTTCCTGCCAATGCTGGGTTATTCCCCACAGCATTTTTTTTTGGGTGGGGGGGCTATTCTTTGAAAATGCTAGGCTCAAAATGCTCTGAGTGATAGGGCTGTTGTCCTCCCGCCCCACCTCTCCCTTCCCCCTCCAGCACTGTTTCATGACCAAATGTATCTTGCTGTCAAGAAGGTTTTTTGGTTTTAGCATAATTTTTCTCAGGCAAATGGACCTTCTGTTGGAAAGCTCAAAGGAAGGACTTAAGGCTGAGGACATTTTCTTCTCTTGTTGTATATTTCTTCCCAGTAGTTCAGTTGTCCTGAGGTGGATATTTCAGAACAGACAATGGGCTTGGCTGTCTCTTGTTCCCTGGATTCCACGCACAATGGCCAGGATCATCTCTGCAGATGCACAGCAAAAACAACAACAAAAAAAACCAAAAACAAAGCTGCTCTTGCTTTTAAGGACTTGAGTTTTGAAAATGATGAGGTTGGACTTGGTCTTGTTTTCACTAAGCAGTTGTAACTGACTTTTTGGTTAAGTTTTTAGTTTTGGAATATCAATTGGTGCTTTTCCTTCATTTTTTGCTTTTTCCATCAATAGAGGCATCAGATTTGTTTTACTAATATGAGTAATTCTTTATAAATCCGTTAGGCTTTTATGCATGGTTTCTTTATCCTCCTGACTCTCTTCTCCCCCCCCCCCCTTCCCATTTTAATGGGCATGATCCTGAGACCCGTTATTTAATCAAGAGTTGAAGCCTTTCAGGGTCAGGCTTAACATTGGTCCAACTATTTTGTGGTATACAAGTTAAATGTACAGAATGTAAATTGCCAGGATCCATTTTCTATATCTTTTTGAAGATAATACTACATTTACTCTCTCTCAGTACTGTAATTCCTGATCAGCCATGACTTCTCAAAACTAATTCAGAGAGGCAACAAGATAGTGAAACAACAGAGTGATATTTTACCGCTTCTCTTGACATGACTAGTGTTGTTCTACAAACCATTTCTTCCATTATTAATTATGTAATGCAAAACAATATTTTTGAGGTTTTTTAATATTAGTATGGTTTTAATGCATATTTGGGAGTAGCAGGGGAAGGACTGATGTCATAACTTTAATTTAGCCAGCTTTTCTGCAGTTGTATGCCTGTGTTAATTATTGAATATTAGTCAACCATAAATGAAAGCAATTTGAAAGTGACAAACTCCTGTAAATTATTGTTAAATCAGTATGTACCAAAAGCATGTTCAACTGTTGTTCTTCACCTGCTGAGTCAGTAGTTGAATCTTTCTCTGGTTCTCTGGAGGTAGCTGGTATACAGCTTTGTGAGCCAGGGGAGTAAGGGGTAGGCTATACCCTCCCGGGGTGGTGATTTGGCATTTCATCATTGCCACTGATTAATCCTCAGTCGGGAAAGAAAGTTCCTGCTTGTAGCTTTCTGAACAGTCCTGTACTCTTATAAATGCATACATCGTGCATCTTCTCTGACTAGCCAACATTGATGTCGGTGAAGTGTCCCTGGTGGTTCACCAGCGCTTGCATAACCATAGAAAAACGGTCCTTTCTTTTGATGCACTATGTGACAAGGTGGTCTGGTGCTAAGAAGGGATGTGTGTGCCATGTATTGTTCCACCACAATTTTGGGAACCCTATTGCTATAAATCCATCCATTATGTCCTATATTTTGCTGAGAATCAGTCCTCTGTAGCAGGAAACAATTAATGGCCCTACACACTTGCATTACATTGTCCCCCCATGGTGGATTTTCCAACTCCAAAATGATTTTTCCATTAACCAGTAGCAATCTAGCAAGTTTCCACAGTGTGATCTCTGTAGTTGATTTTGCTTGCTTCTCCACTGTCAGTGCAGCTCTCATTCTGGTGTCCCTGTGCTGGAGGATTGGGGCAAGCTCAGCACCAGAACCAGGAATGTGGCCTTGCATATCTGAAGCTTTTCAGTCACCATTCATCATCCCAGGCCTGAATTACAATGCAATCCCACCTGTCGGTGCTCGTTTTTTGGGCCCTGAAGTGGCTTTCCACCATCTGCAGCCGCCCAGTGAGCAGCACCATCAATTATGAATTGATTCTTGCTATGTTCCGCAGCAATCTGCCCTCTTGGAAATTGTTACATTCACCACGTTTCTTTTTGTGGCTCTGCAAATACCGGAGAATCGTGTGTTCTGTGCTTGCAACACTCCTGACAACAGTGCAGAACCATGCAGGCTCCATGCTTCTGTCAGAGATGGCAGACAGTGACAAGTCCCATGCAGGTTTGTTGGTTTTTGCTTCTGTGAAAATCTCATGTGCTAGAGATTGCATTATGTGATGGAGAAAATTGCAGTCCCAGTCACCCCTGCACGACTCAGTTCTGCCCACCATGCATTGCCAATACTTCCCAAAAGACAATGTACTGGACAGTGGCGAGTTGCACACTGGGATGCCTGTCCATGGTGCGCCACACTGTACATTTAAACAAGCACTCCTTGTGAGCATGTGCACCACGATATAGAAGGAACCAAGTATGCATGTGCACAAGTGATGTACTAATTGTGGTGGCTTTATGCTGACATAACTTGCATTGGGAAAAGTTGTTGTAGTGTGGATATGCTATAACACAGCATGTAGACAAGCCCTAAAGTGTTTCCTATAGGTGGCTATGTTTCTATTACTAATCAGTGTGATGCAAGATAGCAGTAGTGCATTCGAAGAGCTGGACATTGCAGTCCTCCAAGAAGGAAAAACTACCCTATATACTCGTTCATAAGCTGAATATTTTTGGGGTGTGTGTGTGTGTGTGTGTGTGTGTGTGTGTGTGTGTGTGTTTTTAAAAAAAAAAAAGTGACGTATCAAAGAGTGGGGGTCGACTTATAAACAGTTCTACACCAAAATTTGATTTTAAACTCTATAAAATCATTTAATTGAACACCTGATACATTGTTGTTTTGTTTACCTGGAGTGTCTGATGGCATGGAGCCCTTCAGTTCCCTATGGTCGCGGTTACTGTTCCCAGCCAATGGGAGCTGAGGGGCTCCATCTCTGCAGACGCTCCAGGTAAACAAAACTTCCTGACCATCAGCGGTTTACCCTGATGGGCCGGGAGCCAAAGTTTGCCAACCCCTGAAATATAGGATCAGCTTATGAAAGGGTCATACAGTTTTTACTATTTTTACCTACGCATCTTCTCCTACTAGGTTTTCTCCTTCTGTTTTTATATATATATATATATAATATATATATAAAAAAATGTGCATGCTTTGGTGATCTTCAGTGCTGCAAGACCCACTGTAAAATTGTAACCATCTAAAGCAGTGGTTCCCAACCTTTCTTGTGGGAATAGCATATTGCTATTCCCAGAAGACTGTGGCGGGTGCCGGACACCCTGCCGCCGAAATGCTGCTCCTGAGAAGCGGCAGTAGCAAGAAGAGTCGCCGCCAAAGTGCCACCAGGGAATGGCAACGTTTCTCGGTGGCATTTCGGCAGCGGGGTATCCTGCAGGCACGCGCACACACATGCCCCAGCGGGCACCGGGGCACCCCCCAGACAGTGTTGGGGACTCCTGATCTAAAGGGAGTGAACTCTTCCTTACATTTGCCCTAACGAAAGGGGAAAAGATTTGTTTGATGTTGGAGGATGTTTTTGCTGTGGCTGACATATCAGAGGAACATGAAAACAGTTAGTCCTTGCAAAAATATCTACCTAATAGCGTCATCTTCACTGCTTACATGGGTTATTTGTTGCTTGCTGATCTACTGTAAAATTAAAGTTTACATGATGGTCAGCTCACCAATCTTAAAATGGTTTTCTCATTCTTGAACTACATCGGCAATAGAGCAGTGAAGTTCTTCACAACTTCATGAATCTTCTCATTGACCCAGACTATCCCTTGAACAGTAGGTGTCTGTCCTATCACTGTAGTCTGTTACTGAATACAAAATTATGTAAGTTTCATGAAGGTTTTAGTTACAGACCTTGGGGGAAAAAATGTCCTGAACTTTAAGGAAGTTGAGCCAATTGCTATTTGAAGTGGGTTGTTTAGTCCAGAATAATGTCTGCATGTATGAAGGGATGAGGTGGTTGTTGTGTGGTGGGGTTTGTTTTTTTTTTTGTTGTTTTTAAATCCTAACAGTTCCAGAAAATAATTGTAATCACAAGTGCACAACCCTTCTAGTAATACTTCTTCATACACACAGCTTTAATAAAAAGTTAAAGAAAATATGATTTAAGAACATTATTATTTTGAGATTATTCTTTATAAACCTTTTATTTTGGGGTTGAGGATCTCATCCGCCGCCCCTCCCCAGCACTTCAACTCCCTCCCATGCCTTGAATTCCTCACTTCTGGCCCTACCCCAAAGCCCGCACACCAACCCCCAATTTCGTGAGCATTCATGGCCTGCCATACAACTTTTATACCCAGATGTGGCCCTCAGGTGAAAAAGTTTGCCCACCCCTGTACTATAACAATGGTTGAACATCTTTGAGCAACAGTACCAGCTTGGTAGAGAAGACCTCAGATCTCGTAGGCTGCACCTAGTATGTCCCATTTAGTTTTGTGTTCCCTAATTTGTATATAGCTTGGGTTTCTTTAAATCTTCGTAAGACAAATACTTTGGAGTAGCCCAATGTGTATTGTAAGCTAGAGTATGTCACTGAATAGGACAGCAGCAATGCAAGAAAGCCTAGAGTGGGTCTAATCATCAATGCCGTGACCCCTCTTCCACTGTAATCAGTTGTAGCCTTTCAACTGACTGCAGTGAGAGTTGGATTGAATCCTAACTACCAGCTCCTGCTCCCACTAAGATTCTCAATTATGTGAATGGGAGGAGGATTATATTGGATATGTTACGGAGTGGAGGCTGCATTTCCAGACCTAAGGTGAATATTAGATAGGTAACCACTTGTGGTTTTATTTTTTTATTTTATTTTTTTAAGCTTGAATGAAGATGCCTAATAACGTTAAAATTCTTAGCTGTAGATAGCTATGTGTAAGGCTGTGATTCTGTCATGGATTCCATGACCTCAGAGACTTTCACAGCTGCAATGACTGGTTTGGCTGGTCCCAGGGCTGCCAGAGCAACTGGCCCCAGGGCCAGCTACTCAGGCAACCTGCAGCCAGCCACGCCAGATGCTGCTCGGGCAGTCCTGGGGTGGCTGGCCCTGGGGAGTGCCTGAGTAGCGGGTAATCCCCAGGGCCAGTAGTCCTGGGACCAAGCAGGGGTCCCCAGGGCCTTGGAGCAGGTGTGGCTGGAGGCAGTCAGCCCCCGCAGCCAGTGCGGGGGGCTAGCAGTCAGCCCCAGGAGCTGCTAAGTTTTAGTCAGGGGTATTTATATAGTAAGTCATGGCCAAGTCACTGGCTGTGAATTTTTGTTTATTGCCTATGACCTGTCCATGACTTTTACTAAAAATGCTTGTGACTAAATGTTAGCCTAAGCTGTGTGCAGTTTAAATAATTTGGGCGTGAGATCCACTGACTAAGTATTGAGCGAACTAAGGACAAAGTTGCATGGCGGAATCAAGCCAAAAGCCCTTGAAACTTGCTTCAAACGGTTCAAAGTGCAAAATCAATAAAATAATAAGGGCAAGACTTTTTGCCTTTTAGATGCACTTTGGCACTCTCTGCAAGAAAGAAGTACATAATTTTGTTGAGTAAAAGCCATCAGCTGTCTGGAGATGAGCACTGGCACTACCAGGCTTAAATTATTATATAATACAGGAATAGGAATGGCTAAAGATGAACTGAAGTGTATTTGAGGGAAAAATGACACCTGAATTCCCTGATGAACGTTGTCACCAGGAATCACAGTAAACTCTTCAGTTGCTACCTGGCACCTCTGTTACTCCTCATGCTTACCATACGCTGGACCTGCGGCGTCCTTATTGCTGCTGATCATTGTTGGAGTTGTGCACTCATAATTTTATTCATTCACTATGCCTATCCGGTTCTCAGGACTCTTATACTTATCCTAAAGGACATAGAATACCAAATTTTTAAAAAATACATAAAACGGTCACCCACCAAACATTTCCAGTCTTTGCATTTCATGACTAAATAATTTTATCTCCATTTCAGTATTAACTGGGCTTCTCTGTATTTTGCACAGGGAATATTTAGGGGGAATGCATTACAGAAAGAAGTCAAGTTACTTGGTTTTCAAAGGCAATTGCAAAGTATTGTAAAGACAACCATAGTAGACATAGAGAATGTTCAGGATTTAATGTTCCAGTTTGATAGATTCCCCGTTATAGTGATTATAGTGACAGTAGTATCCCACTGTATGGTGGGTTTATGAGTAAAAATAGCATGTCGGGTGTCCTCAGGGTAGCAGTTTATTTTGGTCTTTTTAAAATGTAAGCTCGGGTAATGCAATTTAAGAAATTACTTTTCTTCAGGTTTCTGACATTCATTTGGGCAGTCAGGTATTGCTAAAATAGTTAATATTGATAGTTAATATTTAACAATCGGATGTTGGGTTTTCTTTCCCAAAATCATATCTTCCTCGTTACAAGGAGTATGAATGTGTGGGGGAGTGATTAAAAAAAAAATTCTAAGTGGAGAGACATCTATCATAGAGACCTTGCAAGATTTTTATATTGTGAGAGTTGCTGAGCAAGGCCTCATACAAGGGCTGCAGGGGAGAACAGAGCAAACACAATTTAAAAGATGTTTTTCAATATTCTTTAAAAGAAGTTTAGACATCTCTTTATTAGAATTTTTTTTTTTTTTTTAAAAAAAGGTGCATCTCTGCGTGCACACAGCCAGAAAGCTATGCTTGTGAATATTTACAATGACCATGAGGAGAAACACTTGACAGGTGGTGATGGTGACGGTGCTTTTGTATTTTACTAACATAAACCAGTGAAGCTGTGTGAAGAATCTGCATTAAGGGTTAAGGCCCTGGTTTAGCAAAACACTCAAGCACTTGCTTAACTGTAAGCTAGTAATTCCTCATTGACACTTGTGGGAGTGCTCACATACATACAGGTAAGCAAATGCTTAAGTCCTTGTATGAACTGGAAACACATTCATTAATGTGTGCAAAGCCACTATGATCATGGGGCCCATGTAAGTAATTGTGAGGTCCATGTGTCTGTCTAATCAGCCAGTAAAGCCCTAAGAATTGGTGATACTAACTGGAGATGTAGCAACATGTGTAAGAAATTACTCAATTGAATATGACTCGCCAGCAGGACACCATGAAAGCCCCAAGTGCAAATTTAAGTCTACCCTCTTCTGGCAAAACACCTTTTGGAGGTTGTTGGTGCAGTGGTTCTCAACCTATTTACCATTGTGGGCTGCATCCAATACTACCAGTATGGCCCTGAGGATGTCACATGAGCCGCAGCGCTGTGCTGATTGGGCTGCAAGCAGCTCGTGGGCTGCAGGTTGAGAACCACTGGTGCAGACCCATGGGGCACAGTAGGGGCCATGATTCAAACAGTCTGTAAACTTCTACTAACACTCCATCACCACCACCCCTCCACAAAAAAGGGTGGAGAGATGAGGGGCTACAAAAGCACATGGATGTTATCCAAAGGCTTAGCCCAGATAAGTTGCTTGTTTTACATTGTTACGCTAAGTCCAAATTCTGCTGTTTCTATTAGAAATGCTTTTTCTTTTTCTGTCCATTTCAAATGGTTCACAACTATCTTTACAACTTTAATCAGTAATGCTCTGTTTACTAAAAACAAATTCAAGCTTAAAGCAGCAACAATAACTGACATTACCTCTATTACTAAGGATTATGTGCATCCTCATAGTAGTTAAGTGTTTTATTAGAAGTTTACGTTTCTTTTTGGCCACTATAAAAGCGTTCTGTGCTCATGCCGCTAAATAAGCTTGGTCTCATCATCCTTCAGTCATTTTTTTGAGGTGTTTTGTTTCTATTGTCTGTAAGTCACAATTAGAAAAGCTTTTTTTTTTTTTTTTTTTTTTTTAAAGCAAACCCCACCCCACCAAATTTGTCACTGTTGACTGCAATATGACTTTTAAAACCTGTGAAAGGATGTTTGATAGTGAGTAGCATGATTTGTGGCTGTTGTCTTTGTGGAAGACTAATATGCAGTGCTGAACTATGATAGTAAGAACAGTGTTTGAGACTGCACAGTGCAACAGGATCCATGCCGTGGTCATAGTACAGTGTTTGTTTTTTTTTACATTGTTCATTTTTTGATAAGGCTGATCTCAAATGAGAGTATGTGCAGTGGTTTACAAAGGGGAACTTTAGCTTTTGTAGGTTTAATTCTGTAGTTGGTAGAGTTCCAATTGAGAGGAGGATAAATTATGGTGAGAGTTCCACAATCTCTCTTTGGTTGATTAAGTGGGGTGGGGGGAGAGATGGGAGGGTGTGCATGTGTGTATTATATACAACACACACAATCATCGATGTTTTAAAGAATGTTAAATGGCTGCAAAATCAAGAACTCGGCAATTAGAAAATGCCAGAATTAAGGATGATGCATGGGTACACAATGATAGTCTTGCCTAATATCACACAGCGGATCAAATTGCGGGGGAAGAACCAAATGGATCAACAGAATCATACTTTCTGGAACAAGGTGTTCCTCTGCAGAGACAAAGCATGACAAATTTTAGGCCCAGTGACCGATTGCCAGACTTGGACATTTTGTGATGGATGAATGTACTTGTATGGTTGAAATCCATGCATATGGGTGTAGACAGCGCCACACTGTAACTCTTGGTATGTGCATGTAGGTGCTGTATGTGTATGCAGGCATTCCACCTCTTGTTTGATGTAAAGACATTCTGATTTTGGATGTTCTCACTGGAGTGCTAAAACACCAGAATGAAGCTGTTAACTTGCATTTTGTTTTCTGGCTCCTGGGTTTGGCATGACTACATTCTCTCTCTCTCAAACTTGGCAGCATCTATTGCCTGACTTAAAAGCTTTCATTGCATCTTTAACGCACCCTGTTCAGCCAGGTCATTGCAACACATTTTTGTTTTGTTTTGAGAAGCTTCACAATTCTTGGTGGTGGTAGTCAGGGAACTAGTAACATTTCTGCCTCCGCTGTGTAGTTCAATTACATGAAGGAAAAATTGGGAGGCCGCTTATGCTACAGTGCATTTCACTGCATACTTACGGTATAAAAGGCATCATAGTACTTTCTTCTAGAGGGACGTATAATACATAGACTTAAGGGATTCTCTCCTAGTCCCAGCCTAATGAATGTTAAAATAGAAAGATTATTAAAAAATGAAGTGTAGAAAAGTCTTGCAATGGCAGTGAGATAGACTTGATGACCCATTAGTTCTTTTTCACCTCTATTTGCTGCCTGTATGTTCTTCTAATGCACAAAGGACACAGAAGGAGTTAGTTAATGCAGAAATTCAATGGGCCTAATCCTTGGCTCTGGCCAAGCTGTGCTTTGTGCAGGGCCCCAAATGAGGAAGGGTTGCAAAGGCAATCTTATGCCACCATTTATTCCCCAATCTGGCCACAGTCACATGTCTGGGAAGTATTCATGCCCAACTGCCAGTGATCTTTAGGGACTCCTCTGACAGCAATGAATATAGTGGCACTTCACCCAAACAAAATAAATACATTTGAAACTTGGGAGATCTTTAAGGTGTTTCACACTGTGTAGCTTCCCTCTGTGGTGATAAATATGAAGGAACTGTCAATTTATCTGAAAACACATGGTTGAAGTAGGATGTTTTGTGAGAAGAGCTGTCATTCACAGGAGTGACCAATTGAGCCCATTTTAGCAGTAGATGGGTAGTGCTGTAACAGTTGTGATATAATTGCGAAAACACTATTTTTTCAGTAAACTTAAACGTCTTCCTTTCTTGTCTATAGTAGAACCAAGTACTTTAAAAGACAATGTACAATAGCAGATTAAATTAAACTGTAAGTGCATAGCCAGTGAAGAACTGGAACACCCTCTGCTGGCATTAATGGGCTCCTTTTCCAGTTCTCCTTCCCCAAGGACTTGTCTGGCCTATACGTTGTAAATGTTAAAAGGCATTTCTAAAGTGTTACGGAGATTTCTCATAACTACGATGAGTGTGTTTTGACCCAGCTTTACTTGTAATTTCCCACAACAGTTTCCTACAACAAAACCTTTTGTTTCGTGTGTGTGTGTGTGTGTGTGTGTGTGTGTGTGTAAATCTCCCCACTGTGTTTTCCACCGAATGCATCCGATGAAGTGAGCTGTAGCTCACGAAAGCTTATGCTCAAATTTGTTTAGTCTCTAAGGTGCCACAAGTACTCCTTTTTTCTTTTTAACAGTTTTGTTGTTATGTTGACCAAATCAGCCATTGTAATGTGAGGTAGGGTATGTGATTAAGCCATCTTTTTCCATTTACATATACCAAAACCCAGGTAGTTTTCTATCTGCTGATACAGAAAGCTGCCTTTTTTTTTTTTGATACCTAGAACATTTTTTATTTCTTCAAATAAAAAATGAGGTAGAGAGTTCTGTATAGAAACACATCTCTGAATAATATGCTTCTTTTTAGTAAGAGTGTTGTATAGTTTTTAAATGACACTGACAAATTCACTTGGTGAATACAACTCCTATTTGTCAACCTATTGAAGGGAGCCATTAGCCAGATAGCCTGGTGAAACTGAGGCAGGCTGACAGTTCTTGTCTCACTCTAAGTACATTTCCCAGCTCTACCAGGCTTGTCACATGTAAACATCCCCTACTTGACTGATTCCTTACTACCTTGTAAGTCCTTTAAGACTTAATCAGCCTTTCCCTGTATGTACTCAAATGCACAAAGTGGCTGAGAAGAAAAACATTTTTGTTGCATGCAGTTCACCTACCGCCCACCTCCATCGTCCTTGTGGCAGGTGTCCTCTTTTCCCACTATAAGAGAATCGGGCCCTTTATGACTGTAGAGGGTTGCCAGATTCTGAGGTGCTGAACACCCTCTGCTCCCATTGAATTCTCAGGATTGGGCCCAGAGAGAATAAGATTGTTACTGAAGTGTCCTGTAATAAATATAAGAGCAGCAGGAAAATAACATAGTTCAGGGTTAAGGAGGGTGGAGGGGAATGCTGTGTTGTGGGGTTGCTGAATATTCACTGTTAATAACCATACCATCCTTAGTGCATACTTGCTTACATAATTTTGAAGGAATGCAGCTGGTTAAACTGTGTGCATCTGTTGCTTATTAAACTGTCTTTAGAATACTTACACTATGTTGCCTTCTGCATGAGAAGGGTTAAGAGGAGACAATATTCTGTCAAAGACCTTGGTTTTAATTTTGCCTCTCACACTGGCACAGATCCGGCTAAGAGCAGCCCAGATTAGTACGGAAAACCTTTGAAGAGATTTAAGATGTCCTTCAGCCAGTTTGAAGGTTTTGTCTTGCAAATCCAGTACAAGGGCGCCTGCAGGCATCTCGACCCTTGCTGTGCTGCTGATGCAGCTCAAGGTCACACTAACCCGCCCTGTGACATTCAACAACAACAAAATTATGCGGTGAAACTGCTTCAGCATTAAGCCAGCCAACCAACAACTTCCTCAGTTCCTCACTAAAAGAAGTGTTCCTTTCTATTTTTTGGCTTCGTGGATTTTTGCTGTAGGAAATAATCCAGGATTTCTGGTGTGTGTGATGACAAGGTCATTTCTTAATTAGAACACATGTAAAGAACAAAGCTAAATGGCTTCAAAACAGCTTTGTAGTTGATGGAGAGGATTTAAATTATTTAAAGAGAGAGTCACCCAAGTATGATGGAAACTGAATTCTAAAGACATTAACTCTTTCACTGCGCTGCGATTTCCATGTGTTACTCAAAAGGAAATCTCATGAGAAACTTCATGAGAAATATTCTAATTGCTACATTTTCCATCTATTTAAAAATAAGACAATAATGTGCATATAATGATGATCTGTATCTGAACTATAAAAGTCAGAGAACTTATTTTCTTTTTACCCTGAAATGCTAGTCATGGCTATAGAACAAGAGTATAAAACTTTTTCTGAAAGATCAGTGAATTCATTCCTGCTGCTGTATTATTCTTTTAAGTGATTCTCAGTGTATGTATCTAAATGTTTGATTTTTTTGTGAAAACTATAAATTTTAAGAAATTTGGACAAGTTCCCCTACCACTGAAAAACATTATGAAGGAGAAGCCCTGTGGAAGATACATTTGAGGGGAGGGAGAGAATGCTCATTTGTAATATTTTTTTTTTTTTTTTTAAAAAAAAGCTAACTGCAGTTAAACTTAAAACTCAATTTTTTTGCACAATACATAATATAAGATGTCTTGGAATAGGAATTTTTTATTGGATTTTGTTTGGTCCAAAATGTGTGTCAATACTGTTAAGTGCTGGGGTGCTTTATATTGGTCATCAATATTTTCTGTCTTTTTTTTTTTTTTTTTTTTTTTTTTTTTTTTTTTTTTTCCCTTTCTTCCTCCCTTCCTTAACCCCCTACTTTTTTCCTTTAGATCGTAGGGTAGGAAATAGCTCAAAAGATAGCCCAAAAATTTACTATAATGTTGTTGTTATAGACTTGACAGAGGAGGAGAAGGAAAGGATGAGTATTTAGTGTCCTGTAGAGCCTGGTTTTCATGCACAGCTACAAATTGCTGTCCTTTTAAACCGCAAACTTAAGTTAGTTAAGCGGTTTACCAGCTTTTTTAAAAAAAAAAAAATTATTCATGAGGCAAGAAATTTTTTGCCAGCAAACGTGGAGTAATGTGACTGATAGCATTTTTTGTACTTGTACACAGTTGCCTCAAGGAGAACTGAAATAAGGAGAAATATTTCCCCCTTAATCTGAAGTGTAACACAGTTGTTGACACTTCAAATAGAGATTTAAGGGCTTTCAAATGTAAATGAAATAACACATGGAGGATTTATCATTTGGATTGTTTTTCTGGTCTTTCTGGACAAACCTCCTCAATGTAGAATGTCGGAAGCTGTGAACATTAAATGTCAGGCTGAAATTAACTCTGAGTATAGATAACTTGTGCTTGCTCTTGGTGGGGACTTCCCTATGAGAAGGGAAACTCCGCCTTTGCCCAGATAAAAGGGCAAGAGTAGGAAATGCAACTTCTTTTCTACTTGGGTTCCCTTCCCTCCCCCACCACATTCTGCACTTGCTCTCTGGCAGCAGGCATGTAAGAATAAAACGATGGAGGAAAACAGACTTCATGCAAGAAAAACGGATAGAAGAAAACTGATACACTGCGTAAAATCTGTACATTCTTGCCCTTGCCTGGGGTGTAGTATGCCCTTAACATTGTGAGACCTAAGCTCACCTGCTAGTAACTTCTAATTTATTGTTCTAATTCATCGATTTGTTATCACTAATTGTACTTCATTTACTTCTGTGTAGTTTCCAGTACCTAAAGGGTTGAAAGGTTGCTGTAATTGGCACCCGCAGCTGCTCTTTCTTTTGACAGGGGATAATTTTGCAGCCTATGCTTTGTGTGACAGCTGCCTAATTGGGCATTCTCCCCTTGTAGCAAGCCTGCCTCCTCCAGCCTCCCTGCTGACAAATGGTGGTGGATTATAGATGAGGACATGCTGACCCTTTCGACCTTGCTAAGACTGCGGGGAGGGGCCTCCTGCTACTTGAGGGAAGCTTTGGGTCATTTAAAGGACAAGGTCATAAGCCAGGTGGGGAAATGACATGATATCACATGACAATAGCCTGATGACACGGTCAGTATGTCAAGGACAAACTCATCAGTATTGATTATGCTTCTCTTTTTTTCATATCTCATGTTTCGAAAGTATTTTGCTAATTTTAAAGGTGGTAAAGTACCAAATGGTAACATCAGAGTTGTGTTTGAGTATTTTTACATTTATTTCTTCTAAATACAGATCCCACAGGAGAAGCAATATTCGTTAAGCTGCGCTAATAATGATTTATAGTGGTGGCCTTCATGTATTTTATAAATGTGCGTACATACTCTGTCTCACTTACTGCTAAAGAAATACCAAAAAGCAAATGCAACTAGGCAAAATTAAAGGAGAAATAAACTGCTGTTAAATTTTAACGTTTCTCTTCCCAGTCTTTGTATGGTGATGATTCAATAATTTACAGTGCGCAGATGTGCACCACACGTATTTATAATAATATTTGTTTATATATGTGTTCATATCATGTAGTGGTAAAATATTATAATAGTTTAAAAGAAAGGAAGGAAAATAAAATAAATGAATGTTTAAAGGAAAACTTTTAAAGTAGCTTTAGGACTATGTGACTAAGGTAATGCCATACCCATTTTAAAGGAGTAATGCAATATCCAACTATGCCAGCCAATAAAAACCTATTAAATGATTTGAAAATGTTTTATGAGTACTGCTGACAATATTTGAGAGCATCTGGATGTTACTTTGCTATGCTAATAAATTTCAAGGTAAATGAACAGCTTGTTTGACTTTTGCAATGTTAGACAAAAGTGAAATTCTTATTCTTGCATAGATTGATTATGCTAAAAATTAAAGATAGTTTAGAAAGAAAATTCCCCCAAAGTACATTAAATGTATGTTAAACTTAATGGCATAATTCTATTTTATCTTCTTCAGAACAGTTTCCCATATACATTTTGTTTCTGAAACAGTCAGCCTTTCACTACAGAGAGCAGGGTTCACTAGTTCTCATTTCAAGGAAAACAAAATTGTTGTTGGATGCTCTTGTGTCTAAATCTCATCAGTTCACCAGGATGTAATTTTACTCCCCTGAAGTAAAAAGCCATCAGTGGTAAAGTGTGATGAATTAGTTCACTCAAGTAGACGCGTCCGTGTGCATGTTTAATTCTGACCTTGCTATGCATGTGTTTAGCGCCTCTCAGTGCCTGAGTCAAGCCTGGTGGAGGTTTAATCCTGTGCCCTTGTACACGTATACTTGATTAGTAGTTGTGGTTATCTCGGCAGAAGACATTCCGCCCTCTTCCTTGTATTGGTCGGGACCCAGGCACTGGGGAGTCAAGTCGAAGGAGAAAGAAGAGATTTTTACATTAGCATTCTATGAAAGCCTTACTGTCTGCAGAACAAATTGATTGCTACAGTGTACCTGTGCTTGGCACTACTGCTGTGAAAGAAAGGTATGGTTGTAATCTGTTTTATTGTATTACATATTGTGACACTCCAGGAATATTTAACATTCAGCTCTTTCTGTGGCACATGCTGTAAGTTTAAGTAAAGAACAAGAAACGAATGAATGAAAGTTTGTGAGAGCATTGAGTCTGCAGCTTTGTTTACTACGATCAACTAAGCCCATTCTAATAAGACATTTGCTGTATACTTCACTGGTAACATAACCAGATTGATAACAAAAACCCACATATAGTGCTGAGTGACACAAACCTGTGTCACTGGTTGCAACGTGCCTGCACAGATGCAATTCCAGGTTGAGGTTTTTTAAAATCCAGATGAATGGGAAAAAATCTAAGATGTGACTGTTGATTTGTTCTAGTTAACTGCTGAGTATGGGTTCTTACCCCCCTTCCCCTCCCATTGAACTGGCCCAATGTATTGGTGCTGCAGAGAGAAAAAGCAAGAAGAGTATATTATAGAGTATATGATGCTGTTTAATATTATACTAGAGCGAGGCTTGGGAAGAAGTCTTGTGTAGTATTTGTGCTCTGTAATTTATTTTCATTTGCATAGAAATTTGTACTTTTTTTTTTTTTTTTAAATGTAGGTTAGTGCTGTTGCTTTGCTATGTCAGTTACAGACTTTACCTAGTTGATTCTCTGGGTGTCTTCCCCCCCCCCCCCCCAAGATGCTGTGCTGATATCAATTGTATGTTTGATGGGAAGTGTAGAACAATCTCTTAATAAGATTCAGGCTGCTTCATACTGAGCTGTACTCAGTGCTCCACTATTAACATTGCTGAAGTTATATTAGTGATTGTTTGGATGTTTGCTTGTGGCCACATTTGAAGTATTTCTGCCCTTGTTATGCAAACAGTCTCAATCAATTAAGTTTAGGACAGATGGAAGACTTGTCCAGGACATTTAAATCTTGATGTAAGCCCAATCTAATAAATTGATGGGGAAATGAAAATCTATCTTTGCTGATTTTTTTTATCACTATAATACAAGCTATTAGAGAGAGGCTTTTAAAACTATCCCTCTACACGTTGTTCCAGTAGATGACAAGTAAACAATCTGCTTTAAGGAAACCAGGGACCTAAAAGATGCCAAATGCTGAAGTATAGACATGCATTACAATAGTTAGCTTCATCATATGGCCTTGTAGATTTAAGGTTAGCACTTTATAGATGTGCAATATGTTTATACAAGAGTACCCTTGAGTTTATATTTTACAGCTCGCAAAGAGTGTGAACGTAGCCACATAAGTTATTTATCATATAGACCCTTTGAAAACTAAAAATTTCTTCGAGGCGTGGACCTAGTGGCAATATGATGCAATGGTTTGTATTTAAGTAACATATAATGAATTTAAAACTATTTGGTCTAAACTAATTTATACAAGGAAAGTACTCTGTGAATGGGATGTTCTTTTTCCCAGCACCTTTTTGTAGTCAATTTTTAAAGCCAATAAAAATTTTTTTATTTTATTACAAATTACACAGGTTCTTCACAGTCAAACCATAAGTTAAAAGAAACTGACCAAATTTAACAAGACTTTTTAAAAATCAATATTTAATTACTACAACACTGTAGAATTGGTTAATTCTTTCTTAAAGCTTATTCCATTCTGCAATGACTTTTTTAGCAATTTTTAACCAGTTATTGAAAAGCTGTTTTGCTTTGAGTTTGGAGGAGTACATTTGTTAGACAATTGCAGGGCAATAATACAGTATTTCAATGCAAATAATTTTCCTTCATAAATAAATCAACCTATGATTTTAAATAAATGATTAGAGGAAAAGAAAATGTCAGATTAAAACCATGTCAGATCTTGAAAACTCTACCAGCAAAGATTTTTCTATTCCAAATTTATTTATTTATTTATTTATTTGGATAAGCACTGCTTTTGGTATAGTATATATTCTGTGTTCAAGAGGAAGGAAGGTTTTTTTTTCCGTTTTTTAAAGGCAAAAGCTTTCTTAGTATTCATCACTTTTTATGCTAAATGACCTGTCATGGGATCCAGAACAATCTGTATGCTTAGGATGGTGTGTGGATTTGTTTTTTAATTGGAATGTAGGACTACATCTATAGAATTTAAACTTTCGGTGCACAATATAATATGTTTAATATGTTTGAAAACTGTTTCCTTTTGCTGTTAATGTGGTGGGAAAACTTGGCCTGGAATTTTGGATGGATGAAAATGGGTTTTGTGACATGAATGCATCTGAGTTTTTTAAATCAAAGTGCTGATTTTACTGACTTTACAGATTGCCAAGATCAGTAGTCAGTCCAGTGTGGACCTATCTAGTATACCTGACCTTCAGATACATAAAGATATCTTTTAAAAATATGCAGAGTTGCCTGTCAAGGCAGTATTAAATCATGGAAACTGAAGGGAGAGGTTTACAGTTCATGCATCTTCCAACGGGTGTTTATGCATGCCCAGGTCAAGATTGTGAAACTTCTGTTCCCCGTTTCCATCCCTTTCCCTTCTGTTACCATGTTTCAGCATAAGGAACAGAGGAAGTTGACCTGTTGCATAACTTTCAGCAACTTTAAGCAAACGGAAATGTGTGTAAACAATTAATATAATCTTGTCATTGTGTCTGTAGCTGCTCAATTCACATTAATGCTAGAGGCAGTTGTGTAATTAACGTCCCCATGTATTGAAAGGAGACTGTTGCTAAACCTCTTTGGGGGAATTGTTGGCTCTATTATGCTGTGTAATTCTCCCTGAAAAATACAGGTCTTACTAATATTCTCTATTTTGAAACCTAGGGCCAGATTTTTAAGGTGTGTAGGTGCCTAACTCCCACCCCAATTAATTCTGATATTGTTTGCCTTATTTCAAATTGTTGTTGGATGCTGTGTCCATTCTGAATTTACTAACTTTAGTTTAAACATAAATTTTATCCTATCTGGATGGTGGGGAGCAAGCCTGGGGTCCTTTCTCATTTTATGGACTTAATCTACACTAAGAAATTTTGTGTGTTTATCTGCAGGCTTTAGAGTTGCCAATTTTGGTAGAACATATTCCTGGAGATTTCATCACATGACATAATGTTTAATTCCTGAGACTCCAGGACAATCCTGGAGCGTTGGCAACTCTAGCAGGCTTTTATGACATAGTGGTAAAAACAACTGAGTTTTGTCTATACTTCTAGTTCCTGTGTTGCCCCACTGCTAAAAAAAATGAGAAATTTTCTGGTCTAGACAAGACCACATTGTGTAAATGGAAGAGACACCTGTTTGTATTTCTTTGTTTATGTATTCTTATGAAAGCATTTGCAAATCTAAAATTGCTTATTCTCTAAGTAGTAATTTTAGTGCTTAAAGGATAAAGTTCCAAACTATATTTTTTTTTCTTCACTCTCAATGTGCTTTTCTTCCATTTGAGCCATAATAAGTAATGATAGATAGCAGAACCAAAGTCTGGGGCTTCTGCTTCTCCCCTCCCATTCCGAAGTTTCTTCTGGTATTTGCGCTTTTTTTTTTTTTAAACCAGTGGCGTTCACTTGGTGCATTCCTTTCTAAATGTTTTCTTTCATTAAAGCAATAAATGCCATGTAAGGGGACTACAAATTCTACTTGTAAAGGGGTCCAGCAACAGAGACATGAAAACACTCTTCAGAAAATACCACACTTTTTTTTTTCAAGACCAAACAAGAATGTTTGTATCTTTGAAGCCTGTTTTACCAATTTCTTTATCCATAGGTGAAGTTTTACTAGAATTTAATAAAACACACATTAAAAAAAAGTTAATATTGTTTGATTAAAAAATACAAATTTTCTATGCTTTGGCTTCCGCTATACTCATGGGATGATTAATTTCTGAAGGTTGGATTCTGCTGCCCGGTCACAGAGTAGTATCTTTTTTCTCCCTGAGATCAGCCCCAGTGAAATCAATGGGCTTCTTAGAGTAAGATACAACTTTGTGTGAGGAAGTGTTCCAGAACCTGGATCTGAATTAGCAAAGCTATTAAATGTGAAGGAAAAAAAATCAGGCAGTCTTATCTGGCTTCTTCAGCTCAGGTCCCTTTCCACTATGGCTCATCAAGGCCTCCCTCTTCCTCCTGCCCTCTCCCCCATCTGCTTCTCCTCTGCCCAATCAAGCCAATCCCAGAAGCACTCCAGGTGACCCAGATCAAGTGGCGAGTAGAAGCCATATGACCAATTTAAAAAAAAATGGATTTTTGTGGGAGAGAGCAACAAGTAACTGTGTGTGTGTGTGTGTGTGTGTGTGAGAGAGAGAGAGAGAGAGAGAGAGAGAGAGAGAGAGAGAGAGAGAGAGTTATTCCAAAACTACAGGGATTCATTGTGTGTGTTTAGAAATTAGTTGATATTGATGCGCAGTTCAGTAGGACTATGTAGAGTAAAGCAGTGGACCAATGACTAGCTTCAAAATTCTGTCTTCTGAAGCTGTACTGCAGTCCCATCAGCTCTCACAAGCCAGGAAGGCTTGGGCCAGGTCCTTACATGGCCCCGCTGAGCCAGGGTGGGAGAATCTCTGAGGGAAAATTAGGGTGTTGCAGGAAGTAGCGTCCCTGACCCAGGATGTGGCCGATTCAGTATTGGACCAGTTGCCTGCTTAGAGTTGTGCAGTATGCGACTGCTGCATATGCTGTCTGATGTGTAAAACCTAGATCTTGACTATATTTGGTCATTAAAGACCCCCCCCATATTTTTTTTTTTTTTTTGTCAGATCAGGGTATTTACTATAATGTCCTGGATCTGTTCCAAGTCATGTAACTGCAGTCTCTCCCTGCAATCCTGGATAGATGTGATGTTTTCACTCTGTATGCACCTATCAGTGGGGAGGAAGGATAGTCTTGTAATTAAAGTGTTTGACTGAAACTCAGTAGATCTGTGTCCCGTTCCCCAGTCTGCAACAGAGGTCCATGGATGACCTTGGGCCAGTCATTTTAATCTTCCTCTATCTCAGTTCCCCACCTGTAAAGTGGAGATAATAGCACTGTCCTACCTCAAAGGGTAGTTGTGGTGATATGTTCAATGATGTTTGTGAAGCACTCTGACACTGCTATGATGAAGACCATGTGTGTAGCTATTACTGTTTTTTTGGTTTATTGGTAGTATCTGAAGATCCCAATCAGGGATCAAGCCCAGACTGTCAGGCTCTGCACAAATAAATTACAAAAAGACATTCCCTTCCTCACAGAGCCTACAATTTAAATATATGATGCAAGATAACCAGCTAATACAACACACAGATGGTGGTGCATAAGATAAGAATAAAATAATTGTGATCAGTGTCATAAGCAATGATCACAGCAGGGTTGTTTTGGTTTTGGCTTTCTTTTGCAGGGAAAGAGACGTACTGTATTATTATCAAAATCTTTTTCTCATAGTTAAAGCTTTCAGGCATCACTTCACCTAAGTGGAGGAAAGTAACATCATCTTTTTTCATGCCTCTTGTGCCTTCAGTTGAAGAAAAGTAGACTGCTAAGAATGTTCGAATTAATCTAGAGAATTTTTCTCAGTGTGTATGTTTATTCCTGTGGCTATCATTTGGCAAAGAAAATAATTTCGTGGAAGAGTTGAGGGGAACTGCACTAGGTGAACGTTTTTTGTAAATAGCAAGAAGAGGCTATCATATAAAGTTGAAGTTCCTTCTGTGTCCCACCGCGGGATAACTTGAGAATAATGGAATCTGTTGTTTGCAGTTCTGTATTTACATGTGCAGTTTCTCTGGTTGTGTCATCTGAGATGTATCACTGAGATTAAAGGTGGCTGAATCAACTTCACATGGGGGAAAAAAAACTAACTAGATAAAATTTGATCAAAATGGGCAGCAACTAATCACACAGTAGAGGAGAGAAGGAAAGGATTTACTGAAGAAGGGATTTATTGGCATCACTAGATTTGTACAATGCTTATTTGCATATCCCAGTGCATCAGTTTTATCATTCTTAAAGTTTGTTCTGGGAAGGTTAACTTCAGTATAGCTTCTTTTCTTTTGATCATTCCATGCTATTAATGGCCACTACATATTACTGCACGTGGCAAGTGGCTCATTGTCCAGATGAGTTGGAACATTTTATCTATTCTCCCCATCAATGAAATCCTCTTTACAGTAGTGGAGAAGGGAATCCTATATTATAAAGAGAGCCCAAAAACCATGCTGGTATTATAACATTGACAAATCCTTCTTGAATATCTCCGGGGCTTCATATCGTAGTGCATCAGTTTCAGGTTTCTTGTCCTAGTTTGCAGTACAAGCTCTTCATAATTTTGCTTCCACTTATGTCTTTGCCCTCACATTACACATGCTTCTTGCTGCTCCTATCTTCCTCTCCTTCCTCCACTCATGATTTCATGCTCTTTATCATACTTTCCCATACACGTGGAATATTATCTCTTCTCTCATCTTCTAGTACCTTTTTTCTTCCTTCCTTCAAATGCCTCTTTGAAACCTATCATGTAAGGAAAACCCTCCTTCCATCTTCCCTACTGCCAGACTGTTTATTTCCTGAACTACTGTTCCCATGTCTTGTCTTAGTTTGTAAGCTCTTTGGAGCTGGAGACGTATCTGTGATCTGTAATGTGCTGTGTAAATTTATGGTGCTACAAAAAATTATTATAGTAATAATTAATGCCATTCTCTAGGGCTAGTGATCATTTGCAACATGGTTGTTCAAGGCGAATCTCAAAGGCAGAGAGACTTCACATAAATCTGCCAGCGTAAGAAAAGCCCAGGAGTGCTTGCAGCAACTCTAGGTACACCAAATTGTTCAGCTTCAGAGAGGCTTTGACTGAAACGCTGCCTATGTGAGCTAGGAGGGGAATACTTTTGGGGGGGAAAAAAAGCCAGGCTTCCCCTCTTCTTCTCTCAACCCCCCCCTCCCCCCACTACAGGTAGGGAAGAACAATGTTTTATTTTAAAGCTTCTTTTTCCCCAAAGCAAAAAGTCATTATAGAGCATCTGGTTGAGTGACCACCTAGGGTCCTGCTTCCTGCATTATAGTGGGCCAGGTTCTGATCCCAGTTTTATATTGGAGTCAGTTCAGAGAAAGAGAATTTATTTTAGTGGTGTTACGCTGGGGTAAATCTGTAGTAAATGAGATCAGAATTGGAGCCAATGGCGGCTGCTTTCTCTCACTTAAAAAGAGTGGTGGAGTGGGGACTCCATTGAGTTAGAAGCCTTTTCTTTTGAGCCAGAAAGATTAGTTCTGTTTATAGGATGATTAAGAGGCATATTGCAAAGGCTTCTCTATTACATTGAACCAGGGCCTAGTTTATATTTAACTAGATCCCTAGGGTGATTTCCTTTCTCTTCCTTTAAATCTCTCCTCAAAATTAACTTTTTTTCATCTATAAACTCCACTTTGGCACCATTTGCTCTCATGATTGTTTTAAAAATTATATCAAACAACCCACTCTCAAAATAAAGTTCCTCTATAAGCCGTGTTTCCTTTCTTCCTCTAGCCTCTTCTCTGTTTGTTTGTAATCTCAGGAGTGAGAGTAAATTGGAATAGGAGGGAGAAATCTCAGAGGGAGAAATTTCACTATATTTTTTTAATAGCACTAACCAAAGAGGAGGGGAGAGATCTTCTCCCCTTTATGTTAACCAATCAGGGCATTTTCCTCTCCTCATCAACACCCACCATGTTCTATTGCCCTTTTCATTGCATTATCAGTCTTAGTTTGTTGGGTTTTGAGAGGAAGGAACCATATGAGGTTTTTTGTGTGTCTATGAAGCACTTTCTATCACTCTGCTGTTTTTAAACAATAAATAACATGTTCTCTCCAGATCCTTTCTTTACAATGGGAAGGGACAAAAATCAGTCTATTCTAGAGGCTAGTCTTGTTGATGGACTTCATTTAATTATCAGAGGTCGGTCTGACTGATGATACAGGTGTGCGAGGTGCCTCACAGACACGCATTTGTTCTGAAATGTTAACAGTCTAAATGTATACATGACGTGACATGATGAGGGAGGGCAGCAAACAGTAAGGAAGGACAAGCAACGTGTTAACATGTAGACTCATTTTCATCATTTTGGTTCAGTTGTGTTTCATTTGACTCATTTTTCTTGGGTATTGTGGGAAGGATATGAATGGGGAGAACACAGTGGCTTGGCAGGCTAATCTTGGGAGGCCATCCTTGTGTAAGGAGCGAGCATGTCATGGAAATTCTTGTAGGAGAGGTTTCTGTTGCAATGAAGTTGGCATCAGTGAAGCAAAGTGGATGTAGGGAGAGGGCCGCGATACGCGATGAAGTCCATATATGTAAGTGGGCCAGAGTTACCCAGGCCCAGAAAGCTATTAAAGCAAGACATTTAAACTTGGTATGGTGGACCGGGGAAGCCAGTAAAGGAAATAAGAGTGGTGAGGTGAGATACGATCAGAGCAAATGGTAAGAGAAATTTAGCAGCTGCATTTTGGATGTACTAGAGGAGGGCCCTGATGATACCAGTGAGGCCAGAGAAGAGCAGGTTGCAGTAACTTAGGCCATGCCTATGCTAGTGAGCTTGCAGCAGCACTCTCTGTACAGATGCAGCTGCACCGCTGTAAGATCACTCATGTAGCCACTCTATGCTGATGGGGGAGAGTGCTCCCATCGACATAATAGCTACCACTGTTCGTGGAGGTGGTTTTATGTTGGCAGAAGAGGCTCTCCGGCAGACATAGCGCTCTGCACACTATCACTTATGCCAGCGAAACTTGCATCACTCAGGGTGGTGGTGGTGGTGGTGGTGGTGTTTGTTTTTTTTTCGCACCCCGAGGAACATGAGGTTTGCTGACATAGGTGGTAATGTAGACATGGCCTCAATTAGTAGGTGATAAAGACATGCATGAAAGTCTTAACTATGGGGGAAAAAACAGGATTCCATCTTGGAGATGGAGAAAGAAATGTCAAGTTAAGGAACAACCTGGACATGTGGCAGGGGAGAGAGGAGTTGAAGATGACCCTCTGGTGATGAGTAGGTGACACTGGGTAGTAGTGCTAATAAACCCTACCTGTTTGTCTGTACTTCTTTCTCTGTCACCGTTTATCTTCACTGCGTCTCGTACTGAGCGTTCTGACTTTGCTCTCATGAATGGCCCACTTGTACATCCAAATTAACGGCGGCAGTGGCGGGGTGGGGGATTCTCTTCTAGTTAGTTATTGACACCTCAGTAAGGGCTAGGAAAGGTTCCCTTTCTTTGAGCTAATACAGAATTAACAATTTCTTTCTCACTACTATAGAAATAATGGATGTTTCCTGTCCTGTCTTCACTTTCTACTTTTCTGATTTAGTTTGTTCTAAAATGGATTTGACAAAGGTCCAGGGCTGTCTCCTTTAACATAGGAGTTTTTGCCATCAGGGTTCTGAAGAAAAAGTATGTTTCCTACTCCTTCTTCCTTGTTTTCTCAAGCAATGAGTGGTAACTTGATCCACTTCACAGGTTTGGTCTTTGTCACTTTTGTACAAGGAGTGATCATATGATAGTTCAAAGACTGAATGGGGATAAGAATTTAACTTCCTTTCCTTAGACAGAAAACCAGAGTGCCAATGAGTACTAATAATTGTATTGTTGTGTTTTGGGGGGTCTGGACAGCTGCTCGTTAGGAACTGAACTGAGGATTTTTTGTAACTTTTTATAATACACAATTTTTTCTACTGACTGTAAGTGTAGCTAGACGCCTTCGCAGCCGCTTGATTGGACTGTACTTTGCCTGTCCAATATGACGTGTATTTGTAATGACTATGTTCTGTGAGCTTGGCTCTGGTTCTATAAGGCATGTTCTGTAACTGCATTAGCCTGAAAAGGGTTCTGCCTCATAGCAGTGAAACCATTCTCTTTTGAAAGGCATTGAAGGCAATCAACACAATAGTGAAACCTTATGTGAAACCCCATAATATGATCCACTAGTCAGCGGAAGTGGGGCAGAAATCCATTTATTAGCTTCATGTCCATATTCTTGCAAGGAAAGTGAGACACAAAGAAACAACAATTAGCATAATTTAGTAAGAGAACACCTGTATGTATGAAAGTTATCCATGTGTCAGTACTATTGCATTACAGTGTATTGTATTAAAAACCTGAAGTCTCTCCACAATGGAGAAACACCCATCATATGCACATTAAAAGAAAGGTGACTATATCAAAAAAGACCTGGAGTATGACCTTTGATCCACGTTGGATCTCGGCACTGACAGATTAAGCTGGAAGTAAGATGCAGTCAGTTAGGCTGAGTGAGAGAGATGTGATTATGCTATGCTGTAGGTAGTAATTTTATGCTTCATAATGCAAAGAAGTTGTGTGTTTTTAATTAAATAAATTGCATTTATTTTTGTATCTTGGACCCTCTTATTTGTACTCTGCCTACTAATGTCTGCTGGGATGACTCCTAACATTCCAAATCACTGCACAGCTTTCAGTCAGCCTTTTACAAAGAAAATAACTTTGGGTATGTGTACACAGCACCAAAAAAAACAAAAAACAAAAAACATTGCAGCTTAGTAGGACTTGCTTTACAGGACTAAAAATAGCAGTGTAGATGTTCAGGCTCAGGTCTGAAACCTGGGGAGGGGGCAGGGTCTCATCACCTGGACTCTAGCCCAAGACTGAACATCTACACTGCTGTTTTTAGCACCTTTGCATGAGCCCTACTCAGTTGACCTGGACTCTGATACTCATTGTCAGGTGGGTGGTTTTTGTTTTTGTTTTGGTTGGGGGGTGTGTGTTTTGAATTTATATGCAAATGTCCCTTCGCCCACCCCCACCCCCATTCACTCTAGATAGGGGTAAAGAAGTGCAAATTACTGTCTGAGATCCAGAACTTGACAAATGTTGGTCTTAAACTCAATGACCATTTAAGATTTTAGGAATAATGCTAAGTGCTAGACCCACCTACACCATTACATTCAGGAGTTCACATTCCAAGATTTGAAGTGTTATATACATTTTGTTTCTTGGTCTCAATGGTTCATGAGATACCATAGCTTAAAAATATGACGTGATTCACGTGAAAGATTTTTTTGTTTTGTTTGTTTTTAATATCATGAGTGTTTACAAACAAACAACCCTCACTGCAAGGCCTGAACATCATAAACTAAGGCATTGTGGTCAGATAGGTGGAGTGCTACAAATGTAGTACCCATAAAACTTTATTTAAAAAAAAAAAAAAAAAGAGGGAGGGGACTAAAGCAGTTTAAAATGTGGCATAAACAAAATTGAGAGCATATTATGGAATAAAGGTTTTATTGGCAGTGTTTGAGATGTCTGATTACAAGTGAGTTATGCAGGTCACCCCAAATGAGTGCCAATAAAAGCTTTATACTAACGCACATCATCCTATTTATAGAGCTAGATGTCTGTCTATATATAAACTGCTCCCAATCATGTCTAGGTTGACATCAAGTGAGCTGTATATGTGTTGGGTCGAAAGAAAAGCACAAGCTATACTCTTCCTCAAGCAGTTAGGCATTATGAAAGCATCTGCACCCATCTCTCTCTCTCTCAATTTAAAAAAGTAAATGTCACATGACTTTGTTGTACAAGGCAATGAGTCTTTTATTTTTCTCTTTAAGTGTCAAAAGGTATATCTTTTGAATGTGACCTATAAGCTAAATATTCTTTTGTTTGTTTTTTAAGCATTGAGAATGTAGAGGTTGGTGGATGGATGAATCGGTAGATGACTTTCATTGCTGACTATTTTCAGCAGTTTTAATAAGTTGCTACTGTGTTTAATCTGCTTATTGGCTCAACACTCAGCATTAAGGAGGTGTCACAGTACAGCAGTATTGACATTGTTATGAAGAAGGTTATTGTGATTGTATTCTACATAGACCTTGTGTTTAGTTGCTCACTTTTTTCATAGTGAGATGTATGTGATGAATGCAGTTGATGATGAAGATGGATGTGCAATTGGTGGGACTTCAGAGTGTGCAACTAAGCAGACTATCATTTTAATTTAGGTGTGGCATGGAAAAAAGTCCTGTCTCACAAGCAAAGACCCTTGCACCCATGTGGAGTCCCATAGAAGTCAGTGGAATTCCAGACTGAAACAGAATCTTAGATCTTTTTGGATCTTGATTGTTGGATTTTTTTTTTTTCCCCAATGTTGGTCTTTAATGTATGTTGATTGACAGTTGTAGTTAGTGGAAAATGGTGGCAGAAGGCACTCTCCCCCTTTTTTTTTTGTTCAACATAAATTGTTCTTCCTCAATTTTGTTGTTAATTTTCCTCATAACAGTCCATATCAGATAAAACTGGCATAAGGTATTGGTTTACAAAGATGGGAAACACTTTGAAAATACAGTGTACGGAATGAATAAAATGTAGTGTTTCTCTTTTAAGTTGACTTAAAAAACAAAACCAGGAGCTTTGAACAAATACCAGCTGTTACATCAGTCCTGTTTGTAATCTTTCTTGCTGATCTGTGACCTTGACCTTGTACTTGTACTTGTTTGTATGTCAAATCTATTTTAGGGATGGACAAACCATAGTTCAGTTTAATAGGCTTTATATTCCAACCTCACAGGATGTCCCACTGCAATATAAAAATTAAAGGAAGTTTATTCCATTTCAGTTTTTTTCTTGACTGCTTATAGTCTTAAAATCATGCCTTTGAAACTTGGTATGATTGACACCATAATAGGTTTTTTTTTTTTTGTTTTTTGTTTTTTATTTTTGTAATCTGGAAGATATTTTCTAGAAAGTGCATGCTTTTTGTTAGTCTTAAGAATGCTAAAACACTTCTTTAAAATTTTTTTTTGTCTGTTTGATTGGATTCCCCTCTTTCCAGTAGAAGATGGTCTTTGTTACATACAAAACCTCTGCAGCTCCCGAACATATTGGTTTGCTTTTGTTATTATTTAAGTTTTGTATACGGCTAAGTTTTATGATGGTTTTCAGATAGATGATACTTGTTCAATGTCCATTTAGACCCCCCCAATTCAGAAGTCCATCTCTATTCAGCAAAGTACTTGAGCACATGCTTAAATTCAGTATGTGCTTAAATGGGACTTAAGCACATGCTTAAATGTTTTGCAGGATTGAGGCTTTGGAACAAATGACTTTTGTTATATGTATAGTGAAATTTGTTGGAATCGTGGTGATCACTCTCTCTAATCCTATTAACAAGCAGTGGTAGCCAAAAATTGTTGTTTGTGGGATTCTAATTAGCAAAATGTTGCCTTGACTTTTTTTTTTTACTTTGGGGGGGAATGTTTTATGTATGCACAACCATAAACTTTTTTCAGAGATCAGTAAGTGCCTATGTACTTTCTTGTTGTTTTTGTATAGGTTTTTAAATGAGTCCGAGTACCTGTCTGAACTTTCTTGACATTTAATGGAACAAGCAGAGAAGATATATAGCCTTTTCTTGCTGCTTTGCAATTATTTTCTTGCTTTAGCATTCATGAAAGACAGATATAAAACATACTGGTAAGAGCTGTTTCCACAACTTTGTGACAGCATATCATCTTTTTGCTTAAAATGCTTGTCATTTTTATCAACATAAAATTTGAGGAATTACTTCAGAGTATGTCCTTGTGTTGAGCATTTAGGGTAGTTAAACCCCAGCATCTTTCCCCACCCCTTCAATCAGAGCTTTGTGGCAGTGAATATAGAAGAACATTCTCTATTCATGTTAAAGTAGTGATTCAACTACTCAAAAAACATTCTGATCCTATACCTGGCTTGTGCTCATAAAAGAGGAGGTTGCAGCCTAGTTTTTGATGTTTTGAATATTATTATTTGACATTCATGTACAATATATTGTTACTTTTAAACTGTGCAAATAATATTTAGGATTCATGTTGTGAGCACTTCTCAGTCATTCTTGCACAGTGGCTAAGTTATGGTGGAGTTGCCATAACGTTCCTTACTGTATGTTGTTAATCTCTGAAATATTTCCTGCTTAGTTTTGTATGGCGTTGGCTTTCAGGTTGCATCTTTATTTCCAGTAAATAGTATGGCTTCTCTGAAGAAAAATCAATTTTACTTTGTAGTAGAGATTTTCTGCTAATGCAAATAGTTCCTGTCCAACTTGACAGAAATTGTACAATGTCTTTTTCATGCTAAGCCATTTGTGGTTTGAGAAACTAATAGTACCAGTTAACATGGGGGCCATTGTTGAAAGATGGTGGTACGATATTGCACATGGATTTTTCATTTTATCATGGTGGTAGGGCAGAATTCAGTGATCCTGTCTTATCTTGTTCCCATTAGTATGAAATGATGGCTTGTTTATTTTTTATTTTTCTAATCTGTTTGGAGGAAAACGTTCAAGAAAATGACCCACATCAGAACATTAGTCTCAAAATGGATGAACTGGTGTCACACTACCTTGCTTACTAAGCATTGTGTGCCTTGGTGCACATGCATTTGATGATGCTGATGATTTTAAAAAAAAGAGAGAAAAAACTACAAAGGGAGGTTACTTTTCAATGTGAATGTCACCAACCATTTAAAGCTATTCCAGTAGTACTACTGAGAATTGTAAAACTTCCTGAAATAGAGAAATTGGCCACTATGTTTATCTTTCTACAGCAGGTATGAGGTCAGAGTTCTGTGGAAACACATCATCTGTGAGTATTGATCAAACCTCAGTGGCATGACTGTCCTGAGGAGAATATTGATTTCTTCACTGTATATGAATGCAGTTTCATTCTTTGGGAGTTGGCAAGTAAAATGTTGAATTGGTATTTCGTTGTCACAGGTTTAAGGACAATAGGAATCTGGTTGGTGAGTTGTTGTGTTTTTGTTTTTTTGTTTTTTTTGTTTTTTTCATTTTAAATTTAGACTTTAAGTATCTAATAGGATTGGAAAGAAACTACCTCTCCATCCCTTTTTCTCCATCAGTCTTGTATTTGAGTGTGAATTAGACAGTTCCACTTTCAGCTGTCAATCAAAATGATCAGTTGCATATTTCTCTGTCAAGGTTTGGTTTTCTATTTCCCTGCCGCCCCCGTGACCTCTTCTGTATTTTTCAGTATGTTCTTCCTTACTTTTTCCTTTCTTCTCCCATAGAAGCAGGTTACTGACAGGGACAGTTCTAGGTGTCAAACACTCAATCTGACCTTGTGACTTACATTATAGGTAGGGCTATTTCCCTTGACTGCCAGAATAATGGACAAAAGACTTTGCAAACGTATCAATTTCTAGGTTAGAACATTACAGGTTAGAAGATCCTAGATTACTCGTATGGGCTTACTTTTCTTTAAATAGCCAGGCGTAGGGTGACGGTTGTGTTTAAATAATATGCATTTTATTATATTTTATAAACTACATATTCTTTTCTTTATTTACAACTATGGTTAAGGGGTTTTAAGAAGTCCTGTGATACTTGTGTGGTGTTGAAGATGCTAAATTTAAACATATAGAAGAAGAGTACCTGATTCCACCAGTAGTATTTCCAAGGGGAAAAAATTGACTTTCTGAATGTGGAAGGCTTGTGACGACAACTTTCTCTGATTTTTAATTTGTCTATAATTAGATGTGAGCATTATATTAGTCGGCAACTCTGTAGGTTTATTCAAAAGTTATAATAAATTCCTACTGCTTATCCTTCCAACTGAATTTCAGTCAAATCCTTCCCCACCCCATAGAAAGCCTTGGAAAACAAATGAATGTAGGGCAACTTCCTAATGTCACCAAGTCCAGGCTCTGAATGATCCATTGTGGGAAGTGAGTGCCAAAACTGAGAATCCATCCCTTCCTAACAAACCGCTACCATTTAAGCCAGGCCGTTGTTAGGTAGGACACCTGAGCTTATCACAGCTGTCATGATATCAGAAGGAGAAAGCCAGGACCCAAACCATCTGGGACTTGGTAGGTCAAAACCAATGCCTCAGACTTTGCTCAGAGAGTGGTTGTTGCCAGCATGGATTGCAGGCAAAAACTAAATGATTCTAAGGTGTAACCCCACATATGGTGCCTTTCAGTAATATGTTGTAAAGAGGCTAAAAATGTGGATAACTGCTGGTGAGGTCAGCAGCAACCATAATTCACAGATTCTAGTATGTGTCATCCCTAAAGCATTTCCAGAACCTTAACTGGCTCAAGTTTACGCAGAGAAGACGCTCTCTTTTTTTATTGCCCCAGAGTGACAAATGTGCTGCAGCAGAGAGACAGGTTGGTCTAGTTGTTATCTGCAAAATAATTTGAAATTGTCTCCATAAGAAAACACTCCATTCTGTTGCAAGATGCAAATAGAATAGAAGTTCTGACATCCACAGATTTCTGGATGTTGTGTTGGAAGTGAAGAGATAGGTAGAACCTAGAAAGGTTCAGAAATAGTCTGATTTGGTTTAGTGTTAGTATGACTTTGTTCTAAAAGTGTGTGTGTGTGAGAGAGTGAAAGTGAGAGAGACTGTGTGTGTGCACTAAAGAATTGGCTTAAATGTATGAACTGTATGTTTATATATGTGTAACTTGGTGAATAAGGTGGATTTGCCTCACCCAAGAACAACACATATGCATTCTCTAGGTTTGTGGATAGATGAACTATCCATTTAAACAGATTTGAGATGGGTCAGTATTTTAATGGTGCAAGAGACACTATAAGTGTTACAATTCAGCTCAGAAAAGTGCTATGTCCCAGCAGTATATTTTGTGATGCAGGCAGGGCTTGGAATCATCTGGTTTGTGGTAGTACCAGGTATTGGCACCTCTCTCAGGCTGCTACCAAAGTTTCCATAAACTCCATTTTCAACTTAAAAAAAATCTTCTAGTTTTTATGATTTTTGAAGTTTTCTTTACAATGTTGACCATGTAACTAATGCAAATGTCTACCTGAGTCTGCAAAGAGCCTGGAACAACAGAGGTGTGAACTGTGCCAGTCCTGTCAGTGAGGTATCCGGTGATGATGAGGAATGAAACAGTTAACATCATCATCTCGGAAGGAAGAGAAGGACCCTCACAGATCTGCACAATTAGTCTACTGTGAATGAAGTCGCACTTTGGTACCAGAAGTAAATGACATTTGAGAGATACTACCACTTATCTTTTCACTCGTCATAAAGAAGCCAAGCCTAAAGAGCCCAGTGTTGCTCAGAGAGCTGAATGTTCATATTTTGAACCTCTCCACAAACTGTTGCTAGTAAGGTCTTTCCTTTTGATGGTTCATACAGGTGGAGATGAATTTGTAGACAGTGTTTTGGAGAGTACCACCACCTTTCCTGCCACAAAATTTGACCCTGGGGTGCAGGAGATGTATTCATTCGGATGAAACATAAAATCAGGGTCTTGACAGCTGTGGCTATTAAAGATCACAATGCTAGTCAAAAGGTATCTAATATACATGTGTATCCTGTTGAGCTCTATAACTTGAGAAATACCATAAGGTATTGTAATATATACACACTTTAATTTTCCTCATTTTAATGTATACAGACCTGATATTGCATTAACCTGTGGTCTGACCACCGTTCTCCCTTTTGTCTTTATGCTGACTGGCTTCTGGTTCTTTTTCCTTTCTATTCTGATCCTTCTCCCTGCTCCCACAGCACACTCCCTATACGTGCCTGCCCAGGCTTCTCACTCATTATGCAGAAGCACTAATATAGCTTTCTACCCACTCTACCACCACCCCAGAGACAGGCAGCCTATGGAAATGTAAGCCTGCCCCTTTCTGTATTACATGTCCTCCCAGAGCTCCTTATTGCCAGGGAAGCGACCCACTTATGAATCCCTGGACTCATGTAGAATTTCCCTGTGAAACTTGGGGGAAGGAGAGAGAGACATTGTCTCCTGGGAATCTGATCAACCTTGCCATGTGGGAGGAGGGGAAATTTTGTGCACAGCTTCCACCTCCTTGTCTGAATGTAGAGGGCAGAGCTGTAACCAAAGTTTGTTGCATTTAATTTAATATCTGTCTTCTAAAATAAAATAAAATAAAAATCAAGTGAGGAGGCCTATGTTCTGCTTCATCCAGCAGAGCAGTCATCCTTATGCTGTTTTTCAGGTGTTGGGTTACTGCTACTGAATTTGATTAAGCAGTCTGTCACTTTTGCTCTCACTGGCAAGAACATTTGTTGTGTTAGCCAGGAGTTTTGTGTTCATGTCAATTTTGTGTGACTGAAATATTGAACTGTTCACATGCTGTGATGAAATGGTACATTTTGACTCCTCCTTGAGCAAGGATGTCCTCCAATCTGGAATTAGTTTTCTTGAGGATTATTTTAATTGATTATAAAGAACTAATGTGAGTATCTGGCCTGGTGTGTTCTAGTGTTCTAGAAGTATGCATGTGAGAGGGGGAGAGAAAGAGAAACCTATTCTACCCCCTTTTATGTTCAATAACTTTTGTTATCAATATCAAGAATGTTTATGGGTTGATTTTAAAATAAAATGTGTTATGGTCCAAATTAATTTCAAGAACTGTGTGTAGCTTAATTTCATGTACCAGCCAGTTGTCAAACCTTCTCTTATACAGTATGATCTTAGCATTATGAATTAATTCAACAAAACACAATAAAACAACGAGAAGGCTTTATTCCTCTTCCACCATTTTGTCACCAGAGGGATCTCCCAGTGATACATATATAACACATAATGGCTTATCCCTTTTGGGATAGCTCAGTGGTTTGAGCATTGGCCTGCTAAACCCAGGGTTGTGAGTTCAATCCTTGAGGGGGCCATTTAGGGATCTGGGGCAAAAATTGGGGATTGTGCCTGCTTTGAGCAGGGGGTTGGACTAGATGATCTCCTGAGGTCCCTTCCAACCCTGATATTCTATGATTCTATGTTTCTAGACTATGGATGATAATGATGTCTTATCGTTCTAGAATTCAAAGAGGCAAGGTCTGAGCATGTCTATAAAGTCTGCCTACAAGCTGTCTAATATTTGCATGTTGCTATGATTAGGAAGGTGTTAAAGCAACCCACCTTCATTAAGCGGTTTCTGTGTTCTTGATGATCAATTCCTAATCCCCTTATTTATTTAAATTCACTTCTGTTGCTTCACATCTTTATTTCATTGTTACTTCATATTGGAAAAGAAAAAAAACACATTTGAAGGTGGTGAGCCTGGTTCTTCACTGCCTTGCATCCTTATGCAGTCATTTACACCTGCGCAAAGTGAGTTCAAAATACTACCATTTTGTTTTGGAAACATTTTGCACAAGTGCAAATTACTGCACCATGCATAAAGTCAGAGCATCAGGCCATGTATTGCCAGTGATGGTTGGGATCCAGTCCTGTGCAAAACGTACTGTTCAGGAAAGACTAGTGGGTACAGAATTGGAGTAGGACTTAGGACTCCTAAATTCTTTTCCCAGTCCTGCCACTTGCCTATTGTGTGATCTTGGGTAAGTCTATTCGCCTTTCTGCAACTCTCCTTTTAGATAGGTAGGAATGTTGGTCTGGTGGCTAAAACACTGGACTGGGATTTAAGAGACCTGGGTTCATATCTGGCTCTGCCAAGCTTCCTGTATGGCCTTTAGCAAGTCAAGTTAATTCACCTGTGCCTCAGCTAATTCATCCATACTTCAGAGTTGTTGTGAAGATAAAATCCATTAATGATTGTGAGGTGCTCAAATGCTAAGGTGATATGGCCATATAAGTAGGCAGATAGATGAGAAATTGTGTTATTTTTTCCAAATGCGAGTCTAGCACAGCAGGACATTGAGGAACTAGAAGTTTTCAGTTTTGGGGTGGGGTGGGGCGCTAAGAAAGGTATGTCACAGATCCAGCTGATTGCTGCCCAAACTGACCCTTTATAACCAGCAAGATTTTGAGGTTTAGTTGCATGTTCTATAGTTTTCCTTCTGAGCGTCCTGTCTGTTTTTTGCTAAATTGGTCTATTTGTGTGTTCCAAGGAATTGCATTTGAGTCCCAGAATTGGAAAGTGCAGTGGCCTGTGACCGCATTAACTTGTTCTTTTCCCCTCCATAGTTTGGATACCCACCCCCTTTATGAGAATTCCTGTAGGGATACTTCTAGCCATTGCAGATTTCTCTAGATTTATACTCTGAGACATAGTAGAGGTGGAGAGGAGAAATCTCCATGTTACCCACCCAGAGAATTCCAAGGAAGAACTATGAGAACAAATTTGACTACCCCTGAGCAGGAGTAGCCCTTCAACTGGAATGATCTAGTCGATATAATTTACTTTCATTATCAACCCCTTAGAAATTTTGTTTTAAAATGCAATTTTGAGATAGTGATGATACTACAGTAGTTGCTAAAATGTCTGAGAATAGAAAAATAGCACAAGAATTAATTCTGGATTTGTTTCATTTGGACTGGAAATGCAATGTGCACATAGTGAACTAAATAGGAGAATGACAATTCTTTATGGTCTCAGATTAAGTTACAGCACCTCTGTTTAACAACAATTTTTCCTAAGCAGATCCAGGGAGGTTTGCCCCCTGCTTTTAAACTTTAGTCCTATCTACAGCTTACCATTCCCTTCAAGATTTAGCCAGGCTTAGCTACTCTCATGGACCTTCCCTCCCTGCTTCCGGGGACTGGGATTCCCTCTGCTTTTCTGCAGCCTCCCTTTTCAGCTTCAGGGCTAAGACTCCCCCTTCCTCCTCCCGCCCCCCAGCTCTTTGTTTGATTTTCCCGTCTTGGATTTCTCTTTCCACCCCACCCCTCTCCTTGGGTTACTAGCCAACCTGTTGACCAGAGCATGGGGGGGTTAAGAGGTCAAAGTAATTTCTCCCTCCCACCCCACCCCCCACTGTTCCTCTGATATTCTTGTTAACTGCTGGAATTAGCCTACCTGCTTGTCACCATGAAAGGTTTTCCTCCTTCCCCCCCCTGCTGTTGGTGATGGCTTATCTTAAGTGATCACTCTCCTTACAGTGTGTATGATAAACCCATTGTTTCATGTTCTCTGTGTGTGTGTGTATATAAATCTCTCCTCTGTTTTTTCCACCAAATGCATCCGATGAAGTGAGCTGTAGCTCACGAAAGTTTATGCTCTAATAAATTTGTTAGTCTCTAAGGTGCCACAAGTACTCCTTTTCTTTTTGCGAATACAGACTAACACGGCTGCTACTCTGAAACCTGTACTGTTTGTTAAGCACAGGTAATTGGGCTATCTACAGCCCTTGATTTGGTTTCTGCAGATATGCAAAAACTACTCGGAACTGAGTTCACCCTTTTTATCCCTGTAGTCGATAGTGTGATAGTAATCAAATAGAGGTACACATCCTATTCATCAAACATAATGTGGATAATCGCACTATTACCAAGAGATGGTGAATTAATCTTTTGGATCTTGTTGCAATGGAAAGTATTATATTTTTTAGTTCAGAGACAATACATATGCTTCAGAGTAGCAGCCGTGTTAGTCTGTATTCGCAAAAAGAAAAGCAGTACTTGTGGCACCTTAGAGACTGACAAATTTATTAGAGCATAAGCTTTCGTGAGCTACAGCTCACTTCATCGGATGCATTTGCTGTACTTGTACTACTCATCTGAATATTTGTTTAATTTATCCATTAGTTTATCATAATATTTAATTACAGAATCTAACTCTAGAGGTGCATATATGTTAAAGATCCATTTCCGTAAGGTTACTGGTTTGTCCAAGGATAAAAACATTCCTGAAGGTTTCTTTGTTTCCTACCTTTACCTCTTTCTTCTAGCTTGTCTCATACAATCTTGCCTCTTTTTGCTGCTGTACAAAGTTTCTGTAATACTGTGTATTAATAACTTGTATATAATTACGAACTTTAAAAGAACTTTGTAAATCTCTCAACCCCATATCACCGATGTGTGTATCATCAATGCTGCTGATCTACCTTCGTGGTGTTTTAAATCTAAACCTGATCTCAATTTCCACATAGCCATAGTATTGAGCAAGGAGTGGAACAAATATACGCGAGACAAAGAGGCCTTTGAAATCTGCAGCTTTGAGACAAATACCTTTTTAGATCCAGACCCAAAAAAGGCAACTAGCTACTCTGCTTCCCATCAGAAATATGAAAAGTGTATTTCATCCTCTGCACCTGACTTCGAAACCCAGCTTTAACTCTCTTGACAGATTAGCTCAGCACATTTTATCTGTTATAAAAACATACACAATGATGTACAATATTACATAACTGTTTCTTCACTTGCTCCAATTAATTGCCTTATTAAAAGAGCTGGTGAAGTCTTCATTCCTCATACTTTTGTGTATTTTTTTCAGATTTAATCTTTAGCAAATGGCCGCTTTGATCAATTTCTTCTGCTGTGAGTAATTTAAAAAAAAAAAATCACTACTTGTGCAGTTTCTGCGAGTAAACTAAACTGTCTATGGATACCATCTACTATCACAGAGCTCTTATGCACCTGAGGGATTTGCATAAATACAATGTCTTTGTTTAATTATGCAGAGCTGGAGAGATTTAATTTAAATCAAGTATTGACATAAGCCATAGAACATTAGCTAAAGTATTTAATTTAAAAGTTACCTGTAAAGGATTTCTTCAGTGTTGCACTTTATTATTTTGAATGATATATCTGAAGAAGGTTTGAAAATATTTGTTTCCTCCTCTTTCTCCTCCCCCCCCCTTGTGTGTGGAGTTTTTGTTTTTTCATCTCAAAAATGTCAAGAACATGTAGTCTTGTTTTCTCTGGTTTTGCTTAAGGTTCTCTTAAAAAGATTAGAATGTTTATTGTAAATTCTGATACCTTTATTTGGCGGGGGGATGCAGAAATGTTAACAAAGGCCTTTCTCTAAAATGTTAACTATTAACAAAAACATCCTCAACTTTCAATTGCTTGATTTTTGGCTATGACATTTCATTCATTCATCAGTCATCATAGAATCTTTCCAAGGCAAACAAAATCTGGATTCCTCCTTTTCTAATACCTTGAGTTTTACACTGTTCAGGTCATTTGTCCTGAAATACCAAAGCAGAGCTAACTTGTATTATCATAAGTCTTTAGGAGTAGTTGGACTTGTGTGTTTAAACCATTCAAGGATTAATACAATTTTTCTAGTTGTAAAAGAAGTAAAATTATTTCTAAAAAGAATCCTCTTGGGCCAAATGCTGCCTTCAGAGTCTTCTGTGGACTCCTGATTCTCCTCTGAAATGTGCAGACACAGCAGGAGTAAACCATTTTTTCCTCCCTGAATACACAGCATAACCCAAATATTTGAAGAAATTTAGCTTCCCACAGGGTGATCCACTGTGAGTCCTTTCTTGCCTTAAGTGCAAACCACACCCCCTCTAGGTAGTCTTCACCACTACCATGCTTTATTATACTGTTCCAGCAGGCCACCGCCTGTAGTGCTATTTGCATATTTACAAGTCCTAGCCAGCTCCTCCACTTGCTTCTGGGAAAGGGAACAGTGGTAGCTGCAGCCAGCTCTACCTCCCTTCAGGCTCTCAACTCCTCCTCCTCCTTTCAGGGCTTCCTTCCTCTTTGTTTATCATGCTGGGGTTGCTTCCCCCTCTAATTAGCCCTTCAGCTGTATCTCCGCTTTTAACTGGTCCTCTAATTAGGTCCCAGTTAATTTTATATTGGTGGGAATCTGAGTGACAGGGTTCTGAGTCAGCTCCTGACTCTGCTCATCTATTACACAGCCTTAGTTTATTATCATTGCATTTGCCAACTACTTGATGTTCCCATTAGGAACCCTGATTTTCAGGGACTGCTGATTTTAATTCACATTGAGGTGATATTTGGCAAGAGTCTGCCCCAAGGCTCATTATTTGGGAGAAGCTGTAACTTATTAAACGGCATTTAGTTAGATGAATCCAAACGTAGCATACTTCTTTTGTACTCCTTTTCTTTTTGCGAATACAGATTAACACGGCTGCTACTCTGAAACCTTCTTTAGGTCTTGTTCATATCCTTGGCTAAACGTAGAAACAACTGTAGTTAATTCTGTTATAAAGTATGGGTAGTGTGTGTCTGTATCTCTGAGAGCAAAGCTGAGACTTCAGTAATCTTTAGATGACTTTAGACTTGATATTACTCTCTAAAAATGCTGGTGTGTAATTTTTTTATGACTGATTTGTAGGGATTCATTATACTGCTTGAAATATGAAAACTGAGGATTTGCACAGCCTGAGTATATAGCTTACAAAAAGTATGCATTTTTAGCTGTTCTACTGACGTTTCTAGAACTGTGGTGTCCCTTTAACCTATGTCTGTATCTCTTGGGTGTAATTCTGGTCACCGTATAATCAACAGCAAACCTCGTTCTTTAAACTTGAATTCACACTGCATTTATAGAAAGTCAGAGCCTGATCAGTCTTCCGCTTACAACAGTTGACTTGCATTTGTTGAGCATTTGAGTTGTACGCCGGTATAATTTGAGAGAATAATCAGGCCTGTGCAGTGATCTTTTTGCAAATACAGACTAACACGGCTGCTACTCTGAAAATTGTCCGTACAGTAGCCATTCCCTTGGTGACCAGAGTAATACAATTAGGAACTGTAGACCTAAGAGGTTATTGAAAATGTGTCCCCTGATTCCAGTGCAAGTGCCGTTGCTGGGATTTCCAGAGAAAAATAATATGATCTTCTACTTTCACTGATAGAATCAAATAGGCTTCTCTACCTATTCAATTCAAGCTGAGAAATCAAGGGACACTTCCCTGGAAATTTAATATAAAAGTAAAATGCCTGCAAATATCCATGCATTCAGAACTTGACCCCAGCCGCTTTTCTATTCCACCTCCAGTGAGACTGCTAATAATTGGGAGCAGTGAGGGAGGAATTGAGAAGAGTGTAGTTATCAGTATTCAGTGCAATGCAAGGATCTGTTGTGTTGTGCCCATTGATAATGGGAGGGGTGATATGCCCCTCATGATCAGGCTTCTCAAACTGTGGTACATGTACCACTGGTGGTATGTGAGCTTGATATTTCATCTATTTATTTAACAATATTTTTTTTAAGAAGATGGTACTTGAACCAGTAACGTTTGGGAGCCACAGCTCAGATTTCTGCTAGTTGGAGGGAGGCAGAGAATTGGCCACATGGATATTTTAGTATATGATGGGTGTTAATGAAAGACTGGGCAGAATATTTAGCATCAGGGAGAGGAGGGAAATGATATTTAATTGTCACCTGGTCTGGGATGACAGCGATTCTTTTTTTTTTTTTTTTTTTTTTTTAACTTTTAAATCTCCAGTGTGTCATCTGTCTGCCAGGCAAACATGTAAAAAATGAAGCTACCTATTTTTAAAAACAAAACAACAAAAATCCAATATAGATTCAAAATGAAAGCTGTTACGGTTTAAGGCTTCCTTCTGCCACAGATCCTCACTAACAGTTAGTTTATGTCCTAATTTATTGACAGCGTGCAGGATATTCTGTGTAAGCTTTATTTGCTAAAGATAGTATAACTTTGAAATATATGGCAACTTATTTTTTTTAAACTGAAGTTTTGAAATACATTGGGGTTTTTCTTTGTGCTACTTTTTCATTTTGTGCCATAGAGTACATACTTAGAGGTGTATTCATGACCCCCTCTAACACCTAGGCACATGAGGGTTTGTTTCCTCTACGTTTTTCATTCTCTAAGGTAATTTCAGTGACTTTCTTTATTTTAGGTGTAGGCTGTATATACTTGAGTTTTTCTTTAATTTGGCTATTTATTACATGTGTTGGTAGTTACCTGCAATGATCTAGGAAATGAGACCTTACCTTTTTTTTTTAAATGTCCTGTGCCATTTGTGTGTCTTATGTTCTAGATCTCTCCCTTGTATCTTTCCTGATCATTTTTATTTGTCTTTGCTCTTTAGGAATTTGACATGCCTGATGGAGGTGAAAAAGGATGAAAAACAAGCTGCTGTCCTGCACAAAGGTGAAGAAGATGAATGTTTAGTAGAACTTCATTACATTGGAACCATGTTCTAAGTAATTCTTCTAGACATCTTTCATAAATATTTTATATATCTACAGAGACTGATATGACTGAAAATTTGGTTCATAAGCAATATATGCTGGAAGAAGCCTGCATGGAACATAACATTTGGTTTAGTTCAGATTATGTGAAAAAACTATAGACTTCTACCTATTATTATTTATTAACCTTGCATCTCAATTTGGCCACACCAAACTAGTCTTTAAAGTGAATAGAAGCAGAGCCTTTGTGGATATTTTTATTGAACATGACTCATGGAGAAGAGCTTGGCTCTGAGATGCACCAGGATTCTGTTGTTCTAACTTACCTAGAGGGATTACTAATGCATCAGGCAGCGGGAGGCTCAGGTACTGCACTTGACAAAAAGCCTACTGGGCATAGTGGAGAGGATCAAAACTTTAAGATTTCTGGAAATATATTTCCCAACTGTCAAAGTAATGGTCCAGTTCTTAACACACATGCATATCAGGGATCTGGCATGTTGCATCTCAAAAAAGCAAGACTATTACAGTCTTCTGAAGACTGGAATGCAGCAAAGAGAAGGCGGTTGTCTGATTCCATTGTGGATTTGAATGGAAAAAAAGAAGCTTTGTTAGCTGGCATGGTTGAAAATGTGCCTAAAGGCAAACAGGATAGCACACTACTAGCCTCTTTGCTTCAGTCATTCAGCTCTAGGCTGCAGAGTGTTGCTCTGTCACAACAGATTAGGCAGAGCCTCAAGGAGCAAGGGTATTCCCTCAGCCATGATTCTTTACAAGTGGAGAAAGATGTAAGGTGCTATGGTGTTGCAACTAGTCGCTTGAAGACTCTGCTGAAGAAAAGAAAAGCAAAAGATCAAAAGCTGGACACCACTCTGCCTGATGTAACAACAAACCTGCCTAAAGAGAGGTTTATAGAATCTCCACATACAGGGCAGAAGGGATCCAAGGTGATGAATGAGCCTCTGTCTTGTGCTGCAAGATTACAAGCAGTTGCAAGCATGGTAGAGAAAAGATCTAGTCCTACTGCTTCTCCTAAACCCAGCGTAGCTTGTAGTCAGCTAGCTTTACTTCTTTCAAGTGAAGCTCATTTGCAGCAGTATTCCAGGGAACATGCTTTAAAAGCACAAAATGCAAATCAGGTAGCAAGCGAGAGACTTGCTGCTATGGCCAGATTACAAGAAAGTGCCCAGAAAGACCTTGGCCATTTCAGTCTGTCAAAAGGAATGCCAAGCCATTTCAATGGTCAAATGAGATCATCAGCCAAAACAATAACTAGCAAGAGCAATATGGCACCATTTCAGAGCCCCATTGGAATTGATCATTCTCCTCCCAAAAATGTAGGATACAAAAATACGTTGGAAAGAAACCATTTAAAACCATCTCCCAGCAACAGTTTGCTGTTACATCTTCTTAAAAGTCAGAATGCAACTAAACAAACAAAAGGGCATGAGCAGAATGAGAGAGTGGGTATTTTTGAGGACAGTAGCACACCAACAACTGTGGATGAGTATTCAGACAACAATCCTAGTTTTACAGAAGATGATAGCAGTGACGATGAAAGTTCCCATTCTAACTGTCTTCCTATAGATTTATCTTTCAAACAAAGGACAGACAAACAAGATTCTGGACAGCCTGCTTCTCTAGATAATCTGAGTCGGCCAATGTTTCATAATTGGGATCCAAAAATTCCATGTCTAGAGAACAGTTTGGAGAATAAAGAAGATAAAGACACTCCTAAAGGTTCTAAACTGAATCCACATCAGAAAGTAACACTGCTTCAGTTATTACTTGGGCATAAGAGTGAAGATAAAGACAAAAATACAGACCTTCAGGGACCACACAGTACAGCTGATGTGGCAACATTTACTGTACAAACTGGTAAGAGGACTCCTGTGACAGACAGTTCCAGTGCAAATCGAAGAACTCCATTAAGCACTCCACCTTTGCTTATTTCTACAAAAACAGACTCTCCTATAAATCTGTCCCAGCAATCTTCTCTAGCAGTCAAACATAATTCACCACCATATGCTTGCAGCGTCCAGCCAGAGAGGTTAATGAATCCAGCATCTAAACATTTGATAGATCTTACAAAAAATAAAGAACTTCAAGGAACTAAAATGAACAGAAATGAAAGTGCACAAAATTCTGCAGCTTTCAGTGCCAGCAAGCTGTTGCAAAACTTAGCTCAGTGTGGAATGCAGACTTCCGTGTCAGGTGAAGAGCAAAGAATGAGCAAACAGCTGCTAACAGTAAATACAGATAAACCTGTAGGGTTGATTGATAGATTGAATAGTCCTTTACTCACAAATGTATCAGGTAAATTTGAAGAAAACAACAAAGTATTCAGTTGTCATCCTACACCCACTGAACAAGGACTTCCTAGTTCAGAAATAGAAAATCTCCTTGAAAGACGCACTGTCCTTCAGTTACTTCTGGGAACCCCCAATAAAGGTAAAAGTGAAAAGAAAGAGAGGATGCTTTTAAAAGATGAAAGCTCACAAGAACAGGTGGATAAGGCTTTGAGTGAGCAAATATTGACTGTGAAAATAAAAACTGAACCTTGTGAAGAATCAAATGTTCCTCATAATCCAAATGCACAGCCAATAAGGGAGAGTAAGGGTAACACATTTCAAGGAATAGCTCATTCAGTGCAGAGAAACACAGGTGCCTCTCCGGCATCTGAGGACTTGAAACCTGAGCCTCTTTCACATGAAGATTTTTCTTTTTCAAAAAATGGCTTGTTAAGTCGATTGCTGAGACAGAATCAAGATAGTTACCCCATTGATGATCTGGACAGAAGTCACAGAAATAGTGAACTGACACTTCTAGACTCAAAGAGCCTTTGCACCATTCCTAAGAAGAGGAAATTTCATACTGAGCCTTCAGAAAGTCCATTAAAAAAGGTAAAAAGTAATGTGTCTGATGCTTCAAACAATCACATGTCTCCTGCAGAGACATTGTATCGGCCTTTGCTTAACCAGCAAGAGCTGAAATTCAACAGAAGCGATCTTGAATTTAAATATACCGCAGGTCATGGTTCGAATAATGAAAGTGAAAATAGGAGTTGGTCTAGAAATAGTAAAGGCTTTAATGTGTTGAAACAACTGCTTCTCTCAGAAAACTCTGAGAGAGATTTTTCACAGCATAGGAATAATGCAGTAACAGAGGGCAAGAAGAAAGGAAACAAAAATAATGTAGCAAATAATAAACCAGAATTTAGCGTTTCTTCAATAAATGCATTAATGGGAAATCCTGTGCAACCAAACAGTTGTGTAGATCACAGGACATTTCAGTATCCAGTAGCAGTGAAGAGTCCTGCTAGTTCCCCCTTCTCTGAACATTTGGGATGTACAGTATCTAGACCTGAATCTGACCAATTTAGTGTTTGCCCCATACCCAGTGAAAAAGGCCCCATCAGATGGGTTATCACAGGAATGGACAAGGGTGAATATGAAAAAGACTCCCCAAGACTAACCAAAACCAATCCAATATTGTATTACATGTTACAGAAAGGAGGCAATTCTGTTAATAGCCAAGAAGCACATGATAAGAACATTTGGAGTGAACCTTCAGTTACAGAAAATTCAACTCCTGTTACAATAAAGGAGGAGTTATTACCTGATACAGAACCTAAAATTCCTTTTCATAATTTAAGAAGCCCTTACAATAGCCATATGGGGAATAAGAGCTCCCATCAACACAATGTGAATGGAGAAGTGTATGGACTCTTGGAAAAAGTGCTAACAATCAAAAAAGAACCCGAGTGAAATATACAGCCAACACAATGAGTTTACAGTCAGTGGGTTTTAATCTGTGTTAATAAAATTAAAAAAAAGAAAGTATGAACTGGAATACTGTATAAATTGAGCATGATTTGAGAAAAGCATGGTCTTATTGAATCATATTTTCATTTGAGAAACTTTTGTTTTTCTGGTGATATTTAAAAATGTGTAGATATGTTTGCTTTACCTTAGATAGTCACAAGGAAATTGTGAGAGTTGTAAGCTGTACAAGACACAATTCTGTATGCATCAAAGTAAGTTACGAATAGTCTGTGACTGAAGTCTTATTTGGAACAACAGGTATTTAGGTATAAAATAAAGTAAGCATACAGCCAAGGTGGTGGTAATGCATTCTGCTGCATTTCATTCTTTCCACGTAGTGTATTCCCTTTTTTTGGCGGTTTAAGCATAGAGATAGTGTAACCTTTGATATGTGTTTAATACGTTTTGTGAAACTTTAAGAATTTTTTTAAGAAATGAAACAGTCCATCCAGGGTAGTAGTAGAGTAGATTTAGTAATCTGTCAGTGTTTAATTAATCAAATGCACTGAAATGGAATTTTTAGTGCTTCCAAATGTTTTTTATTATTTAATTATTTTTGTGATTATCCCTGAATCATGGTGTGATGAGTTCTCCCCCCACTTGCTTTTGACTAGAACATTCTGCAGAACCCTGAGTAGTATTCATATAAAATAGGAGTTATGATTAAAGATTGTTTTCTAGGTTTTCCTAGTGTTTTATATAAAAAGCAGATTTTCATCTACACTGTTTAAAAAAAAAAAAAAAAGTCCACTTTTACTTGTTGCTTCCCCTGTCTTAAGCCAATTCAACAGTCAGTATTAAGTTGACCCACCTATGTGTCTCAGGGGTGTGACAATTCCACACTCCTTTGAGCAACATAGTTAAGATGACCTAACCTCCAGTGTAGACAGGGCTAAGTCAGAGGAAGAATTCTTCCATCAATTTAGCTACCACCTCTCACTGATGGGAGAACTACACTGATGGGAGAACCCCTCCCATCAGTGTAGGAAATGTCTACAATGCAGTTGTGCCACTAGGAGTTTAAATGCAGACATATAAAGGGAATGTAAAAAAGGCATCTTATAATTTTGGAATAAATAGACCTGTCCTCTGTGGCCAGAAAACTGCCATTGATACCAGTTTGTGAAACACATAAGCAAAATGTTTTTTCAGCACCATGTTGCTTCCTGTTAAAAGAACAGTTATGGTATTTATATAAATACATATTCTATATTTCAGTGGAAATTGAGAGAGATTGGTGGAAAACATGGTGGGTCTTCCTGTAACTGCATATTCTGCAAATATTTATTACTCTGTGAGCAGCTGATCTGTGGTTAATACACTGGCCTTTCATCCCTGAAAACCTAGATTCAGAACAACTTGTTAGGTGTCACTGTGTGTGAAAATAAAATTGGTGGTTTTGTTCTATTCCATAGTGGACATCATCTCAGAAATGGCCTGTCTCCTCTGTTCCCCTGCCTCCACCCAACATTTTGTAACGTTGGCAGCATTTTTTCAAAATCAGTCTTGGACTGGAGTAATGGACAATTGTAGGTCAAAGCTGAGATGCATTGAAAGTGTTGTTGTGTGGGAAAAGCTGAGCAGCACACTTTTTTTATAGTGGCCAGCAGGAATGCCAAGAAACACCAAACTTTCATGGAAAAATGCAAAGAATTACCTTCCCCCCCACTCCTCCAAAACAAAAGTAACTGTATTAATAACCGTAAGTACTGCTGAACCTAATTTATCCAATACTGGATCATGTTCTCAATAGCTACTTATTTCATTGAAAATTCCCTATGTTATGAACAAAATCTTGATAATATCTAGATAATGAAAGTTGTAGTGTGTTAGGGAACACAAATATTTAAGTGTCCTATATAAAACATCCCACAAGGTATAGATTTATAGAGGGAATAAAAGATACATTTTTATGTTGTCTGGGCAAAGCTTAATATATTATTGAGCTGTATGAAGGAGATGTATTTTAAAACTTTCACACAAGTCTAATATTTTAAATTTCATTATCACTAGTCTGACTTCAGCTATGCAGTAAATTACAAAAAAAAATTTTTTGTTTGTCTTTAATAGTTAGCATTTATAATAAGTGGCCTGCTGACAAATAAAATACGTCATAGAAATTAACAAGGTAAACTATATTTTAGATTATTGCCATTGGAGTTGAATCTTTTTATGACTCAGCCTGACATAAATATTAGAAAAAGATGGCATTTTGTTCCATCCATGAAACATGTCTCAAAGTCTTAAGTGATTATTTTTCTTGAAATTACGTGTGTGTGTGTGTGTGTGTGTGTGTATCTATATATGTATATGTATATGTATAGAGCTATGAAATACAGAATAATAGATGGTCCCTAGAATAAATGCAAGGATGTAGTTGAGGAGCACTGCATACTTCATACACAGTAGGAGGCAGCTGGAATGTGAGTGAAGTGGATGTGATTGGAAAACTTAACCACAAATTTCTGATGAAAAATGGGGGAACATCAGACTTTGCTGTTTTCTAACCAACCCTAGCAAGAAGTGAGACAGAATCCCGTAGGGGGTGCTTACCCTTGTATTTATTCTATGATAGTCTATTGTTCTTTATAATATATACTTTTTTAAAATTGTTTTCTAAAACTTGTGACATTTAAGTTAACGGTTAAAACAGTTAACATTTTAACAATTTAGCTTTCCTTTTAGATGAGGTTAATGAAAGAGAATTAAAACTCTCAGACGTCAGTAAATTACAATACAGCATAATATAATTTTAGAACATGTTGACAGAAAAATCTCACGCATGGCAGAATTTGCAACGATGATCGGCAAGACCCTAGAAAAGAGGTGAGGGCACTCTTCTGGCACACAGTTCCTGCTAAACTGGTTACTTAATACTGTTTGGTTAGCCACTGGTGGATGGGGCAAAACTATTGTCTACACTTAGCTTCCCCAATAACAATGTGATTCTTACCTAGCAAAGAAAATTTTAAAGCCTGGTTTGCCCTATCCATATTGGCAAGCTGAAACCAATTGGAAAGGTTTAGCTGAACCTAAAAGGCCTACTAGCCCTCTGTTAGCTCTCTCTCAGGAGTTATGGGGGAGGCGATCACTAAAATTCTTCTTATGGGTTTCTCTTCCTAATTGTTCCATCAAACAGCATGCAGGGGCAGAATTTACCAGCAATGGATTCTGAAGGATCAGTAGTACTTGTGGCACCTTAGAGACTAACACATTTATTAGAGCATAAGCTTTCGTGAGCTACAGCTCACTTCATCGGATGCATTTGGTGGAAAAAACAGAGGAGACATTTATACACACACACACAGAGAACATGAAACAATGGGTTTATCATCACTCTCCTTACAGTATGTATGATAAACCCATTGTTTCATGTTCTCTGTGTGTGTGTGTGTATAAATGTCTCCTCTGTTTTTTCCACCAAATGCATCCGATGAAGTGAGCTGTAGCTCACGAAAGCTTATGCTCTAATAAATTTGTTAGTCTCTAAGGTGCCACAAGTACTCCTTTTCTTTTTGCGAATACAGACTAACATGGCTGCTACTCTGAAACCTGAAGGATCAGTGATAGGTTAAGATCATCCATACAGAGGCCCTGTGTTTCTGCACTTTCTCACAGCTCTATCCTTAGCAATCCTCAGCCCCATGACTAGTAGACCCTTTCTTCCAGGACGTACGCAGTTGGTGGCTTTCTCCACTACCACTCCTCAAATGGGGGGTTCCCAATTGTGGGAGTGGGGGACAAAAGTCGGAGAGGAAGTGGTTGGGGTTGCAACTTGACCCTTATTCTTCAGACCTGCATGGAAGGAGCTTAAATTATCATACTATGGGTGAGAATAGTAGTCTAGGAGGGGAGTGCAGATTTGGTGAATACTGCTGTGGGATCTGACTGACAAACTCCAGGTTTGCAGCACCATGGAGGAAGAGGGGCTTGCACTGCAGCTACAAAGGAGTGTAGAGTATTCCTGATAGCTGGGGTGGAGAGAGCCAAGAATTGCACACCATTGTCTCAATGGGAAATGAGGTATGGAGGATTGAGGGCAGAATTGCTGTTTCTGGTTTCTCTTCTGCCTCCCTTTTAGAAGTATAAACCGCCAAGGTGCATGTGAGCATAGAAAGAATAAAGGTTAGGGAGGCTTCCACTGATATGACTAAACCATCATTTCAGGTGAAGCAGTTTATGAATATCAGAAGATTGAAATTGAATTCAGCCATATTTTTCACTTGTTTTAGCCATCTACTGTTTAACATTTTAAAATGTTTAATTTACAATTAAAAAAGAATATGAATGATTTAAAATTTCCCTGCTAAATGTTGTCAGTAAGAGTATTACAGCTCTCATTGACGTCTGTGAAATATTACCAGTTTGTTCTCTGCAGCATCTTACAGAGGAGTAAACTGGTAAGTATATATTATATATATTTATATATGTAAATAAATTGACTTGTTAAACATATAATATGTTGAAATTGGTTTTTAAAAGGTGATGTAAATAGTGGTTTCCTTAATGAAAAATACATATTTTGTATTCTAATGGAAAGGAAAAAAACCTTTTAATCTTGTTTTGGTTATGTATATTCCATGTATAAGTGTAAATATGATCACATAGATTTAAAAACTTTTGCATGTAAGTATACAGTTGCAAGTCTGGAAGAATGTATAGAAAATACCTTTTATTTAAAGTTGTGATTACCTTCTGCATGAAAAGTGCATGGGGGACCCTGTGCATCTGTGCATTGGCAAAAATGTCTTAAAGTCAGGTCAGTTCATCAAAACACACAACAGTATTCCATTTCTGGACATGACTTCTGTTGTGGTATTTTAGCTTTGTGAAAGAATGTGCTTCAAATCAAAAGGGTCTTGAAAAAAACCTCAAAACTACTTTTAAAGCATAAAGAACTCACACAATTGTAATCGGTCATATACGTTTTGAACTCCATTTTAAATAATTGAAATATTGTACCAGGAGTATTTCACCATTTTAAAAAAATGGAATGACAGTTCTCATTGCCATACATAAGAATTCTGGGGTTTACTGCAACCAAGTTTGTTGTGATGTGTTTTCAGTAATATAACTGGTCTCATTTTTTATTAGAAATTAATTTCTTCATGTGATGTCACAAACCTGTACATACTGCAGAGTGAAGTTTTTTAAATCTTTCAGTGTTTACTTCCTGCAGAAAATTTGAATAAATGAGAAAAATGCATTGTGTTGATGGTTTTTAAATCCACTTTTTATTATGTGTCCTTTCTGTTTTGAGTCTTCGTGGTCTAGTAGCACCACACTAGTAATGTAAACTTTCATCAGCCAAAAGTAACTGTAGGATTTCAAGGACCCCACGTTTTCTTCAACAAAATATGCAATAAGAAACCAATGAAAATTGGTGGAAATGAGTTAGTAAAACAGATAAGATTCTCAGCCTAAGAGTCAACATAATTTTTAATTCTGATATGTGTAAATATCCTCCATAATTGTTACTGTGAACAACAACAACTGAGGGGTGCAGAATATTGTTCCACCACAGAATTTTAAGCAAGTACTAAAGAACTTGTTCTTAGACATACTGTATGTGGAGTTGCACAACTGCAGGAAAGGAATCAGTAATTCAGATTCACTTTAATTGATTATACATTTTCAAGGATGATAAATATCTGTTCATAAGACTCTGTCAGGAAACTTCATCTGGAAAGTATGACGCGATGGGGCGGGACAGATCCTTCTTCCATTGAAGTTGATACAAAACTCCATAGATTACAGTGCGGTCAGGCCCTTATTGCATTTAACTCCTTCTTGTTCTGAAGGATCCCAAAGCACTTTGGTACCCTCGCAGAGCTTCACTGGAGTCAATGGTTTTTACCATGACATTAATTGAACAGGTAGATAATTTTGCTGGCAAATTATGTGACCCTAATTGCTAATTTTTTTTCAACTTTTGGAGTCTACAAGAAAATCTTAATTTCTTTGTACAACAACTTCTCTGGGGCTAAACACACAAAACATGAGGTGTCTGATGTTGAAGTAGGAAGAAACTAGAGATCAATAGGATTCTGAATGGGCATAGATAGTCTATGCAGAGCTCCATTGCTGGTTTGAACAAACATTTGGAATTACTGAACAAAATGTTGCTAGCACTCTGTGATCAAAGAGAATATCTTTGATAATATCTACACCCATACAAGTTTTTTCTTCACTCCAAACACTTTTATCACACTGAACACTCAACAGTGCTGTTTGTTTCTGGTAAAATATGCTCACCTTAAACCAGGCAGCAAGACCAAGGTTTTTCCACGTGAAACTGTGATTCGTTCAAGCTAAATGGTGAGGGAAAGCAAGTAGGGGCAGGATGTGGCCCTTCTTGTTGTTCTGACACTGACTGAGGCATCAGGGGAGTCTGTAGGGGTAATAGCCATCACTAACCTTTTTTTGACCATTGTAAAACTGTATCCCTTTGAAACAGTATTGAGAAGGTACGTTGTCAGGGCACAGAAGGTTTCCATGCTTGTTAATTCTCATACCACCACCGAAAAAGCACAGTATGGACAGCATCTGCTGCATCCAGCACCTGATTGGCCATTGAGACTTTGCATACCTTCAATTCATAGCTGCTATTTCCAAATTTCTGAGTGGTTCCATGAGAAAAATAACTTTTCTAAATGCGAAACTAAAACTTCCCGGCAATTGTGTCCGTTAGATAAGCTTTACACTACAATTTGTGATCCAAGTTAGTATTCTTGGAGTATATGCTTCTGGTGTGAGTCACAGAATGAAGGGTGGTGATGGGAGGCCTTGGGATTGGGGGTACATCAGTCACAGTTCACTCTGAGGTGTTAATTTTTCATCTGCTCTGATCTAATTATTTTGAACAGTTCCACAGCAAACCACACAGGTGGTGATCACACCTAGTACTACTCCTCAGGGAATTCTATGCCAGAAAAAAATGCGCAAAATATTTTAAAGTTCTGAAAATTCTATTTGTCAATAAACAACTCGCAGACCCAGGAGGAGCGGGGGGGCTGCAGGGTAATCTCCCTCCTCTGTGCAGCCAGTGGTCTGTGCTCCTAACAGCCATGCTGGAGCCCCCCCGCTCCACCCAGGACATGGGCTTACTGGTGGGGCTTCACCCAACCCTGATACAGTGCAAGATCCAGGCCTGCCCCAGAAACGCCCTTGGGGCCCTGCCCTTCCACGCCAGGTGCACCAGGTGTGGATAGGCAGGCCAAGCCTGGCAGATCCAAGTGTGTGGAAGGGATCCAGGTGAGAGGGTTCCGTGTGGGGCAATCGGGGTTTGGGTGCGGGATGGGGGTATCTGGATGCATTGGGGCTTGTTGCGGTATTCCAGGTTCAGGGGCAAGGGGACTTGGGGGGGGGGTGTCCAGGTGAAGATGTTTGGGGCTCAGCAGGAGGGTCTGAGTGTGGGGGATTAGTGGGGGCAGGTAGGGGTGCTGGGGGAGTGGGGCATGATGAATGGGGGTCCAGATGCTGCTAGTTGGGGGTCTGGGTGCAGAGGGCTCATCAGGGTGGGGGTTGGAGTGCGGGTCTGGGTGAAAGGGGATGGGGTTTATTTGGGGGGGATTCCACAGCAGGAGGTGAGATTCAGTGGGGTGGGGGTTCAAGTGTGGGGAGCTCAGTGGGGGGGGATTTGGATGTGGTAGGGTCTGGATACATAGGGGAGCAGCTCCCCATATTATGACTCCTCCTCTCAGGGCTGAGGAGTGATGGGGGCGGAAGGTGTGTGTGCAGAACTCTCTGGTGAAACCAGGGAGGTTTCTGGGGGTGGGTCTGACCTGGGCCCGGCCGCTCCTTTTAAGGGAGGAGCAAGTCCTGTCCGCCCCAGCCAGGACTAGCAGCTGAGCCTGGCACAGGGTGGGAGCCACCAGACAGGGTATCCTCAGCCCTGCCTTTCCCCCCTGTAGTGATTTACCTCTCTGCCAGGTGCCCAAAATGACACGTCTGCATTGCTGGGGAGGGGCACATGACCGCTTTTGCGGCTTACCTTTGCTTTCCCTTCAGAGAGTCATTTTTCTGCAGGAAAGCAAAGAAATCTGTGGGGGGACATGAATTCTGAACATGCATAATTGTGCAAAATTCCCCCAGGAATATAGTTCTCATGTATGGCCTCTGGGACATTCAGGTATTTGTCCTATTTATGTGGTTTCCTGATATTTGCCTGCCTGGGTCTCTGTGTCCACAGGAAGGTGACAGTCTCCAAGTTGTCAGCTTTTACAAATCATACTAGGACCCAGACAGAGTGAGATGTGAACTTAGCAAGGTGGCTGGAAGGGTTTGTCCTGACACAAGCAGTCTTTGAAGTGTCATGACACACAACGGTATTGCTTAGGATCTTGTGTATTTACGAAACTTCCTGTTTTCATATTCCCTTTTTGCAACGTCAGCACAGAAAGCTGCTGTAAGTATAATGTATATTTTTTTTTTAAAGGAGTGGGCCTTTTCTGTCTCTTCACGGACAGGTGTGCTTTTTGTAATGCCTTACTATATCACAGGTGACACAGGAGAGAAACGGTGAAGCGTCTTTCCGTTGGGGGTAGGGAATGGCAATTCTGAAGTTGGCAGCCTGGTAATGCATCGAAACTACAGCACTAGACTATGCTTTTTGAAAATCCCAGTGACTGAGAACTCGGGATTAGACTGGGTGCTTACCCAGTTTGGAGAGAGAAGAGTGAAAATATTTTAAAAGTGCAGTACCACCCATATTCTGCTCTTAAAAGTCCCTTTGTTTTCTGACAGGTTTCAGAGTAGCAGCCGTGTTAGTTTGTATTCTCAAAAAGAAAAGGAGTACTCGTGGCACCTTAGACTAAAATTTATTTGAACATAAGCTATCGTGAGTTACAGGTGACTTCATCGGATGCATTCAATGGAAAATACAGTGGAGAGATTTATATACACAGAGAACATGAAACAATGGGTGTTATCAGACACAGTGTAAGGAGAATGATCACTTAAGATGAGCTAATACCAGCGGGGGGGGGGGGGGGGGGAAGAAAACCTTTTGTAGTGATAATCAAGGTGGGCCATTTGAAGCAGTTGACAAGAACATCTGAGGAACAGTGGGGGGTGGGTGGAAATACCATGGGGAAATAGTTTTACTTTGTGTAATGACTCATCCATTCCCAGTCTCTATTCAAGCCTAAGTTAATTGTATCCAGTTTGCAAATTAATTCCAATTCAGCAGTCTCTCACTGGAGTCTGTTTTTTGAAGTTTTTTTTGTTGAAGGACAGCCACCCTCAGGTCTGTAATCAAGTGACCGGAGAGATTGAAGTGTTCTCCAACTGGTTTTTGAATGTTCTAATTTTTGACATCTGGTTTGTGTCCATTTATTCTTTTACGTAGAGACTGTCCAGTTTGACCAGTGTACATGGCAGAGGGGCATTGCTGGCACATGATGGCATATTATCACATTGGTAGATGCACAGGTGAACGAGCCTCTGATAGTGTGGCTGATGTGATTAGGCCCTATGATGGTGTCCCCTGAATAGATATGTGGACACAGTTGGCAACGGACTTTGTTTTATTTCCCCCTCCCCCTCCCCCGGTAATAGCTCATCTTAAGTCATCACTCTGCTTACAGTGTGTATGATAGCACCCATTGGTTCATGTTTTCTGTGTATATAAATCTCCCCACTGTATTTTCCACTTAATGTATCTGATGAAGTGAGCTGTAGCTCACGAAAGCTTATGCTCAAATAAATTTTAGTCTCTAAGGTGCCACAAGTCCTCCTTTTCTTTTTGTTTTCTGAGGATCCCATAATAGCCTTTCCCATCTTCTGCAAATAGCCCAGTATGTGATTTCCCCAGATCACACAGGAAATCTGTTGCAAAGTCAAGAAGAGAAGACCGATTTCCTGAGTACTTGTGCAGTGCCTTTAACTACATGCCATCCTTCATCTTTGTGTGTGGATGCAAACTGAGTAGTTGGTGGTGCAATCACTCAGATCTAGGCCCACCTTTAATTTTGCAGGTACCATTTGTGCCCCAGATTACACAAACTAGCAGTAACTGAACTGAGATTTCATACCATCTCACCATAATTTGGTGCTGACCTAGCATTATCCCCCTCCAGATTCACAGCCATGACTTTGACTTTCTCATACAGAGAAGCTCTGGAGCCACAGGACAACATACTGTGGTGTCATTGCTTCGCCATGTCGGCTACATTTCAAGGGGCTTTTTTGTCCTCCTTTGCTCCTCTGTTCAGTGTAGCAACTTGGGGGTATCTGGCCCTTAGTATTTGAATTAATACTTCATAATATTAAAGAACTAGCAACAGCCAGGAAGCCCGGGTAAAATTAAAACTCTGTGGGCCAGCTCCTCGGCTCGTGCGAAATCAATGGAATTTACCCTGGTTCACACCAGCTGAAGAACCATCCACAGGTAAAAAATCCCTCTGTACTAAAAACTGATTTATTTGTAAATAAATTTGGAAACCTAAAAGGATTTGGGTCAGGTAATCCCTGCAAGTGGTGGTGTCTGTTTTATCCCAGTCAAAGCCAACTCAGACGTTACTTTTTCCTCCACTCCTCTTGCTTTGAGTCCTCTCATCTAATTTTATAACTGTGTAGAAACCTGACCATACCACCTGAAGGGTAAAGAAAAAACATATCGTAATATAGTTGGACAAAAAAATGGTAGGGGAATGTTTCTTTGGAATGGTCCTGCATTATGCATGACTGCATGCCATACCTAGCATTCTCTAGCTGTAAGTATTCACCTAAGGCACTGTAATATGGCTGCACACTGAGAAGAAAGGAGGTGACCTATAGCTGGGTCTGACCCCAGTATCTGTTTATATTTCAGGAAGGTGCATAACAGGGCAGAAAGAAAGGAGTGTGGAGTGCAAATCCCACATTTTTCTTAAACCAATGTTATCTTTTTTTTTTTTTTTTTTTTTTTTTTTTTTTTTTTTTTTTTTACAAAGGCCACGGGATAGAAAGTATTAGTACAAGGAGAGAACATCAGAAAGGACATAAGACAAATAAGAGAGAGATGTGGTATTTTCTTTTTGAAGTCTACATCATTAATCAGAGATGAACTTAGAAGTTAGGGGAAACATGGAAGAAGATACAGGAAAAAAGCTCTCCTCAGTCAGTGGAGAGGACAACGGAAAGTGCTTAGTTTGGTGCCTGGTGCTAAAAAGGAAGAAATCAGAAGCAATGTTGGCAAACATAAATTAGAGTAGGTCAGACTTTACCTGTGCTGCTCATAGCCTCCCATCTGGAAATCTAGCAATTGCAGGGCTTGCTGAAACTCAAATGTTTTTTCTTAATATTGTTTACTAGTTGTATTACCATAGTGCCTAGGATTCCCAGTCATGGAACAGGACCTTAGGGTGCTAGGCACTGTAATATTATTCAGTTGTGTTTTAGTACACATTGAACACACGAACAAGAAGCTTTAGGGTAAAATCCTGACCCCAGAAGAATTAATTATCCATGAAGAGGCAGCAGTACCTGCACTGAATACACTCTTTAAAGGGTTGCCTGAGTATAGGTAATTCGCAACAGAGTTTTCATTCTTGTGTTTTCTCTTTATCTGCTTGGCATTTGGAAACTTTGTTCATTGTGGTAGAATTGCACTACTTTATTTTTTTCTTCATCTCCCTCTGTCAATGTACTGCAGAGGCATTGCTGTGTCTCCCTCTTCCTTCTGGTATACCAGATCTCCTGCTATTTTTTATTTTTACAGTTGATGAAGTGTGCTTAGCCAAAAATGTATAGGCTAAGTACACTTACACAAAATAGAACAGACAACTAATTAGTACTTTAGGTAAAGTGACTCCTTGCTCGGAACTGCTCCATACCTCTCATTGCATTTCCTCCCCTTGCATCATCCGACAAATGCATGAGTAAGTAGATGTGCCTGTCCACTGTGCTCTAAAGGTCAACAAACACTCTAAGTCTACACAAATAAAATTTGGCTTGTGAGCCATCACATGGTTCCCTAGCACACCTGTAACACACCACCCATTTACACACACAATGGCTGCTGAGGTAGATAGGCATTTGCACCATTATTTAGAAGAGTTATTCTGAGTAAGGCTAACCATCCTGGGGTCCTCCCTGGTGCCTGTCTTCACTGATGCATTGCCATGGTTGATGGTAAGAGTTGGTATAATCCTAATGGCATTGGAGTCTGATCACTGTCTAGTTAGATGCTACTAGAAGAGCTTTACCTGTACAAATAGCTTTTCACAGACCTATCACTGCATATCATTTTACAAACATCAACAGCTCCATTGTTGAACTCCTTTAACAGCAAGGGTATTTCGGAAGACTTCCTATGAGCGTCCATCTGCTGGCCAAAAGCAGATGTTTGTGCACTGGTGCCTGGGAGGTACGGTTGCAGCCAAACTCTGATTGGGAACATCCTGGTGTCCAACAAACCTTGCCAGAAAGAAAAAGGTGGGGCCTAAAGGTGCAATAGATTAAGGCCCAGAAACAGCAATGGGCTAGGGATGAATGAAGACTTCTTGGAGCTCACTGTTCAGCACAGTCGGCTGTGCTATTGCCCACTGTTAAGGATGATGAAGGAAGAAAACAAACAAGGACTCCAATCCACTACATGGAATGAGGAACCAGATCAGGAGCTTGGCAAAGACCATGCTGGGAGTGTAGGACCACCTGAGCAGTCCCAAGATCAAGAGACAGTGACTCTGTTTGAGATGAGGAAGAATCGGGTGACGAGGTCATCTACATGCTCTGTAGGAGGAGTATGTAGCTTTTTATTGCTATACGAACAGACGAGCTGGTTAAGCAGGGTCTGGTGCTGCAAGAAGAGTTTTCAGGGATCAAATGAAATTTTCTTGTCTTGTATTGTCTTGAAACTGGCAGATGCACCCTCACATAAGGGCAATGGTCCCTGTTCACACCTGCCTCCACTCCTATTGCACAAGTGGCAGCTGTTGATCCCCTCCCTACCCACATTTATCATTTCTCTCTGCAACTCCATGCTGCTTACGAGGAGGGGGTTCTGTTGCCAGGGAAGGTCGAAGTGCCTGGTACACAGTACAATGACTGGTTGAGCCCTTCTTGGAATGGGGGATCGGTAAGGGAAATAATATAAAGTCAAACAGAAACCACAATATAAATATGTACATGGAGTTTTTTAGTGCCAAAAACTCTGAGTGCTGTGGCCTAGGTATTCCTATGAGACACATCCTGACCCTGCTAAAGCTGTTTTTACCATTCTGGCACAAAGCCACGTTACAACCAATTTACCCGTAGGAGGAAGGATGGTCCAGTTGTGCGGGCACTTGTTTGGGACCTGGGAGATCTTGGTTCAGTTGCTGTCCCTGCCACAGACTTCCTTTGTTGTCATGCACAAGTCAGCCTCCCTGTGCCTTACTTCCCCACCTGTAAAAGGGGGATAATAGATCTTCCCTGGTTCACAGGGGTGTCAGGGAGATTAAATAAATTACAGATTATGAGGTGCTCAGATTCTATATTCATGGGGGCCATAACTAACTCAGCTAGATAGCAAAACAACTTGCTCCTCTGCATCTGAATGAGGCCTGCTATACCAAAGCCAGCAAATTTGACCTTCTAAAATATTTAGACTAGATAAAGGTGGGGGAAGCCCAGGGTCAGGTTGCTGCTAAATGCTGGCAATCCCCAGATGAATAAACTGACTTCAGCAAGTAAGGAACCACAGAGCAAAAGGGAAACTCCAGAATTCTGGCCTTTTCTGCTTGCTGTCTCTGCATCTGTTACCTGATCATCTCTCTGCAATGCTGGCCCTACCTTGGTCATCTTGCCTGGGGTCAGACAGTGGGACTGGATTTAAAAAAAAAAATACAGTTGAGGAAAAAATATTTTTAAAACATAAAACAATTAAATAAAATAAATTAAACAAGCTGGTTAAAAAAAGCAAACAAACTGAGGACGGCCATAAGGAAGAAGAAGAAGGTGAAGTGTGAGAGGAAAGGGTTCCCCTCATTGAGGAATAATTAAAATGGGGTCAAAGTGCTATTTTAAATTTTTACCTGGACCCTGTACAAACTGACTGCAGCCCTGATGATCACACAGCAGGTCTAATCTCTAGTTGGTTTGGGAATGCTCATGCCCGCATATAGTGGAAATGCTCTATTTCTACTGTGTTAGTGGGAACCTGGTGAGGATTTCTTTCTTTCCTCAGCATGTTTTCCTCAGCCCTTTTACTTAGGCTTTGTTCCAGTTTTCAGGATTAAAGTATATTTTTAGTCCTCTGTTTATCATCTGTAATATACTTATCATAGATAAAACAGGGCAAGCTAAACATGGGGCTTCCCATCTAATACAGTCTCTTTTTACATTTGTTGGATTAAGACAGGACACTAAAACAATGTTTTCATTTTCTGAAATTATTTTTAGGCTTTTAAAGAAGAAAGCTTGCTATGAAGAAAGTGAAAGTGCAGAACCTTTAAAAGGCTGATTGTATCCCTAGCTAATCTAGAACACTCTGAAGTGTGTGAATTTATGTGGAAGTAATTTTTGTACACTGCAATATGATTTTAATTAAAGTCCATCATAAAAAGTTCAACACATTACAAAGAGAAAAATGTGTGTACGTGCACATCGGAGATCAGAACAATGACTCGTATGATCAAAAAGGAAAAATTCAGTAAGAAAATGGACAACAGCAAAGCAGACATTTAAACCAGCAGTTGTGTAGAGTAAGTACTCTTGCAGGCTAGCGGTTTTTTATTAAGTACCATCAGTGTGATTGGTGTCATACAAAAATATAAGGAGACATGCTTCAAGGAATTTGCAGCCTATTAGAAACACAGAACAGCTCAGGCACATACAGTACATTAAGTGCTGGTGGTGAACTTAGAGGTGGTGAAGGAATCTAGTAGAGGTCATTGTCAAAAGTTATTGTGAAAGAAACAAGGTAAAGGGGGAAAGTCAATGGAGGTGAAATTCTTTTGAAGGCTTAAGTGGAACTTGGATGGTGGACAGAGGCCTGGGTCTGACCCCTCTGCAGGGGATGAATTTCATTCTTGGTGTATGAGAAGAGAGATGTCCCATCTGTAGAGCAGGCTTGATGAAGGGAGACTGGAAAGAGAGAGGGAATCAATTGCCCATAAAGTGATGAGGGGGGTTTTATGATGGAATCTGAAAAGCAATGCCTTAGAGAGAGAGATCTGGATGGAACAACACAAGTAATAGAGCATTCATCATATAAAGAAATGTACGAGCAAGAAACTGAATAATGGAACCTGAGAAGAATAAACTGAATGGGTGAAAGAGCAAGAGGAGGTGAGAGAAATAGGGTGGAATAAGTTCAGAGGCAGTTTTGTAAAGTTAGTGAGCGATTATGAATGTGATTTGAAGTTTAAATTGGAAACAAAGGAAGATGATGGTGGTCTGATCCTTTGGATTAGTCTGACCAGAACATTTGGTACCCTATGCAATTCAGAAAACAGGGATTTATAAAATCATAAAAGGTAGAGTACACACAGTGAAACCAGCAGAAAAGAGAGATTTTTCTAGTAAAAATGAGTTCAGTATATATTCCCAGACAAAGGCGTTTGCTAGTGTCAGCATACCACAGCTTTCTGGGTATACGTGTGTATATATACATAGCATATATACAAAACTTTCTTGGGGGAAGAGGGGAAGAGAAGTTATTAATTGAATTGCTCTTGAGATTTAAAAAAAAAAAAAGAAAATAAATTCCAGCTAGGTTTGTAAAACACAAACACCTCAGAGTATAGTTTGGGATCTCTAGTAAAAAGTTGTGTTGCTAGAAGCTGACATCTGAGACAAATGGGAGAGAGAAACCACAGAGATTCAAAGGAAATGTAGAGCTGTGTCCTAGATATTGTGGTCTAGGGTATCATGTAATGTCTGGATACAAGCAGCTTTTTAGTCCCGAATGCTCTGTCCCTCAACCTCTACCACTCCTTTCAAAACCTGCAGCAACACTGCTCAGCTGTTTAAGTTTTTGTTTGAGGCTGGACCCTGAATATCGGCCAGAAAGGTAGAGTGCATCTGATCTCCAAATGAGCAAGAGCTATGTGAAAATGAGCAGGCCTCTGTGGAGGAGATGATGCAGAGGCGTCGGGTACAATCTTGCTTGCCTTCTTTAACTGTCCAGAGGAGCACAACCTTGTATGTCCAGCAGCGATGCATGCAATTCAATCCTGGCCCTTACTTTGTCAAAAAAGACAGCTGGAATGTCATCTTCTCTGAGCAAGTCAAAAAAAAAAATAGCACTGGACTTTACCGTAAGACAAACGTCTTTTGCGGAATTTACCATGCAAACTACCTGTAGGAGAGGGGGAAAGAGACTGAAATTATGGGTGATATGGTTATTGTGAAGAAAGAAACTTTGGACCACCAGGTTTTTAGGCTGACTTTGAATTACATAGTAGATGCTCTTGAAATGTATCCCTGAAAGTCTACTACAGATGTTGTATGAATACCTTAAGGCATCATTCTTGTTTTGATGCAGTTCAGCATAGGAACTCCTTAGTTTCCTAATATTGCTATGTGCTCTTCAGGGCTTCAGACCTGCAGTGGGGTTCAAAAAGCTATAGATGGGGAGGCTGATTAATCCTTTAAACAAACTACCAAGGGAAATGGTGAAGTCCCCATCTCTTAAAGTCTTTAAATCAAGACTGCATGCCTTTGTGGAAGATGTGCTTTAGTCAGGATTGAATGCTATGGCCTGTGTTATTCAGGTCAGACTAGATGATCTAGTGATCCTTTCTGGCCTCAAAGCCCATGAAACTATGAACCCTCAGGCCTTTTCATTTCCCTGCTGAAAGGAAATGCTCTCACTCGATTATGATTTTTGCTTTTACTGGGTGAGACAGTCAGGGTACAGAAACACAAGGCAAGAACAGGGGAGCTTGAACCCCAAAATAGGGTTGCCAATTTTGGTTGGCAATATTCCTGGAGGTTTTATCACATGACATAATCTCTAATTAAAGATTAATCTGCAATTCCTGGAGACTCCAGGGTAATCCTGTAGGGTTGGCAACCATACCAAAGAATGAGATGTCAACTCAACAGCTTGCATACACTGTTGCTGTACTGTAGAATGTACCCAGTAAGATCTATGAAAAAAGAAAAGGAGTACTTGTGGCACCTTAGAGACTAACAAATTTATTAGAGCATAAGCTTTCGTGAGCTACAGCTCACTTCTTGAGCTGTAGCTCACGAAAGCTTATGCTCAAATAAATTTGTTAGTCTCTAAGGTGCCACAAGTACTCCTTTCCTTTTTGCGAATACAGACTAACACGGCTGCTACTCTGAAACCAGTAAGATCTATGAAAGCCTATGTTCTAAATGTGATAATCAGTGTACACACACACACACACACACACACACACATTTATGTATATAGAGAACTGTGCTCATAAACTTCTGTTCCACCTCATAGCAAGGAGATGAGTGATCAGCTAGGGAGAGAGACCTCCCAAGCCAGGTGTTTACACAAAACCGGACTCAAGTAATGATCCATTGCACAACCCAGGGGGGAAAAAGAAAAAGACGGGCCATTAGAGTTAATGGAAAGAGATTGAGGCAACTGGGAATTTCCCCCACTCTGAATAACCATGAGTCACCATGACAGAAAGGGTGGGGGAAGCACTTTGAAAAGGAGCTTTGAGACTAAAGCTAACATCCAGAAACTGAGCAGGAAGCTGTGAATGCTGGATCCCCCCTACTGTTAGTAGGTATGCTGGGGAACAGTTCAAAGGCAATAGGTAACTTGCATTAGAAGAGGGAATTATCTAATATTTAAATGTAAAGCCTGAGATTGCATATTTGTTTGTATTCTCTGTAATGTACATTTGCTCTCCCTATTTCATCTTTCAATCTCTGGGTTTTCTAATAAATACATTTTGTTTATTTTTACCCATGTAGGTCTCTGGTGTGCAAACTGTGTGGAATGCGTGTGCCAAAGTGAGCTGATAACTGAGGGGCTGGTTTCACACCTTCAGGTGTAATGAACCATGGGGAAAAGTCCAAGTGTCTGATAATTAGGAACTTGGGCAGGGTGGATTTGGTGAGATGCAGAAGTGGAAGGGTGGTTAGGAAGGTAGGGAATAACTAGGCTGCTGGAAGCAAGTTGAGACGTGCTTGTGGGCAGGCTTCTGGTATTAGGGGTCTGAACAAAAGCTGCACAGCATAAAGACACTCAAGATGCAGGGCAGAGGGTGACAAACTCCTTACTGGTCTGGGTGGCTCCCAGAAGGCGACATGCTTTGTAACTAACTAAAAACTGGCCTTACACAATAGCAGTAGCTCTTACACTTTGCAGACAAACTTTACTGCTTTTCTGAGACACTGCTCACAAACTCCTTTATTTATAGTCACTCGCACTAAAAAACAGTGCAGCTGGCGATATAACTTGGTCAGACCATGCACTGGTCTTTCGAGGCCTGCTCCTGTACACTGATGTCAACAGGAGTTTACCATTGGCTTCAGTGCAGGATGAGGCCCTATATCTCTTAACTCAGCAACTCACAACCTCTGCAGATTATATATGTATCTTTACTAAAATATACAGTATTTTTTGTCAAAATTAAAGGAGACAGGTTAAAATATTTTAGATTGAATTATATGCTAGATATACATTCACACCTCCTTTGAGAAATGCTCAAAGCGACCTTTGAGGTGAATGTCTCCTTTGCATCAACTTGGCAAAAGCTGTTTAGGGCAATGTTCACAGATCTGAAACACAAATTTGCACTTTGAAAAAAGTGCCTAAGTGAACTGCTGCCCTGCCGTGTTACAAGAGTTTATTACTCTTAGGGGAAAGCTTAATAGTCTGTTAACTGAGAAGGCAGAAGATCTTCTACGCATGACTGTGCCGAATTATTAGGCAAATGGTAATAAAGTGAGTAAACTTTAGCTTGCATGTTAGAGTAAAATCTTGCAAAATACGATTAAGATCATTGCTTATTTGTGTGGCATCTACAGTGTTTTTGGGGCTGTACAGAACTCAGAAATATAGTTTCTGCTGCTAAGAGCTTATGGTGATAAAAACAGATATCCCCTCATCTGTAGTAAACTGATGTTTCAATGGGTTTTACAAGCAGTTCTACATTTCAGTGTACGCTCGCCCAAGAAAGCAGTAAAACTTTTTTTAAAAAATATAGTTCAACTGCCACCACTGAAGGGAGAAGAGAGTTCCAGTACTTCAGCTCCAATCCTGCAAGCTTCCCTGCACAGACAGACCACTGAGCCCATGTGGGAAAGCTTGCAATGTTGGGGCCTCAAAGTCAGATCTCCCCATCAGAGATATGACAAGCTACCCAAAATCTCCCTGCTGGTAAACGTTCGGTCCAAATGGCTAGATCTGACTGAACACTAGCAGACTTTTAAAGATACAGGACAACTTTTGCCAACCTAGGTGTCTCAAGTTTGGCTTTTAAGTTTTATTTACGGATTATTATTCGCACTTTATTAGAAATGGTGTAATTTTTCAAAGGTGCCGCATAATATTGGCTCCAGTTGAATTCAGTGGGAGTTGTAGTGGAAAGTGCAGTTAGGGTATGATCCAAAGCCCATTGAAGCCATCTTCAATTGGTTCTGTATCAGATCCTAAATTCCCAGATACATTCGTGTCTATCAAATACTGCTATCAAAACTCCAAAGAGCGGCTTCTCCAGTCCACTAGTTGCTTAAACCAGCAGAGAATTCTTCAGACAATTCACTTCCTTTAGGAGTAATGTGCCCAGGCATAGAACTGGCAAAGGCAGCAGAACTCTTGCCCCTAGCAAAATGCCAATTTGAGAAAAACAAAACTTTTCATGGAAACATTGTTTGAAATTTTTGGCTAGAAGGTTTCTCTGATCCAGAAGAGGATTCAGAGAAGAGCAAAAGAGACCCTAGAATAGCCTAGTGGCTATAGTAATCACCTGGGATGTGAGAGATCCATGGGCAAGATCTGAGTCAAGCAGAGCAGGGTTTCTAACACTCTAGCTGAGCATCTTAATCTCTGGGTAGGGGTGAGGTTGAGAGAGAGGGAGTGTGAAAAAGGGCTCTGTTTTGTCCCCATTCGGACTGAAAACAAATTTCAAAACCTCAATTTTTCTGCCCAACCTTAGTGAGAATTAATTAATGCAGCCCAATAGAAATTTGCAAAGACAACATGAACTCTTCTTCAGCTATCGCTATGTGGTGGTACATTGCTGGGCTCTGTTTGGCCTCTTCTTCTTTAGCTGTTTGTCATTTTGGTACAAATATAAAGGAAAATGTGTGCATAACTTCCTTGCTTTGCTCTCAGTTGTGCCTTTAAAGTTACTGACTTGCTTGGGGGGAAAGGGGTGTGATTGTCAGCTGTAGAGGGGCCAAGGCCTTGCCTCCCTCTATCTCTTCCCCCACTCGCTTTGGCAGCATAATCGAAGAGCAGTCCTTGTATGCAGAGGGCACAAAGGTGCAAATACTTGTGGTCCCTTCCCCTCTCTCGTGAACATGCCAAGGGCCTGACTACAATCTGGCTCTTCCCAAATGAGCTCATTCTACTTGCATTACTTTGTTGTTAGTTTTCTGCACCTATTCTTCTTAATGGAAATATGTATATATAATTTTCAGTCTTCATGGGGACTTTCCCCTGTGTAATTAAAAGTGTGATGCTTAAAATACAAACTGACCTTGTGATGTGTTTATACAACTTCCACTTGCTTTGCTATGCTCTTGAAATGCAATTAGAGCCTTGAAACACTGTCATTTCTCTGGAAATAGATTCTGTCCCTACCACTCAGACTACCCGCTGTCCATCAAAGAGTCAATGGGCGGTACTAAAATCTTGCATCAGATACTGTAGTGATATCAAAGCCTGGATGGACAGGAAAAGCTAAGAAATTGCCGTTTGCATCTCCGAGAATTTAAAAGATTAAATATGGCATCCACGCTGCATATTTTTAATTCCATGTAAAAGTGAACCCCCTTTCCTCTCTGCCTCCTACTTTCTCCCACAGATGTGTGAGGGGAAAGTCACCAGTGTCCTGTAATGCGATTACTGTATAGTGCAACAGTATAGAAAAATGTGCAGTCGTCCCTTTTGGGCCTGACTGGATACATTTGGGGCCCTGGATACATACCAGTTGGAAGCAGACATTGGAGTTTAGTATTTTCTTTGCAGTTTCATTTTATTTACAAAACCTGTACAGTGTCATGTGCAGAAGGAATCCTAGCAGGAAACCGCTTCTTTGGCTTGCAGCACCAAGGACACCCTTTTTCATCCTGCTCCCCCACCCCCAGAACATCTCTGCAGCTTTCTTCCACTGTCAGCCACTGTGCTTTCAGCTACTCTCCTTTTTTCTTTTTCGGTGTCTCTTGCTCCTTGTGTGTCTTTTTCTGTATGTTCTGTTCTCTCTCCCCTCTTCCTCACACTCCAAACACTAGGTCATAATATCTCCACCACTGCATATTAGTCTTTTGGGCGCAGACTCCATAAGGGTTTCTTTCAGGTGTGATCCCTTTAACTGTCTCTTACAACGACCTTGAATAGGGGACTCATTCACACATCAGCTCAAAGAGATTTTACCTTATCCCAGAACAGATTGTACCAGTGTTGTTGCACAGGGTAGTCAGTTCAATTGGTGGCACGTTTGTTTTATTTCTCCCTCTAGATGGCATGCTAACTAAAGATAAAGCAGACTGAGCAGGCAAGCCCAGCTGGGCTCCCTCTAGTGGTGGGCTGCAGCACGACAGATGTGCCTGCCTCAGTTTCCACTTTCTTGCAGAGTCCCCAGTGACTGCACCCAAGCTCTCCACACACATACATATTGCTTACAGGGGTAACTTAAAACCAAAGTCCAATGCATGAAAATCATAACAAAAGTCCTACCCCTATAATCTGGAATTCCCCAGCACAGTCCAGACAATATGTTGTCTTCCAAGTCCCAACAGTCCCTCAAAGCATCAAGTACGGCTCCAGCATCTCTCACCATGCCTCATTCCACTCTCTTCAGCTGGGGGCTACTTCACCCTGTTTCCTGCCTAGGTATGGTTCCAGCTCTTGCCCAGAGATACTCCACAGGCTCACCTCATCATCATTCCTCAGCCACCTGACAGGTAGGGGATTCCCAGTGCCAGGGGAGGGTGTCAGCCACACACCTCTGCACAAACACCCACCCTTCCTCCTGTGGGGGAAGGGGGCCCAGCATTAATCCCCAAATTAAGCACCACCCTTAACAATAGAACACCTCTTTTATCTAACCTGGCTGAAGTCAAGAGTAGACCTAGGTCGGGATCCGTAGCAGGAGTTACACAGACTCCCTGATACAGCGCACACACTCTCCTGGCCTGGCTAGATGCACCCAGACTCTCTGTCTGGCACTAATGCAATCCCCACCCTAGCTTTAGGTCTGTTCAGTTAGTCTAGTCCAGGCACTCTGATGCTGCCATGAGGTGTGAGCTCAGAGTGAGAGTCTTCTTGTGTGGTCTCGGCTGTCATCTCAGCTCCAGGCTGTGTGTTTATAAGTCCCCTTTTGCAAGCAGCTGGCTCTGCTCCAAGCACAGTCTCTCTCTCTCTTTCTGTGTCCCAGTACAGGGCCCCTGCTTGCTGTGCCTGCTGCTTTGTTCCCTCTCCAAAATCTTCCTGGGCTGGTGCCCTATCCCTCTGTCTGCCACTGGCACAAGCTTTCCCAGGGGTCCCCCATACAATCAGATTTGTGCAGAGTGGGAGAGGGAGAGGAGAGTTTTTTGCCCAGCCCCAAACCTCAACTTTCTTTTCCTCCAGCTTCAGCCCTCCAGGTCAGAGAGCCAGCAGGCATCTCCCTCTTCTACTGTCAACCTCCAGCCCTCTCTGGCCTGAGGAAGTTTATAGGTGACTTCTTCTCAACTGCCTTTGTGCTTTCGTTTAGCCTGATCTGGCTCTACCACTTGCTAGGGATCTCTCACAGCTCCACTCCCTCCTTCAGGGGCATCTCCTCCCTGAGGGGCTCAGCCCATCTCTGTTCTCCTGAGCTCACGGCCTCCTTGAGATCTCGGTTCTACTCTCGCTGTTGCCTTTGGGAGGGCTCTCCCAGGCAGCCCCACTCTCCTCTTTATGCCAAAGTAGGACACGCCTGCACTAGAGTGGGAGCGCTGGGCCCGATTTCGTTAAATATTAATAGGTTCAGCTCCAAAATAGGGAAAATAACTCCTTACAAAGGGAGCAAATGATGGCCTGAATTCTGCAAGGGTCTGCTGACATGGGACTCATTGCAGGACGAGGGCCAAGGCATGCTTGATTTCTGTTTCACAAGAATGTGTAGTGGTCTGTGGGAGCTATGCTTTGAAAGGTCAAACCGATTGTCTAATATCCCATTTTTCTCTAATTTGCGGTGCTGAGAGGCCCATGGGAAGTTCCTCTGGTGGCTTCTTCAATGCCTGCAAATTCTCATAATTTTTAAAGCAAAAGAGCTGAAGCCTAAAGGGGCAACGTGACATTAGTGTGGAAGGTTGTGCGTTCTAATCATGTTTTTTCCACTTATAATTCCCTAGTACACTTTTATTATACAGTGCAGCTTTGCAATGTTTCCATAGATGACATGGAGTGTATCAAATGAAATTATTTTAGAGGGTGAACTTAAACTGTTAAGACAAAAAAAATTCAGCATTACACTTGCGAATGCTTTCAGGTCCCACATTTTTATATCTAGGTAAAACATGCCTCACTAAGCAAAGAGTGATTTTTATGAACCATATTAGGCCTGATTCTAATCTCACTACACTAGTATAAATTAGGTGTCCCTCTACAGAAACCGTGTAAATTAGATTATGCCCATGCATAAGTCCCATGGTACTGATGCTGCAATCAGAGACCCATGGACATACCCTTGCACTTCTCTGAAGTCCTATTGAAGACAATTGAGCTCCATTCAGATGATGTTGTGAGCAGGCCAATTGTAGAATCAGAGCCTTTTTCATTGTATAAGTTTAAATTCAATACATTCCCATTTATCTAATAGGTCCAGAGAAAGTGATTTTTAAGGATTTGTGTGGATTTCTGCACTGTAAAGTCTAGAAAGAGTTTAAGCTTTTTGACCATATGCTATATTTCATTTTTGTTTATACAGCACCTAACACAATGGGGCTCCTGACTGGAGATGCTACTGAAATAAATAATAATCCCCGTCCAATGAATTAATATTACTTCTCTTTTCCACTCTCTTGGGCTTTTCTGTGAAGTGTGGGAAATTCCCTGTCTAAAGAGTACTTAGCCGAACGTAAGGGTCATGCATGCAAGTTTGGCTGCATCTATGTTTCAATCAGGCTCTCATCTGTTTTTAAGACAATCAAATGCTTACAATGCAGACTACCACCTTCACTTTTTTGGCTTTCTTTGTCAGACATGACCCATGGATGGTACAAAGTTATTTACCTGGTATTTCAACATTTCCCAAGAATGGATCCCCCAGATCTCGCCACCATTCTCGCCTCCCTGAAGCTCACTGCTTGGGCTTAGCTGACCTCAGGCTTGCAGCTGACACTTGCAAATGGAAAATAGATCTGCCAAACAGCTGCTTAACATAAAATCAAACAAAGGCTCTAGGAAGAGGCACAGAGGCCATGACTATAAATCTCCTCTGAGGAAAAATAGAAAATAAAAAAGAAAAGGAAAATAGATATGCCTAAGAAGGAATGGTGATGTGGCAACTGCCCTGAGTATAGTGAAAGTCTAGCATTCAGGCAAAGGCATAGAAAGCCCATCTGCTTGGCAGAAGTGTCCTAGCAAAGCAATGGGCTTTGGATCAGAGTGGATAAATATCACAATGTAAGAAAAAAATGATAAATCAATTTTTAAAGTTTGAATCAGATTTTTCTCTTGTTGCTAATTCTTTACTTTCTTTCCATTTTATAGTCTCAAGTTGGGAAAGATGTTTGTGCCTGTTTCTTTAAATAGTTTCCTAATTGTGAGTAGAATTTCAGATTTTACAAAGATCTTATTTTCTACTAAAACTCTTGCAATTAAAATTCTCATCTGTGCTGAAAAAGACAAGTCCTGAGCCTTAACACAAACAAACACAAAATTGATGTTTGTTTATTAGATTTAAAATAAGACAGACACCCCTCCAAAGCACTAGGAGCGCTAACATCATTAATTATACAATCAATGCAATTAAGGGTTGTAGGCCTGGTTTAATATGAGTAATTGGACAGGGGCAAGGCCTCATTTCTTGGGAGACAAGATTAGAGAGGAAAATGAATCAGCTGTCTGGAAAAAGGGTATGTCTACACAGCACCTGAATGCATCTCCTAGGCTAGGTAGATAGACGCACACTAGCTGTGATGGAGCTAGAGTGCTAAAAATAGCAGTGTGAATACTGTGACATGGGTGATAGCACAGGCTAGCCACGAGAGTATGGACCCAGAGCCTCAGGTAGGTGTGTACTTGGGTGGCTAGGCTATGTCCCACCACTCATCCCACAGTGCCCATACTGCTACTTTTTGCTCACTAGCTCGAACAGAGCTAGCACATATCTGACTACCCGAGTTGGAAGGCACGTTCCGACTGCAGTATAGACATAACCCTAAATTAAACCACAGCAGCATTAAACAAATCAGTTCAACGGTATCTCAGCCAGCCACCTAGCCCTTTCATCATCGAGGAAGCACAACCTCAGCCCTCTCCAAAAACCCTATCAAACAGCTGTCTTTTGCAACAGGCCCAGAAAGTACCAAATTCAGGCTATATCACACCAAGGTAGGGAACAAATTCCAGTGTCCTAGAGCTCACACACTCTGCCAGCCACTCCCTATCTTTTATAATGAAGGGGATACAGTTTAAGTGCCCCAGCTCACCACAGCTGGTGCAGGATGGCAGGGGGTGAGAGGTCTGGGTCCCTCAGGATTTGATAACCAAATATTCTGAGCTATATTGGCAACCAACACCACTCTCCAATATATTGAGCATCCACAAGTCAAGAAAATTGAAATGCTTCAACCAGGCTATTCACCTGCATAAGGGTTTATAGTTTGAAGTCAACTGGATTTGTGATTAGAAATCACTTAGGTGAAGAAAAAAAAATCAAATTTTCTGATTCAAAAATCTTTTTTTGAAAATGCCCTCCTTAGATTTCATATAACTTTAGCCTGTTTTTCAAAATGTCAGCTTGTGTGTATAAAGAGTTAACAATGTCTTTGTAAATGTATTGAAAGGCTAAATAACTTTTCACTGTTGACATGAGACCCATTTTATTTTGACGTTAAATATTTTTACACCACTTGGAGAAGTTTTTAATAAACTTACAATTTTAGCCGCCTTATGCTATAACCATGCTTATTTTATCTGGACTATTCATGTCAGTAATGCTATCTACCTGCTTAAGGGTTTGCTGGGACAAGGCAAGTCAAGTTCAAGCTACTTTACTGGTAATGGCATTAAAATATATAATTTACTTATCTATTATAAAGTTGCCATAGCACACATTTTCAAATTAGTTTGACAAAGCTTCAACCTGATTTCTGTCCAAGATATCTTTAAAATATCAAGGGATTTAAATGAATGATACAAAATGTCTTGGTTTTAAGTTGCTCCACCCTGTTCTATATCAGGCCTATAGGGAAGGGAAAATGCCAGTCCTGGGCACACGTGAACAACCAGTGAAGTACAGGTGCAAAATATCCACAAACATAGGGTTTACTGTAGATTGAAGAAAGAGACCAGTCTTGGGCTCTCCTGTGAGGTGCTGGTGCTAGGCAAGAGGGAGATGCCACAGAGAGTCAGAATACTAATTCTGATAACAAAATATGGCAGAGGCAGATAGGCTAACTGCACTATATGACAATACATGCCAAGGAAAGGGTGTCTCCTGGAAGCATGCAAAACATGGTTATGGGAGGATGCAGCACATGCCACCTGATTTCATTAAAATTATTCATTATAGTTCTAGGTACCATCCGGTGGTCTGGACAACTAGGCCACACAAAATACCAACTAATAGAAAAGGACTCCATATAAATACAACCACCCCAGCCCTCAGCCTGCTCCCTCCTCAACAGCCTGAGAAAAGAAAGAGACGGCTTTGTAGAACTCCTGAAAGGTTGAGAAATACAGGTTCTGACAGACCAAGGGAGGTGTGATTTCCAAAATGGAGAACTCTTCACAGAAAATGCCCTGCTAGTGGAGTCTTCTCATTTATCTGAGTTAGAGCATCTTAGATGAGTTCAGCAGTGGCAGAATCTCATGGAGAATGGAGGTGAAGGCTTTATAGGTTAAAACCCAGCACCTTGAATTCTACCCAGAAGATTACTGGAAGCTAAGGCAGATCTTTTAGTCCTGCTCTCGTGTGCTCCTATTGTGTAACTCCACTTAATAAGCTGGCGACAGCATTCAGCATTAGTTCTGAATGGTCTCAAGGTACCATGTAGAGTGCTTGACAGCAAAGGTTCTCAACCTTTTTCTTTCTGAGGCCCCCTAGACATGCTATAAAAACTTCACAGCCTGCCTGTGCCACAACAACAGGTTTTCTGCATATAAAAGCCAGGGCCAGCATTAAGGAGTAGCAAGCAGGATAGTTGCCTGGGGCCCCATTCCACAGAGAGCACTGTGTAGCTAAGTTGATCAGGCTTCTGCTTCAGCTTCAGTTGGCGGAACTTGGGGCCCCGGGCTTCGGCCTCATACGATGGGGCTTTGGCTTTCTGCCCTGGGCTCCAGCAAGTCTAATTCTGGTCCTGCTTGGAGGGCCTCCTGAAACCTGCTTGCAGCCCTCCAGGGGTGACTAAGGAATGAATAATTGTGGCAAGGTGAGAAAAGGTCACACTTGTCTTGCCAGGCGGAGATGGAAAAAAAAGTGCTCTGATCACAAGCTGTTCCTGGGGCATTCAGGACCAGCCCAGAATCTACCAGCATTCCAGAGTTGCTCACCTCTTCTACAAATAGTGGTTTCACTCCCTCAATGAGGGGGATCAGAAACAAGTTCTGTCAACTAATCTGTGTACTTTCCCTCCTCCCCCCAGCACACAGAGATTATCTCAGTCTTGTTTAGATTAAGTGACAACCAGCTAAACTCTGACCTTAGCCCCAAATTCATTTAAGCACTAAAGGCTGTCTACATGGAGCAGTGATGCGTGCTATGGGGTTTGTGTGTGATTTCTAAAGTTCATTGACCTGTTGTGCATTCACTTGTCCATGAAGACCTTGGTGGTGTGCACTAAAAGTTCCCTAGTGCACTTTAACATATTACTGTTTCAAACAGCACTACGTTAAGGTGCACTAGGGAATTTTTAGTATGCATCACTAGGGTCTACATGGACCAGTTGGTACACAACACGTTAGTGCACTTTAGAAATCCAGCCCCTCCAGCGCATTCATAGATACTAAGGTCAGAAGGGACCATTCTGATCATCTAGTCTGACCTCCTGCACAGCGCAGGCCACAGAATCTCACTCACACACTCCTATGAAAAACCTCACCCATGTCTGAGCTATTGAAATCCTGCCACACCAGATAGACAAGCCCTGCGTAATTTATTCTCCTGCTCTGGCTGGGTCAGACATGATGGAGTCGTAGAATTGCCATCTGTATAAATGCACTGCAGCCAATGTTACCTCATTAATCCTCTCACGCCTTGAACAAGAAGAAATCACCAACTAATACAACCAATGTAGTTTCTACTCCATACCAGGTTGGCCAGGATCAAGGTAATTTAAAGAATCAAGAATCTGCCAAAATTGCCCGACATCAAACTTCTCCACAACAGTCCCTGAAATGGGACACAAATTGATAGCCAGTTTGTCAAGGTCAAGAGTTGGCTTCTTGAGCATGGCCCACAACATCTTATTTAAGAATTGTAGAGAAGTGCTGATAATCTCAATGACCAATGGAGTCAGTACTTGGCCAGTAAGTAAGGACAAGGCTCCCACTCACAGACTAGCACAAAGCAGTCTAAGCACCTCCATAAACTCAGTGAATGATATAGGCTGAAACTCAACATAGTATGTCGTCTCAAGACATTGATCTTCTTCCATAACAGTCTGTAGCAAAGCCCAAATCTAAACAACTTTGTCTGCAAAGCAACATGAAAATTCCTTGCAAGAAAACTTGTGATAGCAGCTGGCATAATTCATAGAATAGAAGAGTCAAGAGACTGGTTCACTCAGATTCTGCTTTGCCCCTGAGGAACTGAACAAGTACTTTAAAACAGAACATTTCTATTTCCTCACCAGGACTGAAATGTTTGCTGGGCTGTAAGAAGCCATATTTTTCAGCAAATTAAATGTGTTGGCAGGATTTTGGCAGATTCCCCCCTGGATGCAGAAAGCTCCTAGGTTTGCATTTTGAATGTGCTATTTGGCAGATATTCTTGAGGTTTCTGTTGGAATATGTCTGGCAGTGGCAATAGCTGCGGATGCTAGACAGCCTCTCGGCGTGAAAGTGTACAATGGTGACACCCTAATCTGAGGCAGCAGAGCACAATCAGGAACGCTGGTGCAGAGCAGTGGAGAGTGTAAGAAAGAATCTTACATTGAACAAAGCCCAGGATCAATTTCCAACAATGGAAACCATCTGCTTAGGAGAGAAATCGACAACAAAGCCAATTATGCATGATACTCCTAAGATTGGGACAATATTGAACATGCAGGTTGTGATGTCTCAGGTCTAGAGCCATCCTGGCTTCTACCCAATGTCTTTTGAAATGTAATGGGTTGAGAAGCTTTTAAGACTGTTGCTTCATCTAAGGCACCACCCAAGGGAGACCTGATTGGAGGATCGCCTGTCTCCACTGTTGGTCCAGCCACACTGTTTAAGACAGAAGGTGGCACAGGAAGTTCATCTGAGTGACAAGGTGATTTCTTGTTGTGGCTATATGGGAACCTGCTTGTGCCTGCCTCCTGCATCCACCCTTGTTCCTGATTCTTGCTTGGCTGCTGCCCCGCCCTGCCTTTGCTTTTGTTCCTGCCGTGCTCCTGCTCCATGCTTAAGCCTTGCCTTTTCTCCAGTTCCTGCCCTTTTACCTTGCCTCCAGTTATCAGTCCTGGCTCAGCCTCAGCCTCCAACTTCTGACCCTGATTCTGGCAGTTAGTATTTGACCTTGGCTGTGACCATCAGCTTCGATTCCTGGTTCTCACTCTGGCTTGACCACTGGTGCTGGTAATTGGTAGTTGATTCTGGTGCTGACTGTTGGCTTTGTTCCCCAACCTGGACTCCTGCTCTGACTACTAGGCAAGACTGCCTATACCCCAGCCCCTAACACAGATAAAAAGGAAAATAAGAGATAAATTCAGACCCAGAAAGGTCATTGAGTTCATACCCAACTTTGCAGCAGGAACAAGATGCTGAAGAAGTCTGCACATTTATAAAAACATAGACATTACCTAAGGCCACTACTTTCCAGTAGATCCAGAAGGCTGTTGAAACAGCTAAAAGTCTGAGACCTGTTGCTGCTGTAATAACATAGAAAGATGAGGTTAAATCACTGTATTGGTTAAAATTTGTTCAGTTAGGGGAAAAAATAAATTAAAAAAAGGGTTAAGCTGCAACAGGAAGTTTTAAACATCCAATATGTAATAATAGCTACTAGAGTCAGTGGGAAATGACCCATTTTGTGATGGAAGTATTTGCTTTTTGAGATTGTGAACTATGTCTCAGACTGGGGCCAGGAAATAAAAGTTACGTTTTGCCAGCACTCATTGATTCATAGATACTAAGGTCAGAAGGGACCACTCTGATCATCTAGTCCGACCTCCTGCACAGCGCAGGCCACAGAATGTCACCCACCCACTCCTATGAAAAACCTCACCCATGTCTGAGCTATTGAAGTCCTCAAATCATGGTTCAAAACTTCAAGGAGCAGAGAAGCCTCCCTCCAGTCAACCATGCCCCATGCTACAGAGGAAGGCAAAAAAACCTCCAGGGCCTCTCCAATCTGCCCTGGAGGAAAACTCCCTCCCGACCCCAAACATGGCAATCAGCCAAACCCTGAGCACATGGGCAAGATTCACCAGCCAGATACCCAGGAAAGAGTTTTCTATAGTAAATCAGATCCCATCCATCTAATATCCCATCTCAGGGGATTTGGCCTATTTACCCTGAATATTTAAAGATCAATTACTTACCAAAATCCCATTATCCCATCATACCATCTCCTCCATAAACTTATCGAGTAGAATCTTAAAACCAGATAGATCTTTTGCCCCCACTGCTTCCCTTGGAAGGTTATTCCAAAACTTCACTCTTCTGATGGTTAAAAACCTTCATCTGATTTCAAGTCTAAACTTCCTGGTGGCCAGTTTATACCCATTTGTTCTTGTGTCCACATTGGTGCTGAGCTTAAATAATTCCTCTCCCTCTCCTATATTTATCCCTCTGATATATTTATCGAGAGCAATCATATCTCCCCTCAACCTTCTCTTAGTTAGGCTAAACAAGCCCAGCTCCTTAAGTCTCCTTTCATAAGACAAGTTTTCCATTCCTCGGATCATCCTAGTAGCCCTTCTCTGTACCTGCTCCAGTTTGAATTCATCCTTTTTAAACATGGGAGACCAGAACTGCACACAGTATTCTAGGTGAGGTCTCACCAGTGCCTTGTATAACGGTACTAAAACCTCCTTATCCCTACTGGAAATGCCTCTCCTGATGCATCCCAAAACCACATTAGCTTTTTTCACAGCCATATCACATTGGCAGCTCAGTCATCCAATGATCAACCAATACTCCAAGGTCCTTCTCCTCTTCTGTTACTTCTAATTGATGCGTCTCCAACTTATAACTAAAATTCTTGTTATTAATCCCTAAATGCATAACCTTACACTTCTCACTATTAAATTTCATCCTATTACTATTACTCCAGTTTACAAGGTCATCCAGATCCTCCTGTATAATATCCCGATCCTTCTCCGAATTGGCAATACCTCCCAGCTTTGTATCATCTGCAAACTTTATTAGCACACTCCCACTTTTTGTGCCAAGGTCAGTAACAAAAAGATTAAATAAGATTGGTCCCAAAACCGATCCCTGAGGAACTCCACTGGTAACCTCCCTCCAACCTGACAGTTCTCCTTTCAGTAGGACCCGTTGCAGTCTCCCCTTTAACCAATTCCTTATCCACCTTTTGATGTTCATATTGATCCCCATCTTCTCCAATTTAACTAATAATTCCCCATGTGGCACGGTATCAAATGCCTTACTGAAATCTAGGTAAATTAGATCCACTGCATTTCCTTTATCTAAAAAATCTGTTACTTTTTCAAAAAAGGAGATTAGGTTGGTTTGGCACGATCTACCTTTTGTAAAACCATGTTGTATTTTGTCCCATTTACCATTGACTTCAATGTCCTTAACTAATTTCTCCTTCAAAATTTTTTCCAGGAGCTTGCATACTACAGATGTCAAACTAACTGGCCTGTAGTTACCCGGATAACTTTTTTTTCCTTCCTTAAAAATAGGAACTATATTAGCAATTCTCCAATCATACAGTACAACTCCTGAGTTTACAGATTCATTAAAAATTCTTGCTAATGGGCTTGCAATTTCAGGTGCCAATTCCTTTAATATTCTTGGATGAAGATTATCTGGGGCCCCCGATTTAGTCCCATTAAGCTGTTTCAGTTTCGCTTCTACCTCCGATATGGTAATATCTACCTCTATATCCTCATTCCCATTTGTCATGCTACCATTATCCCCAAGATCCTCTTTAGCCTTATTAAAGACTGAGGCAAAGTATTTGTTTAGATATTGGGCCATGCCTAGATTATCTTTAACCTCCGCTCCATCCTCAGTGTTAAGCGGCCCCACTTCTTCTTTCATAGTTTTCTTCTTATTTATATGGCTATAGAACCTTTTACTACTGGTTTTAATTCCCTTTGCAAGGTCCAACTCTACTCGACTTTTAGCCTCTCACTTTATCCCAACATCTTCTGACCTCAATTAGGTAGCTTTCCTTGCTGATCCCTCCCATCTTCCACTCCCTGTATGCTTTCTGCTTCTTCTTAATCACCTCTCTAAGATGCTTGCTCATCCAGCTTGGTCTACAACTCCTTCCTATGAATTTTTTCCCCTTTCTTGGGATACAGGCTTCCGATAGCTTCTGCAGCTTTGATTTAAAGTAATCCCAGGCCTCCTCTACCTTTAGATCCATAAGTTCTTCAGTCCAATCCACTTCCCTAACTAATTTCCTTAATTTTTGAAAGTCAGCCCTTTTGAAATCAAAAACCCTAGTTGCAGACTTATTTTTGTTAATCCTTCCATTTAGTTTGAACTGAATTAGCTCATGATCACTTGAGCCAAGATTGTCCCCTACAACCATTTCTTCTATGAGGTCCTCGCTACTCACCAAAATTAAATCTAAAATGGCATCCCCTCTAGTCGGTTCAGCAACTACTTGATGAAGGAATCCATCAGCTATCGCATCTAGGAAAATCTGAGCCCTATTATTACTAGCACTGGTCCTCCAGTCTATATCTGGGAAGTTAAAGTCTCCCATGATCACGCAGTTTCCATTAGTATTTACTTGATTAAAGACATTAAAAAGGGCTCTATCCATATCCAAATTAGATCCCGGAGGTCTATAGCACACCCCAAGCACTATCGTAGGAGGGGCTTTACTACTTTTCTTCCCCAATGCAATTTTTGCCCAGACGGACTCTGTCTTATCCATTGCATCGCTTCTTATTTCTTTACATTCTAACTCATCATTGATATACAATGCTACTCCACCCCCTTTACCTTTGTTTCTGTCTTTCCTAAACAGCACATACCCTTCAATACCTGTAGTCCAGTCATGACTACTATTCCACCATGTTTCTGTTATCCCTATAATATCTGGTTTCACTTCCTGCACCAGTAGCTCTAGTTCCTCCATTTTGTTACCTAGACTCTCGCATTGGTGTACATCTTAATTTTTGCTGTTTGGCCTCGCTCACATTTTGTACCCTATTAGGCACAGTCATTCTACATCCAGTATAACCTATTAGACTAGTATCCACACCGCCCTCACTCCTTATATACATTCTCCTACCCATGGCTGTATCCTTTCTTACTTCATCTTCTTCCCTCTCAATGCTAAAATCTGGCGTGGAGATTTTCTGGACATCTCGCATCCATCTCCCCCCAATTCCTAGTTTAAAGCTCTCTATCAGTTGTGCCAGCCTCGATCCGAGAAGTCTATTTCCTTCCCTACTCAGATGAAGTCCATCCCGAGAGAACTGACCTCTGTCCGTGAATGCCTCCCAGTGGCCATACATCCCAAAGCCCTCCTTATAGCACCACTGCCTAAGCCATCTGTTGACAGTCATAATCTTGTCAGACCTTTGTTGCCCTTCTCTAGGAACAGGAAGGATCCCGCTAAAGATCACCTGAGCCTCAATTTCCTTAAGTGTCTTCCCCAGCCTAGCATAATCTCCCTTGATACTTTCCAGCGAGAATCTGGCTGTATCATTTGTTCCCACATGAAGGATAATTAGGGGATTCTTTCCCGCTCCCTTTAGGATCCTTTTCAACCTCAGGTCTACATCCCGTATCTTAGCACCCGGAAGACAGCACACCCTTCTATTCTTAGGATCAGCTCTAGTTACAGGCCTGTCTATTCTTCTCAATAAAGAGTCCCCGATCACATAGACCTGCCTTTTCCTGGTGACAGTGCTATTCTCCAGTCTCTCCCCTGTTCCCTCTGGCTGCAAGTTCTTTCCATTCCTATTTTCCCTTACAATCCTCTTCAACCCATCCTGTATCCTCCTGGGGCTCATATTTGGTGTAGTCTCCCTTGACTCTTCCCCTTTTTCTATAGAGCTAGCCTCTCTTCTCTTCTTCCTTACCCTTCCACCTTCAACAAGTACCTACTGAGCCCCTTCTTCATTTTCCAACTCTGCAAACCTGTTCCTAAGCTCTATTTCTCCTTCACTAGCCCATCTTTTTCTCTGCCTGGTTCTTTGAGTCACATGTTTCCACTGACCACTTTCCTCACCCAGTCTCTCCTCAAAATTCCCCAGCCCTGCTTCCATCTGTGAGTCTGAGCTTTTCCTTTCAGATACCTCATATCTTTGCTCCATCATCTGCTCAAACCCCTTCCTAAACTCAACCAGACTTTCCACCTGCATCTCCAAACCTTGGATCTTTTCCTCCATCAGCTCTATCAGACGGCATTTCATGCAGAAAAAACTCTTACCGGTTCCCCCCTCCAGGATCATGTACATACCACAGCTTCCACATCCAGTCATCCTCAATGTGTCTTTCACTGCAGGAGTCACTCCCACAGCTGCCTCTGTATCTGTCATCGCCTTCCCACCTAAATCCTGTTAATCTGGGAAACACAAGCCACACGAAAAAGACCACAACCCCCCAGCAAAAGCAAACCCCAAACAAGCACCACAATCCAAACTCCCCTTGCAAACTCCCACTCAAAGTCCCCTGTTTAGAGCTCTGTTTGCTATCTCCTGTGCCACTGGCTGGCTACCTTTATAGGGCCCCTAGTCAGAAGCCCCACACCCTAGGCAGGGCTCAGCTGCTCTCTCAGCACAAAGCCCCACCCTCTAATCAGGCTCAGCTGCTCTCCCAGCACAAAACCCCTACACACTCACAAATACAAATACTAAAAATACAAAACCAAGTACAACTACCTTCTCCTCCAATAGAACTCCCACTCAAACTCCCCTGTTTAGACCTCTGTTTGCTAGCTCCTATTCCGCTGCAGCTGTCAGATTCTTATTATACCACACATCCTGTGGGATGCTGTGCAGTGCCACACTTCGTGTTGGTTCTCTTATGCCTTTTGACAGGTACCAATTGCAGAGACAGAGAATACAGGCTGCCTGGTTTGTGGTAGAACCAGTGGTATGTTCATTAAAATGCCTCAGGGCTTGTCTACCTGTTGGGGTAATGCACTCTACAGGAGTGTGATTTCTAAAGCACAGTAATGTGTTGTACTTGAATTGCTCCATTTAGACCCAGCTGATGGTCTAAAGGGTTCCTCAGTTCCTTAATGTAGTACTGTTTCAAACAGCACCATGTTAAAGTGTACCAGCAGGGTCTATCTAAAGAGACCAATTAATGTGCAACCCATTAGTGTGCTTTAGAATTCCCACCCCCCATAGAATGCATTACCCTACCACATAAGCAAAGTCTCAGTCATCTTTAAAATGACAAAGGTGGGGAGCTGAAGGATAAATAGGTGTCTGAGAGCCCTGGTTTGGACTGTGCCTTCCAGAGCTGTTCTTGAGGCAATGCAAAAATGTGGCAGAATGCAGGGCTTTGGAGTGGAGCCCAGAGCTGGAGTGCGAAGCAGCTCCGGAGCAGTGGAGCTGCAGGTTTTTGCCTGGAGCTGGAGCGGAGCCGGAGCACAGCTCCAAAGCCTTGGCGGAATGGTCGAGTGTCTATCAGTTACAATCTATTCTGGTAGTGATCAGAAAACCATGCAGTAGGATCACTACTTCCTGACATGGATCTAATGCTATTAATAAAAATAGATTTGTTAATATTAACGATCACTACTCAAAAGCAGCAACATTGATTGATTACTGATGCTGGCAATGGTGACTTTATTCATTTGTTTTTAAAAAGGAGCTGTATTTTGTTTCGTAAAGAAAGTAAAGCTAGGTTTCTGGCATGACAGAGAGATTTTCAGCTCCAAACAAGGAGATCAATTAAGCAAAAGCAGGACAAAGTGGCACCATGTAGCCAGCTAGAGGCCTTAATCATTCCTGATAGCGCAGGGAATCGTATACAGACTTTCACAGTGAATGACTCAGGTTGGTATTTAAATTTATTTGAAAAGAAATCAACCTCAAAATATAACAAGACTGATGCAGTTTTCTAGGTTAGCTCTGCCGTATTTAGTGAGCTTCATTACATGTTCAGTGACATAAAACCAGGTGGCAGTTGACACACTAAACCAGTCTAAGCAGGTCACGGTCTGCTCCAATGTCAATCATTTGCCTAAGGTCAGGAAGTAAAACTAGGCCATGACTTTATTTGTAAAAACATCAGACTTGCTTTTGTTTCTTATTAGTTATGTTCAACTCTTGTGTTAAAATGAGCTGGTCACACAACTCTGGTACACACAGTGTGATTGAGAGTATTTCTTAGACTGAATGCAAAGACAGGATTTGGCTGCTGCTCTCAGAGATTTTACCTCTCCACTGTTGGTTGTTGAAAGAATGCACCTGATAAGATTGTTTATTAGCTGACGTTCCCTCCCCTCTCCCGCCATTAAAAATCATTTCAAATTTCACAGTGCAGCTCTCTTAAATGAATTTATGTTGAAGGAATACATATCAAAAGAACAAATTTCCTAGGCCAAATCCTCAGCTGGTATAAATCAGCATAACTCTATTGACTTCAATTCAGCTATGCCAATTTACACCAGCTGAGGATCTGCCCCCTCTATTTTCAAAAATAGTTTACAGTAACGTGACTAATTGCTGGAATGAAACTTTCCTATAAAAGTGACACCTGCAGGAACCACCTTAAGGGGCAACTGGTGAACAAATAGTCTTGCTAAAGAATTACATTTTCTGTGGAACAGGTTCACAGATTTAATGGATGTCCACTCTATAGACAGAACTTAATTGTACAAATCACACCAGTTTCATCCTCCTGGTTTCCTTTTTCCAGGAAAAAAACCAAAAAAACTCCTTTGAGAAGAAGCCACTGTAGCCTGAAGCACTGAGAGTACATCTACACTGCAATAAAACACCTGCAGCCAGCCCAGGTCAGCTGACTTGTGCTCGCGGGGCTCAGGTTGCAGGGCTATAAAATAGCAGTGCAGACATCTTTCTGGAGCCCCGGCAGTCTGGTTGGAGCCCCCTCCCCTCCTCACGGAGTCTCAGATGTCGGATTCCAGCCCCAGTCTGAACATCGACACTTCAGTTTTCTGGCCCTGTAGCCTGAGTCAGCTGACACAGGGCAGCTGCAGGTGTTCGATTGCAATGTAGACATAAAGTGAGATGCAACTATGGCATATTGCTTTGCTTGCAACTCCTCACCCAATTACAAGAGCTAGAAATGAAAAGCAAGGGGTTTGATTGTCTTCTCACACTAAAGAATGGGGTTATGTGGATGTGAAAGCAATGATAAGTGAGATGAAAATCAGGCCCAAGAGCTTTCAGTGTGAACTTGGAAAAGGCTTGCTCCCTTTTCGTTTACTGTTGTTCCACTTAAATTGGGCGACACCTAATCATTTCTGACTATAAGGGTAGTTAACCTCTGGAATAGGCTTCTAAGGGAGGTTGTGGGATCCCCATCACTGGAGGTTTTTTAAAACAGGTTGAACAAACAGGGATGGTCTAGGTTTACTTGGTCCTATCAGGAATGGTCTAGGTTTACTTGGTTCTATCAGGGATGGTCTAGGTTTACTTGGTCCTGCCACAGCACAGGGGGCTGGACAAGATGACTTCTTGAGGTCTCTTGCAGCCCTACGTTTCTATGAGTCTATGTCACCGATGCTTTCACCAGAGAGTTGAAATATTTTGGTTAGTAAAATATAGACAGCTACTGGAAGTGGAAATTCATTACAATCATTACAATCATTCTTACATTCATTACAATCCTTTTCGATAAAAAGCTAAGGAGCCAGGATCACAAGTCTTTTTATTCAGAATCGTATTCCAGTTTTTAATCCCAGGCAGCTGTGTGGATCATCAACATTCCTAAAGGATCAGCAATAAATTCAGTTACTGAGAAATGTTTCACCTGACAGAGAAAAGCTGAGTGGTGTGCATTACACGATTAGATGTTTGTTTATTGATTTCTGAGGAGTTATCTTATTATAGCTTTTTAATCCTACTAAGGCTGCCTCACAGTTGTCTGAGAAACTTTGTGCTCATAAGCATCCTCTTCATCAAAGGAGCAATTTACTTGGGGTTACAGCGAGTGGAGAGATTTAATATCTTGTATTTTTCATTACTTGAAATCTGAGATTAAAAATTGATTTGGGTCAAAATTAAATTGGCTTTAATCTATTCCCTTTTGAAAGAACCGAGAAAGGGAAAAAAAAATCTGAAATTCAACCAAAATTTGTAGTATAGAATTCTCTGGAGCTTTGATGCGAAAGTTTTGCAAAGTAAGAACCACATTTTTCAAACTGCTGTGGGATAAAGTGGGGTTTAACGGTATCTTCCATCACTATTGACCATATCAGAGTTCTGTGTGCCTCAGTAAAGTGAGTAGTGGAAGCAATTTCATTAATGACTGTAAAGTGCTTTGAGAGCTTCAGATAGAAGGCTCTGTAGAAATGCCAAATGCTGCTATCATTATTAAGCAGACAGAACTCCATTGGCTTCAGTGGATTTGCTGTTGTGATGTATGTAGCTGGTAGCTTCTATGGCAGATTGTTTTCTCATGCTGTGTCTTTAAATGTTGCAGGCATTTGCTTACCTACAGTTGCCATTTTGTGGAGGATAAATGATGCAGGATGTTAGAGGTGGCTCACATTTTGCAATCTAACAGAGAGTTTACTTTTTTGACATTTTTGTTTTGTTTCCCTTTAATTTAAACAAACAAACAAACAAACATTCAGCTTATCTGAATGGCTGGGTTTTTTGGGTGGAAAAACCTAAGAGCATCCATTCACACCAGTGGCTGAATTTGACCCCAAGTCTTTTCACCTTGGGCAGTAGCTTATTCTTCTTACATCCACCTTGGTGATACAACCACTGGATGAGTTTACTGCATCATGGGAAGAAGTGGCTGTATCCACAGAACTGAGGCAGTTTAAAGCTGTGTAAACAGGCTGGCCTTAGGGTAAAATTCCTGACTCATAATCTGTGGCCCTGGGAGGTGCAAAGCAGAGTGAAACCACAGCAATTGTACAGCATATGTGGGTGGACAGGAAGTGGAGAGAATAGGAAGGGGAACTGTGGAAGTAGGTTTCTGGGTAGGATGCAGGAGTGTTGTTAGGGACTTGGCCAGGAGATACATGAACTGTGCAGATCGACTGGCCACAAACCAAGCACTAGGTGGGAATGGAGGGGCAGACTGTAATGGACTATGGCTATTGCTAAAGTACTGAGTGGTTTTTGGAGGGGGGGCCTGTTGAGATTGCCTGTGGATTTTAGGGAGGATTCTGTGTTGCCTAATATCTGTGTGGGTTTCATGCAAAGCACCTCTAATCAGGCTTTGCATATAGGATGTGAATTATTGCTCAAACATTTTAACAGAATCTTGAATGTGTGTTGAGAATAATTGTTTATAAAGTGCTATTGAATTGGATGAAACAACATTTCCCACACTCTCCAAAACTGGTTTTAAATTGTGCAGACATGTTTTATTCTCCTACGTCCAGCTGTAAGAAAGCCCTTACACTTCTCTATTTCAACAGTGCTAAATATATGCTCGAGAATGACCACAAGTCCTTCAGAAAAAATACATGACTCCCATAAAAGGAAATTTACATTTAGTAATTGTATCAATATACTCTGCTTTTGCAAAACATTGCAGTGCTAAAATCTGTGCAATACAGTGTTAATGCTCTTCATTAACTGGTTATATAAACTTACAAAAAATTGTTCTGTTTTTACACTCCTAAATAAATTTCCAAAAGAGGCAGATGTTGGTTCTGGGAATACACAATGGGGACAGTGAATCAGAATTCAAATAATTGCCCGAGTAGAGTGGTTGATGAATCATTTCTCTTTATTTCCTTTGGAGAAACCCTTCTCAACAGTGCAAGGTTATATACTTTGGGATCATAGAGTAATTGTATCCCCAAAGCATATCAGTTCAGTTTATATGCAGAACATCCTGGCATGTGTCATATGAATTCACTGGTCAAATGCTATCTAGTAGTGGCCTGATTTAGCTTGGGTTACAATTGTGCAGCAAGTTCAAAACTGTGATCTTTGTTATCATTTATAATTGATGGGTAGCACCATCTTTCATTGCTAGCCATAGGTTATCAAATCTTTGCCATGAAATCATACAGGTTTTGCAAATTTTATTTATATTGGCAATAGATATACCACTTTAATTAGCTCTGAAAGTGCCCTGCTGTGTCACATTTGCTGAAGACTACAGAAATTAATAATGCTATATTGCATAGGACTCTCAGGAAGTGGGTGATCTTTTATTGTTTACATCAGCAAAGTTTATTCAGTAAAACTGAGTCCTCTAACTCTTTGTCATTGCAGTTCCGTGTAGGTATTGAGAACTGTGGGAAGTTTTCCTGGAATCTTTAATAAAAACTGAGTTTCATTAACAGGATGTCTCAAACTCTCTTTGCATCATTAGACTTACGGTACATACCTTATTGTGTTACATGCATTTTCAATATTTAGCAATACTGACTCGGTTGCAATGGAGATTCACCTGCATATTTATTTTTTGAGATCACAGAATACTCAATCAGAGGTAGAGAATGCCTATTAAGTTATCTAGGGCCTGATCCAAAGCCCACTGAAGTCAATGGGCATGTTTGTGTTAGACACAGTCAACAGCAACAAACATAACTCAATTGTTTTTGGTTGGTTGTTTCAACCAACATGAAAACACAATATGTGATTAATCAAAGAAAACTGGATGTCTATGATAGATTAAATAAGAAGCAAATGGCATCAAAAGCATATCTAGATAGGAAGTTACTCATAGGACATTCAAGAACTTGTTCAATTGCAGTTCTGCATCTGTTTTGGGGAAATAAGAGAGGATTATGCCATAAGTGGATCATGGTAGGTCTGAGCATTTTCCTTCATTAACATCAGTTTCTGGAACTCTGGAGAATTAGTATGCTTGGAGATCAGAGGATCAAATTGTGCATTCGGCCATTGGCCCACGTAGGAGGCAGCAAGGAGACATAGCACTCCTGTAGGACACCAGAAGGAGTCTTGCTTTAGGGAGGTATTGCTCCTCCTTGAGCAGCTCAATGCTCAGAGGTATTGCCTGTACCCCTTAGTGCCTCTGACCTACTCTCCAAGCTAGGCCAAACTGGAGGACAAATGGACCATCCTGTCCTCTTTGGGCTCTTCAGGTTTCATAAATGAAGTAAATGGATCTGTATAGATTTACTCCAGCAGAGGATCTGGGCCTCTCTTTTAAGAAATATACAAGATAATGGCATTGGTGAGTCTCACTTACTAAATGATCCATCTTTGCATGCTTTGAAAGTATCTCAGGATTTTTAAGACTGTCAATATTTATAGGAACACCTGCCATGTGTGCTATCTGCATAGATCATCTTAAAATATTATTTGTCAACAAATGTATTTTAAGGTGTTTCACACTATTTGTATGTGTATTTTCTGGGAGCCAAACATTTAATCATAGCCCATTGATTTCAGTGGAATGGCAATGTATGTTTACAGACACCCCTTAACCTCTTTAGTCTCTCAGTGTAGTCTACTTCAGACAATTGTAAAAATTAGTTTAACTGTAGATATTTAATGTCTCTTAAACCTCATTATGGAGGTGAGCATTGTGTTGTAAGCATTGACATCTGTTGTTTACTCTGTTTTCCTTTATGCTAGACTTTCACTTCTAGAAGTCCTGGGTTCAAATCTGCTTTAGCTCACAAATAAAGTTGACTGTGGGTTTTGCTGTAATCAGTAATCAATATCTGCTTAGAAAACGGGAAGTACTGGATCACTCAGAGATTTGCAATGGCAGAGCTGTGTGGGGAAGATCTCTCTGCTATTATACTTGGCCCTAGTCAGTGGTATTAACTTTATATTTTGAGCACCCAAATTCACAATTTTTTTGGTAAAGTCAGCTGGTATTTTCTACCTGCATTTCTCTGTCATTCAGATTGTTGTATGGCTATTTTATGTTGTTACAGTCAAGTTCCCTTGAGGTGGGCTTTTTTTTTAACCTTGCTTCTGACATATTTTTATATACTAGAATGTATATTTTTCTTCTAAAAAATTGTGAAGTTTATCTTTTCATTACTTTCCCACAGCAATTCTGGTAGAGACCAAGCAGCAGGTTGTGTGGAGGAGAACAGCAAGTTACACAGTTGTTGAGATGTAGAAAAAGTGCATAAAGCTTTTGCTTGAAATATGGAACAAGGCTACTCTAAAGTGAATGTACAGCTAGGTGCTCACCTGTGTCTATACTGAGGCACACATCCCTCTACAGAGAATGTACTTTGAGACAAACGGAAGGTGATATAATAGGCTGAGTCTTAACATGCCTATAATCAAGCTAGTTCAATAAAAGATCATGTATTTGGGGGCTGGAACAAATACTTTATAGAGTGCTCTAGATTATTATTTATTTATTTTTAGCAAAACTAGCCATATAATATTTGACAAACGCAACTTGCATTTGGGTAACCCCAACAAGGCTGTTTAATATCCTGGCTCGTATACACCCTTGGAACACATCTGTTGATCCAGACATTTTTGGTATTGATCTTATATTGGACCACAGGATTTAATATTTCAGTGCCTCTTGATAGCCTGGCTGTTGTCTGGTACCATATGTAGGCCAGAAAAATAGACACATTTTAATAGCAGTTTCATTGCTTACTCGGCATGATATGATCCCTCTGAATACTGCTTGGGAAGCAGTTAGGTTTGGTTTTTATTTGTTTTTCAAGCAAATGTGGTTAGAGTGTACTGGCCTTTGCTGGAGGGATGGTCTATTGGGAAAACCAGGGGATAACAATGATCAGCAAAGGTCAGTAGAGTTGGCCGGGGGAAAAAGGCAAAAATTGTTGGTGAAAATTTGGTGAAGATTTTCACCTGCTCTAGGATTTGGTCTGCTTAATTAAGGGAAATGAGGATGGATGGAGAACTCTTATAGACTTTACATTTCCCTTGCCTTTGGACCTTATTCTGTGCAAGTTTCCAACTGGAATAAATCTGTTTACCTTAACTAATGTGTGTGTCTGATTTCATTTTGAGGACCATGCCTTGGATCTTCACAATGGATCAGACTTGCTCAAGAGGATGCTGGCAGGCAGATTGTTTTGATTTTTTTTTTAATTAACACTCATCATTTCCACTTTAAATAGGTAGTTCTAATTGTCTAATGCCACTCACTCCCTATTGGCAATTCTTATTATTAGATTAAAATATTCTGTTGCTTCACATCCCTTTGATTTCAGTGTCCAAAAGATCAGTCCCTAACACTCTGCCATGAATGCAGAGACTAAATGGGTAGCTCTATTTTAAGTGGAGTGGCAGATTAATGGTCTGTCTTGTACTTTTCTTCTTGATGTTTATTGACTAGTTGTTTTTTATTGTGCTGGTTAAGCGCCCACACAAAATAAACCAGTTGTTTTTATTTACAAACCAAATGTTGACAACATTTTTTAAAATTGTGTTGCTTTAGCAATTCCTCTTGCAACTAACAATTAAAAATCCTATTTATGGTAGCTAGGAATGCATTTCGTAATCTCCTCATTTCCAATTGTTAAGTTGGAGAGGCTACTCCTGTAGATACCTTTCAACCTACAAGACTTCAGGAGTGAACTCAATGGGAAAAATTCCAGTGACTTCAGTACCGTCAGGATTTAACCCCAGATCCATATTCTGGGCTGAAACATAGTTTCTTTATCCTTTCATTGTGCATTCCATTTCCTAAATTTCTCTTTTTCAGTATCTTACTTTTTAGCTACAGTATTCTGTGTGTTTCACTAGAGCAAGGACCATCATCCAATAGGAGAGGATAATAATCACTTTACCACTAAAGGCACTATAAGCCTGATGCAAAGCACATGGAAGTTAATAGAAAAACTCCCATTGAGGACGCCTGTTTAGTTCAAGTAATCCAACCCTGCAATTCAGGGAAAAATCAGATTCCAGGTTCTTAATTGCAGAACTCTGTAGCATTGTAGCTATATTGCTCTTTGAACCAAAAGAGCTTTGCATACAACGGTGTTTGCTTAGGATGTCACATTTGCATTTATAAAAGCATATCTTGTCTTATCACTGGTTTTACTTGCTGCAAGTTGGTCACATTGTAGCTAATCAGTGGCATAACAGTAATAGCTTAACTAGCAGAAATGGAACAATACAAGCTAGGGAGAGGACACAGTCATGGAAGAGCATCCACGGCAAAACAGTACCAGAAGGTGCATCAGACCACACCTGGGTTAAGTCAGAATAATGAATGATGTATCTAAGAAAATGATTAGTCTGGCAGAGAGGAAGCAAAGCCTGCAAGTATATTGCCCAAAAGATTAATAGTATTTTGTCAATTATTTAAATATATATTATGCTTGATCTTGTCAAATATAGTCAATAAATCAAGAAGTAATAATGAGAGAGAGTATCCTGGAATCCAGCTACAATATTAAAGCATTTACATTGCCTTATAAAGACTGACAGACCTAACACTTACTAAACCAAAATGGACTTTGTAAATAAATAAATGTAATGAACTGTAGCAAAAACACTGAGAAAGGGTTCAGAGAAGCTAAATACAGAAGATCAGAGATAGATAAGTAGCTGGAAAAGTCCCCAAGTATGAAGTAGGAATGCTTTTAAGGGTGGGGAAAAAGAGTAATAACCATTTTCAGTTGAGGCTCAACTGGCAAGATTACAAAAGAGCATTACGGACGGCTGTGATAACAGAGTCTAAATGCTCAAAACATTTATTTATTCATTCATTCATGTATTGATTTAAAAAAACATATCTGGCACTTCATAAGTCTGGGAAAGTTCTTAAGTCAGTGACTTCTGGATTATCTCTCTGCTCATTCTGTTATGAATTATGTATGCATATGGTGACGCCATTGTCATGTAGGGAAGGCAACCAAATATAACTAATTTTTATCTCAGCTGAAAAAGGCATAGGGTTTAAAGGGATGAACCTCCTTATCAAATGCATCCATCCTCCCTTTCTTGCCTTAAATGTACAGTAGGTGACACAGTTCTTTCTTATTCCTGTAAAAGGATTGAAGGATTTAAAGGCTAAAATCTACCGTGGACACGTGGGGATTTAAAGAAGGCACTTTCTTATTTGCAACACTGCCAAAAGAATATTGTGTATATGTATATGTATATGTATATGCCTTGGAAACATTGTTAGGTATTGATCTGAAAAATGATGGCACAGACTCAGACCTAGTGAAAGGAATGGAGTCAGATTATCCAAATTTGTTTTAAAGACTTCAGTCATATATCAATTCAGCATAAGAGTTTTTGCATATCTGAACAAATATGTGTCTTACCCTTATTGTTATAACATGAACCATGAATGTTTAGTTTTTTGTATGATCTGTTTTTAAAAACAGTCATCTTTATAGTTTTATAAATGACACACACATTTCCTCTTTTATATTTCATTCCTTTACTGTTCACTGATTGTTTTCTCCAAGGCATATTTACTATGATTTTTAACTTTAAACAAATGATCATTATTGTCACAGATGCTGACAGCCTTGGAATTAGTCACAGGGCTTCTCATGTGTTCCTTCTATTGTGTGTATGTGGATCTTTTCCTTTCTATGGCTCATGCTGCGTAACCTGCTTTCTCTACGAAGCTACATGTGCAGCAATCCTTATCTTTGTCTGCTACATGCACAGTAATCTCCTGCTAACGCAATAGCACACACTAAGAGACTGATCCCTGTCACCTCCAAGATCAAGTGGCTTCCTGCATAATGCCACATGATGGGAGATTACATGCTTAAAATGTATTTCAGTCTCAGAGTTTTCTTGCTGTTTGTAAACCATTCAAGCCCTTCCCCTGAAGTCTGTGACATCATCTAAATCCCTCACTGGGACTACAACCTTATGCTCAGTTAGGCAGCATGTCTTTGTTCTTTATTTTCTTCTTCTGCAGGTTTGCTGGTGATGTACATGCACTCTCACCGGCCATCATTTCCCTTGTATGGTATCTTCTTAGTTCACCTGAGAAAAACCTTTTGCACTTACCTTCTGGGTTCTCAAAGCCCTTTGCAAACATGAATTAACACTACTTTGATACAGATGATTGAGTCTCATTTTATTTATTTTTATAAGTATTTTTATTAAGTTTGCATTTATGGTAATTAAAATCATTTAAGCAAAACGAATATTGGCAAATAAAGCACAGCAAATTAATACAATACCATTTGCAAATATGCAATACATATGTGATTCTTTACAGGTTAAAAATATCTAGATGATAGTCAAATAATCTTAAATACTGAGGTATGCCACATTAGGGATATTACAATGATTCTTATTTTTGTGTGATAAGTTTTTTTTTCTCCTCAGATTTTCTTCTCATTGGATACCAGGGTAAGGGCAAAAGAATATTACAAGCTTCCAAAATTCAGTATCAAAACAACTGTACACACTTCACAGTCGAGGACACAAGAATAATACGAATTGGCTTCCACGTGAAATCCTGGATGTTCGTTCTTACTGAAGCAGAATGGTTGAGATGAGAGAGCACTGGACTGGGACTCCGGAGACCTGGGGTCTGTTTCCTGCTGTGCTATGTGCTATCTGCTATGTGACTTTGGGAGTGTTGCTTTGCCACTTTGAATCTCAGTTTCCCCACCTATAAAGTGATGATAATAGTACTTAACTTTCTTAATAAAGTGATATTAGGTGTAAGTGTAATAATATAGACTTAGAATACTTATCTCTTCACAATGAGCTACGTGTTCTTGTTATATATGATGGGGTGTCAGGCATTTTTCTTGTGGAATCATTATGCTTTACTGTAACAACATTCAATAGTCTTTTCCCAAAAAAATTAAAATTATGTCTATGGAGATAGTGGAGTGATTTCCAGCTTGAGCATACATACTTGTGCTAGCTCTTATCAAGTTAGTGCGCTAAAAATAGTAGTATAGCCATGGTAGCATGAGCAGCAGCAAGCAGCAGCATGGGCTAGCCATGCTGACTACAAACCAACCAAGACTCCATGGGCACATATTTGGGGCGGCTAGCCCATGCCACCATTCACCACTGCCTGTGCTTCCTGGCTACTCTGCTATTTTTAGCACACTAGCTTGATGAGAGTATGTCTAGTCAAGCTGGGAATCTAGCTAGCTAGACCTAGCAAGCTAGCTCCAAGTGTAGATGTAGCCAATGATTCTTCACTTTTTACTATTCAGTATGATATTTCCAATGTAGCTGTAGTTTTTGTACCTTTAACCATTCCTGGATTGATAGAAATAGAATAGCCTTCCATTGCAGAGCTATTCTGTGCTCGGCTAGGAGGAGTGCAATATAGATAGATTTCTATTGGTGTTTGACTCTGCATCATGTGTGAAGGTCATTAATGATATGGAGTAGGCATAGTTTTGGATCACATGGGTTAAGTTTTATTATCCAGGAAATATGCTTAATAATTGCTTGTCAATAAGGTGCCTCATAGAGACACTGCTATACCACATGTGTGAATGCCAGTTTCTCTTTGGCACTCAAATGAGAAATCAGGTGATGTTACAAGGGGTGGTGTAGATTCTTTGTAAGAAGACTTTGTAAGAAGTTATGCAGTGTTTTTAATTTTATAAAGTTGAATTGAATGTTAGAACAAGAGAAAAATATTCAAAAGTGTCTAAGTGATTTTCTGAGCCTAAGTCCCATTTTTAAAAGTGATTTAGGTACTTAAGAGCTTAAATCTCATGGCAAATCAATAGGAGATAGGCTCTTGAGTCTTCCAAATTATTAGTCTTCCAAATTACTTGGGAGCTTTTGAAAACTGTACCCCATACCACTTCCCCCTGTCATTATTTCCCAGTATCTAAGTCGATCATCCATCTACCTTGTACTTCTAGAATCTGGTTTAGAAATACTCTTATTGATCCAAGATAATGCATGTTTGTTTTTACAGGGAGAAAAATGAATGTATTTTCAACTACAGAAACATTTGTTTTGTTAAATTTAGGTTTTAAAGATGTAGTAGTGTATTTTGATGTAGTGTAAATAATTTATCCTAAGTGGTTATTGGAGGGGGATCAAAAGTGTAGGACTCTTTCTGCACTCTTCCTATAATTATAATTTTACTTTGCTGTTACTTAAAAGCGATTTAGCCAAAAGATAATTATTCCTTTTCTGATACATAGCTGTAAATAATTGAAAATCCTATGGTAGTTCTTTAAAGACTGAGAGAGGTTAGCAGATTGAGCTGCGTTTAGATGTGCATATGGTGTGTTAAAGCTTTTGCCCAGGCTTCCTTGTAAGTTTGTTCATATATCCTAGGGTGGAGATATAAATTAGAAGCATTTAAAGAGCATCATATAGTGAAATCTCAGTGATGAGGGTTTGTTCTGTTTATAGGCAGGTATAGACTGGGAACGTGGCAGGATCTAGCTTATTGGAGCTGTACTAAGTATAGTTGAAAGTTGGGAAGGACTAAGTCCCCGTTCACCATTCAGTGGTGAATATTACTGTCTTGAGCATTTAGCTGTATCATATGTGAAAACATGGCTATCCAATCCTCTTAAAATAGGCTTTGGGTGGGTCAGCTAGAAATATTAGCAAAACGTAACAGGACCAGATTTCCTGGTCTGCTAAGATTACCAGTTGCCACATGAACTAGTGTTGGAATTCATTGGGCTCTTTTCATTATGGAGACTTTTAATCATATATTCGTTCAGAAAGTAGATGTTCCCAGTTGGCACTTACTTCCCTTTGGAAAGCCCCAAAGTCCTACGTTATATTTTTCTTTGTTTTAGATGGCAAAAACTGACACAGAGAGTGAGGCAGGGGAGGAGACGGGAGGGGGAGAGAGGGAGGTTAAGTGATTGGTTTCAGGTCACACAAGAAGTGTGTGTCAGAGAATCTAACTTCAAACTCCCACTCCAAAGCTATCCCTCCTTCTTGTCTCCATTCTAGAAGGTGCTTTTCAGCGTTTTGTCTGGCTCAGTGTTGTTCAGTAGTACAGCATGCTGGACATGAAAGGAACCTAAGTTCAAAACTTACCTTGAGATTCTAGTTCTCCATTCTAGAGGTCCATTGTATAACTTTTGGTAGTGGTACACAGGGAATTTGAACTGCATTGTTCTAAGAGCCTAATCCAGAAGCCACTGAATTCAGAGTAAAGGCTCCCATTAACTTCACTGGGCATTTGACTGAGCCTTGTGTGCCCCTGTGATTCAGAAGTGGATCAAAATTTTTCAATCTTTGAAAATTAAAAAAAAAAGTGCTACAAAAATTACACTTTTTTAATGGGGTTTTGAAATTTTTCAGGATTTCAGTGACACTCTTCAATCAGCTCCACTCAGTTTTTCTAGAAGATTTGGCGCATATAAATCCCACTTTTTGGTGCATGGGGAATGAGAAGTAAGTACTCAGTTGGTGGGAGGAGAAGCTAAATGCCCCTGGATTAAAGGTGGAGATTTAATGTCGGGAGACCCCATATATGACCAAAAAATATAAATTATAATTGCAGTTTTCAAGTGGTCGATACTTGGATTTGGGGTAAAATTGACTTAGGAGCCTGAGTCTCATTTTCAAAAAGATTTTAGGAGCCTAAGCCTAAATCAATAAGATTTAGGCTTCTAAGTGCCTAACAGTCAGATTTTCCAAGGTTGTTAGGTCTCTAAAGGCGCAGATGGTGGGATTTTCAAAAGCACCTAGGTGTCTATCACCATCTTTAGACACCTAAACACCTTTAAAAATCGGTCCTGAAGTAACTTTTGAAAATGGGATGTAGGTGCTTTTGAAAATGTTACAGTATCTGCAAAATATATTTTTTTAATTGTTGCAATGTAGCAGTCACTATAACTTTACGGTTTTCTTAGTATTAAGAATACAACTAATACTGCAGTGCGATGGAGTGTGCTACTCCTATAAGGGTCAATCAGGAACTCACAGCCTGGGTATAAAGAAGGAGGCTCCCTGCTCCACCTAGGACTCCGCTATTAAAACAGAAAGAGGAAGCTGACTAGGGGGCCAGAGACTAGAAGCTACACAACTGGCAAGGGGAGGAGATCTTTGCCCAGCTCCCTGAAGGTAAAGCCTTTTAACTGTTGTTCAAGTGCTCCTTTCATGGGACTTCATTAAAGAGAGTCATACTTATGTTAATTAGTGTGCTTGGCTTCCTCTTGCCCTGGTCTGAACAAGCAAATTTGTTGATGCCCAGCTGAAGAAAAGTAAGGCAAGGCAAAACCCCAGTACTACTCCTGACCACAAAGGAATGAATGGGGTGGCCCACCTCTTTACATGCAGTAATGTTAATTAGTTAGAGAAAGCAACTGCAGTACTTTTTCAGTTCAGATCATATACAAATATTTATAACTGAATCGTCTTAATGAATAAGACAACAATGTTCATGGATCACTAACCAAATATGCCAAGTGCGTCAAGGACTTAGGCAATTGCCAAGAAGAGGTTTTTGTGTAACTCTTAATCTTTAAATCAAAATTGGCAGGAAGAGTAAATTAACATTGAATTACAATGGAATTCCTACGCAGATGTATGACATCCAAATTAATACCAAATGAGCCGCTCATGATTAATGTTAGTATGATGAACCCCAAAAGAATTAATAAAGATTAGACCAATTATTATAAAGTGTCACCCAAAAGAAAGTTATTTGTAAGGAATGATGTACTGTATGAAAAAAAATCACAATACCCAAGTCCCCACTCCGCTCCCCAAAAAGGCATATTAACAGAATGATAAAGAGCTAAGTGAAATTGGAAAACTCATACTGAAGTGCTCTGGTCTGATCTTTTCTGGCAGTCCGTGCATCTCCATTGCTCTGTGGATATTCTGTGTAACTTGATTGATATATGTGCTATATACAATATTATGCACAACCAACATTTGGAGAATGTGAGCCTGTGACAAGGCAGGCTCCTTTCCCACCCTGGCATCCCTTACAAAAAATCTTAGGTTTCAGAGTAGCAGCCATGTTAGTCTGTATTCATGAAAAGAAAAGGAGGACTTGTGGCACCTTAGAGACTAACAAATTTATTGTAGCTCATGAAAGCTTATGCTCAAATAAATTTGTTAGTCTCTAAGGTGCTACAAGTCCTCCTTTTCTTTAAACAATCTTAGATGTGTCTTGCTTGTTAGTATCTCTGTGGGTTTTATTAATGTTACCACCACCAAGTCTCTTTCACAATATCTGTGCAGCACCTCTGCCTGCAGTGTCCTTCAACCCTCAGCCCTTTCTCCAGGAAGAGGAAGCAATTTCACCAGCCAGCGACCTAGCTTTTCGTGGGCTCTGCTAGCCCATCCTCACTGTGCTTTTAACTAGCCTCCCCAGCCGATGGGAAAATTAGCTCCTTAGCTCATCAACCCCCAGTCTGTTTAAGCAATTAAGTACTCTCCTCCATCAGGCCTTTCCTGATGGAGCTAATTAATGCTTAAGTGACCAGAGTACTGGGTCAGCTACTGGCTCCCAGCACTCTTTCACAGGGCCACAAGGGGCCTTTTCCCAAGGAATGTCCATAGTTTATAGATAAGGATTAATACATTCACATACGCTCTAAAATCCTGGTTAACTTTAACCATAAACTCAGGAGAAGTGGGAAAATATGCAGGCCAGCTTCCTGCCCCTCTTTATTTTTGTTTGTTATAGGAAAACAAAATGTCTTGAATCTAGTTCTAGGATCTCTCTCTGTGTCTCTGTCTGTCTCTCTCTCAGAGGTGGATTGATTATAAATATCACAGATGATTCTTTTTAAATGTTAGTAAATTACAAGAATATTTCAGGCTAAGTCATATGAGAGACAACTGACTGGGTAAAGGGGCAAAACAGATTTTTTTTTCCAGCCAAAAGTACATGTATATCATGGAAAAGTTGACCAATGCTTAATCACAAGGGAGCTAGCGGGGGCCACGTGCCAAAGGTTGCCGATCCCTCAGATAGCAGCAAACATGATGTTAGTTCCATTCTTTTTTCTTTTGCTTAGGAGGGGATCAGCTAAGGCAAATGGAGAGAGGACACTGAAGAGGAGGAGAGTAAGTCTATGTCTCACTACTGCCTGTGTCGGTAAAACTTATGTAATTCAGGGGTGAGAATATTCCACCCCCTCCCCAGTGACATAAGTTACATAACATAAGCATTAGTGTGCAAAGCACAATGTCAGCAGGATAGCTTCTCCCAGTGACATAGCTTATGCTGCTTGCTGGGGTCTGTGTTTTTTTAATGTGGATGGCATAATGCGTCTACACTAGCGCTGTATGTATGGACGTGGCCTAGGAGGTGTGATGCTGAGGTGACAAGACTGAGAGGGTTGGTGAAAACAGCCAATCAACAAAGGGCAGAGGAATACAGTCAAAACTCTAGAAAGTTCTCCAAAGGACCAAAGGTCTTTCCCCTTCTGGCTGGAGTTTCTCAGGGTATGTCTACACTGAAGCTGGAAGTGTGTCTCCCAGGCCACAGCAGAGAGACATGAGCTAGCTCTACTCAAGCTAGCATGCTAAAAACACCAGTGTGGACATTTAGGCACGGGCAATGGCACAGGTTAGCCACCCAAGTTTGTACCCAAAGGGCGAGGGGATTATACTTGCATGGCTAACCCACGCAGCTACCCAGGCCTCAATGTCCACATGTCACAGTCACAGTAAAATTGCCCCCCATGGGGTCTCCTCGGTAAGCACCAGCATTTTATATCGCTAATGCCTATATATACATAAGCATGGGAAAGGATTTTGGGATGGGTTGAAGGTGTGAGTGTGGAGCAAAAGGTTCCTTTGCAGGTTGTGAGAGGCCAAAGGGGGAGGAAGGGAGAAGGGAAAGGGTTAACTTGATGCTCCAGCTAGATCCGAAGATAAGATGCTGACTCCAGCCCAAGGCCACAGCACACAACTGACTCTCAGCTGCCTACCAAGAAAGACGGGGGCCTGGATGCCAATCCTGACCAGCCATAAGAAAGGAGGATTCAGCTGAACAGAATTGCAGGGGCTGCGAAAACCAGTGAGACAGTGAAGGCCAGCGAGTGGGAAAACAACAGTCTCATGTCCCTGAAGCCAGTGTGTTTTGGGGAAAGCTGAGGAAGCTGCGGAAAGCTGGCTTGGACTGGTACAAAGAGCATGGGGGACAGAGGCCCCTGAACAAAATGCCCCCAAAAGACCCTAGGACTGAAAACCCTCCTGAGAGCTGAAGCAAATCCGAGATCAACAGCGGATCCTGGACGTCCTATGCAGAGGACAGAACTCTTGTCCACCCTTCCCCCTCTTCTTCTGACATTACACCCAAGCTTGGCCAGCCTCAGGTTGTGTGTGTTTGAGTATGAAAGTGGGTTAGGGCATGGGAACTAACACCTTCTTTCTTCCCTGAGTGACGTGGGGAGCACCTAGCACTCACCACTGTTATTTTATTAATAAAGCTTTAAAATTTAGGTACTTGGTGTGCTCCTTCATCTCCTCCCCTAACTATCTTGCTGCCTCAGTCTGATCACCTGATGCCTCAGGCAGATTGGTAACCTAAATCTGTCACACACACGGCTATTTTTAGTGCACTAACTTGAAACTTCAGTATAGCTAGAGCATGTCTGTGTACCCAGAGGCACACTGCCAGCTGCAGTGTAGATATACCCTGGCTGGCTCCTCTGCAACTTTCTCCCAAGTCCACATGGTGGTGGTGGGGGGAGGGCAAACACCATCTAGATCCTAATTCCCCCAGCACATGGAATGGTTTCCCTTGCACTGTTCTGGATCTAGGTGGATACTAGAAGGAGGAGTGGCTCTGGCTGGGCCCTATTTTCCCCACTCCTTCCTTGTTGCTGCAATCCCTGCTTTGGCTGTCTCTGCCACTAGCTAGTAGCACTGTGTGAACAGAGCATGGTGACAGGATACCAGAGGGGTTATATTGATACAAGTGAAGGAACAATTACTGATTCATAGTCTCCTGGATATTCCAGGCTATCGCATTTCATTCAGTCACCCCTATACTGAGCCCAATAACTTGTGTATGATTAAAGCATACCTTCCAGAAGGGCATCCATCATTCTCTGATTTTTTTCTATCAAAGCCTTAGGGAAGAATTTAAAGTTCAAATCCTGCAGTTTGATGTGGGCAGATTGCTGCACTCATGCAGAGCCCTATTGACTACAATGGGACTCTGTGCCGGCATAGGGGTCCATGAAAATGGATCACATTGTAAGATCACAGTCTAAATTTGGGAAGGGTAATTTATAGTCCTGGGGAAACACAGCCAGAAACAAACTGAGAAAGGCATTGAGCCCCACATAGCATTCATACTCTCAGTAACACAGCAGCCTCTACATTTGTAAATATGAACTCTACATACGGTGTTTGATCCTGATCACAATGGGAACTACAATGGTGAAAGAGCATAAAGTACAACAAGCTGAATTAATAATAAATAGTAACAGGAATAAAGACCACAGTCCAATTGTATTATTATTGTTGTAATATATTTTTAAACATCATTTAAAAAAGCATAACTAAATATTAAACATAATAATAACAATAATTAATAATAATCCTTACTTCTGCAATATGAACATTCCAGACAGTGGTGCGACTAATTTGCAATTAGGCTACATTGACCAAATTAAGTACTCTTTCTTTTCATGGACAGACAGCAATATCTTTAAATACATTTGTTCAAAATTATCTGACATATTATTACTTAAATACGTTAAAATTCATTTGTGTTTTCTGCAAGGTTTTGATGGTCAGTGTTCACTATTGAAGCCATGTTTGGTTAAGTGTAATTAGTAAATTGTATGGTACTGCTTTTGTTCCCTGATTGGCCAGCTGCTTCTTACATCAAATGCACATGCCTGTGTGAGTTTGAAAATTGTTTACCACAAAAATTCATGCCATTAAAACTTGATTGCCCAAATATTTGTAAGAAGTGAACTCAAAAGAACCCAACTGTGACTGGAGCAAATTTATTTAAAAATTTGAAGTCTTAGGCCCTGATCCACCAAACCACTTAGTCTAGGCTTAATGTAAACCACCTGAGTTCCACTCATTTCAATAGATAAATACCTTTTAGTGTTTTCTGGATTGAGGACTTATTATCTACTGAAAATGGATACAATCTGATCAGTTGGTATATTCTGTGTGTCTTTATTAAACGGTAGCTGTTGCTAGAATTGTATGAAAATTGGAATTGTGATCCTGTGGGAAATTCCAGTATTTTGACATTTGTTTTTTGTCCTCATTTGGGATGAAAACAAAGTCAAAATTCTGAAATTTTTGGTGGAATGGAGGACAAAAAATTTTGATTCAGAAATGTTGAAATGATTCATTTTGACATTTTAGATCAAAATAAAATATCTAGATATTCCCAAATCAAAACATTTCATGCTAGCTCAGTTTGCCATTAATCTATGTCTGCCTGAGCTGCCACAGTGTCTCATGGGAATTGTTTGAGTGCCTCATGCCCCCCATTCTCATCTATGGGTTGGGTTCCCTAGCCAGACTATGTCTCCCATGATAAGCCATGCTCATATGCCTTCCATGATGCACTGCAAAAGTTAAGAAGGGAGACTGCAGTGCATCATGGGAGTTTGAAACATTTCAGCAAAATCAAAATTTTTCTATGGAAAACCAATTTTGATGAAAAATTCCCAACCAGCTCTAGTTGCCATTGTTTGAAGGCACAACATGAACTGTGGCTTTCAATATAGAATTCATGCCGAAGATCATCTGTTTCAACAGCAGACAATGGCAACACATCGGCAGTGGCATGACAGACCACTCTTAAACACTGTATACCTCTGGAGAAGACAAAAAAGTAGAATAGAATGTTACAATCACACTTTAAGAAAAAATTTGCCTGTGATTTTCAAAGCCAGGAAAGGTATTTAGCTATAAAAATGTTCATTTCCCTAAATGACTATGAAAATCTCAATTTTAAAAGTTTAAAAACATATTAAGTTACAGCATCATTTGGAAGCATGTATTTTAATACCAAGAGAAAGGCACTTTCTAGAATGCATCTCTAAAAATTAAATATTTCTTTAAAAATGATGAACAGTGGAAGCGTTCCCAAAGGCATCTGACTAAAGAGGCAGCTGAAAGCAATAGCTGATTGGGCAGTATTTTTGAAGACTGCCATAGAACCTGTGTATTATACAATGCTCAGCAATAAAATGGTTTGATTTTAAACCATGGCTGTGGATTTCCTTTCCAACTCACCACATCCACTGACCTTTGTAAAGACTGTTCTTTGTAAGCCTTTGAGATAGAGAACACACAGTATGTTGTGTTCCGTGTCATGTCAGTCATTATTCTCTCTTTGACATTACTTTCTTTCTTAAGTCAATATGTTCCAGATTAATGAGGCATTTGTTCTCAATCAAGAAGCTATTTAAGAATATACTTTTAATTTTAATGAGTTTCGTATGATTAATTATTTCCACATGACTTGCTCATATTTTTGGATAGTCAAAAGATGCAGGGTTTTTTTTTTTCATTGACTAGTGCCCAAATCTTGTGAATGTTGATGGTGGTCATGACCCAGTAATTCATGGAAGTGAATTGTCTTTATACAACGTTGTAAGAAATTTGCCTGTAACATTTTGCTGTGGTAACTTTCAACATTTATTGTTTGGTTATAATGGAAAGAAATTGGTTGACACACAAGTGTGTTACAAAAATATGGATGAAGTTGATTTATGTGTTTAAGAAGACTCCTTGTTTTACAAATCATCATCATCTCACAATTGCTTTCCTCTGTACAAGAAAATGTATGGATTTTATCACTACTCCTTACTTTACCTTTTGGTTTAATAAGTCTGTTCTTTTAAGTGAACTATCCCTTTAGAGGGAACTTTGTTTGCTTGAATGTCCATGCCATCCAAAAGATGGGCCAAATTGTCCCCTATGTAGGTGTTCTCTACATGGGGGAGAGCAAAAGCCATGTGTTTTCATTTGTAAAATTTGTCTCAGATTGTTTCATCTGGGGCAACATTTCCCATCCAATTCCCCCTCTCACAATCCTAGTTGAAAGAACAAAGGAAGTCCTTAGAAGCAATGGATCTCAGGGGACCATCTGGAGACCAATGCCTCATAACTCTTTTTCTTACTTAGTCCCATGGGAACACAGCTTTTACAAGTGCTGCCATGAACTCTACTGGTGGCTGTTACCTCAGATTCTGCCCTTGGGGAGAGGGGAGAGGGGTGTCTAATAAAGGAAGGGGAGATTCTGTCCCTCAGAATGTGAGCTAATGTAAGCCAGAGTCTGAATGAGCTCTCCCCTGTCATCTAGTGACAAACTGAGGGAAAAGACTTCAGGTGCAGACCTCATTGCATAGACATGCCTACTCATGCCTACTCAGCAGATGGAGTTGCTTGGCCAAAGTGATCAATTCTGGCTGTTTTGGGTTACAATTCATTTTAAAATACAAGTAACTGAAATACTTCTCTGATGGATTGTATTTACTGAGGGACAACCTATCCAAAATTCTCAATAACTGAGAGACAGTCTACATCAGTGGTGGGCAACCCGCAGCTCATGGGCCACACGCGACCCATCAGAATAATCTGCTGGCAGGCCGTGAGACAATTCGTTTACATTGACCGTCCACAGGCATGGCCGCCCGCAGCTCCCAGTGGCCACGGTTCGCTGTTCCCCGCCAATGGGAGCTGCAGGAAGCTGCGGGCTGCAGGGACGTGCTGGCTGCCGCTTCTCGTAGCTCCCATTGGCTGGGAATGGTGAACTGCGGCCACTGGGAGCTGCGGGCAGCTGTGCCTGCAGATGGTCAGTGTAAACAAACTGTCTCATGGCCCGCCAGCAGATTACCCTGACAGGCTGTGTGCAGCCCTTGGGTCGCAGGTTGCTCAACGCTGGTCTACATTCATTGCTATATTTGCTTTCCACAAGCTACTCTTAGTATAACTTTTTATCAGTGATGTACCCAAATATTTGGATGCTAATATTTTAACTGTATCACTACATTTATTAACCTTAATTTGGGATATTGCAGATTATGTAGTATATGTATTTTATGACTTTTAAACCAAACTTTGTACTTCTGGATAATTTAAGCATTATACCCAGATGTATAGACACTCTTTCCTTAACCTGTGTATTAGATAATTTTAACATTAGGTTTAATAAAAAAATTAAATTTGAATGCAAGGTTAATGACATGTTGTTCTCCTTGTTGTATGAATAAAGGGAAACAGAACTGTATTTAGCTTGCCCTTACAGAGAGTGTGTCACTAAACAGAAGCTCACTTGCTAACCAGGGGGCAGGGATGCCAAATCCAAGTGAAAATGAGAGGAGGTGGGTACAGGTGTTACTTCCTAATGTTGTGGACTCTGCTTGAAGAGTCCTGGGCACTATTTGACAGTCCCTTCTTTTCCCCTCTCCAGTGATTAAAGACTGTGCTGATTGTATGCAACTGAGAGTCCTTGTTTCTGTTCAGTGGTTACTGGAGGCTAAGCCTTAGATCTGGTATGGGAATAGTGTTGCAGGGAAATACAATGAAGAAGCAGCAGCATGGAGGTTCCCTGCTACTCAGTGGAATCACATGAATGCATCTCTGAACTCTGGTCTTCACTAAGGAAAACTAACTATTGCAGCAGAGGCAAATTGGGGTGGTGTGTTTAAAGGAACATTCATTCATCAGACTTCCACACTGCAAGGTGGGAAACTGAGGCAAAAGACACTGCCCAGTGTACTGTGAGGTTGGTGTTTGCCCATGATTACATGCTTTTTGAATCGTAGTTGTGGTGTTTTCCCAAATTAATGCTGGGCTCCCTTTCCCTTTTAATAAGTTTTCTTTTGTTATACACAGACTCAGTGCTGGTGAGTAAGGAAGCGGTACCTCTGAAAGATGCCCTGTAGTGGTGTTAGTTTTTCCAGATTAATGGATAGGTGCTCAAGCCCGTTCTGTTTTGTATTGTTAAGAGGAACCCCAGCTTAGACATTCAATCCAGCCCTTGTTACTGCCAACTCCACCTGGCAGAAAGGTTACACTAGATGTGAGGTCAACATTAACTTACTTGATAGTTTACATGAGATTGGCTGTTCTCTCTCATCTCTGGCCCACTCCTTTCCCCACTAACCCCTTCACCACAGAGAGGTTTCACATGGGTTATCCACATAAAGATTTATGGCATAGAGAAGGGGGTGGGATGGCTCTGCAGATATGGCCATCTCCCCTTTCGGATCCTGTTTCCCTGCATGTGCCAGACTTTTATCCTTTCATATGAAGACTGACAGGATCATCTGATGATATGATTATTCATTTTATTAAGTGGGTATCATCTATTAAAATAGTAATCATATGAATGTTACAATAAAAAACCCCAAAATGCTTGTTAGAGCTGCCTGTAGTTAGTGGTAGATTATCTACTGGTTTCTGACTGAAACTTCATAAGTTTTATTTTAAATGTACTGTGGACATTAAAATACAATGTAGCTGGTTTTCATGGCTGTTTGCATTTTAGACTGACAGTGACAGCATTATGAGGAAGGAGCTATTTGTGTAAAGGAGTCATTAGGCCTAATTTAGGGGCTATGCAAATCAAATCAGGTGATATCAGTGAATAGCTTTTTGTAACATTTAACACTGCAATAGACTCCACGTCCTCTCTTCTCTTCTTCCCCTCACCCAAATGCATTGTGGGAAGATGTTTCTCCAGAAATGCAGTCAGACTACTTTGAATGTTCCTGGTATCTAAGGTGGCAATACGTTCCTGCAGGGCATAACAGTTTATAATAAAGTTTATAATAAAGGTGCCCAAGCGGCATATAAAAGATTCAGCAGATATTTAAAGGGGGGATCTCTGCTGAAACAAACCATAGCACTTTAAAAATTGCAAAGAGCATGAAGATATCAAAGAAATTCACAAATGTGATGTGCCACTCATTGTAGAAAATAACCTTTATACTTGCTTGGATAGAGGCCAAATTCTGCTTGTAACTGCCATTGAATTGAGAGCATGCATGTGAAAGTGAGATGAAAATTTGTCTTACTGTGATCATAATGGGAATGGGTAAAGAAACTATTTGAAGACCAGTTGCAATGGGGTATACAAACCACACACTGGGCCCAAAGGGGTTAAAAGGCAATACTGGCCCCATGCAGCCCCGCTACTCTAGACCTGCCAAGCATGCTCTGACTGGAGGAGCAGGGTAAAAGGAGCTCAGAAGCCCAGACAAAGGGCAGTAGATAGGCTGTAGGAAAGAGGAATCTTTCTCCAGGAAGCCAGGCAGAAGAATGAGCTGAGAGGGATCCACAAAGCGGGTAAGGACCCTAAACGTGTCTTCTCTAACTACCCCCTTGCAGAGTTCTTGCAGGGCCCAGTTCCTTTGGACTCTTTTGGTTGTAAGGTGATTCACTGTTTTGGACTATAGGGACATTGCCTCAAACTGAATGGATCTATATGTAGGAAGTAGCCAGGGAAGCAACTTAGATTCACTGCAGGGAGGACCCTGCCAGTGTCACTTTCCACAGGGTCCTGGGCTGGGACACAGTGCTGAAGGAGGGTCCCTCAACAACACCTCTTTAAGGGGTGGGCAAACTACAGCCATTGGATTCGGCCCATGTGATTGCCACCCCCATGGCGCTGCGGGCCCCGCACCGGTCCTGGAAGGGCCGGCACCATGTCCCTGCAGCCCCTGGTGGGGGGGGCAGAGAGCTCCATGCAGAGCCTGAACCTCTCCTGTACCCCACTCCAACTCCCTGCCCTGAGCCCCCTGCCACACTCCTTCTGCACCCGAACCCCTTGCCCTGAGGCCCCTGCTTCACCTCGCACCCCTCCTGCACTCCAACCCTCTTCCCTGAGCCCCCTCGTATACTCCACACCCCTCGTCTGCCCCAACCACTGCACACTGCACCCCCTCCGACACCCTGCACTCCTTCCCACACTCCAATCCCCTGCCCTGGCCCTGCATGCAATTTCCCCACCCAGATGTGATCCTCGTGCCAAAAAATTTGCCCAGCCCTGGCCTAGACCCAGATATGGGAAGAAAACTGAAAATCCCCAGCTTAAGGTCAGGATCAAGGGGCTAGAAATCAAGAGCTCTGATCACTAGGCAACCTGGCCCTCCAAGCCCTTTATCACACTTGTATTTGAACTTTGTAGCTAAAATTCACTAGAAATTTTCACTACTAAAAAAGGAATCTCTAAGCATATACAGAACATGCAAATTACTTCATGCATGAAGTTTGTGTTTTTTATAACAGGTCTAAATAACAAGTTGATTTCATAGCTCGAGGTTAGAATACAACAGAAGTCTGTTTAAGCGAGGGTGTTGAGTGAAAGGGCTATGGCATGGAAAAATTATGATGAAAGACAATGGTGCATATGTAGAAGTTGAGATCGGGTATACTGGTGTTAGGGAAGCAAAGACTAATTACAGAGTGGTTATTGTTGCACTGAAGGATCTACAAAAGCAGACTCCCTTTAAAATGATGATTTACAGAGGCATGACTGCAGAATATTTAGTTTTGTCCTCAAAATTGCATGACCTCAGCCTGGGTTCAAGTTTGGCCTTGCTTTGTAAACTAGTAGTGGTCTGCACACATTTGGTTCGTGTCAGCTGTACTCAAGAGGCTATATCCATGACACCAAGTGAAGTAACAATGCTGCCCCAAGAGGGAGCTCTTCCAGTAATACTAAGTTATGCTACCTATTACAACATGCAAAAATATTGTCAAAATCGGATATAAACTTTATTTGTTCCATCTAGATATCCATTAACATACTGAACTTGTTGTGTAAGGGTACGTATTTGAAGTTGAACCATGTATGCTGAGAAAAGTCACATGGGAGTGGTTACATGATATTTTTTTGAAAAATGGTCAATAAGCCTACTTCTAGTTCTAACGAACCAGCAAACCCCAGACAGACCTGTGCATAAGTCTGTTCACCACAAACGTGTCCTATGAGATCTCAGTAAGAATCAACTATGATGAAAATTGGATTCATTCAATCCCAAGCCTTTTTGAACTCCATGGCCTACAAACCCTACTGAACCAATTCTGACAAAAAGTTCACAGACTCTTATTGAACTGAACTTGGAAGGGTTCACCCAGTGCTAATCATTGGCTGACCAGATGAAGGAAAGAGAAAAAGGTTGTCAGACCACTGTAAGGAAAATATACCCGAGAGGACAAATACCCATTGTAGTCTTTGTCCTGAGAGAAAAAGACAGCAAATGGCAGGTTAAAATGAAGCAATGGATCATCAAGTTCTGGTGAAGAACAGAAAAATGGCAAGGGTGGCTTAAGAGAAGATATTTATTAGTGAAGGTATGTATGTATTACCCTTTTATGTGATTTGCTAAGTTATGCATCTATTATTTTACAGATATTATAGGAGGGGCTGCTTCACGGAGGCGGCCTGAAACTGGAAAGTGCCAGAGAGAAACATCCCTGTGGCCTGTGAGAGACATCTAGGGACTACATTGGGTTAAACACTGATTTATTTAAACTGTAAATTTGTCCACCAAAGGAAAGAGGCTGTGGTAAGTTAAAGTTCAGATTTGATTGTTCCTGAGGGTGCAGTTGGGAAAGGAATTTTTATAGGGCTTGATCCAAAGCAGGCTGAAGTCAATGGAGAGACTTCTATTGACTTAATGAGCTTTGGGTCAGGTTCTCGTTGAGTAGAGTCCCAAGTATCCATCACAGCTGTGCTTTCAATAACACCATATGGGAGACCTGTGCTTGTGGATACAGCAGGACTGACAATGCTAAAGTTCATTTTCTTCTTTTCCTATTTATGGAAGAGACATGATTGAATTTTTCAGGGAGTTTTTTAGTTTTATTAAGCAGTTTTAATATCTCTTTAATAGGCATACTATCCAAACCCTACTGAACCAATATTCCAATTATAGGAAATTCAATAATGCCCATGAATTTAGAATTTACTTTTTTCCAAAATTCCAATTGGCCAAAATATGTATATGTCTCCCATGCAATTCCAATTGTCAGGATTTATCCATATTTCTCCTTACTAAATGTCTGAGAGATGGGCCCTGTAGAAATATTTATACTTTTAATATTTGTATTGGTTTTATATCTATACAGAAAAATCCACAGCCAACTCCAATTAATGTGCATTTCCTTACACCCACTTAATACACCCAAAATCTCCATTCACAACAAAATAAAATCTTCTGCATCCTTCTCCACACAACACGATTCCAATCAACCAACCTCCTGTAGGGAAAGCCTGAGTGAATAAATAGTGATCTGAAGCTTGAAACTTCTGGTTCTGTTCAACAAAGTGGGGTTGTGGTGTAAACTCTAGATTTTCTTTTTTTATTGAAAATGCCCTGTCATTGGATACATCAATTTAAACCAGGGAGCTGTTAGTTTGAGTACCTCACTTGATCTCAGCCTTTACTATATCACATGGGGAAGTCTCTGAGTTATGTACCCAACATATCCAAAACAAGGTTTTATCAGTCAAAACCAACACCTTGAATTTCACCAGTCACAGAGCACGAGTGTAATATGTTCCCAGCGTGAGCTAAATATTTAGACTAACAAAGGTCATATTGAGTTAGACAACTGCATTATTCTTTGTTTGTACTGACAACTGTAACTGTAATCTATGTTAAACTAGACAAATGATCAATTAACGTGTATTTCTTCCCAATGTCCCTTGGATAATGAATTGTTAAACTAAATTTAGACCAGAAAAATGAGAAAATCATTGCCATGTGATTGCAGAACAGAGACTCTTAACCAAGGAAATTGGTGCAATTGGGTTATAAAAGTAGAGCAGCAGAAACCAAAAATGCTGACATGACAGAAAATTGAATTATTATTAGTTTTTTCTAAGAAGGCACAATATTAGGAAATTTACAATCTACAGGAAATGTGCTGGTCTCCAAGGATGTCTTGCATGTCCTCATTAACATCTCATTAACATAATACAAGATAAACATGTGATGCTGATACATTTGCATTCGGAGACCCTAGGTTTGCTCAGATATCAAACTTGGGGACTGTGAAATGAGATAGGCAAAAACTGAAGAAAATGTTTGAATCAATTCTTAAAAAGTGAATTCTGAAAAAGTACCTATGCTACTGATATCAGAAATGACATTGCTTTTCAGCAAGATGGCTTCCATCACAAGACTCGTAACCAAAACTAGAATTGAAAAAGAATGGTGGGCCAAATTCATTGCTGATGTAACTCCATTTACTTCAGTGATGTCAATCTGACTTCAGTGGATTTACACCAGGGATTAATTGGGCCTTTATCTATAATTCTTTTGACTTTTCAAAGTACCTCTTATTATTATCTATCAGCAAGAGGCCTGACAGTAGAGAAGATTTAATTGATTATCACTTCAGGTCCACACCTTCTCTCTGGTATATTATGTGGTGATGGTAAAGAATCAAAGTCCTCTTCTTTTACACTGCACAAGAAACTTTATTAGAATAAAGAAAACAGTATTGTCCCTAATGCTATTCTGTTTTTGTTAATACTTCAATGTAAAGCACTGTCTAGAACCTTCCTTGCTGCCCCATTCCTGGTTGGTACCTTGCTACAAACTTACAGAAATAATGTATGTACACTTACACACGGTTTCTCAGATGTTGTTGTTGATACTTGAATCAGGATCCTCCTGTCAGGGCCAGGACATGGGCAGCCTGTATGCACAAGTCAGTTACCAAGTTGTGGTTAGGAGACAGTTAGTGGATGTGGGGTTGAGCTGTGTCAGGATACCAGGAAGTCAGGGTCAGGTGCCAAGTTGCAGACCGGAAGCAAGTGGAAGAGCTGGGGATGAATTGGGGTCAGGAGCTGGAGTCTGGGGTTCACAGCAAGGCAAAGTCTGGAGCGGAAGCAAGCAGGCACATGTTGTTCAGACAGCTCCCTGAGATGGCTTACTGGTTTATATACCAGAGTGAGTCACTCAGTGAGCTACAGGGGCTGCCTACTCAGGCTGGGCTGGGCAGTACTTCCTGCACCATCTAGCTTCACAGGGTTCTCCAGCAGAAACCCAGCCTGAGCTTCTGATGGAAGTGTTGGCAGCCTGGAACTGCCATGGTTCTAGCCACACAAGTTCTTACTTAATCCTCCCCCTCCACAACTCGTTATGGTGGTGCCAGTTCAGGCTTGTCAGGATGAGTCCTACAGAACTCTCTCACCAGGTCAGGGGTGTGTACATGGGAAGCAGGTTCTCAAGTGTGCTTTTCAGGGCTATTGCCTGCCCAGTCCATGAGATAGTACATGTGGCCACGTGTCCATTGGGAATCGAGGATGGAATGCACTTCTTAGTCCTCATGACCCTGGATTTCAACCAGTGGAGATGGGGGTGTGGTTTAGTCATGGCAGGGATTCTCAGTATAGGGCTTTAGAAGGGAAATATGAAAAATTGCTTGTATTTTGGGGGAATGTGGAAGTTGTAGTTGAAAGGTAACTGGCTTGCTCTGCTGATGTATCTGGAAGAGTCCCAGGAACTGGTGGTCCAGTTTCCAGGAGGGTCATCTAAGCTGGAGTTGCTTTGCAGTGAGCTGTGCCTTCTGGCCTACTGTGAACACTGGAGCTTCCTGTCATTGATGTCTCTTGTAAGCCTTCTTCACCTCTTTTAGGTGGTTCTTGAGCTCCTCCTGGATGAGATGGATCTGTTGGACCCAGTCGGTACTGGCTGGGTTCTGGGAGGTTGCTGGTAGCACCGGGTAGAACTTGTAATTCACAAAGAAGGGGCTCCAACCTGGAAAGGCATGGTCAGCATGGTTATAAGTAAACTGCATACAACAGGAGTGTGGACCAGATATCCTGGTGATAGTTCACAGAACAGCTCAAGTATTGTTCCTATAATTCACCCTTTCAGTTTGTTCATCTGTATCTGGTGGAGGTGGATAGATGGATGTCCTGTACCCAGAGCACTTCACACCAAAAGTGAGAGGTAAACTGTGGGCCTCAGTCTGAAATTATGTTGTCTGAAATCTGTGAAGATGAACCACGGTTTGCACCAGCATTGTGCAGTAGTCTCAGCACAGGGCTGGTGATTGCAGGAGATGAAATGAGCCATTTTAATTAGATGGTCCATGACCATTAAGACCCTGCTGTGTGTCCATTGGATTTTAAGAGTTCCACAGTGAAGTCAAGGGGGATGACCAAGGCCTAGCTGGAGTCTCCAGGGGAACTCAGGTGCCAAGGGATCTAAGGTGCCAGGGGCATCTTGGTGCAGTAGATGAACAAGCCTACCTTAACTGCATTTGGTTCAAAGTTCAGGCCTTGCAGAGGTAGTCAAGGTTCTTATTGTTGGTAAGGACCAGCACCAAGTACAAAGCTCCCCAAGGTGGTGATGCCATTCTTCAAAAGCAGTTTTGATGACAAGTAGCATTTTGTCCACAATTTCTGTGGGGGTGAGTTTTTGAGAGTAGTATGCACAAGGATGCATAATGACTGAGGACTGAGTTTCTGCAAGAGTACTGTCCTGAAGGCCACTTTGGACACATCCATGTAGATGATCACGTATTGGTCCAGGATGTCTCTCAACATGCTTACAAAATGTGGAAATGTTGCAGGTGCATTGATTAAGCCAAACAGCATTACTAGGTATTCAAAATGCCCATATTGGGTACAAAAAGCCAGTCTTCAATTTGTCCCCAAGCCTTATGCGCACTAGATTGTATGCCCCCTGAAGATCTAGTTTAATGACGATCCTGGCACTCAACAGGTGGTCCAGCAATTCCAGGATGAGGGGCAGGTGGTATTGGTTATGATTCAGTGCACAATAGTTTATAAAGAGGCATACTGACACACTTTGTTTTTCACACAAAGAGGACTGGTGCTCCTGCTGGAGTTGTGGGTGGCCAAATGAAGCCCTTCTGTGAGATTTTCCTGGATAAACATGCACAGAGCCTCCAGCTCTGGTTAAGATGCATATATCTATCCATAGCGTTTATTGGACTGTGGGGGTACTGAATCCATATTTTCCTTTAAAACAAATCTAGGTAATCTTGGTAGTTGTTGGGGAGGCCAGGATTCTGATCTGAGGCCTCCCCCTTCTGGTTATCCCCCACCGTCCAGGGCCTTACTTTCTGGGTCTTATCTGGGGCTCTGGGTGTGGATCACTGAGGGAGGAGCTGGTTGACTTGTTGGAGGCAAGATTTCTGGCAATATTTGCAGGGGAAGCTAATGCTCTTCTACTGCAAGAAAATGCATGGGTCTTGCTGCTCCAATCAAGAAACGCCAATAATTACTGGGAAAAAATGGTGAGGGGATCACATCAAAGCATATTATTTCCTGGTACCCTTCCACTACAGTCTCTAGGGGGATGGTATCTTGAGTCACCAGTCCCAACAATAGGAGCAACCCTTTAATAGTCTCTACCAGGTCTGGCATGGGTTTTGGCCAGAAAGGGTTCAGAAGGGTTTGAGCTGCCTTGCTGCCTATAAAGTTGGTAGTGGCCCTGGAGTCTATCATCATCAGTTGCCTTTTCGAAGAGCTGCAATCTCAGTGGCAATAGGTAATGTGGGGAGCCCTTCTGGTTACTGGGTTGGATTCTATTTGGGGGTGGTTCTAGAAATAGAACTCTAGGGATGCCCAGGCTGTATCCCCCTATTGGACCTCAGCTGGTTTGTCTCTAGACCTCTTTCAAGCTGGGCAGGAGGCAAGGGTGCATCCTAGCATCCTACAATAAAAACAGATTCAACTATCATCAGCATGTCAGCATTTGTTCTCCTTTGGGATCAGATGTCTGCAATCCAGGTCCAGCATGGCTTCAGGCTTCAGTTGTTCTATGGGCTTTGGTGTAATGGGTGGACATAATGGTATTGGATTATCCCTTATTTTCTTCTTCCAGTCATGGAGCCAAGAGTCAATGCACAGGGCAAGATCAATAAAGGTCTCTAGGTAGGAGAGCTTTTCATTGTGGGCTACCTCATCTTTTACCTCCTCACTGAGTCCCCACCAGAACTGGTGTAGGAAATGGCAAGCCCTTGCCCCAGGTGAAGCTCCTGGAGAGCAGCCTCCGCAGAGTGGATGCGATGTGGGTTGTCAAAGATCATCAAGAAGGCTTGCAGGAAGATGTCTGAGCTGGACAGCACTGGGCTGTTCTGCTCCAACAGGGAGAAACTTAGTTGAGTGCTTTACCAGTGTGGGGGGGATGACCTTTGTCTGGTCTGTGAGGTGCTTTCTGTGGTGGAGCAGGAAGAGCAGCTTGCATTGGTTCAATGTCAGAACTGTGGGGACAGAGGGATAGCATAGGGTCTATGCTTCGGCAGCGAGCTGCATCACCTGGGCCTGTGACCAGACTAACTTCTTGGATAGGGTCTGTGCTTGGGTCTGTAGCATGAGGTTCTCTGCCTGCCGATGGGTGACTGCAGGTCCCAGGCCCTCGGGGGTTTGTTGATTGGAGGGCAGCCCACCTCTTCCATCTTCTAGGGAGAGGTGGGATGTGGGGAGCTGAAAGGTCTGAGAAAACTCTCAAGACTGGGCGGTGGGTAGCCTCAGTGGGTAGTGTTCAGGTCAGTTACCAAGTTGCATTCAGGAGACAACTGGCAGAGTTGATGTCAAGCTGAGTCAGGATGCCAGGAAGTCAGGATCAGGCACCAAGCTGCAGACAGAAGGCAGTAGCAAAGTCAGGGTCAAACTTGGGTCAGAAGCTGGAGTCTGGGGTTTTCAGCAAGGCACGATCTGGAATGGAAGGAAGCAAGCAGTCTATGTTGTTGCTCAGACTGCTCCCTGTGATGACTTCCTGATTTATACACTGGCATCGGCCAATCAGTTGGGCTGTGGGGAGCCACCACTCCAGACCTCCTGAGAGGTACTTCTTCAGTGGCTAGCTTCACAGGGTCTCCCAGCCAAAACCCATTGTGACACATGGCCAGAGAGGGTTAAGCATCCTGCAGGCAGATTCAACCTTTAGGGACATAATCATGGATAATTGTTTGTGTTTTTGTGTGTTTACATATATATTGTTAGAGGTTAACAATGTAATCAAACAGTCCCTGTCTATGCTGTATTCCATTAATTCAGAGATCAAAAGGAAATCTTAACATTTAAATGAACTGTAAACATAGTAATATCGCTGCAGTCATCTCTCTTTAAAATGTATAGCAAATCACCTGCGAATGGATGGAAACAGGCAATTGCCTTATGTTAATCCCTGTAGCTAATTACCGTGATGCTTAGGAAATAGGTCTACTTCAAAGTCTCCATGATTGCCTATTGTTTGCCTAAGGACTCTGAGCTGTCAAAAGAAGGCCTGGAACTGTATAAAAAACCCTTGGGTCCTGATCCTTTTTATCTCAGATCTGCTTGATGCTTTATGCAGGGGAAGCTTGAGTCATAAGACTCCAGTCCCATATGGATCACCCTGAATATGAACATTGGGCTATAATCTCTGGACTAATTCTGAAAGAACTCTTTGCAACTACAGAGCTCACCATCTCTACTATAAATCTGATCTTAGAACTGTACTCAAGTCTGTATGTATGCTGATCTTTTAACCAATACTCTCTCTCTCTCTCTCTCTCTCTCTCTCTCTCTCTCTTTTCTTTTTTAATAAATTTTAGTTTAGTTAATAAGGATTGGCTGTAAGCGTGTATGTGGGTAAGAGCTGAAATATTCATTAACCTGGAAGGTAATGTGTCCGATCCTTTGGGATTGGTAGAATTTACTGAAAATCTTATTCATCATGTAAGTAATTCTCATCATATCTGATTTGGGTGTCTGGGTGGAGGCCCAAGGCTGGGTTGCTTTAAGGGAACTGTGTTGTTGAGTAACCAGTGAGGTATAATAGAATTTAATTTGGGCTGGCTTGGTAAATCTAAGTATTGGAATATCCACCAGCTTTTGGGATTGTCTGCCCCATTCTTTGCAGTTTGCCCTAATTAAGTAACTTCAGCATGGCTCCCCTGGGATTCCGATCACACCCATCTTGAGCTACTGGTGGCAATATGGAAATCTCAGCAGCCCAGGACCCCCATTCTTCTAGGTACTAGTCCTGCAGGTTCTTATGCTGCCTAATCTGTAGGTAACCTGTCTACCAGGTGAACTGAAAGGAGCATCTGTTTGACAAATGCACCAGGAATTGTTCTCAGCTTGCTTTACAGTTACCTGGATTATTGATTTAAGCAAAATGAGTGGAGACTTAAAGACTTCTATATCTTGTCTACCCTTGGAACTTTCACACTCTTTGTCTAGCACCACTAGACACACTAATGTGAAGCAAACACATGATGTGTCATGATGAAACCACATACAGTTGGTAAATGTCTCTAGATTTCACATCAGTAGTTTAACACTCTTTTAAGAGGTATTGGTTCATTCAACTTCTTTATGTTCTTTTCAACTAAAGTGTGTGGTATAAAAACTTTGCAAATCTTGGCTAATTCTAATTTCTACAGAACCCAACAAAACTATTGCTTGAAGGTCTAAATAAGATTGTTACTCTTCAGAGACAGGTTAAACCGGGAAGTGGTAAGAAAACCTGTGACTGATCTACACTTGATGCTTCCACCACTGATGCTACTAATGGGGCCGCATTGGTGCCAGGTAAACAGTGCAAAAAGTCCTAGTAAAGACAATACCTTTCCTCCCATGAAAGACATTGCCAGTGAAAAGTAGGACAAATTCACAAATGCAGTTTGTTGCTGTTTAACAGATATATTTGGCCTTAGGGACACATGTGGCTGCATTATTCTTCCAAAGTTCAAATTGAAGAGAAAATAAATTTTGACAGTCACTTCAGATGTAAGTGATAACAGATCAAAGGACTTCCTTTTACTGCAATATTTTCATCATTATGGAACTGAATCACTTTGGACTTTAGCTTGTGTTTGAAATCTTTACCTTTATCATAATTGAACTCTTTAAATGTAGCTCAGAGAACAAAGGTTTCTCTTTTACAGTTAAACTTTTAACCCTTCAGGTTGAATTGGTGGAGACTAGAGGAAAATCCACTGTGTTTTCACTGAACTTTTTACCCTTTGAAAAAAACAGAACAAGTTTAAAGTTCATAGAGTGAGAAAGAGGTCTCTACTGGGGATTACTGGTATTATTAACTTCCTGACCTCAGACAATTAAAAGGGAAGAGTGGAGGCAGTGTAGACTTTGACTCAACTTTGAACTTTTAACCTCTTGAGTAAAGTATGTAGTGTGGAAGGGGTATACACTGTAAACTCTCTCATTATCAACTTTTTTTAGACCTTGGACACACAAAATGTCACCAGTCATAATGTTAGGCCAAAGTTATACTTTGTTTTTTATGCTTCATTTCTATGGGTGTAACAGTTAAAACTGAAGGGAAGTATTGTTTAAGTAGAAATAATGAAGGCCACTATTTTCTAGGAAGTGGAACATACAGTAGGCAGACAAAAGGAAGAGGGAATCTTGAATCAGTCAGACTCTGCACTAGAGTTTAGTAATTCAAACTATATTGCATTTTACCTCTGAGCAAAATTTTCTGTACAAAATAGAAATATTTTATCTCTTTATTCAACAGCTTCACTGGGGTTTACTTCCTCAAGCATTAAACATGGTGATTCATGGTGACTAGGAAATAATCAGACAGGCAACATCAATAATTATATGTATAAGCACACAAATCACCTTTTCATATAGCTATGACTTCACAAGAAGAAGAAATAGAATGCCATTGGGATTGAGGAATACTTGGGAAAATATTTCATATATAATATGCTTATCTCAATTAGAGAAATATTCAGCTTTGGTAAATGCTGGCTGAGATGCTACTTACTATGAAACATTCTAGAGTATTCTGTAGGAAGCAGTAAAAGGTTTATTTAAACTAGCAATAGTGTTATTTGGGTGGAAATTAGTTTAGGCACTGTCAGGGGCCCACAACTGAATCCAGACCCAGATCATTGCCCTTGGCTGATTCAGTTAATGAATCTGACCTACTGACTGGCTAAAGACTCCAGGAGGCTATTCTTAAACCCTGCAGCAGGCCTAGGTTCCTGGCTGCTCAGTAGCATCTATAGCTATGTTTCTGGTTCTGCTTCCTGTCCCTTGTTCCTAGCTCTGACTCCTAGTTTCCTTCCCCTGGCTCCCTGTTCCTGGTTTCCATGCCTAGCTCCTGCCATTCTTCATCTGATACTCTGGCTCCAATCCTTGGCTCCTGATTCCTTTCTCTCCGCTCCAGTTCACTCCATGGGCTTGCTGATTCGGCTCCTGATTCAGTCTCTTGCCACAAGGCCTATTCACCTCTGCTTCAACCAGTAGGCCAGCCTCCTACCATGCCATCAGGCAAGACAGTTCACAGCCTGGTCTTTAACAAACACATAAAGGTATCTATAAAACAGCTTATCTGAAAAGCAATATAAAGAAGCTGGAATGAATGAATAATTGATGCTCTTAGGAGAGAGCTGCAAAACACTGAGGTGAAATCTAGAGTGAGTGACTTCTACTACATGTTTACAGCATGAGAAATGTAGGAAGGCAGATAAGCTACTAGTCTTCAAGTTCAGAAAGGAATGATAAGTAAGCACTAACTGCTATCACCATGTCAGAGTAGATGCCATCTTGGAGAAATTTCTTCTGTTCAGTTTAGACGCTCTTCTGCATTAAGAATTAATTGTAACATTCATGTTATTTGTAGTTGAGACATAGAAACACAATAAAAAGGTCTTTTGGAAGCAGACATACTAGAGCATGAAATTGCTGTAGTAGGATTATTAGAAGATTAAAAAGAAGAAAAGTTTTTTGGTTGGTTGGATGTCCCAGTAAGTATTGATGGATGCAACGCAAAAACTTGGAATTAGGAAGCTCATTTGAACCCCTTAAGTAACGCTGATTGAATACTGAAAAAAATGTGCAAAGGTACTTTAAGTAAATGGGTTGACTTTAGAATTATTCATAGGGTCATATTTCTTATTCAGAAGTATGTAGTTAACCAATGGGTATTTGTGAAAATATTATTGAATCCCACAAGTTTTTCAAATTTTAGCACAAATGCTTACTCATCTGAAAAATAACACCAGAATTAAATGATTCTCCATTTATTAGTAGTTATTTGTTATTTTATTGTTTAAAAACAGTGTCATCCAAACAGGGAGTTCAGAGAACGTAGCCTTCATTACAAATCACACACACAATGTAGTGAATAGTCAGTGTACACAATTGGCTGAAGGTTGATCATCGAAACTATTTGATAAATGCTTAACAAATTAAGATATAAAACTTGATTTACAAACAGAAAAAAGGACTACCTTTGTAATTAGTATTATTCACAATCACTGATTTGACCACCACTGCTTCTTGAAAATGGGGCCAGAAATATCACAGGAAAAAGGCTTTTATCAAAGAATGCTGATGTTTCCACTTCCATATATGGTAAGAAACACAGCCTTTGTCATAACTCATGATTAAGGCTACATTTTAGTCACAGGTATTTTTAGTAAAAGTCATGGACAGGTCATAGGCAGTAACAAAAATTCATGGCCCATGACCTGTCCAGGACTTGTTCTATATACCCCTAACTAAAACTGGTTGCTCAGGTGGGAGGGGGCGGCCTGCCTGGGGGCACCCATGGGCACTGCAGGTGCTCTGGGGTGCGGGTGGGACCCCTGCTGCTGCTGGGGTGGGGTGAGGAGGTTGGCAGGGCTGGAAGGCTCCCTACCAGGATCCACACAGCTCCCTGGAAGCAGCAACATGTCCCTCAGCTCCTAGGCGGAGGCATGGCCAGGGGGGCTCCTCAGACTGTGCCCACTCTGCAGAGAATGACACAGCAATGGGAGCTGTGGGGGTGCTGAGCTGCAGGGGTGGTGCTAGTGGGCAGAGGCAGCACACAGAGCTGCCTGACCATGCCTCTGCCTGGGGGCTCAGGGAGGGACATGTCACCGCTTCTGGGGAGCCCCCACCCCCAGGTAAGCACTGCCCAGAACCCTAACCCCCCCTCTCACACTCTAACCCCTTGCCTCAGCCCAGAGCCTCCTCCCACACCCAAACTTCTGCTGCTGCTGGGGGTGTGTGGGCAGTGGCTCAAGACTGCCCCAGCAGTGGCTGGTGCGGCTAGTTCAGGGGCTGCCCCAGCTGTTCAGGCGGCCCCCGGGCCAGCCGCACTGACCACTGCAGAAGTCACAGAGGTCCCGGAAAGTCACGGAATTCATGACCTCCATGACAGATTTGCAGCCTTACTCATGATACTTGTCTCTTCAGAAACTGGAAGGGAAAACAGTTTGTCTCAATATCTGGATTTGGTTCAAGTTTAGTACTTCAAAGGAGTGAAAATTCTAGGCTGGGGTGGTTATTTTTCTGAACTAGTTTACTAATCCCTATCAGCATAGTTGCTATGATGATGGGTATTTGATAACAAGCTCAATCGGGCATCCATATCTGACATGCTCTTAAATCTAACACTTGGTAAGGTGCCCTCTAGGTATGTTTAATGTGAATACTTTCCCAAGATGTGATGCTGAGTAATGAGAAAAAAGATTATACTGAAGCTTGATTTATGTGTGGCTTAAGTCTTTCCTCTTCAGGCATTGAAAAACTGGACATTTTTCTTTTGATATATTTTGTAGAGATCTAAATGCTGTTAATAAAAAATAGTGACAATCTGAATATTGTTACTATGTTATGGTTACTATGTTATGCTCTAACATGTAATTATAATTGTCCAGGTGCTCCATTGTAGTGCTCCTGTATACCAGCATAATCTAGACCTAAAGCTGGTTTAAGTGGTCTAGCAGAAAAAAGGGGGTGTGAACAAAGGGAAAGTGCCTCTGCTAACCCAGCACTTGGCTGTATTTTTGGCCTCTTGTGTCTGTTTAAAGTGCAGCCTCAGGTTTTACTAGCTCTATACAGTAGGACCACCCTGCACAAAGCAGCAGCAGGCTCAGTCTTTCCTACCATGATCATAAATGCCTCCTTTGCACAGCACTGCCTCTAAACACTATTCTGCCACAACCCAGGATGTTCACTAAAGTTCTTAGGAAACATGAAAAATGTAAATCATGCTCTTCTATGCTGATCCAGTGTGTCTTGCTGTGTTTTTGCACCACTCAAGGAGCTTGAGCAATGGCAGTGCTCTTGGCTGGTGAAAGAAGGCTCTTGTCTATCCTCCATATCCAAATGAATGGTGTGGTTCAAGCAGGAATGTCTTTTCTGCCCAGCAAAGTAATTCATCATCATCTGATTTTTTTTTTAAATTGGATTGGAAATTGAGATAGGAAGCATGGAAAACAAGTATAGTGACCTGGAAAAATCATATCTCAGTAGTATTTATGTGGGCCGGCCAACTGACGTAAAGTCTAGCTCATTCATCTTGTTCAAGGCTTCACATTCTGTGAGGCTGTGCCTGGGAAGATCCCTCTTGTGGAGGGGATGGAGGAGAGGCATTAGAGGGAACTGGAGGCCAGCTCTAGGCTCAGGAAAGCTGTGGTGTGTGGTGCCAGCATTCAGCACTCCCCATATCCCCTAACCTGTGGTGTTGCCAATCAGCTACTGAATGGAGATTTTGGACCAAATCCTCAGCCACTGTACGACAGTAGAAGGCTGCCCTGGAAAACTTTATTCTATCCTTGCCTCTGCCATAGCATTCCTAAGTGATGCTGGGCAAGTGACTTACAGTAAACTGGTTATTAATTGTGTGTCCCACATTTTCAGGGTGCCTGACTTCAGACCTTGGGGTCTGATCTGCAAAAGTGCTGAGCACTTAGTTGTAACTTAAGTCAATGGAATATATAACCTACAGTATAATACTAAGGGGCTCTCAAAAATCAGGTCTTCTTTGTTTCAAATTGGGCACCTAAAATTAGTGGTGCAAAGTTTGAAATGCCAAAGACCTGATTTTTCAGAGCTTACGCTCAAATAAATTTGTTTGTCTCTAAGGTGCCACAAGTACTCCTTTTCTTTTTATTAATGTTTGTGAAACACTCAGATGCTATAGTGATGAACACCAGAGAAAAGTGCATGAAGAAATTAATATTTATGTCTTCAGAGCAGGATTTGAATAGTGTGCGGTAAATAAGGCCTAGGTCCACAGAGCGAAGAGGAAGATAAAATATTGAATAGTTGTTCATTGAGTGGACTTTTTCCAGTCTGTGCATTTAATGAGGCAGGGGTCTTGTGACAAAAAATAGTATGTGATCCAGTAATTAAAGATTGTATCATAACTAGGGTTGCATGTTTGTCATGGAGGTCATGGAAGTCATGGATTCCGTGACTTTCCACTACCTCTGTGACTTTTGTGGGGGACAGTGTGCCTGACCCCAGGGCTGCCTAAGCAGCTGACTCCAGAGGCAGCTGCTCAGGAGGCTCTGGTGACAGCCACACCAGCCACTGCTGGAGTGGCTCTGCAGCCAGCTGCTGGGGTGGCCCTGAAGCCAGCTGCACCAGCTGGAGTGGCCCCGGGCTCAGCTGCATGGGCCGCTGCTCAGACAGCCCCAGGCAGCCAGCCCTGGGGACCACTTGAGCAGCAGTCCCCAGGCAGCCAGTGCAGCTGGGCACAGACTCTCTTGCCCCTTCCCTCCAAGTATGACCTCTTCCATCCCATTCATGGTGTTGGCAAAAGATAAACTTCGCTGACACAAAGAATATGACCCTGCCAAATTTCAATTCTCTCTTCCAAAACATGGAAGCACTATAACTTCTCAAAGAAAAGATTATCAGATATTTTTAACATGAGCAAAACAATGTATTCATAAATGATCTGGAGAAAGGGGTAAACAGCGAGGTGACAAAGTTTGCAGATGATACTAAACTGCTCAAGATAGTTAAGACCAAAGCAGACTGTGAAGAACTTCAAAAAGATCTCATAAAACTAAGTGATTGGGCAACAAAATGGCAAATTAAATTTAATGTGGATAAATGTTAAGTAATGCACATTGGAAAAAATAACCCTAACTATACATACAATATGATAGGTGCTAATTTAGCTACAACTAATCAGGAGAAAGATCTTGGAGTCATCGTGGATAGTTCTCTGAAGATGTCCACGCAGTGTGCAGCGGCAGTCAAAAAAGCAAATGGGATGTTAGGAATCATTTAAAAGGGGATAGAGAATAAGATGGAGAATATCTTATTGCCCTTATATAAATCCATGGTATGTCCACATCTTGAATGCTGCGTACAGATGTGGTCCCCTCATCTCAAAAAAGATATACTGGCATTAGAAAAGGTTCAGAAAAGGGCAACTAAAATGATTAGGGGTTTGGAACGGGTCCCATATGAGGAGAGATTAAAGAGGCTAGGACTTTTCAGCTTGGAAAAGAGGAGACAAAGAGGGGATATGATAGAAGTATAGAAAATCATGAGTGGTGTGGAGAAAGTGAATAAGAAAAAGTGATTTACTTGTTCCCATAATATAAGAACTAGGGGCCACCAAATGAAATTAATGGGTAGCAGGTTTAAAACAAATAAAAGGAAGTTTTTCTTCACTCAGCACACAGTCAATCTGTGGAACTCCTTGCCTGAGGAGGTTGTGAAGGCTAGGACTAGAACAGGGTTTAAAAGAGAACTGCGTAAATTCATGGAGGTTAAGTCCATTAATGGCTATTAGCCAGGATGGGTAAGGAATGGTGTCCCTAGCCTCTGTTTGTTAGAGGGTGGAGATAGAAGGCAGGAGAGAGATCACTAGATCATTACCTGTTAGGTTCACTCTCTCTGGGGCACCTGGCATTGGCCACTGTCGGTAGACAGGATACTGGGCTGGATGGACTTTTGGTCTGACCCAGTATGGCCATTCTTATGTTCTTATGTTATTTTCCCCTATTTCCCATTTCCTCATTCTTGGAAATGGCTGAATAGTTTTGCTAACATTTTTCAAAAACATTCAGCCTGTGGCAGACAGCCAGCATAGAAAATTTCAGTCAGAACAGTTAAAGTTATAAGCAACTGAAAACAGGGTCTTCTAATGGAACATGTTAGGCTACCTCAGTAATGGGCAGTGCTATTAGCTCTGCTACTATATCTTGTCCATACACTTTTTTTATATACATGTTTATATAGTATATATGTATGTATTGCGGAGCTACATATATGAAAGAGTAGGTTGCAGAATCAGTCCCTTAGGTCCTGAGCCAGGAAAGTACCTCGTCACCTGCTTTACATGCTGGAAGTTAAACCTATGTTTAAGCACTTGTGCTGAATAGGGGTGCTTTCCTATGTTAGATTCTAAGAGAGCTCCGCTTGCCCTGTGCACAATTGTGACTGATGGGATAAGCTGGTGACCTTATTCAGATATCCCCTAGATTTCAGTGTCTATAGCCTAGTACTGGGCATTCTCATGGGCTGGGAGTTTAGCTGTGCTTTACCAGCTCTAGTTAACCCTCACAACCACCTTGTGACAATGGTAAATAATGTTGGGGCAGGACTGCATTGTCTTCTCTAGCTGTGCAGTGCACAGTATATTACGGGCGCTACTGTGATACTGTACTAGTAATATATTACAGAACCTACCACATAGGCTATGCAGGCTATGGCTGGAGAAAACCCTCTTTCCTTGACCCCTCACGGGAAGTGATATTTTCTTGTCAGTAATGGATGACATCTTACTCTCCACTGGATAAATTACAGTACTGTATAAATGTGAGAACTTGGTAAGGCATAAAAATACTGTATTTCTCATTCTCATGTCACTATTTCTTTCCTTATTAGTCAAAATAAGTATTCCTTCCTCTCAGCAATGGGACTTGTTACAGAATATGGAGATCAAAGTGTGTTCTTGCCTCATGCATCATCACTAACAAAAGACAGATAACAGAAAATATTACTCATGATTCTGGCTAAAAACATGTGAAGCAGAAAGAACATAGTTTGCCTTCTTTTTTCAAATACATTAATTTGAGCCTGTATACTGTGAATCGTCTTTTTAAAAAGTGTCCTGGCTATAAATTAAAAAATTACGGAATGGAAGTTATGGAGGAATGAAATATGCCTAACCTGGGATTCATTTTTACAAAATAGCTTTATTCTCCTGAGTCACTCAGAAAACCATATTGTTTGCTGCTTGCGATACAGATAAGTGCACAGGATCTTTCATCCAAAGGAGTTCTTTTCCTCTTACATACTTCAATCTATCCACTAAGTGGGGCATTGGAAATTTTTCTTTTTCAGATGAGAAACAGGATCTTATATATTAGTTTTACACTGAGCATCCTGAAAAGCCTTCCAATGTGCCTCTTTCCTTGCTAGCTTGGGGACATACAGTGCTTGGGGACATATTCCCAAAATTTAGTGTGGAGAATTCACAAATAATATTTAAAGAGTTATAGCAGTAAATGTCAAGGTTTTTTTAGGGCAACCACTATGTCTGGAATCAGCAGTGGTATAGGTTGATGTTTTCAAAGTATTGCAAGGAAGTGTACTTCTTTGAAAATCTCAACCACAGCCTTTGTTACTGGCCTGAATGTTGTCATAGCTGCTGCGTAACACTGCTCCAGTAGCACTTAACAGGACCTGTGGGTCCTCAGCATCTTTTCTAATGGGGCCCTATGTTTAATTTTTTCCATATTCTAGAAAAGTTAAATCAGTCAAAACATTGGTCTTAATTTTCTAGTTTCTTTACACTTGCCAGAAGCTCTGTTCAAAAGGCAGAATTAGACTTGTCTCTGTTGCAGACTTGCTACAATTAATTTATAAAATCTATATATTTATATAGTTACCCTCTTACAGAGGATTGCATAGGACTTAAATTATGTTATTTAAACGGAAGGGGAAAATTTAAGGGAGCAGTAAATTTCATAACGTCTCTGGATTTAAGTAAATTGATGTGAGCTTTTGAAAATCAGAGGAGATAGCATGGTCCAACAGTGAGTATAAGGAAACTGGATTCCACTGTAGACCATGCCCCAGACATGATGTATCTCAGCTTCTCCTTGTGTGAAATATGGGATTTATCTTTCTTAGTAAAGCACTTTCCAATCTATGGAAGAAAATCACTTTAAGTGCTAATTATTAGTATAAAGAAAAGGAGTACTTGTGGCACCTTAGAGACTAACAAATTTATTAGAGCATAAGCTTTCGTGAGCTACAGCTCACTTCATCGGATGCATTTGGTGGAAAAAACAGAGGAGAGATTTATATATACACACACACACACACACACACACACAGAGAACATGAAACAATGGGTTTATCATACACACTGTAAGGAGAGTGATCACTTAAGATAAGCCATCACCAACAGCAGGGGGGGGAAGGAGGAAAACCTTTCATGGTGACAAGCAGGTAGGCTAATTCCAGCAGTTAACAAGAATATCAGAGGAACAGTGGGGGGTGGGGTGGGAGGGAGAAATACCATGGGGAAATAGTTTTACTTTGTGTAATGACTCATCCATTCCCAGTCTCTATTCAAGCCTAAGTTAATTGTATCCAGTTTGCAAATTAATTCCAATTCAGCAGTCTCTCGTTGGAGTCTGTTTTTGAAGCTTTTTTGTTGACGTATAGCCACTCTTAGGTCTGTGATCGAGTGACCAGAGAGATTGAAGTGTTCTCCAACTGGTTTTTGAATGTTATAATTCTTGACGTCTGATTTGTGTCCATTCATTCTTTTACATAGAGACTGTCCAGTTTGGCCAATGTACATGGCAGAGGGGCATTGCTGGCACATGATGGCATATATCACATTGGTAGATGCGCAGGTGAACGAGCCTCTGATAGTGTGGCTGATGTGATTAGGCCCTATGATGGTATCCCCTGAATAGATATGTGGACAGAGTTGGCAACGGGCTTTGTTACAAGGATAGGTTCCTGGGTTAGTGGTTCTGTTGTGTGGTGTGTGGTTGCTGGTGAGTATTTGCTTCAGATTGGGGGGCTGTCTGTAAGCAAGGACTGGTCTGTCTCCCAAGATCTGAGAGAGCGATGGCTCGTCCTTCAGGATAGGTTGTAGATCCTTGATGATGCGTTGGAGAGGTTTTAGTTGGGGGCTGAAGGTGATGGCTAGTGGCGTTCTGTTGTTTTCTTTGTTGGGCCTGTCCTGTAGTAGGTGACTTCTGGGTACTCTTCTGGCTCTGTCAATCTGTTTCTTCACTTCAGCAGGTGGGTATTGTAGTTGTAGGAATGCATGATAGAGATCTTGTAGGTGTTTGTCTCTGTCTGAGGGGTTGGAGCAAATGCGGTTATATCGTAGCGCTTGGCTGTAGACAATGGATCGAGTGGTATGATCTGGATGAAAGCTAGAGGCATGTAGGTAGGAGTAGCGGTCAGTAGGTTTCCGATATAGGGTGGTGGTTATGTGACCATCGCTTATTAGCACCGTAGTGTCCAGGAAGTGGATCTCTTGTGTGGACTGGTCCAGGCTGAGGTTGATGGTGGGATGGAAATTGTTGAAATCATGGTGGAATTCCTCAAGAGCTTCTTTTCCATGGGTCCAGATGATGAAGATGTCATCAATGTAGCGCAAGTAGAGTAGGGGCATTAGGGGACGAGAGCTGAGGAAGCGTTGTTCTAAGTCAGCCATAAAAATGTTGGCATACTGTGGGGCCATGCGGGTACCCATCGCAGTGCCGCTGATTTGAAGGTATACATTGTCACCAAATGTGAAATAGTTATGGGTCAGGACAAAGTCACAAAGTTCTGCCACCAGGTTAGCCGTGACAGTATCGGGGATACTGTTCCTGACGGCTTGTAGTCCATCTTTGTGTGGAATGTTGGTGTAGAGGGCTTCTACATCCATAGTGGCTAGGATGGTGTTTTTAGGAAGATCACCAATGGACTGTAGTTTCCTCAGGAAATCGGTGGTGTCTCGAAGATAGCTGGGAGTGCTGGTAACGAAGGGCCTGAGGAGGGAGTCTACATAGCCAGACAATCCTGCTGTCAGGGTGCCAATGCCTGAGATGATGGGGCGTCCAGGATTTCCAGGTTTATGGATCTTGGGTAGCAGATAGAATACCCCAGGTCGGGGCTCCAGGGGTGTGTCTGTGCGGATTTGTTCTTGTGCTTTTTCAGGGAGTTTCTTGAGCAAATGCCCCACAGTATGCCAACATTTTTATGGCTGACTTAGAACAACGCTTCCTCAGCTCTCGTCCCCTAATGCCCCTACTCTACTTGCGCTACATTGATGACATCTTCATCATCTGGACCCATGGAAAAGAAGCTCTTGAGGAATTCCACCATGATTTCAACAATTTCCATCCCACCATCAACCTCAGCCTGGACCAGTCCACACAAGAGATCCACTTCCTGGACACTACGGTGCTAATAAGTGATGGTCACATAACCACCACCCTATATCGGAAACCTACTGACCGCTACTCCTACCTACATGCCTCTAGCTTTCATCCAGATCATACCACTCGATCCATTGTCTACAGCCAAGCGCTACGATATAACCGCATTTGCTCCAACCCCTCAGACAGAGACAAACACCTACAAGATCTCTATCATGCATTCCTACAACTACAATACCCACCTGCTGAAGTGAAGAAACAGATTGACAGAGCCAGAAGAGTACCCAGAAGTCACCTACTACAGGACAGGCCCAACAAAGAAAACAACAGAACGCCACTAGCCATCACCTTCAGCCCCCAACTAAAACCTCTCCAACGCATCATCAAGGATCTACAACCTATCCTGACGGACGAGCCATCGCTCTCTCAGATCTTGGGAGACAGACCAGTCCTTGCTTACAGACAGCCCCCCAATCTGAAGCAAATACTCACCAGCAACCACACACCACACAACAGAACCACTAACCCAGGAACCTATCCTTGCAACAAAGCCCGTTGCCAACTCTGTCCACATATCTATTCAGGAGATACCATCATAGGGCCTAATCACATCAGCCACACTATCAGAGGCTCGTTCACCTGCGCATCTACCAATGTGATATATGCCATCATGTGCCAGCAATGCCCCTCTGCCATGTACATTGGCCAAACTGGACAGTCTCTACGTAAAAGAATGAATGGACACAAATCAGACGTCAAGAATTATAACATTCAAAAACCAGTTGGAGAACACTTCAATCTCTCTGGTCACTCGATCACAGACCTAAGAGTGGCTATACTTCAACAAAAAAGCTTCAAAAACAGACTCCAACGAGAGACTGCTGAATTGGAATTAATTTGCAAACTGGATACAATTAACTTAGGCTTGAATAGAGACTGGGAATGGATGAGTCATTACACAAAGTAAAACTATTTCCCCATGGTATTTCTCCCTCCCACCCCACCCCCCACTGTTCCTCTGATATTCTTGTTAACTGCTGGAATTAGCCTACCTGCTTGTCACCATGAAAGGTTTTCCTCCTTCCCCCCCCTGCTGTTGGTGATGGCTTATCTTAAGTGATCACTCTCCTTACAGTGTGTATGATAAACCCATTGTTTCATGTTCTCTGTGTGTGTGTGTGTGTGTGTGTGTATATAAATCTCTCCTCTGTTTTTTCCACCAAATGCATCCGATGAAGTGAGCTGTAGCTCACGAAAGCTTATGCTCTAATAAATTTGTTAGTCTCTAAGGTGCCACAAGTACTCCTTTTCTTTTTGCGAATACAGACTAACACGGCTGCTACTCTGAAACCTGTAATTATTAGTATATAAGTCTTCAGAAAATTATCAATTGATAGACATAACACACACACACAGATGTGATGTTTCAAAATGTTCTTATTTACAATTATGCTGTCCCATATAAGAATAAAAACACACATTTAATTTCTTTCACTGACATATTTAATGTAAACATTCTCCTGAGGAGGGAGAAGAAAATAATAATGCAAAAAAGCTGTGGGATGAATGATTTGTTAATACCACGTTAAGCCTGCCTTTTCTTCCTCATATTCATGGGCAAAGCATAGTATGTTTCCAGATCTCAAGTACAGTGGCATTTTCTTTGGTTAGGGTAGCAAATCCTGATCCATAAAGTTCACAGTAGCACAGAAACAGAAACCTCTTCCAGGAATCTGAAGCATCCCTACTGTTAAGTTCAATGTTGCCCTCATCAGGAGTGTCACTGCAATGGACTGAAGTTATTGTAAAGAATATCAGAGGACACTGACATAATCAGGTCAACTAGAAGTGCTTAAACAAGGGGGGGGGGCATGCCTAAAGAGAAGTCCTATACCTATAAGTCCTATAAGTCTTTGTCCTATACCTGGAAGACATGAATTGTAAAGCTTTTACTCTCACCTGCTTGCATGGCATTTTTCTTCCCTTTTGTCTGTGAGGCAACATTTTCTCCACTGCAGCTTGACAGGCACAAGGGCATTTCAAATTGTCACTTGGTTCTTAGGCAAATCTTCCCTTTCTTGCAGTTACTATGGCAGGCAGATTTCCTTAGCAGGTTGCTTAGTGGCTAGGTACCCCCTATTGTGGACTGTCTGGCTGAGAGGAGAGGATGCTGTTTCCTTAGGTGTGTTTTGGGAGAAGGGAAGAACTGGAACTTGAAGGAATGCTGTACGTTGCAGCATCAGCATCCAGAAAGCATGTACCGCTCCTGATTGGAAAACTGCTTGGAATTTGGTATTTCCATCTCCTGTCCCTATGGAAATTTTTACAAGTAAACCATTTAAAACAATTTATGCCAAGCCCAACCTGAATAGAACCACATAATATATAATACCATACATTTATTTGTACCTGGAGAAGACAAATACAGAATGGAAACTTGGATAGATCATCCATCAGACTTCTGCTAAAACATAGGCTCAAAACTTCATTCCACTTAGATTGCTAGGGAAAAGTGATACAAAATGGTCATATTAAATGGAGAAATCTCTCTGCAAGTTTGACTGTAGGGATAAGAGAGCTAGAGTATGTAATATTGACAATGTGACCATACTTTTAGCAAATATTAGTTGGTAAGGGTACCTATGGGTTTGCACACTCATTAATACAATATACAGCTGTGTTCATTTGTAGATATTTAACTACATGGCAAAGGGAAATGATCAGTTCTACACTACACATTTTGTCAATATGTTGCCACTACTGATGGGCAACAAATTCATTCTTCAAAGGTGAATTTTCCCCCATATGGAGGACCAGAACAAGGCCTGTGTACCGATTCAATCCCAAAGAAGCCCTCAAAATTGGCTAATTCACCCTCAGAAAATGGAAGGGAGCCAGAGATGAGCGTGAAAAAGCACATTCGTTTCATTAACCTTTGTATTTTGTATGAACTGCAGCAAAGCCAGCTCAAGCTGTCAGCTTGTGAGAGCTCACAAGTTAAGTGAGGCTGGGCTAGCAGTACTGGGATGGCAGACCTCTAAGGAAAATCCAAGAGGTGTAAGCAGTGTTTATGGTGATTCATTTAGGTGCTGTCAGTCTTCTTTTTGAATCACTACTGAGCCAACTCCCCTTGTGGTGTTAAAGAGCTCTGTACTGCTCCAGTAGCTTTTGTGGATGAGGCATGAAACTGATGATTCACTAAAATCCCATGATGCTTTTGGCAAGAGTATGGGTATTTATTAATCTCTCTTCTTGCTAAATTCCACTGTGGGCAATTTGTGTATTCTGCTTACTTATACTCCCCCGGCAGTTTCAAATTAATATAGTATTCTTCTTTATTCTGTGCCCCAAGCCTTTGTCTAGTGTTGCAGTGTGCTGTTAATGGCTGCCATGTTTTGCACCAGGGATGCTTTTCAGTCTTAGGTAAAGAGATACCTACTATTCCTACAATATAGTTTATACAATAAGCTTGCAAAACCCTTTGTAGATTCAGCTGGATAAAAAGCACTCTGCAACTGTAAGATTTCCATTCTTGTTTTACTAAAGAGATGTCAAAATACATATTCCAGCATGTAACTGTCCAATGTAAAGAGTCTTGGTTTGTATGTTACTGAGCTTTGTGGAAAAATAAAAATAAAAAACCCCTCAATGCTAGGAATAAGATTATTATGGCATTCAGTAATTTAAAAAAAAAACTACAAAACCAAACCAAAATATCACTTTTATTTACATTTTTGCTGCACATAAGGTAGCCTCCTCTAAAAGAGAATGGGCCAAATCCATCCCTTCTATGACTCCATTGACTCCAGCAGAGCTAACATCAGGGATGACTTTGGCTCAACGAGTCTGTAGAATAGCTTAATCTTGACTTCACATTACAGAATAAACAAAAGTGTCATGGGTATAGTCTAATTTCTCTTGCAGTCGGTGGGAGTTTTGTCTCTGACCTTAACCAGAGCAGGTATAGACTATTTCTTTTTATTAATGCTATTTAATTTCAACATTTAATACAAAAATCTCCAAACCATAATATCTCAAAGGATGTTAATCACTGGGAGAAAAAACAATCAGGATAGCAATACATTTCATAGTTTAAATACATGATTTTCATTGCACTTCACTGCTCTGACCAAAATATAGCCCAGTGCCACAAACACATCTAATTTATCAGTTCCTTTCTAAGGCCTTCATATTATCACCTCCTCTTCACTAGTAGTTCTATTCCTTGCACTTTCTCCCACCATCCTTCTCCTAATCCCACACACGCTCTTCTTAACTTTCACTGAGGCCATGTCTACATTAAGTTTTGCTGCTTTAATTCTAATGCCCAACCCCCCCCCCCCCCCGTAAAGAAGCTCTTACGCCAATTATAGTCTTATCCAGTTAAGTGAATCACTTTATACTGGTATAATTGGAATGTACCAGTATATCAGGGCTTTTACCAGAATAATCATGTTGGCAAAAAGTCATCACCCCTAACCATCAAAGTAAAATTTTAAGTGTAGACCAGACATGTGGGAAATAGCAAGAAATGAGGGAACTCTGTGACACTTCCCAAAGAGGGGAAAATAATTTGTAAATGCCTTCCGTGCAAACCAAAATCCACATTACCAAACTTTCTTCTTCCTTACAAATTCCCCATTGAATATTGAAGTACAATATTCACCCCCGTCACACAATCAACTCTCTCCCCATCTCACTAATCAACCATAGCTCCACAAAATCAATGTTGGCATGTAGCCATTGGACATCTTAAGTCAAACAGAAAACCAATCCTAGTATTTTTCTTAAAATATTTGTTTTGCTTTCTTAGGCAAGTAGATTTAGTTTAAAAATTACTAACTAACTCTTCCCTCTAGAGAAAAATCTATACTGGCCTGTGGTCTAGAGACTGCTCTTGTTTTAACAAGACACAACAGCAAAGCAAATGAAAAAAATCTGGGTCTCATTTAGATCCAGGCTGAATTGCCCAGCTCTGACAGTGCAAAGGGCCCCGATTCATCTCCAGAACAGTCCATCATTTGCACTGAATGAGGCAGAGGGTCCAGTGGAAAAAATAGTATGTGATTATGTCATTAAAGACTGTGTCATAATGAATACACATAAGGGGGCTGAATCAGGGTTGTACAAGCCAGCTTTAACTCTGGCAATTCTGAAGTTTTGAGAGCTTGACTTTGCAACCTTAATATTGCTTTTAAGTAGTTATATGTGTGTAATATAATAAATACAGGATACACTGGGTGAAATCCCCCTGATGCCCAGGGCTTGTGCAAAGACCTTATGTTCCACTGTGAGGTTGTGGAGTGGGGGCTGCACAGGGAGACATCTGCACCACTGTGTGGCAGTGTGATGGGACAGACTAGGACCAGAGGTCCCCTGCTGAAGGCCTCAGTCCTCCCAGGAAAGGAGCAGTGGAGAAGTCCTCCAAGCAGACTACAATGACTGCAGGAGCAGCCAATCAGAGCATAGGAGGGTCCTATAGAAAGGAGCTGAAGAGCCAAAGACAGGAAGTTCCTTGCTGGAGCTAGAGGAATACACATGGTGCTCCTGGCTGGCCATAGGGAACTGCAGCACCATGGATAGCTCAGTGCTAGTACAGACCAGGGGAGTGAGGAAGAGCTCCTGGTTGTCTGCTGGGCCAGAGCTTGGAAGAGCCCTGAGCTCAGGGTAAGGCATTGGTGAAGGCTGCGGTCACAAGGAAATGGACCAGGGAACTTAGACAGTTTTGCTAAAGGAACATGGTGGTGCCTGGCTACTATATTTAGGATCCCTGGGCTGGAACCTGGAATAGTGGACTGCCCCCTCCCCCATAGGCCAGTAGGGAAGGGCCTACAATTGGACAGTAGTAAACCACCAGAAGGGGACTGAACTCTTAGGAGGCCCAGCTGGACAGCTGGGACCAGAACAGATTAAGAGGATAAAACCATTGCCTCCAGATAGGAAGCCCGTGGGTATGGCCTGACACCTGGACTGGGACTGTCTAAAGACACAACTGACCAGAAGGGGGTGCTTGTGAGAAGTTGTTTCCATGCTGTTATAGGCACAATGCAGTGAGGGGAATGGACCAATTCCTCCATACTTACATGTCTGTAACAACCCTCTAGCCCCATGCAAGCTGTTTGGAGGCCCTGGGTACACTATTTCAGCCCATAAGGTGCAACAGTAGTTGCTGGGGGCTTTGTTGCAGACAGGTACCTGCTAGTTTGTATCATGAAGAGACCCTAGCCAGTTGTTGTAGGCAAGATTCAAGAAATCTTTCCATTGACCCAAATATTTCATTTTGGGGAGTTACTGTAATGATCTGGGGAATCTTTCTGGACAATTTACAAATTATGACCACTGTAGGTATTGTTACCAAGATGAAAACCAGTTTGATTGTGGGGCCAGTTGTCTTCTCTGTCCTTTCAACTCCATGTTGGAACAAAATTCCAACAGGGGTATGGGCAAAGGCCTAACAATAGAAATAATTTAACATGCATTTTCAACCATTTAAATGTAATTGCTATAGACAATATGTTGGCTCCCAACCAGAAAAACTGATTTAGCAGAGGCGAGGTTGCCTGACAACAAAGTTGCTTGCCTGGAGCCTCTGGTCACCTGTTGAGGCTGACAAGGGAATCAGCTGACAGAAGATAATGGAAGATTATGAAAAATGGAAGAGCTGATCTATTCCGGGCCATTTTTTCTCTGTCTCATGAAGAGCAACCAAACAACTAATTTTCATCTACCTCAAGAGGAAGGAGAAACAATCCAACATGTAAGGGCCTGATGAGGCAGAGGGCTTCATCTACCTAAACACATGGTTCCTTGTGGCCTTCCTCCACTTGACTCCTCCTTACTCCTCCTACTCCAGCTTAGCACAATCCCTCCTGGAGCCTCCTTTGTTGGATCCCTTGTGTCTCCCCCTCTTTGGTGTGATCCCTCATTGCCCTTCCTTTCCTCCTCTCTATGATCACTTGGGGATTCCTCTCCTCTAGGCATTGTCCCTCATGGCTCCTTTTCCTCCTCCTCAGCATGATCCCTCATGGCTTCTTCTACTACTCATTGTCCCTGTGAGCCTTCCTGTTTTTTCCTTGTCCGGAATCACTCATGGATTTCCTCCTCCCCATGATCACTCTTGCCAACTCTGCCTCCATCCAATCCCTTGTGGTGGCTTCTCAGACTCTTCAAAATCCCTCATTTATACATGTCCTCATTGTGATTTCTTGGGGAGTCGATCTTCTGTGAAACCCCACATGGATTCTCCTTCTCTGCCCTATTCCTCATGATTCTTCCTACTCCCATATGCAGTCCCTTTTGGAGACTTCTCCTCACAATCCCTCTTCACTATCCCTGTCTTCTCTCCTCTCATACCTGCCTCTGCAGACCCCATGTAGTTTTTGAATGAACTTGCACCAGCTCTCTCCAAGCTCACCTACTTCTGGTGCTCCCAGAGGTCAGAATGTTATGGAACTGCCAGATTGCAACTGGGCGTGAGCTCCTGACATAACAGTATTTTTACATCATCTGCTGTGATGAAATATGTGAGGGCCCCAATAGGGACCCCACTGGTCTTGAACACCTCCTCTTTCCCATTGCTTCAGTCAGTGCATGTTTAATCTTTGTACTATTGCAAAACACAGGATGGATGGCGCTCAATGAATGAGGCAGCTGCTCAATAGTATTTTTCTGTCCTCATCTTTCTGATCCCACAGAGATTGGATTGAACAGACTAGACTGTGTGACCCCATCCCTTATTTCCTGTTCACCATTCAGCCCTAGATTTGGTACAGAATTTTGGGAGCATTGTACAACTGAGGGACACTCTTTCCCTTCTCTCCCTTCTGAGGGGGAAACATTTCCTCCCCCTTCAGCACTGATACTGATACATTGGTAGCCCAAGGCATGGAGCTTAGTTTTTAACTCCCAAACCATTTGAGTCCCTGATGTAGCTGGTGTATCTCCTAATGAAATTAATACCTTCCTGTAAAGGGACCCATTCATTGCAGATGCACTTATAGTTGGTCTGTGGAATTAGAACGGGGAGCCACATGAGGAGAAAGCTGTTGGTTACTCACGTTGTGGCTGTCTGCCTGTCTATCTCTCTCTGTGACTTGGGGTGCTCCCTCTTTGTGACTCAGCCCTTCAAACTGGTGACTCTATATTCCCCACCTTAAGGGGTAACAAAGTCCCACCAGACAAGCTGTCTGATGCCATTTCAGGCAGTCGTCCGTCCCAATTCTCCAGGTCCTGTGCCACTTTGCCCATGGCTGGTAGGGGAACCCTGGCCCGCCCACTACTCCAGGTTCCAGCCTAGGTCTATGACTAGAAACCTAGGTCTGCTGAATCTCAGACCTGTTGCTGTTTCCCTGGGATCCTTCAAACTCCACTTTTCTATTTCCTTAGCTATCTCTGGGTTCATCCCAGGAGCTTCCTCTGCCCCTCCTGGCTATTTCATCCCTCTAGGCCTTTTGTAAGACTTCCTAGTCCAGGACAGAATCCCAGGATTTACTCTCTCCTTGGATCGCCTCCTTGTCCCTGGCCAGCTCCCTTTCCCTCTAGGTAGTGACTGTAGACCACCTCTCTGCAGTCCTCTTGCTCTCACTATCTGGATTTATATTCCTATCCTAGATCCTCCCTCAGTGGGGCTTCATCTGCCATTAGGCCTTATCAAGGCCTGGTTCCCTTCCAGGTGCAGCATCTGGCCATATTAACCCACTCAGGGCTTGTGTGTGGACACCCCATCACACTTCCCCAGAGGGAGTTATCTACTGCCAGAGACTTCAAAGTCCATCCTATGTAAATATTACATAGGAAAAACTACATTAAAAGAATATTAAGAATATCTGTCTGCTCTTAAGTTTGCAAGGTTAAGTACTCAAAAGTTAGGAAATGTGAACCCTTAATGCATACACAAGATTGCCAAATTAAGATAGTCTTTAATTACATGGTCATACATTTTTTTTCCCAGAGGATCCATTTCTCAGAGGATGAATCAAGATTGTGTAGTCAAGGAGGTTGTTGCCAGCTTCATTTGTGGCAGAAGTCTGAAGGAGTTTTAGATTAAGTAAAAATCTGGCTCCGTCTTGGTGCTGCTAAGGATTGAAAGAAGTTTGGCAGTTGGGTAGAAAATCTATAGCCCCTCCTCTTTCAGTGACACCCTTTCCCCAGAATAGTACATTAGTGTCTGGAGGAGTTGAGAGGAACCTTCTGGAGTAGGATCTCCCAGACTCAGGGTTTCAGGTACTCCTGGTATCCATTCCTTTCCATGTGGGGGTAACAGTGCTGACTTTCACAAAACTGCATTCATTAGAAATTCCCCACAGGTGGGGTTGAGAAAAATGCTCACAACAGGTCTCCTTGCTGCAGATGATGAAAAATAAGTGGTTAGGAGCCCCACTAGGAAGGAGCTGCTGCTGAGAACCTCCATCCAGATAGAGAATGATCCACTTGTTCTGTTACCTGATTTTTCTCTCTCCTGAAGGGCTGTTTCACTTTGTACAATTTCTCACATACTTGAGGTATAGCGGTGACTGTGAATCCCCCATGCTGTGCAGCAGGAAGGCTTTGTGAAGACACCTGATCTAACCTATTTACTTCTGTTCAGTAGCAACATGGCAAGAAAGTCTTCTTTTTATTGTGGTGGGCTGGGATGGCTTCACTACAGGCTGGAACCTTCAGTGCACCAGAGTGTCTCCAGTGGTAACTAAGGTAATCTGACTGAGCAATGTTGAGGACACACTTTCTCTGGGGATTGCAACAGAATGGCATTGCATTTGGTCCATGCAATGGCCAGAAAAAATAGTAATACATTTCTTCCTGATGTTCAGCTGATAGTAGCATGAATGACCTCCGCTCCTCCCAGCAGATCATTAAGTCCCAGAAAATTCCCTTTGTCTCCATCATTATTGCTTAATTATTTTCAGCTCTGTAATCCAAATTTGCAGTCTGACTCTCTGTTGATTCTAGCCGGTGTATCATAACCTTTACAGTACATGAAATGATATGCAGCCTTGACTCTCCTGCATGGTGAATAGGGCCTTATTCTAAGCTTACAACACCAAGAAATAATAACCTGCCATGATTTTCCAGAAATTCTGGACCTGAACATTTAACATTACACTGATTTCACTCCCCTTCCTCCCACCCACCCTCTAATCCCTTTTAAAATTGCCAATGTTTATAACTCCAGACTGAATAATAAAGAGTCCTACTTTGCACCAAATTATTATTCTTTAGGATGTTGGCAAAGTATGGGTTTTTTTAAGCATAACTCCACAATGTAGCAAAACACTGCTTGTGTGGGTGTACATAAAACTGCCTGTAATAATAAATAAATAAAATAAATATACACCTACAGGGGGAAAAGATCATAAAGAGCTTGTTATGATATCAAAGTTATAACAAGAGTCAATGCCTGGAAATTGAACCTGGACAAATTCAAGGTGCAATTTGTTGAGTGAGGGTGACTAACCAGTGAAAGAAGTTATAAAGGGATGTGATGGATCCTCTTTTTAAAATCAAGATTGGATGGCTTTCTAAAAGATATTGTCTAGTTCAACTAGAATTTATTGGATTTGATGGAGGAATCATATGTTGGGGTCTGTGTTGTACAAAAGGTCAGACTAAATGCCCATAATGGCCCTGTCTGGCCTTAAAATGTATGAATCCATGAAAAAAGGATTGCTAGATAATGGCAGAGGTAAATATGTCCATAGTGGTGATATGGCATCATGGAATATCAGTAATACTGGAAACTTAACACTACAAAACTTAAATCTGTTTCAAAACTTTTAGGCCCCATGGACATGGGACATCTTCAAAAAATTCCCCACCCCATTACTACCATTAATTCAGCTTCACCTGCGTTACCAACTGTGGGAGTCATAGTATACACAATACCAGATCTCATCACTTGTGCCATCTAACTGCTCAGATTAGGTGTAAGCAATGAAGAGCTACAACAGCCATATATCACCTCAGGATTCTCCCATGCAGTAGGGAACTTCAAGAGGCTGGATCTGCTTGTTGCTTTGAACCACGAGAGCATGTATGTCTGGCTTACTGTTAAGGCAGGAAACAGGACAATACTGTTAAAAATAGTGTCCTGAAGTTGTCAGTCACCACAGATAAACTCTCAAATTATCTTTTAAATAATTGGACTAGATTCTGCTATCATTTACACTGTTTTCAGTGGCTAACTTCTGCATAACACAAATGCAGATGCAATCAGAATGCCTCAAAGAATATAAAGGAAAATTCAGTACTAAACGGACATTCTGCTTTCCTCCCTGTCTTAGCCTGTGAGTGCTAGAAAAAAACACGCTTCCAGCAAGTAATCTGATCAGATACATTTAATTCCGGTCTGCTGTTTACGCATCCAAACTGAATGCATGCTTTTATTAAGGCAATTACTACATATGGCCTTGACCTGCATTTCTGTTGGATTTAGAAACTTCCAAATAAGTCAATAGAAGATATTTTGCTACACAAGAAATGCAGGATCAGGCCCACATATAGGTAAAAATATGACAAAATGTAAAGAAATTATAACTGCCCTCCCCTGCACTCCCAGCATAGAAAATGATGAGTTTTTCCTAGGATCAAAGACAAATATCACACAATAATAATGTGAGAATACCAAATACAAGAAAAAGGAGCCTCCTCTCTAGAAACAAGGCTAAAAATGAGAGCCTATAAATCACAGCCATAAGGAGGGAATTATACTGACATGATCTGAGCAGACAAAGGGAGTTCATTTTGTGACACATTTTGAGGAACATCCAGGGACATTTCTTGTGCCAAGTAGGGTTCACAGTTCAGTGAAAATTCCATCTTCTCCAGAGCATTAACTAGGGGAGGCAATGTGGTCTAGTGACTAGAAGAGTGAACAAAGGTGGTCCAGGGTTCAACTGCAGATAATTGTGCATAGAATTAGATGAACATCACTTATTGAAACCATGTTTAGTATTCTCCTCTAGTGGCTGGTCCACCCGCAAATAAGTTTACTACTATCACTAACTGAGTTGCTCCTTTAATTCACCTGGTAAAGATCTATGATGTAGGGCCGCATGTCCTAGATTCAAACCCTGCTGATCATCTGTACAAACTAGGGCAGGCATGTATATTTTCTGCTGTATGTCAAACAGCAAGATAGACAGGGATAGTAGAGCCCTTGTTCATGCCGTAAGCATGTTTTCTGACATTGGGGAAATAATTCAGATTCAGACTGCTCAGTAATGGGCAAAGCTACCATAACAATTGTGTATTTGCAGTCTTCAGTGTAAAAGAATGTGTTGTCAAATAAAAATAAGCTAGTTGTATTTGCTTTTTATATTAGAAGGAAACCTTCTGTTCCCTCACTTAAACTGCAGTAGTTCCTGTCGGGGTTCTGGTTAGAGAGAGGACTCTCAGAAGAAACAATCCAATAGGACACAAATTAGATCAAATATCCATAACATAGATTCTTAGACTCTAACAGATTACAGATCATTAGAAAGGAGTATTAGATCATCTAGTCTGACCTCCTGTATCTCACAGGCCATTAAATTTCACCCAATTACCCTCTGTATTGAGCCTAATAACTTTTTGGACTAAAGCATCTCTTCCAGAAAGGCATCCAGTCTTGATCTGAGGATATCAAGAGATGGAGAATCTATTACTTCCCTTGGTTGCCTGTTTCAGTGGTTAATCACCCTCCCTGCTAAAGATTTGTCCCCTATTTCTCATTTGAATTTGTCTGATTTCAGCTTCCAGCCACTGGTTCTTGGTATGCATTTCTCCACTATATTAAAGACCCCTTTAATACCTGGTATTTTTTCTTGTGAAGGCATGAATGCCGCTCAGTCTTCTTTTTGACAAGCTAAACAGATTGAGCTCTTTAAGTCTTGCACTGGAAGACTTTTCCCTATACTCCAGCAATTTTGTGGCTCTTTTTGGCATTCTCTCCAATTTTTCAACATCCCTTTTAAAATGTGGGCACCAGAACTGTAAGCAGTATTCCAGCACTAGTCTCACCAGTGCTCTACATACAGAGGTAAAAGAACCTCCATATTCTTACTCACCACTCCTCTGTTTACATGTCCAAAGACCTCATTAGCCCTTCCTGACACAGCATTGCACGGGACCCATATGTTGAACTACTTTTCAACAATGACTGCTAACATCTTTTCAGGCACTGCTTTCCAGGATATAGTTCCCCCATTCTGTAGGTGTGGCCTTATTCCTCTATCCTAAGGAATGGACTAATTGCTTAAAGTTATCACAACTTTTATGCATTATATATCCAGTTGTATATCAAAAGAAATACCAATGTAGTGACTAGTTCTTCTGAGTATAGCATTGGTGAGTTATTATTATATAACATAAGCTTGTTTTTGCTAAGTGGTATGGATCATGTAATTTGCATCATTATGGTAAAGTACAGCTTCTGTGCATTTGACTTTCTAAATCTTCTTAGAGAACTCCAGAATAGGCTGTTCATCATATGTTTATATAAACTGGTCCTTATGTAGGTTCTATAAAAGAATAACTATTGTATTCATATAGATTAATTTGCCCTGTATGGGATATGTAACACATTGCACGTTAGGGCCTAATCCTGCAAACCCTTGTCAGTATGGGTTTTGCAGGACGGTGCGCTTATTTTGCATTGTGTCTTCATACAAACTATAGCCAAAAATGCTCTTGAAAAGAAAATATCGCCTTCTGATCTTTCCATCTTCTGCTCTAAATCCCAAACTGCAGTTTGACAGCTGCAAGTAGTTAATATAGGAATCCATTATATGATTTTTACATGTACATAATAACACAATATTATTTAATTAGTTTTCTTATTTCTACACATTTGCCTGAGAATAATACCTATATAACTTTCTTTTTCCTTTTCAAATTACAGAAGTCTGAGATATTATGAAAACTGTATTCATTCTTTGTATTTTGCATAGGCATTTGACCTTGAATTCATGTATAATCCAAGCAATGTATTTAGGGATTGCTGCCAAGGTCTGGGTTTATTCCCTACAATTACAATTTTCTTTGCTGACATTAACTGTAGAGCCAACTATATCGATAGTCATTGAGGATTTTCTTCACAAGGACTAAAATTCATCCTTCATGTAACTCTGTTTAAGCCAATGGATGTAACTTTAGCCTGAGATAAAGTCAAGGGCAAAAGGATATTTTTATGCAAAGTAGCATCGGTGGAGATACACTACTAATCATTGAGGATTAGAAGGAGGATATCCTTGTCCTCATAGCTTCTTCATGCAGTTTTCTCTCTCTCATTTTTTAACTGAAGAGTATAAGGATTTTTCCCTCCCTTTTTCAGAGGAAATTGCAATTTTATCTGTTATTGTGAAGTGATGTTATTGGAAATGCAAAAATATTGCCTGAATCTTACTATTTTTGAAAAGCAATTCTAGTTGAAAAGCAATTTTACATACTGCCCACAGGTAGAATGGTAGACTGTATGTTAACTTGTAAATGTTGCTGCTCTAGCTTGAAATACTATATTCATCTTTTGTGAATGACCTGTATGTTTAAAAGGACAAGAAGACCAAAATTCCTGTATTTTTATGGTTAACTCCTGCTCATCTTACTCATATGAGTAGATTCCCTAGATATCAGTGTCACTTGTACATGTAGGGGAGCAGAGTTTCTTCTGGATGTCTCATATTTGTCTGTTCTTAAATTTCTTTGTACACGAAAATATTATAATGCTGTTTGCCATAAAGTTTTCTCTGCTTAATTACACTCATCTGAGTTTTACCATCACTCTGAAACTACAAAGAATTTCCCCAGTAAAATGTTTAATTGGCAATATTTTTATTGATCTCATCCCTGAAACTTAGAGATGCCTGCGAAAGGCTACGTGTTTATTCCATTTGTTCTTAAGACATTTTTTGTTCTTAACAGTAAATATATTGTACTGCACATACATATAAGAGTGCGTTGTCCTTTCATTCATAAAGAATTGCTGTTCGTCATTATATTTAATTATAATGTTCTGAACTGAAATACATAGCCATTGGGAATATGAGTATTGATTAAAAACTAGGTTATGCTTCTGTTTAGTCTGTGGAAGGCTTCACCCCACCCTCAATTACTGTGTGTAGGAGAGGTCAATCTAATCGCATTGCCAAACTAGGTTAAGAGAGAGTATTTATATTACTGAATTGCGTGGTCGCCATATCTTATTCAGAGTCAAAGAGAACTGAGGGTTTTTTCTCTCTAAATAGAGTACTTTAAGAGACTGTTCCTGGCATATAAGGTATCTTCATATTATTTTCAAATTTAAATTGATCTTTGTAAAACACTTAAACAGTATGCCATTTAAAGTAACAAGCAGATTGCTTACCTTCTATTTTAGGACCTATATTACTTGCACACCCCAAACTTGCTTTTAAGTAACAATGAAAGTCATTGGGGCTTAGATCCTCCAATTTCCATTGATTTCAGTGGAAGTTAGGCACCTAAATACTTTTGAGGATCTGGCCCTGAAAGTTTCAAGTGTACAAGGAATGAAGAAGGGGGCACATAATGTAGATTTAATGGAAGGAGATATCTTACTGGTTGAAATAGTTAAGGTGGTGCAGCAACCTATTATAATTGCATCTGACAGCACTGTGACACCATTCTGAGTACCTCCTATGGGGAATGAGTGGTCTCAATTGCCACTGAGCTCAGTGGGCAATGGGAGCAATTTGTACATTGTGTGGATGGGCCCTACACAATGTCTGGTTTTGTTTTGTGTTACATTCTGGGTGAGGGCCATTGCAGAGAGAAAATTAATTATAAAAATATGATTACACTAGTCTAAGAATAAAAAATATATTCAGGGTTGGATTTTCCAAAGCTCTCAGTGCTGGCCTTATTCCAGTCCCCACTGAAGTTAATGGTAAAACTCCTGTTGACTTTAATGGGAGCAGAGTTAGGCCAGCACTGAGTGCTTTTGAAAATCCTTCCATATTCATATTTGCAATGCATTTAATTTTAGATATACATTTCTGCATAACTGATGTATCCCTGGCTTTTATGTCAAAATGTAAAATGTATTTGCCTAATGAAAAGCATTACTATGTCTCAGAAGTGCCCCTATATACACACACTGACGGGAAGACTTGGCTTTTGACTTTTGGGCTCAGAACATATCTGGGACATGTGGGTATCTAGAATATCCACATGCAGGGCCACACAGAGGTTTGTGGGAGCCTGGGGCAAAATCTGAATCTGAGCCCTTCCCCCCTTCCTAAAAAACCAAGGGTGCAAAAATGCTGAGGGAAGATTTGAGGGACGCTGCAATCTCACATGCCAGGTTGTAATGTCACACACTCAAATTTGGCTCAGATGCTGGTCATGAGGTCACAATGTCACTTGGCTTGAGGGCTTTCTCTAATAAGGAGCTTAGGGCAAACTTCCCCCACCCGGGGTGGCCCTGTCCGCATGCCATAATATCTTCTGGGAAATATACATTACTATAAAGACACGAAATAAAATAGCTATTTTGTTTACAAGTGCTCAGCTAGTGCTGGTTCTATGGTAGCCACTTGAAGGGAGGGACAAAATAAAATTGTGAAAAATGTGTCCTTCTCTTTGAAAAATTCAGAAATTTGAACATTTCCAACCATCTCTTGTAGTATGCCTAAACACTAAACTAAATTACACGTTAGAGTATTTGTAATAATAATAATAATTGTCAAGAAATGCTGACTATTACATTACAACAGCAAGGTATTAACTTCATTTACAATATATACTTATGGAATGAGTAGACCGAGGGACCTGCTTATGTAGAAGATAACAGCAAAACTCCTATATACCTAGGATTAGATTGTGCCAGTAGAAAGGTGACATATCCCCTTTAAAGGCAGTAGGACCCAAGATCACCCAACCCCTGTTCCAAGTCATGGCCTCTTTAAGAACAGGTGTTCATGCGATCAGCAGGCCAACCTGGGAATGGGGTCCAGGTGCCTCAGTCAGGTGTCTATAATGGTAAAAGACTGCACTGAGCTCAGTCACTGGAGTCCTTCTGGGTTTAGAGCAGAAGGCTAAAGAATCCTGCCAGAAGTGAAGCATAGCCCCAGACAGGAGGGCTCTAGTTACCCTATTTGGGGGTGGGGATAAGGAATTGGAGCCCAAGACTGAGGGTTAGGGAGAGACTTCAGAGAGGGACATGCAAGTAAAGGGAGAGTCCAGGAAGAGGAGCCCTTGGAATCCGTGCTCTATAGCAGAACACAAGGACAGCCAGGAAGGCTGATGGTTTAGGAAACCATGGGAAGGAGGAACGGGGATGGGGGGCAGACAACCTGGCTACTCTAGGAATCCCAGGGCTTGGTAGCCCATAGAAGCGGGTGGATGTGGGTTCCCTCTCTGTTGCCAGTTAGTGAGGTGAGGCAGTGACCCTGCATATAAGGGGATGTCAGGATTGATTATAGTCTGGGAGGGCTGAAAATTGAGTTTGGGAAGGAAGGGCTGTGATTGAGGCAGAAAAATGAGAGAAGAAATACAGACCTGCTCGAAGAAAGGGCTGTGCCTGGGGTGGAAAGCTCTTGTTTATATCTGAACGTTAATAGCCTTAAAGGAGTGGATTTTTTGTGACTCATAAGTGGGAGGAAGCCACCTGCATATCAGAGCTGTGCTAGAGGCTGGGAGAGTTACTACATCCATCGGTGATCTTCCAGAAAACACCATCCTAGCCATTATGCATGTAGAAGCCCTCTACACCAACATTCCACAAAAAGATGGACTACAAGCCGTCAGGAACAGTATCCCCGATAATGTCACGGCAAACCTGGTGTCTGAACTTTGTGACTTTGTCCTCACCCATAACTATTTCACATTTGGGGACAATGTATACCTTCAAATCAGCAGCACTGCTATGGGTACCCCCATGACCCCACAGTATGTCAACATTTTTATGGCTGACTTAGAACGCTTCCTCAGCTCTCGTCCCCTAATGCCCCGACTCTACTTATGCTACATTGACGACATCTTCATAATCTGGACCCATGGAAAAGAAGCCCTTGAGGATTTCCACCATGATTTCAACGATTTCCATCCCACCATCAACCTCAGCCTGGACCAGTCCACACAAGAGATCCACCTCCTGGACACTACAGTGCTAATAAGCGATGATCATATAAACACGACCCTATACCGGAAACCTACTGACCACTGTACTTGCCTACATGCCTCCAGCTTCCATCCAGGGCACACCACACGATCCATTGTCTACAGCCAAGCTCTACGATACAACTGCATTTGCTCCAACCCCTCAGACAGAGACAAACGCCTACAAGATCTCTGTCAAGTGTTCTTACAACTACAATACCCAGCTGCTGAAGGGAAGAAACAGATTGACAGAGCCAGAAGAGTATCCAGAAGTCACCTACTACAGGACAGGCCCAACAAAGAAAATAACTAGCCATCACCTTCAGCCCCCAACTAAAACCTCTCCAACGCATCATCAAGTATCTACAACCTATCCTGAAGGACGACCCATCACTCTCACATATCTTGGGAGACAGGCCAGTCCTTGCTTACAGTGTCCCATTTTTCTGAAAATGCCTTATTGGTGATCATGAAAATAATTGTATATTGGTAACTATTTTTCATGGTTATTGCTGCATCCTTCTTTACTTCAAACAGAGAACCTATGTAGTTGCTATGTTACATACTCAACTTTACTGGTATCCTGCAATGTTCTACAACACTCGTTTTTTACCTTGTGTGAAAATATATCTTAACTAAAGAAATAACATTTCTGTTCCTTTTTTAGTGATGTAAAGCAGAGCTGATAAAAAGATAGTACTGCACAAAGTTCCTTGGTTTATCTAGACTCCATCTCTTTTGTATCAAGTTTCCTTTCAGGTGTCTTATGCAGTTTATTGGTGTGCAATGGAAAATTATGTTGCCATATAGCCTTATTTTCTCCTATTAAATTTATTACCCTCACTAGGAATCAAATGTGCATAAGTTGTTATACATTTTTGCTATCAGTATCTGATTCATGTGTTTCCAGAGGTTTCCAAGTCTTTTGTTATTCAGTCTGGCTTGTGGTAATAATAATAGCCATTCTCTTTAAGAAACAATTATCTGGTGAATAGCCAACACACTCATTACTGCACAGAACTATGAAGAAACATATTTGTTTCTGTTGAAGGCATTTTTGATACAATAAATAATCACTAAGTCGTCCCAGATGCTTATACTCAATATGATGGCCACAAAATACTTGCATCCATTATTCTGAAAAATCCTGGCACTGTAGTTTATTCTCAATATATCTGTAGTTTATCCTCAAACTCACTTGGTATTTGAATCTGTGGACGTAGCTGTGCTGCACTTATCTTGTATTGCATTGTCCTCAAACAGGAACCAGGCATCAAGATGAATTTTTTCAGTCTTCATAAAGCAAGCTGAGGCAATCTCTGGGGAAACCAAACTACATCTCTCAAAGACACTTCTGAAGTATCATAGATGTTAGTCTTTCAGCACTTGTATTGAAATACTCTTGTGTTATTGCTTCACTTGGGAAAGATTTTCTTTCGTGGCTGAGCTTCTTCACTGCTGTACCACAAGAGCCCATTTGAAAGTTCTTTTATTTCTGGTGAAAGCTGACTTGTTCCTATTTACTATTTGCTATTGCTGCAAACCCAGAGGCTGCTTATTTTAGTTTTTATTTTAGTCCTGGTGTGGAATAAGGCATCATAGCCATTTCTTCCCTGCTGTGCTTGGTTTTCTAATTTAGCTAATTAAAGTTTCTTGATTTAATTTACCATATGAAAATTGTCATGTCTAAGGGCTTATCCTAATATCTGTTGATTCTGCTTTAGGAAAGCATTCATAAAACTCTCAGGAGTCACCCATCTGGAGATCTGATATGTTCACAATGAACTTGGGTCCCTTTAAAAAAACAGAGCATTGTGGTTAAAAGTAAGGGGGGAATTCAGGATGTTACTGTATATATATTTGTTCACCAAGCTCTGAGTAAACAGCTTATTGTTTAAGCTCCTGCCCCCAACTTATTTCTGACACAACAGAGTTATATAAGGGCATATGGGTTGGTGCACCAAATACTTGTCCTTAACAAATTCTGGTGGAGTCTCCTCATGCCATCTTGTGTGCAATTCATAAACTGCATCCTGGGTTGTTCACTTTCAAGACCAACTTCAAAACTGCCTGATTATTGCAACTACTAATCCTTCCTAATTCTTCCTGCTTTTCAACTGCTAATTATTTGAACAAAGTACAAGTCCTTTCAGGCTAACAGTGAAGAGATGATGCTCTTCTTCCCCCACCTCTCCATTAAATTTCATTTCTCAGTTGTTGAGTTATTTCCAACTAGTCTTCCTAACACCATCTTCCCCTAGATGGTTTCCCTTCAAAACTGGCTTGTTTCTGAATAGGTTAATTAACCAGATAAGATCAGCAGGTGATTCCCCCTCTCCCAGCCCCAGTGTGCTAAGGCTGGAAGTGTGGGGCACCACAAGTACTCCTTGTTCTTTTTGCTGATACAGACTAACACAGCTACCACTCTGAATGCTAAAAAAAGTCTGTCAGTCTTTGGCTGTGTCAGAACTCTTATCAGCTACTGACAATGGCAATGGTGAAGCTCTTTGTCAGATCTGTTCTTCAGAATCTCCATCAGTTCCTCTAGCCTCTTCTGAGCTACCCACATTTGGCAGTGTTCCTTTTAATATTTCATGTCCCTTGACTTGTCTGGTCTTGAATCTTATCCATTTCTTGGCAAGTTTCATTTTAAATATCTTGTAGCTGTTTTTCATGCTGCTGTTCCCCGTTTCAGGTCTTTGGGGTAAAAATAATATCAAAACAATATTTCCTCTCAAGCAATGGGCTAGTTTTGATTTGTCACTATTTCAGCCTTCATCTAGTGCCTGAGTTATTTTCACTGCATACTGTAGGTTGCATCATAAATGTACATGGAGCTTAAGGGAGGGCTAGTCCTGCAGCTGGTATAAATCTGCATAGAACTATTGACAATGATTTGGCTCAAGTTCTTTGCCCAGAAAAGCATTTGAATTTGGGGTATAAGTGGATATGCTTTTATACTGTCTATTATCACTGCTGCTGCTTGTAAAATGGGGATTGAGAAAATATTGTGAGAGCGGAACAGGGAACAGTTGGAGACTATCCTCCTCTGCCACTAATCAGCCCCCAGCTCCTCTGGTTCATCTGTTGTCTACACTGATAGGCAAAGGGTTTAAATAAGGCTGACTCTATTGTACTTTTTCCATCTTTGTCTCTGAAATCCTTTTTTCTTGAGTAGGTGGCATGACCTAACATCCTTCCTTAAGTCTATCAAGCTGTCAGCTCACCAGCTTTAAAGCTTTAACTAGGCTTTGTTAGGCCTCCCTTCACTGCAGCTTGATTGTGAAATGTTTCTTATGCTCAGTAACCAGGTTGTCTGACAATGATTGTAGTTTAGGCAATGTGGCTTGTATGCATTTCATTCAATTTGGGAGGAAAAAATGGAGGACAGTCGGGGTTCTACTCTATACAAATATTATGTTCTATTTACTGTAATAAAAATGATTGAATTATCATAACAAGGTCAGATATTTACCCTTTGCCAAGAATCCAGTTTTTGCTTAAGAAGTCTGTCATGAATTGCCTTGCCTCGTCATTGGAGATTACCATTATAAGTATACTTGGCCCTGCCTCTGGACAGGGGGCTGGGCTAGATGTCCTGTCCAGGTCCCTTCCAGCTAAACACTTCTGATTCTCTAAACTTTGTCTATGCTTCCTTTTGAATGAATCAGCCTCATGCCTCTTTTCCCTTCTACAACTGAAGAGTACTTGATTCGGAGGAGGAGAAAGAAGAGGACTAGGAAGAACATGTTCAGCGAGTTCCTACAAGCCAGTGCTGTACTGGACCATGAACAAAGGGCTTGTAGGATGAATATGACTGACAGGCTCAGCAGGACAAATAGCGGGAAGTGCACCAGGCTAGAATGAGTCTTCTCAAGCAGCAAACCCAAATGCTGCAGACCCTGGCTGACCAACAGGCTCAAAAATTCTTGACTCTCCCACCTACTGTAGTCCTTGAAAAACTCCATGGTTACTGCTTCCGACAGCCCTCAACATAACATGTGGGATAACAGACTGCATCCTTACCCTTACTACTCAATGACGGGACAGTAAGAAAAACACAGCTTTACATTCGCTGACCTGAGAACTACAGTTAGTGAATATGTAGCCACAGCAAATTACATCTGTGCACTGAAATGGACAAATGTTTGCTGCCTTTCCAATTCTGAAGTTCTACTTGGTTAATTTAGGTGAAAAATTTGTATTAGAGTGTCTGTTTTTTTGAATGTTGTTTCTGCACTGTCTCCCCCAGCCAATACAATTCTAGTGTTGGAGAATAAAATTATCTTTATTCATTCACGATCATATTACAGAAATGATAACAATACTCAAAGCAAACTGTATTTGTAATTGTAAAGCGAGCATCACATAATTCATAGCTTTCAGAAAACCTCCACTCATATTTATAAAGGTACAATAAGCCCTACATCATTCTTAGCAGCACCCTAAGCTTTTGGTCCAGCCAACAGTCAAAAACAGCACATTAATGTGGCTGACCATTTAAAGTGCTTTTTCAAAGTATTCCTCACCCACATAGCTCCACAATTGGTTCTTGTAATGGCCCTTGTGTCTCTCCATTCATCTTCAGCAGATAGCTGCTCTGCCTTTAACGCAGTGGCAGGTTTTCCCACTTTGCCTCACTGCTATTACGCAGGACACGACAGACAGCTATAATCATGGAGACAGGAGGGTTTGGCTGTTGGGGGAAAAGGGAGGAGGGCTTGTCTACACTGCACAGTAATGTGCTAAGTGGTTATGAGACAATGCTATGTTAATACACAATAGGGAACTTTTAGTACATGCTAGCAGGGTTTAGACAGGTCTGTTAGTGTGCAAGATGTTGGTGCTCTTTAGAAATCACACCCTGTAATGTGTATTGCTGGGCTGTGTAGACAAGCCCTTAGTTTCATATTATTTCCTTTCTCCATGTTCCCAGTAAACCTCTGGCTACATTTTGGTTGCCCTCCTATACAGAGGCCCGTGGTATATATGGGTAGGAAGCTACGGATAATTGTGTAGCTGAGGTGACTGTAGGCCTACGCTCACTGCAGTACAAGCGTCTCAGGGTATCATAGAATATCAGGGTTGGAAGGGACCTCAGGAGGCCATCTAGTCCAACCCACTGCTCAAAGCAGGACCAATCCCCAATTTTTGCCCGAGATCCCTAAATGGCCCCCTCAAGGATTAAACTCACAACCCTGGGTTTAGCAGGCCAATGCTTAGACCACTGAGCTATCCCTCCCCATTTCCAGTTCAAATAGACATGCCCATGCTACCCAACTGGAGTAGAATCCCAGCTCAGACTCTAGGTACATAGTTGGGGCAGCTAATTCATTGCACCACCGGTAGTTACACTTCTAGTTTTAGCATGCTAGCTGGATCAGAGCTAGTGCAGGCATGTCCAAAAGTGCTGACTTCCCCAGTTCACAGGGGATACTCAACTCCCGCTCTGCCCCAGGCCTTGCCCCTACTCCATCCCTTCGCCCTGCCTCTTCCTGCCCCACCATACCTCTTCCTGCCCTCGCTCCTCCCCCTCCCCCACAGCACCTCATGCACACCACTGAGGTGCTGGGAAGGAGGGGGAGGAGCTGATCGGCAGGGCTGTTGGTGGGTGGAAGGCCTGGAGGGGGAGAAGGAGGAGCTGATCCGCAGGACTGCTGAGCACCCATTATTTTTTTCTGTGGGTGCTCCAGCCCGGGAGCCACATGGATCTGATATGTATGTGGGGGGAAGTGCTGACATAAGGTAGGATGCCGATTGGGATCCTTCGTGCAGGGAAAGATGGCAACACTAAACTGGAATGTCCATTGAGGCTCATATGTCTCTCTAATACACTGGTTCTCAACCAGGGGTACGCATATCCCTGGGGATACGCAGAGTTCTTCCAGGGGGTACAGCAACTCATCTAGATAGTTGCCCAGTTTTACAACAGGCTATACATAAAGCACTAGCAAAGTCAGTACAAACTAAAATTTCATACAGACAATGACTTGTTTATACTGCTCTATATACTATACCCTGAAATGTAAGTACAATATTTATATTTCGATTGATTTATTTTAGAGGGGGCCCAGGTTTCCAGGGACAGAGGACTGACTTATTCAAGGCGAAGTCTGCGATAGAGCAAGGAATTTAATGTAGATATGTTACATGCTGGGCTAGTGTTCTAACCAATGGAAAATTCTTTCTTGTAATTTTAACAGCTGCCACCAGGGCTTCCCCAAGATTTGGGCCCATAATGAAAGTCAATTCAGCCGGCTGGCAGCGCCTTTGGGGAGGGAGGCAGGGGATGATGGCAAAATGTTTTGCCACCCTGACCAAATGTATAAATAAATAAACACCAATAAAATAAGAATTCCAAGACCATCCCTTTCCTGACATCTTCCTCCAAAGCCACCTGTGTCACCTTCTATGCTGATCAGGAGCATCTTGCAGCTCTCTTTTCCTCTTGTCTTTATCTGATTAAAATGGGAGTGGATGTGTGTTGAGGGAGGTGGGGAATGAAAAGTGGAAAGGGCTTAAGGTGAGTGTCAGTGCCACATAAATCTGGTGTCCCTGTGGCACAACTGATGTCTGACAGGCTGCATAGGATTTGGGGCCTTACTCCTCATTTTTCACAGGAGATACAACTATTCACTCATTAGATGCATCTACTTTTGTAAATGTATCTGTTATAGCATTAAAACATTTCTAAACTACAGCAGATCTCATTTTGCAGACATTCTAATCCCCAGCCTCTGTCTGTATTGAGTATGACAATATGAGATATGGAAATGTCTTTTGTATTTGGCTTTGAAAGACTTCGATCAATAGGTTCCTTAACCATCAGTCCTACACATCAAGATTTTCACGTTTGTTTTCCATGTGTGATTTACTTTAAGAGGTTTCAAATCTATTCTTGGTATACTTTCTGACCTCGACTTTTGAACATCAAGGCCAAGCATTCAATCATTACCATATAAGTTCATACTTTTGACATACCACTAGTAATTGATCTCATCTCTCTATTATTATGTTAAGCCTATATGGATTTAGAAGGACGAAATCCTTCCTAATTAACCTCAACTTTTTGATAAGATTACACTCAAGATTGACATTGGCAGTTCACAATTTATCTAGATTTTAAGGAACACTTTATAAACTGTCAGGCTAGGGATCCAGACTTATTATAGAAATAGATTTTAAAACCCGTCTATAAAATGCTGAAAACAAAAAGAGTCTATAAGCAATTATAGCAGTCATGGAAGATACGTTAAATAGAATCCCAGTAGGAACAGCTCTTGAATAAATAGCAAAGAGTACGGAAGCACCCAAATGATAGATTATGGTTCATTGCATTTAATGTAAATTAAACTTTACTGATCAAAATACAAAATGAAAATATCAGATAAAAATAAATGATGTTGAATGTAAGGGGGAAGACTGTGAGTGACTTTGAAATACTGTCAGGATTCTTTTCTGCGTCTGTAAGGGCTGATCCTGAAGCCATTAGGATTGGAAGGCACTCCGCACTTTGCAGGGTCAGGCTCTTAGGGCCAGATCTTCCACTGGTGTAAACTGGCATAGCGCCATTGACGTCAAGGAGGGATAATTTAGCACAAAGTGGATGGATCAATGCCAGTTCACACCTGCTGACAATCTGGCCCTAAACCGATTGCTCAAATGACAATCCAATGTATCCCTCAATGTATGCTGTTATTGTACTGAGTAACCACAGCGCTAAAGGTATGAATGAGAGGGGGCTGTCCAGTTACTACACACAGACAGTGTCAGATTGCTATATGTCTTTATACTTAGCTCCCACAAAATGGAAAATTAGGAATATGCCTAAAATACTTGAAGCATGTTGTTTCTAGTGATTTTATTAAACTTGAAGCTTTGATATGATGTAGAAAATGGGCTACAGGCACCAGGTGAAATAAACTGGATGGACACTTTTGCAACTGACTGTAAAAGAGGTACACCATCTGAACAGGAATAGTGATGAGGCTTGTCTTGTGAAAGGGGAGGGAAGCGAGATCAATTTCTTGACTGAGAAAGATAAAGGGATGCGGACCAAATGGACATTTTAATGTAGTGCAATATTTTTATTTTAGATTGATTATTCTGACCTCCTTCATTTTATCTAAGTATGGTGCAGTAAATTGTTTTCTTCTGTGGCACTACTGGCAATCAGTAGGGCTGGCATTGACTGTCCCAGAAACAGCAGCAGTTAGTTCGTGAGTGGAGGAAGCAGATATTTAAAACTTTGTCTGCATTGACGATAAACAGAGCTGTTGATGGACAGCATTTGCAACATTACGGTCATATATTAGTGGACCTAAGGGGATCAGATACCATCTCTTCATTGCTGTTGCACTGGTAATTATATATGACAGTCTTATCATACAGTATTATCAACATTTTGAAAGTATGTCATGGACGTGGTGATATGATATGAATCCATTAGTTCTACATTATATTAGTGAAAACAAAATGTTTAATGCAGCACAAATGATTGCTCTGTAACTCAGAAATGTGGAGTGAAAAAACGGCTAAGAGTAATTAAAATTAAGTTTTACAACATATTGTAATTTACTAAAACAAACAAAACTTGCTGACTCAAAAATCCTATAATATATATAATGATTTTTATATATTTATTTAGAAAGTCTTAACAGATTTACAAATCATTGCCTTGTAAATATGAGGCAAAATAACAATAAATTACAACAGTGAGCTTTGTTTAGAGAAACATTATACAGAAATATAGTCATCAGATCTCTCTATTTAATGATGTTTCCATTTTACAGAGTGAGACTCTTCACACCCCCCGAGGACATGTTGTTTCTAGTGATTTTATTAAACTAAGTGAAATGTCTGATTATACATTTATCTAATGAGGCATGTCTATTAAATGCCAATATTAAAAAACAAAAAAAAACAAACAAAAATGGTCTCATTGGCAGATTCTCTGTCTATTAAACTACTTATATGGCCCCTATTCATTGTAGTGTCTGGGTGCTTTGTGTGCTCTTTTAGCAAATGCTGGTTTCTGCTATTACAGCCACAATTAATTTAGTTTAGAAAACTAAGTATGTCGTTTTAGTGAACTATAAATCAATAGGAATAGGATTATGGGAAACCCATTCTCCTGGAAGTACACATATATATTTTATCTTCTTGAGCGCATAGCTCAATAACCAATTATGTCAATCCCTGCTCCTGAGTCTTATTTCTCATCAGATTCAAACTCCTCAAAGTTCTGTGCATTAATAACCTTGCCTCCCTCTTGGCTCTTAATATTCACGAAGAGCCAGATTTTGATACCCTTTCTCACATTGAGTAGTCCCCCTTCCTTCTCAAGTATTCCCATTGATTTCAACATGCCAGATCGTGTTGCCTTTACCCATATGGGATAGCACCTTACACATTGATGAGTCCCACTAAGGGTAAGGTACTATTCATTGTGAGCAAGGATGTAGCAGACTGAGCTAGCAAGACTGTTTAAGGAATAAGGTACTACTTGTGTGACTAAGAGTATGCCTATGCTGCAATTAAACACCTGCATCTGGCCTGTGTCAGCTGACTTGGGCTTGAGATAAGTGGATGTTTAACTGTGGTATAGACATTCGGGTTCAGGCTGGAGCCCAGCCTGTGGGACCCTCACTTTGTTCCAGAGCCGAGCCTCCAGTCTGAGCCCGAACATGTACGATGCAATTAAACAGCCCCTTAGCTTGAGTCCTGCAAGCCTGAGTCAGCGGACACACAACCTGGCCTTTAACTTGCACACTAGGCTCTGCCATCTCACCTAACAGATCCCTTCATCTTCTCCTGCTTGTGCTTCTTTGCCTTTGTTCATGTTGCTACTTCCACCTAGAACAGCCTCCCTCTTCCCGCCCAGCTCCTCCTTATGGTCCCTACTAAAATCTCATTCCTGTCAGATCACCTTCTACAACTGTCTGCCCTGATCTGCCATGCTTTGCTCTGGTCTCATTCCCCATTCAAAATGTTCCAGGATTAGTTAGATGGAAGCCATAGCACACTTAGTTTGCATTTCTGCCGCATCCCTTATTCCTGTCTTCTTTTTTTTTTGTCTTGTCTTCACAGTGCAAACTCTTCAGAGTAGACTCTGCCCTGTTACATGCCTATACTGTACCTTTACACTATGGGGCTGACTTTCAGTAGTGGCAAGCATCAATAATGGGAGCTGTAGATGCTTTGCAACTTTAGAAAATCAATCCCAACGTAAATAAATAATGAACAAAATCCTGACTTCCTTACTCAGTGGGAGTGTTTCCCTTAAGAAAGACTTGGGTATTTAGTTCATTGACTTCAATGGCAAATCCCAATCCCAATGCAGAAGTGCTGTGTAAAGAACAGCTATTGAATTGTACATTATTTTATCTATATTTCTTTGTTCCATGAAGCTTTGCTCCTGTTGTGTCAGGGTATCAGGCTTTAGAACCTTGCGTAGAGATGCAGAGTTATTTTGCTGACTTGCTTTGGTATCAAGACCTGTTGAATCTCATTAGCTCTAATGCAGGAAAATAAAAGGCTATTTCTCATTTTCAAATGAGAGAAGAACAGGTCGGTCTGCAGGGGAAACACTAGATATAAAGAGTTTGGGAGGATATTTGGGCTAAGGTCATGTGGAACTGTTTTCAAGTACACTGTCTTGGGCCTTTTTTCCTTAAGTCTCTGGAGCAACACAGCAATGAAAAACTCCAGCAGTGGGGTGAGTTTGGATAGGAACCTATTGTGTGTTCACACTATATGGGGAAAGGGCAAGGACTCTACTTGTTTACAAAGTCCAGAGCTAGACATAAATTGCAGCGCTAGACATAAACAATGTTATTAATCATGATAGAGAAATATAGCCTAGACAACCCTACTCTAAGGTATGGTTGGAAAAATATAGTCAAAGAGTAGTTATCAGTGGTTCACAATCAAGCTGAAACTGCATATTGAGTGAGATCTTGCAGGGATTTGTCCTGGGTTCAGTTCTATTTAATAGCTTCATCAATTATTTGGAAAATGGCATACAGAATACACCTACAAAATTTGCAGATTATATCAACCTGGTAGGGGTTGCAAGCACTTTGGAGGACAGGATTAGAATTTCAAAATGATCTCGCCAAACTGGAAAAATGGTCTGAAATAAATAGGATGAAAATCAATAAAGACAAAAGCAAAGTTCTGTACTTAGGAAGGAATAATCAATTGCACAAATACAAAATGGGAAATGACTGCCTAGGCAAGGGTACTGCAGAAAAGGATCTGGGGGTTACAGCGGATCACAAACTACATCTGAATCAACAAGGTAATACTGTTGCAAAAAAAAGTGAACATTGCTCTGGGATCTTTTAGCAGCAGTGTTGTAAGCAAGACAGTAGAAGTAATTATTCCACTCTACTCAGCACTGATAAGGCCTCAGCTGGAGTATTATATTCAGTTCTGGGCACCATACTTCATGAAAGATGAGGACAAACTGAAGAAAATCCAGAGGAGGCCACAGAAATGTGTAAAGGTCTACAAAACATGACCTAAGAGGAAAGAGTACAAAAATTGGGTTTAGTCTGGAGAAGAGAGACCGGGGAAGAGGGAGGGACATAATAGTCTTCAAGTACCTGAAAGGTTGTTATGAGGAGGAAAGTGATAAATTGTACTCCTTAATCACTGAGGATAGAACAAGAAGCACTGGACCTAAATTGCAACAAGGGAGATTTAGGTTAGACATTAGGAAAAACTTCCTAAATGTCAGGGTAATTAGGCACTGGAACAAATTAGCTAGGGAGGTTGTGGAATCTCCATCACTGGAGGCTTTTAAGAACAGTTTAGACAAACACCTGTCGGGGATGGTCTAGGTAATACTTAGTCCTGCCTCAGTGCAGACAACCTGTCAAATTCCCTTCCACTCTTACATTTCTATGATTCTGTGTTTATTATGGTAATGCCTAAGGGCCAGCCAAGAATGGGCCCCATTGTGCTAGGTGTCGTATTCTCTGTGGAATATCACTTTGTGTCGCAGTCTGATTGAAAGTTTGAATTTTTTGTTAGTAAGCACAGTTACCGAGTGTTAGGTAATTGCATCAAGTTCAGTATTATCAGCCTATTTTCCAGTACAGAGAGAAGTGAGAGGAACACAGCAGTATTTTCCCCCATGTTTTTGAAATTAATTGGATCATCTCCAGATATTTCAATTATAGGTGTGGATAGAACTGGAAATTCTTCAGAAATAATGTGTACAAGCTGACTGTGGCTACACTTAGCTGACACAGATTGAAAACATTTGACATGTTGGCATCAACTACTGATTTCTTTCAATGGATGGATTATTGTGGTATCTTTAAGATGACTGTTCTACGCAGTTGTGTTGTCTCCTGTGGATGTCCCGTTTGACCTCCAAAGGGAATAGCTTGTAAAGAATTATAAGAACTTTCCTAGATTTGTTTAGCAGAGCCAACGGGTCCCCCAATAGCCTTGTCAGTGTCACAGATCTCTTCTAGTATAGACCTACTAAATTTTCTACATATAAAATTGCACTTTTGGACTTCCCATATAGGTGAATATTTGGTGAAAGGTTTTTGAAGTGTTCAGATGTGGAGGATTATTTTGCAAAGTCTCTGTCTTTGAGCAATGTCCTTGTTTTTGTTTCTTTAATCAGCTTCTTACTATAATTTGGACAAACCATAAGATTTGATGTGGGGATAAAGCAACCATAAGGTTTTGACTCGGACATCTTCTTTTTATCTCTTTTGTCTTTTGAATAAGTCATCTCCTCCTATAGAAGGCCCTGTCTTCTAGGATGGGTCGTTAAAAGGGCAGTAAGTGTTGCAAAAGATTTACTTGAAAAATAATACATGATATTGGGCTCAATTAGAAAACATGCATCATTTTAGGTATCTTCAGACAAAGTGTTTCTTTCCATCGCTGTTTATGAAAGAGAACAAAATTGCTGTTTCGTATCCATTTTGGTATTTGAAATATAAGAAATCTCAAAGGAAACTTACATCAGCCTGTTATGATTTTATACCTCCCCTGTCAAATAATGGCCTTGAGCATGGAACAGAGACCTGAGAAAGAATTTGACAGAGAAGGAATAGAGCCAAGCAATTCACAATATTTATAACACTTCCTACATGCAATAGCCTGTGATAAGCTTTTTTTTCTTGCTTTGCATACATTCACTGCAACTTAGTACATGAAGTCAGTCCAAATATATGTATGAAAGAAATTTGAAAAGGACTTTCGGTTATAACTTACATGTTTAACATTTTTGGAGTGCAGGAAGTAATAAAGAATCAATATAATTTAAAGTGACCCAGGAATTCTTGTGTTAATTGATTTTTAGCACTTGGGCAAATATTGGTAACTTTTTTTTCTAAAAGGAGGCATGTTTGCTTAAATAAGCTAATACTACAGAAAAGGAAATGTACAAAAGCTTTGACTACTACAGAATGAGATCTTTGATCAAAAGAATTAAATGAAGTGAGTTTTATTTATATGTATAATTTTCTAGCAAATATATAATTGATTAATGTTCCCACATAATAATGAAAAAAGTTATGTAAGAGGAAAAGCTACAATTCAGAAGAATATCCCCAGCTCTTTGACTTTGGTGTTTGATGTGTATGTGTCAGAGCTTAGCTGGCTCTCTAAAGGAGTCAGCGACCCAGCCTACCTCTAATAGGCTCCACAAGGGGTAATGAGGCAATTCAGATTCACCTGGGAGTAGTTAACTTACTGAGCAACTCAGTTAAATAGGTAGGGAAGCAACTGGACATGATAAAAGGTTTAGGATCTCAGTTAGAGGGAACACTCTAGAAGAGAAAGGCAGCTGGTAGAAGGATTGCAGAGAGAAGATTCCTCCAGCAGACTGGTGAGATGCTGTCTCAAAAGCCAACACTCCTAAGAAGGAGAAGCTGGGGAAGCCTACAAAGGAGGAAGCTGAGTGACTAGCAAGGAATTGAGCAGGATGGGTTCTGGACGTTTCAAGCCAGGGCCTTGAGCTGGAACAGAGTGGAGTGGGGGGGCTTGGTTTCCCCTATCTACTCCTGATAAGGCCTTACGAGAAGACTTAAACACAGGGTACCTTCAGCTGTGTAGCCCCAACAACAGTTATGCAAATTCCACCTCCCCATTATCCTGAAGGGGACTATTAAGGACCTGGCCAGAGGGCTGGATGATGAACTTGATGAGTGTGGCAGCATGAGGGGATGGAATCAGATAGTGTAGCTTCACATCCTGCAACAAGGAGGTATTAACAGACAAAAGCCCCATATTACAATATGGCTACTGAGACAGGTTCTAAATATCATGTGAAGGTTATAGACAAACATGTGCTTAGACTTTGAAGCTTACCAGGTGCTGAGCTTCTCCTGAGAAGGAGCTATGAGCCAGAACTTTAAGAGTGTTTAAGTGCCTAAAGATACAGATGGGCACCGAGTAGCTTCTAAAAAAATCTTACTAGGGAGCTAACTCCCAACCTAGGCACTTTCTATGGGGCTCCCTGTTAAGTAAAGTGCTACTTAGCAAAAGGGGACTGGAATATGGCACTAAGAATGGAATGTCTGATATGCAAAGTTGACATGCCATCTGAGATTACTGAATGAAGATGTGGTTTAGGGTGATGTTTCATACAGGTGAGGCTACTTAGTTGTTAATTTGTAGTTCAGACAGAACACCTTAAGGAACATGCACTGGAGGGCACTTTGGCTGACATTTTATTGGTTGCAGCAAGTGCTGTGAGGTCCTAGCTGTTACTCTATGAAACATGCATTGAAAAACTTATTTGATGTTATTGATTCTTCTGTGAACTTGGCTATCCCATCAATAAAGAAGTAAAAGAAAATAGGTGTCCTTGCCTTATCAAGTAACCTGAACAGTCTTGGGAAATAGCCCAATACAAGAGCGGCAGCAGAGTTAAAGCTGTAACATTGTTAGTATATTAATTTCAATAGCATTTGAATGAGGAGTCCATGCATTTCTGCTAGTCCACTGCATCTGCTGTGCAGCTGCTGTTGGGTTATGTGCTCCTGGAATAATAGGGCATACATATGGAATTCAGCAGCATAACAGTTGTTAGAGCCAGACATAGTACCTGAGTTTAAAAGCCACTTTAAAAAATGGATCTATCTTTAGAAACTTTTTTTCATACTATTACACAGAATTGGTAGGTTCCTTAGGCACAATAAGGCTTGTGGAAACTGATCTGAGGCTGGTCACAGTGTGATTAGAACTGGTTCATTCAATTCTGTAGAGAATCCACAATGAGAGAACCTTTCTGTGCTTCTTTTCATGATCCTGGTGGCCTACAAGATAAGGTATGGCTGGATCCAGACATATGGAAAGCAGCCCCTTGGAGGGTATCTCTCTCCATGCTGGTTCTCCATTCATCCCCACCACCTAGTAGCACAGATTCAATGGGAATGATGCTTCCACTGGCTGAGTACTCCACAGCTGAAAGTAGCAAGTTTGGAAGGTGCTATCGAGAAGTTCAATGTTTTCTGAGGTAGTATTAACTACTGAGGGGCTGGACAGGGCTGTTGAGAGGTGCTGATTCCCCAGCCTGTTTCCTACACCCATTCCTGATGAAGCTTGATTCTCATGGTGTTTCTGTGTAGTGATTTCTGTGAGGCCAGGTGAAGGAATTACACTTTCTCTTCTGTGCCCCTGCAAATTGGATCCATGAGACTTTCATCAACTCTGACCCTGTTAGTAGAGGCAAAAATATGCCTCATTGCATCTTGGATGCAACAGAAAGCATGTTAAAGATGGGAATTACTCCTCTCTCTATATCTTAAATAATTGGAGTTGAAATCTGCACTCAGATGCATGCATACGGCTCTTGTCAACTTCAGGGAGTGTTTCACATGCAACCAAAACCAAATTTGGCCCTTGAATGAATAGATCGTAATATGATTTAGAAAAAAACTGTCTGGAAATTACTAGGCAGCTACATCCAATCCAATGCAATCAGTCAAATGCTACCTTACATGAATCCCAGACAGCCGAACAGCAAGGTATTGGCCCTCAGCCCAAGATATGTACTTAATAAATGCTTCATCGCCCCTGATCTTATTGTCAGTGGTTCACCCAGAGCTGGATTACCCAATAGGCAGACTAAGCACGTGCTTAGGGCACCAGCAAGGCAGGGGGCACAAAAAATTTGAGGTGTGTTTTTTTTTTGTTTGTTTTTGTTTTGAAAATGAGATGTGTGTCTCCCACAGATGGAAAACCAGTTGAATGATTTTTAACATTCCTCAATTTGAAAAGCTACACTGGTGAAGAAATGGCAAATCAAGTACTGCATTATCTGTGCCAAGTTTGCAAAATAGATTTCTCAAAGTGCAGAGGTCAATCTTATACAACACTGCCAAAATATCAGGGCGTTATCAAGGAATGCAAAAGAAGCTTTTAGACTAGAACAAATATGCCATATTCATACCATGTGCTGCACACACTCTCAATCTTGTTGGCTGCAGTTCTGTTTATTGTTGTCCGGTGGCAGTAAGTGGTTTTTTTTTCTCAACAGTCCAGTTACTTTATCATTTTTCTCTGCCTCAACACACCGATGGGCAGTTGTTAAAACATATTTGGGAAATGATCGTGTGTTGAAATCTCTTTCTAATACTCGCTGGGAGGCACGTGCAGTGGCAACAAGTGCAATTCTGGAGTCCTACTCAAAGATTGTGGATGCATTAGAAAGTATAGCTGAAAACCAACCACAAAAGGGAGAAACTATATGAGAGGCAGAAAACATTGCAAACAAGATGCAAGAACTAGAGTTTGTATTCATGTTAACCATGTGGAATGAAATTTTACAACACTTTTACCACACAAGTCAAGCTCTCCAAGAAAAAGAATTGGATTTGAAAACATGTGCAGACCTCTGTCAATCATTAGCAGACCTCTTACACACTTTGAGGAATGATTTTTGAAAGATTTGAAGACCTATCAAAAGATATCTTGCCTGATACTAACTACGAAGAAGCCCAGTCCCACAAGTGAATCAGGAAAAAACAAGCAAATGATAGCAGTGCAACAGAAACAGCATTGAATCCTAGAGACAAATTTTGTGTATCTACTTACTACGCTATAATTGGTACACTTGAAGCTCATGTGAAGAGTACAAAGAAGTATCAAGTAGATTTTCTTTTCTAAACAATATGGACTTATCTGACGAACAATATTCACAAGGTTCCCAAAAGCTTAGTTGACTCATACCCTGTTGACTTAAACATGAATCTCTGTGTAGAAGTATGGCAGTTCCACTGTTATATGCGTGCAAAGTTTAATGAAACAGGAAAAATGAAATTCAGTCACATTGATCTTCATGACACAATATTGAAAGACGGAATAAAATGTATATTTCCAAATGTAGCGATCACACTACATATTTTTCTAACATTGATTACTAACTGCTCCGCAGAACGCTCTTTTTCTCAGCTGAAAAGAATAAAAAACCCTCAGAGAACAACTTATCAGGACAGACTTGATTCTCTTCCCCTATTGTGTATGGAAGCAGACATGATTTGTCAAGTCAGCTTCGATGAATTTATCCAGAATTTTGAAATCAGAAAATCTAGAAAGAAGCTATTTTAATCTTAGCATACATGTAAGTTGTGTCATTTTGAAAAATAAAATTTTATTTTACGGTATAATATTTTTATTTTGAATTACATATGGGGGGCACCATAATCTTTTCAGTACTTAGGGCCTCTAAAGGTCTTAGTCCAGTCCTGGTTCACCCTACCTGATGTGCAGCACAGAAAAGTGACTGTCAAGACACTGAAAGCCTAGTGCGAGCTTGCCTCATTTCCCCAGGTCACTGTATTAACTGCAGACTTGTGGAGAGTAACTCTGGGGGCAAAGTCACCCTTCTACTTGCTTTCAGACTCAGAGAGGAAAATTCAATTGAAACCAAATTCCATCTTTCCACTAATTATGTGAGTACTAAGACTAACCTGGGCATCCTGCCTGTCTATTAACCATCCAGGACCCAGGTCCTCTTGAAGGACCTGATAGGGATGCCATCTGAAATAGTGATGAAGTTCACAAGACTCATGGCCTTGGGAGACTTCAGCATCCACACACATGCCTTTGATACAATAGCTCCAGCCCCTTAACCAAATTCTCCACCTTAGATTTTTTTCAAAGGCATTCTCTAGCTCCAAACATTCAACAAGGCATACTCTGCCCTAGATCCTCAGTTTCCTGGAATCCTGCATGTGGATGTAAGATATGCAAGAACTTTTCCTATTTTAGTCAGATTGTTGCCTCTTTCAGCCACAGATAAACACTCTTCCCATCCTAAGGAAAGAAGAAGGCATTCTGCAAGGGACTGCTCCAAGTCGGGTAGCTTGGTCTTTCCCTGAACACTCTTGGGAATTGCCAAATTCTAAAACTTATAAAATTTACTTCTTCTAATCACCAAATCATTACAAAAAAACAAGACTAGACAAAGCATCTATTATCTTGGTAGTACTACGTTAGTATTTCAGACTGTACTTCCTTTGTCATCTTTATGAACCTATCTACAGACCTGGAAGCACTGAGGTTTTTTTTTAACTGTCTTTTTCACCAAGGTCCCCATCAATCACACGAATCTTAACAGACTTCATTTTACGGTCTAAAACCTGAGAGCCTGAGCCTTCAGCAACATGGATATTCCTGGGAAGTGGTCAGCTTTCTAGAAAATCTCAAACCTTCCATAACCAGAACATACAAGAATATTTGAGGGACTTGGTCCACTGTTACAAAGTCTGTTCTGAATGTTTGTAGGACAGTCTCCAACTTCTAAATGGTGGCCTCTAAGGATATGTCTACACTGCATTGTAAACCTACATCTCTGGGATCCAGGATAAGGAATCAGTGTCTCCTAGCACAGTGGTTCTCAAAGCTGGTCCGCTGCTTGTGCAGGGAAAGCCCCTGGTGGGCCAGACTTGTTTGTTTACCTGCCGCGTCTGCAGGTTTGGCCGATCGCAGCTCCAACTGCCTGCAGTTTGCCACCCCAGGTCAATGGGGGCTGCAGGAAAGGTGTCCAGCACATCCCTTGGCCCGCGCCGCTTCCCGCAGCCCCCATTGGCCTGGAGCGGTGAACCGCGGCCAGTGGGAGCCGTGCTTGTGTCCACACTGCATTTTAAATCTGGGCTTACTGGTGCTGGACCTGGTCTCACAGCCATGCTAACGTGTCCATACTGCACTATACAGACCTTCTGAGTTGGATTGATGGCTTGAGCTGTGTCCACACTGCAAAATGACAGGGCTTTGACTCAAATCACAGTGGGACTCAGACTTGGACTCGCCCGTTCCCTTAGTTGGGACCTAGAACCTGGGTTCTGAGTGCTTGCTGACATGAGTCAGACTGATTTGTGAGTGGATGTAGCGGGGTTTGGGCTTAGTGTGGAATGTAGACATACCCAAAGAGATTAAGTCTTGGTTACAGATTAAATCTCTGATCTCAGGATTATTAATCCAAAATTTCTGGTATCAGTCTTTGTCTAACATCTCCTGTTCTGCATATCCATAACACAAGAGATATACAGACTGGTTTATATATGCCCTCACACAATCTCCTCTAATGGAAACAGCAGTATATTTATTTTTAACTCCTTCCTCTAGCATCAACTACAGAAGTAAATGAGTTGGGAGCATTGTCATTTAAAGAACCTGATCTTCAATCCTCCTTTAGAGGGCTTGATACTGCATCCACTGAAGTAACTGGAAAGCTCCTGCTGTCTTCACTGAGATAGCAACAGTCACTAAGTGCAGATCCTGAATTTGTAAAAAGCCAAAATAGAAGACTTCTGATTCAACCAATGTGTTTCTCTCCTTTACTTTTGCTTTAAGCCCAAATATCATTAAAAATCAAATGGGCTTTAAAATCTACCTGTACTGGGCCAAAGATTAGTGAAAGTCACATACCTTACTCTTCCTACATGAAGATCTTATAAAATACTTTAGGTATCCAATATTAATTCTGTCAATGGATCAGATCAAACACATACCAAGTATAAAAAATATACTGTAAGATACCTCTTGGAAGCATCCAAATGCATTGTGCAAGGGGCTGCTCCAAGTCGGGGGCTGAGAAGCAGACAGATTTGCAGTTCTTTTACCAACACTGTAAGACTGTCACCTTCTCAGCTGAAACTGCTTTTGGTGCTTCTCGTTGCTCTTGATCTAACTTAAACAAGCAAATAAAAATGCCTTTAAACATATGGATAAAGTATAGTTTCCATATTTGTTTCTCTTTCAAGGATTTATGTTGCCTTGAATTTTATGTTTACTTTTTCCCAGTGAAGTGATTCTTACTGCTTTTTATTTCTGAATAGTAATATTCAGATCAGTGAATACCCACGTAAAGATTTTAAAAAATTTCTTACCAGTTGTTTTAACTTATAATAACAGAGGGCCTCCTATGCTTTGGACAGCTCACTTTAATCTAGAGAGTTCCTGATAAAATTAAATTTATATTCTGCAATGATTTTTATGAATGTTTCTATTAGTTTATGTAGGTTCAACTTTAGAGGATGTCTCTTGGGGTCAGTATAAAGAGTGGCAGCAGGGGGAGTTAGAACTCAAAGAAGGAAGGAAAGAATAAGATTCCTCCATTGTGGAATAAGCAAGAATAATAACCTGTGAATAATGTCCAGGCTGGTAGATGCCTGCCATTATGAGAAATAAAAATTACAGTTAACTTTTCTCTTTCCTGGGTAAACACTGGTGTAAATAAAGAGCCACCTGTTGCCTCTGATAATCTCAGCCCTTTCCACCAGATAATTTACAGGCAGCACCCTCCTGAAATGTGCTGTCATAACTTTGCAGGCTATTCTGGCAGTTAGCCGAGCATCTTGTTGGTAATTCCTCTCAGGTAGTGACCTTGGTAGGTTACAGAAGTATGCTATACTGACTTTATTAAGGTGTGCCCTTTATTGAGAATATGTTTAGTGCATGTGTTGGGTCTCTAATTAAAATGTTAAAATATGGTTCCAGGAGAAAGTTTAACAGACTACTATCTTTCCTACAATGAAGGAGGAGAGCACTAGGACTCTGAGTGAAGTGACTGTACATGTGGCATTTTGGTGTTGCATATTTAAAATATTCTCCACTAGAAACTTGTATATTAAGGGCTAGATTATACTATAGTAGCATTTGTCTATTGAGTACTATGTTGGAATAGCAAGCTATCACTTTAAGAGTGTGGTGGAGGTCCTCCTGGCAGGCAAGAGGACTCTGTGCCAAAGCATAAGATCTGAATCAAACAGGAAAGAACCAGCCTAGAAAATGGTGGGGTGAGTTGTGCCTCTCTGCCTTGAGGAGCAGCTTCTTTGTCTCGCTCTTTTTTTGGATTCTTGTATGTTCTGATTCTGAATTCTAAGCAATAAATCAGCATTACAACCTTCCAGCAAGTATATTTATATTTTCATCTAAATTCTGTGTACACCATGACTGTAATAGCACTGCTCTTCAGAGGATCAGACGAGAGAACAAATTTGAGTCACATTTCACCCTCTGCTCCCACCTTATTCCCTTCCAAGAGTAAGTTACTTCGCCCCTTTTTTGTTGAGTAGCTTGCCACCTCACTGAGCTTGGCCAGCTGCTCTGGCTGGTGAGTGAGGGGAGGTGGAGCTAAAGGGGTTTCCTATATCTCCACCCACTTGTTGACGTAGGGAGCTAACGTAGGCAAGTAGCCATTACGTGCCCCAAAATGGCTGCAGGGACAATGTGAGCAGGGACCAGCAAAAAGCCTTCCTTCCCTCTATTGCTCTGTGTAGACAAGTGAGAACTGTGACAATCTAGCCTGAAATGTATTCAGTTTTTAAGCCAAAGCAAGATATTTTTTTTTCTGTCTGCCAGCTCAGTCTGGTATCTGAAACCCAAGCTGTTGATGCTGCTTAACTCTTAATTGTTGGTGTGAATCAGAAGTTGTCATGTTAGTGCTGCATAAGGTGAGAATACAACTTGCACACCCACACACGGCATTCTGGCTAAGCTGTGTGGAGAGTAGAAAACTATTACTTTTTTTTTTTTTTGGCTTTGTACTATTTTTACCCACTAACTTTTATGGAAAAGATTCATACTAATGAAAATCAAATTAACTTTTAAGCACCTTAGTATTTTCCGGTCCATCAGCCACATAAATGTTCAGATTGGGGGTGGGAGGCGCAGCAGCAGTGAAGCTGTCAATGGTCTCCAAAGTTTAGGTCAAATTTTTCAGAAATGTCCATTGTGAGATACCTAGGCCTGGGTTTTGGAGGTGCTGATGCCAATGGATGCCCATCACTTTGAAAATCATATTATAGATGTCTCATGTTGCTCTCCCAAAAACTGGGAGACCCCCAAATTAGTGAGCACCTGCCCCAAATGTGTCAATCCAAAAAACCTCTTAGGCTTAGATTTATAGACCTTTATAAATTTAGCCTTGAAGCCTCTTTTCTTCCTAAGGTGTTGGGTATTTGGCGAAAGGTCTCTTACTTTCCTCTGCTTAGTTCTTCGTTACCCTTTGTGGAGGGCTTCCAACACTATATTGCCTAGTGGGTGTCCTACAGCATCCTTCCTGTTGGTGCTATTAAAACACTCATACTTAAATTGATGTTACAAGAATCATTACTTTCTGTTGAGAGTTGTACTTCTGTATAGTATAGGTATGCAATACACTTCACCAGTCATCCAGGAATTCAGAAACCTCCTGTAACACCTTGTGCTGTCCCTTTTTTAAAGCAGGTTACAAATCCCTCCTCTTCCTGGTTTCCATCCAGAACAAGGACATTTTGGGACTTGCAATACACAGAATTCCTCTGTTCTTGGTACAGTACAGTGTGTTGCTGGACCACTAACCTGCCTTAAGCCAGGACCAGCATTCTCTGTTAAACCTTCCAATAAAGCAAGTTGATGGTCACATGCAGGAAGCATGAAATGCCCCTCCAGGAAATTTTGTTGTTTTTTATTTTTTCTCCCACAAGGGAATCTTTTGAGACCCTCCAAAAGTTTGAAACCCCACTCTGCCCTTGTGTTCTCCATCTTACCAGGCCCTCTACTGGGATAGTTAATTATTTTTTGTTAAGGTTCAAATTTCTTGGTCAAGGTATAGTCAAGGTCCAGATGCCAGAGAAAATAATAAGTAAATAAGATTTCAGGGTCTGTTAAAAAACATCCAGTGGTCTGGATTTGGCCCATGGTCTGCCTATTGATGGTCCCTGCCCTATGTTAATGATGACCATCCCTCTGACTGAAAAATGTTCACTGACTCTCTCCAGAACTCGTTAAATTAGAAGAGCCAGAGAGGCAATTGCCAGACAACATATGTTTTTCTCTCTTTTGAGGCTGTTATTTTTGCAGTCTCCTCATTAGAGCCGGGTGAAACTTTTCAGATAGTTTATTTGACCGAAACTATTCACAAATTTGGGTTAACTTTGACAACTTTTTGTTTTTCAATGACACTTGGTTTTGAAATTTTGGCAGGATTTTTTTTAAAGGGGATGAAGAATAGTCACTTTTCATTCAACCTGAAATGATATTTTTTTTTTATTCATTGAGAACCCTCCTACACCCTTCCCCCTGCATTCTATTTTGGGTCAGTCCGAAACTAAGTGTTTCTCTCTCCCTCATCAATTTTTCAGTTTGGCCACCAAATCAAATACTGTAATCAATTATTCACTCAGGTCTATTTCTCATCCTCTACCAGCCTAAGAACAAAGATTATACTTGAATCCCAAATCCTAATGAGTACTCCCATGCCCTAATGATTTGAACTGCCACTAGACTGGCAGGCCAAACATCTCCTGGATATTTTCTGGTATGGGGACCTGATTGTGTGAGGCTTTACATAGTTAGGGGTTTGATTTTGGGCTTTTTTACCAAAAAACCCCCAACCCCAAACCATTTTTAATTTACAAAGCTGTCACTGATTTTAGAGCACAATTCAGTCAAATTACCAAATGTACTGGGTATGTTTCTGAATAAAGGAAACCAGTAAATTTTCAGTGATTTCACCAGCAACATTATTCCCAGTTTTTTGTCAGTAAATGCATCAGTTGTGGCTTGAAACACAAATAGAGAAGATTAATTGAAGTCTAGGCAGTTATAGAGGAGTGCAATTGTTACAGCTACATTAAACACTGCAGCTGCTACACATTTTTAAAGATTAATAAGAACTCTGTCTTTCTGCTATGAGTGAACATCCACCCCATCTTTCTGTTTAAAAATCCTGCAAACTAGTTTCCATTACATATTTTTACATCTGCATTTTAGTAGCAGAAACAGTTGGCAGCTCTTGTTTTTGAGAAATTAAGCTGCTCTTTCATGAGGGAACCCCAGAGTGCATTGAGCTGCAGAGCTGTAATTAAGCATTTTAGTTCCCAGAGCGAGCAAGCATTTTTGCGCCCCCTACAGTTTTTTTTTGTTGTTTTTTCCAATCCCCATGGCTTGGCACCGCTGGGCAGCAGCCCCATCCTGGTTACAGCCCTGTTGAGCTGTTGTTAAAGCTCATGAAAGTAAAGATTTGAAAATATCTCACTCAATTTTGTTAAATTAAAGTGACTTATATTTAAAGGAACCAAAGTGGAACAAGCAATTTGCCCCCCAAAATAGGCCAACACTAAGAAGTTGGGTAGAGTCCACATATTGGGCCTACCAACCCCAAGAAGCTGGAGGAAGAATGAGCAAATTGATCACACTTAGAAGACCCAAGAGGCAAAAGAGCTTCTAGCCAGCCTAGTAAGGCCCCAGAAAAAGATAGCATGCTATTTAAATCCTCTTTCTGACCCACAAGGTAGGAAGCAGTCTTGGCCTTTTAGTGGAAGTATTTATTTGAGGAGACAAATAAGTGGCATATATTGAGACCTGTGGTGGCATTGCAAGCTATCACTTCAAGGTCGGTGGGAGGAAGGAGTATTCCTGGTCCTGTGTGCAGGCTAGGGGACTCTGTAGGGAAGTAACAGTTAGTGTGTGGGCTGCAGCCATCCTGCCTAAAGTAAGGTGGGGTGAGTTGCATCTCTTTGTTTTAGGGAGCAGCCTGCTTTGTGTGAGTACATTTTTGGGTTTATTATTTTGAATCCAAGTGATCAAGTAGTATTGCATTATGTTTCAACCTTCTAACAAGTTTTTTATTTAACTTCTGTGTGTATGCTGCGAACATAACAAAAAGGACATGGTCTGTTGGGAGGAGGTAAAGCAGTGTGGTTTTGGGAGAAACTTCTAATAGGTTCAGGAATTTATAAACTTTGGATAAACATTCAAGGTGATCTCCAAGCCAGTGGTAGTTATACAATGGATCAAATCTTGCAGTCCTTACTCAGTCAGCACTCCTATTGATTTCACTGGGAGTTTGGACTGTAGGGTTCAGCTCCACGTAAACTAAATACAGAAGTGAACTTAGCCTGTCTTGCTGGGGCAGGGAACAATCAGTGATAGGCTAAATCCAGTGGGGAGGAAGGGAAGGGAGGGAATTGGAAAGTATTACTGCAGCATTCTGTTAACTTTTGGGAAAGTACTGCAGGGTGCATCTCTGTCACTAATGAAAGAGGGCTGCTGGGAATGCTAAGATATGTGAGGCACAGGGCATTTATATGGGGATTTTGTCTTTTTATGTTTCCTTGCTGTTCTCACGTACATAGGTGAGCAGGGATTTGCTGCTGCTTTGCTTTTTTCTTGGCTCAGGCTTGTTTTTAATTTAATATTTGTCAGGGCACATAGCCCCTGGGACAGGACCCTCTCTAAAAATTTGAAATGAACAGAGAGAGAACAAGTCAGGGAACGAGAGAGAAATTTTCTCTAACATCATAGAGGGTGTAGGATAGGCAGTACTCTATGCAGAAGCCCAAATGGGAGATAGTAATGGAGAGTTATATTGCTGAGGCAGAAGTTCCCAGATTGTGGTCTATGGAGCACTTGCTGGTCACATGATGCTGGTTCCACCCTCCTCACCTGTTCTTTCAGCTGTTAAATTACATTAATATGAGGAAGCATTACTCTTTCTTTTACTTTTCAATGCAAGTGATTGCTGTAGTTGTGACAGAGGTGCTGTGTGATCTCCAATGGAGAAGAGGTGCTCCATGCAGCTTTGAATGGCAGAGGAGGTATCTCTGTTAAGCTGTCATACAGAGGTTCCCAAACTTTTATCATAGAGTGTAACAAGGGAAACTAAGGGGGCATCAGAGAAGACACTAGCTTTGAGGAGAGTGCCAGAGTAGCTGAGAGACCCCCAAAGCCCAGGAGAAACAGAGATACTGATCCTGGACCAGGAGATGCACTGGGAAGAAACAGTCCTGGATGACTTGGAAGAGGGGATCTCTATGGACACACATATAGCCAAAAGGGAGGTTGATTAGTTTGGGAAGAGTTGGAAGATTATTGGAGTTGTAGGGTTTAGCTGAAGAAAGCAACCAATTCATTCACTGTAGAAGCTAACTAGGAAGGAAGGAGATGAGTTTATAGCAGCCCAGGATGAGTGTGATGTGACTTGGAGAGAGATATGCCTTGAGTGTAAGGGAAATTGACCTAAAGTATACCTATTGGAGCTGAGAGACAAGATTGGAGGGTCCTTTGGATGAGGACTAGAACTGCTGGGGTTAGGTTTGAGGGGGAGCTTACCCCTATTTACAATAGCTAGGAGTGCAGCCAATCTAGAGGGCTAGGAGTGTTGTGATTAAAATATGAAGGGGGCTTAGAGATGGAGGGAGTGTAGAACACAGGAAGGCTCTGAGAAGATCATGGCGAGACCTGATTTTTTTTTTTCATACCACAACCTTCATCTGTGCAACAAGTACCGGAGGTGTGAAGAGGATGCGGCCAGGACATTCCTATGACATCATGATATCTGACTGACATAAATTCCTGTGTAGCTGTTGACAGACACTGTGATTCAGCATGTCCCTCAGGTTGAGCCAACTTGGTACTGATTGCCCAAGAGTCAAGCAAATGCATAGCAACTTATAGGTACCTTAAAGCAGCCAGAGAGCTCTTTAGCTGCAGCTCAGGATCTGGGCTTTGGCCTTGTATTTTATATCTCCAGGCTGTTTCTTGTTTGTATCACCTATTAAAATGCTAATCCTCTTCCCATGAAACCATTGCCCAAATTAAAGCTGGAAAAATTCAAATTAGAAATAAATCACAAATGTTTAACAGCGAGGATGATTAACCACTGGAACAAACTACCAAAGGAAGTGGTGGAGTCTCAATCTCTTGATGGCTTCAAATCAAGATTGGATGCCATTTTGGAAGATATACTCTAGTCCAGCACAAGTTGTTGGGCCCAATACAGATGTAACTGGGTGAAAACCTATGGCTTGTGTTGTAAAGAAGATCAGACTAGATGATCTAATGTTCCCTTCTGCTTTAAATCTATGAATATGAACCTCCTGCAGCTCCGAGCACGTGTCTACTGTACAGATTGTTTTCAGTAACCCTAAAGTGATTGCTCGGTTTCTGTTATTTAAGATATTTAATGTCCTGTCCTTCATACTTTTGGTTATTGAAGGGATTTAAAACTCTTAAATGTTGGAGGGGGACCAAAATGTTGCCACTCTGAATTTCTCCTCAAATCCCCTGTTGACTGTAGGTGGCAGTATCTTACAGTTTTAATCTTTCAGACTTCTACATGTTGCCCAGGATGAATCAAATGGTAGCATGTATGGTCATGAATGATGCATGTGAACAAGTAGGGTGAAGGGAGACAGAAAAAGGTCTTGAACAGTGGGTCCATCATACAAGTGCTGAGCTTCCATTGAAGTTCATGGGAGTTCTGCACATGGAGCTTTTTCTAGGCATGAAATTATATTTCTATCTTTACTAGATGCTCAGGAGTAAAAACTGGTAATACGGTGAATCTTGATTTCTGCAAATTATGGGCACACCCCAAACTGACACTATCAATTTATTTGAAGAGCTTCATGATTTATCTTCACAATCTAAAACAAAAAATTCCATTCCACCAGATTTCTAATTGAATTGAAGTATTATCATTGGTTTATGCACAACTTCCAGTGACAACATTCAGCAAAGCTCAGAAAATACTGATACAATGTTGATTGGGGAGCGGGGAGGACCTCTCTGTGAATGTTTGTTCACATTTTTAAGTGAATTTGGTGCACCATGCCCCTTCAGAGCTCACTTTTCAAATACATTGAAGCAAATGAGTTCCCTGGCAGGAAGGTTTGCAACTATAGGTCAGACTTGCAAGTATACTGGTCTGTAGTTGCAAGTATTCACACCAAAAATTTGATACTGAGGATGAGACTGTGAACCCTTTACTCATGTTGGTGAATAGTTCAGTGGGACTACACAGGTGAGTAACTGCTGCCATCTGGGAGTAAGGGATTTTCCAGCTAAATGAAAATAGAAACACAGAGAGAAACTTGGAACCAAATCCTCAGCTGGTGTAAATCATCAGAGCTCCATTGAAATCATTGAGCTTACTCCTATTTACAGTAGATAAGCATCTGGCCCCATGTTTCATCAAACACTGACGCTGAAAATAATAACCCAAAGGAAAGCTAGCAGATTAGTAGTTCTGACAAAGAGTAATAGAGCTGGAAGAATAATTCAGAATGAATAATGTATGTGCTAAACGTTTCTTTTTTCTGTTCATTTCTTTGTGAGTTGTCTGCTGAACAGATCACATCTTTCTCAAATGCATTCCTTATTTTAAATTATTTGCCAGATTGTTTCTGTAAATAATTCACAGCCTGTAGCTCATTTGCAAGCAGCATATTGCAAACACATCCTGTTCCATGAATAGATGAGTGTGTTTCCTAGAGCACGACTGTAAATCCCCTTTTTCTCACAGGGACTACTCAGGTGAGTAACTGCTCACCAACACAAGTAGGAGATGTACATTAATTAATGGACTTGATCAACAGGTAACTCTTCTGAGGCCCTCCTAATTGTAGCTTTTTTCACAGTGAAGAAGAGGGAAAGGGAAGGAAATTCAACTGAAGCTGGGGAAATTAGCCAGTGACAGGCTTGCAGGAAGGTCTAGGAGGAGTTTTCCCAGCCAGGGATAGGGGAGCAGCACCTGGGAGCCCAAAAATAACTAGGGAAAAAAAGGAGAGAAGAAGTCTCCTCCTAAGTATCCCCATTCTCCCATCTCTCACCAGAGGGTGGTGAGTTTCAATACCTATTTTTTAGGGCCTGATCTTGCCCCACTGAAGTCAATGGAAGCTTTACCATTGACTTCAGTGGATGCAGGACCAAACCTTTAGAGATGATGGTGGCTGGTTTTCTATTAAAAACCTCACTTAGCTTGTTGCAGCAGGCCTGATTCATCTCACACTTGCAACAGTTTGACATGAATAGTTATTACTGATTTACATCAGTATAAGTGAGAAGAATCAGGCCCAATATCTCCAAACAGTTGTGGTGGCTGATTTTAGAGCTAAGACATACTGGTACATCAGCGGAATCTCTGCAAGGCACTATGCAGCCTACTTACTCACGGACTGCAAAAGGAGTGACAGTGCATAGCCCTACCTCTGAACCTGGGGCCCTCTGCCACAGCAGCCAGACCCAGTCCTTCCTAATAAGGTGATATCAATCTGATGAAAGACAAGATTTCTGTCAATGATAACAGAGAATTTGAAGACCATATCTGAAATCTGGGGTGTGATTCTCCAGCCCCTTCTCACATGAGTAAAGGTTGGAAAAATAGGAATTTATCTTCTAAGGTCCCTTCCAACCCTGATATTCTATGATAAAATTTGGTGTGGTCTACTGTACTGTCTAGCCCACTCTATTTTTACTCTATTTTTTTCTGTCTCTTTTCACTCCATGCATCTGAAGAAATGGGGTTTTTACCCACGAAAGCTTATGCTCAAATAAATCTGTTAGCCTTTAAGGTGGCACCAGACTCCTTGTTGTCTAGCCCAGTGGTTCTCAACCTATCACCACTGTGGGCTGCATTTGCAGTTCTCTGCATTAGGTGGGCCACATCCACACAATATGTGTATAATACTTAAATGACCCTGAGAATGTCACTATGTGCTGATTGGGCTGCAAGCAGCCCATGGGTTAAGAACCACTGGTCTAGCCAGTCATATCAGCAGGGAAAACACAATGTAAGCGGGCACTAGAGCTTGTTTTAAAACACAGTAGAAGTAGAAACACAGCCATTCCCCCTCTAGAAAGAGATGACCCCTGCTTGCTTTCACAGCTATGTTACAGGTCAAATATATAAATATAAGATTTATAATACCTTTATTTGATATTTTTTTAACATAGCATTTATCTTCACAAGCTGGATGATCTCATAATATGAGTGGTATAGTGACAAGTGTGTATTGACAAGTCAGCCCTTAACAAGTGAAGATTAATGTGTCATTCTAAAACTAGGCTATTATATGTGCTGTTTATACAAAAGAAGTATTAAAAATGGAGAAAACTGGCTGCCAGCCAAAGCGCTGATGACACACAGAATATTGAAATAAATAGCTGATGATGCACAAAGTGCTGAAAGATATGTTTATTCCAGCACCGCATCATCATCATGTTTATTTCAATGCTTTGGAACTGTTCAGTCAGAATAACAGAACATCAATTGATAGGGGGAAATTCTGCCTATCCCATCCATCCCACCCTTTGTAGTTTAAAAAAAAAAACCCAAAAAATCCCCCAAAAATCCCAGTATATTTGTATACTGTACTGAGAAATGTGCTAACTCCTGTAGACATTATTTGAGCAAAACTCACTTCCAAAATAGTCTGCACAGCCAGATGCCAGGAAGTAGTGTTAGAATTAATAAGACTTAAACAACAAATCAGCATTAAAATCTTTCTCCACATTTTTTTTTTAGAACACCTTCCACGCCAGGATCTCAAAAGAGCCATTTCAAGTATCTTAAACTTGTACATTTTTAGAGGGTTTAATTTATTTGCATACAAAATGGACAAAATTATCAGACTGACCCATACATTGATACTGCTCCGGCAAAGCCACATTGCTTATACATATATTGTTAAACACCTGTGGCTGGTCTATATAATATTCGCTTCTCTTATCACTAAAATTCAGCCACTTTTGGAGCCACCAGCCAATGCACAGTAACATGACACAACAATTTAGAACAGGAAGTGAAGACATAAGGGAGAATCCAGTTATAACTGCACTGGGCATGTGGTTGGACTGCATGTGGCTGGACTGCATGCAACTATCTGAATTGGAATTTGCCAAAGATACTACAATCAAATTCTCCAGTGGTGTGAAAATTGTCATCGGATCTTTGATGACCACAAATGGTCAGGACCTTGTCTCTGATCTGAAATGGGATGAGAATAACACCCACAATTGTTATTTTAAAAATGTGCAGGTGAGGGGGAGAGGGTGTACATTGTAATGACATCTATGCACTCCTTTGAGAAGGTCCCATGCTCACCTTTCTCTCTATGGACAAATGGGCTCAGAGTGTTGAGGAAGCAATGCATTTATCTTGGGAGCCTGGAAGATAATGCCTTGCTTTTGAAAGACCTCATCTGGGCATTGCTTAAGGTGGCACCGACAGACTTCATAGGGGAAGCGCATCTAATCCTTTGTGGCTGCTGGGTGGGATATCAGGATGGAAGTTGGTTGAGGATGGTAAGGGAAAGCTTGTGGGGGAGGGAATCACATTCCTTTTAGTGTGGTATTATTGTAATCACATCTTCTTAATGAAAATTGTGTGGTAGGGTCACTGAAAATCAGGTTAACCATATGTCAAGTGCAGGGTTTGTTAAGGATTAGAAGTCTATTACAGAATAGATTTTTAGAATTCCATTGAAGAAAGTAATGAACTACATTTCAATAGAGAGAAAGTAATCTCAGATAAGCAACAGCTACAGTCAGCTTGGAGGTATGCTGAAGAGGTTTGAGAGAGGAAGTACAAGTCATGCAAAAACGCAGAAGAGGCACACAAAGGTGAAGTCTATTGTTTATTGCATTCTAGATTTCTTCAGCAGGCTTTCTGCAGTGGAATGCATGAAGGATTGGACCCAGTAAAAGTAAATTCCAAGACTGAACATGTTGGGGGTAAAGAACTATTAAGGAGAAAAAAGCAGACAAAACCACCCCAACAACATTCCAAGCCCCAAAACAAATAAATTATAGTAAATTCATGAATGTTCAAGGAGTCATCAGTAGACTAATCATCTTTTTTTTTTTTTTTAAATCCCCCATAGAATAGACAGACAGAAGCTTGCGGACTGGATGTGGTTAAATTTTAACTCTCCTCCAAATCTAAAGGAGAAAGAGAGGGATGCCTTAACTTCTCTCCTAGATAAATCTTGATGGTATCTTTCCTGTTGCAAAATGAACTGTTAACAAACTAATTACTCTGGCTGGCTTTCCCAATTCACTTGGGTGTGACATTTGTGCTCTTGGTTAAAATGAATAAAGAGGTTTTTTTTCAAAAAACAAAGAGCAGGATTATAGCATCAGTATGCAAATGGTGTGTTGCTTCAATATCATTACCAGGGTGTCCTGGATTCCAGACATCATGCATCTATAGAAATTTTTTCTATGTTCATACGTGTATATTGAGACTGAATTAACTGTTGGCATTAGCGGATGCTTATTAAACCAGTGGTGTATTTTGCCCTGTGTTTCTATTGGTCATGGCAAGCAATAAAATAAGTGACACAATAGTGGCACAGTGTCTTGCACCTTTTGCATGTGTGCCTTCAGATAAAGAGCAAACCATTGCTGGGCTTGGTCTAGTTTTCACAACTCAAAGCCCTTACAAAATTTCTAATGTGCAGAGGGAATGTGGTGAAATGGAGGTAGAATAGGCAGTTGCCTAGAGAAGTAAAAATGTTTATGGCCAGACCAGGATATCCTTACTTATGCTGAGTAGCATCTTTCTCCACAAGCAATCCCATTATCTTCAGTGGGCCTAAACACAGGGTAAGAGGTGCTACACAGACAGAGGTAAGATAGCAGAATCTGGCCCTTAGTGACTGTTAATTGGCAGTTAGCTAATAGACAGTAGAGCTGTTACTCTGGGACTCAGAAGACTTGGCTCCATTTCCCTGCTCCCTCTCAGATTTCTGTGTCATCTGGCATAAGTCATTTAGTATATCTATGCCTCAGTTTCCCTGATGTACAATGCAGATAATAGCACTCTGCTACTACACAGGGTTGTGGTAAGGAGAAATACATTAAAAACTGGGGCGGGGAGGAGCTCAGATAATATGGTAACAAAGGCTATTTAAGTACCATAGATAGGTAGATACTACTTGGCACCTCGGAAAACCTTAGGTAATAGAGAGACAAGGTGGTACGGTAATATCTTTTATTGGACCAGCTCTTGCTGGTGAAAGCTCTTGAGCTAAAACAGAGCTCTTCAGGTTTGGGAAAGGTACTCTGAGTATCACGGCTACATTCAAGGTGGAACAGAGAGAGTTAATACATTGCAAGAGACCATTTAAATTGAAGTGGGCCGTTAACATCTCTACAGTCATAGGACAAAAAAAGGGTTAGTGGGTTACAGTGTCTTTATTAATCCATGTTTTTTGGTGTCTAGTAGTGTTATGAACTTAAGCTCCCAGGCTCATCTTTTGAAGATGTTGTGCAGATTTCCTTTGAGGAGGGGCACTAAGAGATCAGCTGTAGAGTGATCAATTTATAAAGCATTCACCCACAGGTTTTTGTCTTTTTTTCCATGTGAGTTTGCAAGTGTAGTGAGTGTCTTGTTAACTCATAGTTCTTGTTGGCGCACTTAGTGCACTGGATGAGGTACTCCACATGTTGTGATAAGCATGTGTGGAATTAGGGTTGGATGTATTCCTGGGGGTTTCATCACATGACATAATCTTTAATTCCTGAAGACTCCAGGACAATCTTGGAGCACTGGCAACCCTATGTGGGACCCATGGATTTTGAAAGGTGTGTTGTTGTAAGTATCTTGGATAAATAATACAGAGAAACTATTGGCAGGGAAGACTAGATGTGTCCTAGTTCGTCTATGGAAGTAAAATAAAGGATTCTACAGCCAGCACTGCTTGACTCTGATTTTCTTAGATTAAATCAGATTAACCCACTGTGGACTGCAGCCTAAGATCCAGATTTTCATTTCTTCTTATCTAACCAAAATGTGTGTAGCTCTTTCTTGAGCTGATTTGAGGTGTTGCTTTATTTGGTGCCTGCAACTGTGTGTACAGTCGCTGGCAGAGAAGGTGTTAAAGGAAGAGCCCAAGTTGTCTGTCCTGAGTGCAGCTGTGGGGAATTCATTCCCCGCTATATGCTAGGAGAGATGTGTTGTAGGGAGATGATTTGAGATTAGCAATGAGTTTTAAATGGGGAGGATCTTTAAGAAGAAAAGGATCTCTGAGAGGTGAACTTCAGGGAGAGGGATTTCCTCTTTCTTTCTTGCGGTTGGCTTATGTGAGATAAATTTTTAGGTTTTTACTGTGGACTTCACACAAGCCTGTTGTGCTTATGTTTTGGCTCCTAAGCGGACACAGACACATTTATTTTTCTGCTTTACCTGTAAGAACTCTCCAAGGGTCTGCCTGTGTGTGAAGAATCCTTTCTTGCTCTGAGCCATGTCTCAGAGTTTGCTTACAGTCATTTTGCTCTGTATTTCAAGCAGCTTATTGGTAATGTCCACCATGTCCTGTGAGGGCTGAAACCACAAACCCATCACCGCTACTGGGTCTTGTGACTTTCCTCCTCACACAGCATGTTCATCTGAGCCCCATCAAATCTCAATTGATTTTGGATAACCCTCTCCTTATCTATCCATCTCTCATTCTGTTTAGCTAGTTGCAATCTCCAACAGCTTGTCAGTAGGAACAATCTGTTCCCATTTCTCAAGTGACTTGCATTTCTCAAGGAGATAGCCCTCATAGGCTCCTTAACTTGAGCTAGAAAGGGCAAGTCTGATTAACCTTTCATCAGAACTGTAATTCACAAAACCCTGAATCATTTTGGTTGTTCTCTGTGACATTTACTTAATCTTCCTTGTCTCCCCTAGTGTATGGTGACCACCACAGCCTTTAGTAGGTTCAATGTGATTTAATTAATGCAGTCAATATTTTGCTCTCTTAGGTAAAGTAGAAAACATACACTGTAGTGTGTATTGGGGGGGCAGGGCAGGGGAATATTAGTTGCATGATTGTTTTTCCATTCTGCCCACAATAAGCACTATAGGTAACTTTGGTTATCAGAATTTAATGGGGGATAGAATAATTTTGTATGACTAAAAATTCTCTCAAATGTCCAAAGTCTAACTGTATTCAGTAGACACTCTTGTTTCACATGGGGAACATGACTCTTGTAGCAGGACTAATTCACAGAAAGGCTAAGCTCAGTGTTTCCTCAGTCAAACCAATTCTCTTCCTCTCAGGTATTCTGAAGTTGGATAATGGATGACATGGTGTGGATATGAAGGCTTGACAGAAGGAAGTTTGCTATTTTCAAATGTAGCATCTTATTACAAAGACAATAATGTCTGGAGCTGAGCATAATTTAGAAATTGTACAGGTTTTCCTACATTAATTTCCATCCTATCATGTATTACCTCTAATACCCCAACACTAGGTCTTCATCTCTAATGATCAATGGCTTCAAGCAATGCTTCATTCAGATAGCACAGTAATTGTGATCAAGACATAAGTTCATTACATACTAGATTTAGAGCAACAAACTCATTTCACCTATGACCTAAACTGAATATGAACCCACCTCCTCTTAAGTGAAATGCTGATGTATAAGCCCATTGCCTAGGGATTTACAATGCACATTTTCAGAGCTTTAGTTGGAGTTTTAGATTTGAAACTCTGGAATTAGTTAGTTGGAGAGCTGGTCAAAATGTTTTTGGAACTGTTTTCCATTGAAAAATACATTTTTGTCAAAAGTGAAAAGTTTAGCAGAAACCTGTTTTTTAACAAAGTTTTTGATTAGAAAAAAGTTGGAAATGTTTTGCACTTTATATTTTATTAAAATATTACATTTAATAATATATGCATATATTTATTAATAATTAATATATCATTTTAAAGGTTGAAAAAATTATTTGAAACAAAGTCAAATTAAACATTCTGATGCTCCTGAATCAAAAATTTTCAGAATTTTTGTTTCACGGGAAATTTCAAAATTTTAGCTTTTCATTCTGATTCTGAACTCTTTTTCCCAAAAATGTTGAAATTTCTGATGGAAGGAAATTCCAGTTCCTAATCAGCTCTAGATTAGGTTACCTTCTTATGCATAATGCTGAAAATTAACCTCTTATCATTAGGTGTTTGTCAGTGTATTTTAGGAAAGAGATAACTTTTGTTTCAGTAAGTGGTAAGCCCATATGAAAGCGAAGCAACTAGTTGCAACTTTTTCAAACCTCCCTCCCCAAGTGCTCAAGTCAAATATATGCTAGTCAGGCCTAGAAATACCTAATTCATATTTTTCAGTTAAAAACTTTTAATGCCCAGGATTTGGTTCTTGCTTTCATTAGAAATAATAAACATGCAACTCTCATGTTGGGTAAACAAAACAATAGAGGCCTCTCAAATGCATTTCCTTAATGTTCAATAAATTTACTACTTTAATAGAAATAGCCATTGACCATGTGTTTGCTTTATGGAGTTTCACTGCATATTTAAAATTGACATATTTGAGCACTTCACATTTATATGTTCATTGGATCTGTTCACTGGATAGGGCAAATAATCATTATATTTCACTGGCATGCTGGGTTTTAATTCATTTAACATTTTAATCTTTCATCAGTTTTTCATTTAAGAGGATTTTTCTGTATATACAGGATTTGTATACATCGGTGTGCAGTAAATTTATTCTTTTAACAGTTCTATTCTTTCATCAGAAATTCATTTAAATGGATTCCACTGTATATCACATCCACTTCCAGTGCAGCTTTAGGTCAGGCAGTAATTGATGCAAAAGCAATGAGGTATTAAAAAAAGATAGGAAATACCTGAAATTGAAGAGAGTTCCAAAAGCATACTATTGTAAGGGCATGACGTTCTTCAGATGAGAGAGGGGATCCAAAGCCTCAGATGTTTGATCATTTGAATTTTTACTAAATTCAGGATCTACACTGACAGGACTGGCACCTTTTAAGACAAAATTAAAGGGACATCATCAACTTAAAAGAACATATGGCCATGTGAAAATGTACCTGCTGTTACAAGTATCCCCTAAAATGACTAGCACAGAAGGATTAAGGAAAAATATTTACATTCCAGTAAATATTTTCAGTTTGTGTACTTTGTGGATTTGACAGCACTTTGGGTACAGTCAGCTTCACTATTTTGTTGATAGTAGGTTGCATCTCTGTCATGCATTGATCTGGGTTGGACCTCTCATGCATGCTCTTCTCTAAGACCCTGCAAAAGGACATTTACCAATTACAGCAGCAGAAAATAATGCTCCTGAAGAGGCCACAGACAAGACAATGTATACAGAGCAAAGAGGAGGGTTCAGAGAATTCTGGATGCAGTTCTCAAGCGAATTCCCAAAACACATGAAGGAAACAGAAAAAGATCTTATAGAAGTGAGTGTTCTGGGTTTTTTTTTTTTTAAATGCCTTGAACACTATTTACAGGATGCTGTAACAGAAAACTGTTTTTTAAAATAGTCAATTAAAAGGGAGTCAAATTAAGGGTCCTTTCAACTGTCAGAATTGAGGCCTTAATGAGTACAAGTTAAAATGTGGATATTTTTTATCTTGTTTTAAAATAGATAGTCCGCTAAATATTATGTTCTCTTTATTTTTTTTAAAAAATGCTACTATGCTGGGACCTTGAAAGTCAAAATTTGGGCAAAGGGGCATTTTTATAGCTGAGGTACCAATCCCTGCCAATATAGGTTTAGAATATAAATAGTGATTTAATTTCAACAATATACTTTGGTGAGCAATACCACCATAATAAGAATAGTTGGTCAGATTCACAAAAAGATAGACTGGGGGGAGACAGGTGTTGGTTGGTTGTATTTTAACTAAAAATAAAAATGATTCTTTTATTTTTTAAAATGTATTAGAGTTTTTGTTATTACCAAATTCTATGTATTGAAAACCAAAATTCAGTGTTAATAATGTGAAATCACACCAGTTATGCACAATTTCAAGTGACTGCATACAGTTTGTGCAATGATCTGTGGATTGATAGCACATGCTTTGAAGGCCAGAGCCATGGGTGCTGTCAGAAGGATCATATCAAAAGAGTAAAGGTAAAATAGATATGTTGAGCTAGACCGTGGACTGTTCTCTTTAATACCTGAATGCACCTATTTGAAAATCTGAAATAAAGCCTACTCTGTCTGGCTGCATCTAATACCTCTTTATCCTCTTTTCCTTCCTACTCACTTACAGCAGTTCTCAGGTGTGTCTACTATCTTGACAGATTTTCACATTGATCCTGATCTCTAGTGATAGCTGTCCACATCTTTCTTAGCTGTCCCTGCAGGCATGTTTCAGTAGCTTTTCCTGACTTCCTCAGTTCTGAAAGGCTCCTTGTTACCCTGTTTAATTTCTGTTCTGTTTAATTTCTCCTTTCTCTCCAGGGTTCTCTCTTCTGTTCTGGATTCTGTCTTTACACACACAAACTTGTGAGGGAGTAAGTGTGCCTTGTGAGATGCTATAGACATTCAGTCCCCTGGCATGCGCATCACAGATATCCAAACAGGAATTAATGCTTTTCTAGACCATGTTAACTGAAACTTGGATCCCCTGCATCTCCCCAGGCTCAGCCAGTCTGAAGGTCCAATCTCCTCACTTTCTGTGCCCCTCTTCCCCCGTGCCCCCCCGCAAACTACACATGCAGCATCCAAAAGAAACTCCACAAGGAGTTTCCTGAGTTCCCGGTTTGTATTCTTCTGCAGAAGAATACAATGTGGCCGAAGGTGACAGAGTGAAAAAGAAGAGATTATACTCCTTTAGGCTATGAAGTAACTGCCTGGGAAGTAGAGACAGTTAGTTGTGACAAATTAGCCACCAAGAAAAATAAAATAGCTATTTTAAAGTCTTGTGGGATCATGTAATCTGATTGGTGAAGAGGCTTTATAGTTCTTATATATGCATTCATTAGGAAATAATAATGGTCACTTTTTTTAAAGTCTATTTCCTTAGATGACTAAATAATGTTTGCACAATAATATAATTCTTCCTACATAGATTAAAGACGTTAAGGTTACACCTGTATTTGCAGTATTACCTAATCTATTTAAGGCAAACTGGAAAGTTTTTAATAGCTCCCACTGTATATGGATTGAAAGCCTCTTTAACGGCAACCAGATTGTAGCTTTCATACAAACCAGTTTAGAAAAAGATTTGATGCATAGCTAAGAATTACTGTACCCTAGTGAAATTATATTTGTTCAAGCCTTGACCATTTTAGGCCAGATTCTGCCATACTCATCAATGTTGAGTAGTACCCTACTTCATAAGTAGCCTGTCACATAGGTCTGGGGGTCAGAGTTGGGCCTTTGATAAGCAAAAGCAACACTTTGTACCTTTTGTGAAATTCATTTACTTTTATTGTCATTTCATTTCCTATGCAAAACATATTTGATAATATGCAGGAAGCAGTTAGGATTACTATTTTGACTGACCAGTATGGAACATATTTTCCTGGAAGAAAATTAGCCCATAAACTGTGCTATGTAGGATCTTCTTAAGTAGCAATGGTTCTCTATTTTCTTGTGTAGTATTTCTATACTTTAACTCTGATGGATGTAAGATGCAATATATATTACCAAGCAGAATTGGAGCAAAAAATATAAGCAATAGAAGAAAATTATGCATTATTTCATACTTGCAATTCTATTACTTGATGTCAGGTTATCTGTACATAGTCCAGTAATCTGCTTCTCACACTGTCCTTAAATAGTGCATCCAATGTAAACTATTCTAAAAAAAAAAACAAACCAAAAAAACACACACGCTTGTGAAAGATAAAAGGCTAATGGGGCCAGTAGGGAGAACCCAAATCTTCAAAAAAAAAAAAGCCACCTCTGAATAGTTGGTACAAAGGAAATGTTATATAGTTCTAATTTTAAGATCAATATGATCTAAATTTATCCTTGTAATTTTCTCTAATGTGGAATTTAAGTTTCTTAAATAAGTTTTCTGTCTTGCTTACACACTGACTCAGCTTGTTCCTACATAAAAAAGCAAGTACAACCATTTTCTTTTAAAATATAGGCCATTATAACAATTAGTTACCAGACTGCAAAGAAACTTGAAGGTTCCACAGTCTGACCAGAGCTGGAACAATACTTAATTTGAACATTTATTAATATTTTGGTTGGTCTTGCCAGCAAGGTAAGGATGAAATGTTAATTTACAGAACAAGTGGGAATAGGGTTGCCAATCCTCCAGGATTGTGCTGGGTCTCCAGGAATTAAAGATTAATCTTTAATTAAAGATTATGTCATGTGATTAAAACCTCCAGGAATACGTCCAGCCAAAATTGGCAGCCCTAAGAGGGAGAGGGGATTTCTGTGATTTTTGTTTTTATATCTTCTAGGATAAATCAGACCATTTATTCCTTAAAATTAAAATACGTATTTCTTGCAAATTAACAGTTCAGAGCAATCTTCATTTAACCTGATGGTCAGTGCTTCCTTTCCCCTTCTAAGAGGGTGCAGTGTCTATCATTTCACTGCTTTGAAAGTTCTAGCCTTAGTCTGATGTGATGTCACCATATGTCAGGGAGTTAGTTCCTTCAGCTTGCTGCACTCTATTAATTCTTGACAACAAAGAAATTTGATTTTTATAATGAGGCGTAAATCATAGGAAAGGGTTGCCTATAATGAATTTCAGGAAAGTCAGGAGCAGGAGTGCAGTAGTTTACATCAATGCTAGCTTATAATAGAGAGCTTCAGAGTAAAGGATACATACTCAATGGAGGGGGAATTCAGAGAAGCACTGCATTGCTGGATATCATTTATACAACTAGGATATATGAAAGCTCCCATTGCTCTCATCCTCACCCACTGTAGTGTCACTGAGGCATGAGGGTATGGCATGCAGAAATGCAGCTCAGCCTAGAGACTGGCTGAAAAGGGAATGATGAAGTAGGATGTCTCACTGTTCAGTACCCTGAGCTGCATATTGGTTCAATTTAATTATACCTTTTAAATGAATTTGATTGAATGTGGTGGGGGGGAGAATGAATTATAAATAATGCTTGGAAAAAGCTAAAAAATACAGCTGATAGAACCTACCATCACAAACAGGAAAAGCCTATCAAAATATACTGGGATGTTTACACATCACTTTCCCTGCAGTGGATTAGCAGGAAGAAGGAAATCTTAAAACCACAGGGGAAAGGTTTAAATAGGATGAAGCAAAGATTAATGAATGATTAACAGTAATTTCACAAAGGTGGAGGGTAAGCCGCTCGTTGTTCAGAATCTCACAAATGTGTTTTGAATGATTAACTAAATTTACTTGGCAAAAATTTAATTAGGAATGCCACTAATTAACTGCAGTTATGTCTACCCTGATGACGGGGAAGCATAGTGTTAACTAGCCCCAAGAAATTCAATTCTTCTTCAGTGCACTTGAGGCTATACTTTTTGAGATTTAGCCCCATAGTGGGGAGGGGAGTTGGAAAGACAACATCCAAGCAGGAGCTCCTGGGGGCATTGTGGCAGGTACAATTCCTTTTGAGGGTCTGGGGGTGTACATGCCAAAGCTGCTTCTGCTGCAGCTTTCTACAGGGGCAACATGCTTCACTCACATGTACGACCAGCTCTGCTAGCCAGTTTGGCAGTGGGAGGGCCATGATTCTGCCTGCTTTGGTGAGGCTAGAGATTCTGCTGTCCTCAGATGTGAATGTGATTAGCACCCCATATGGACTGGATTGTGTCTGGCCCCTTCACATGAACGCAAGACAGGAAATGCTCCTTTTACCTTATCCCTTTTGGGTCCTACCCCAGCCTGCTGCTCTTGTGCATCCAGGCTGGCCTAGATGTAACCTGTCAGTGGCTGGTCTCACTAATATTTTCATGTGCTGTCTACTTCTTTAGAATTCTCTGTCCAACATGAGTACTACAATTATGATACCCATCAAGCACATTCATTCAAATTGTTGACACATGTAGTCTAATAACACTCTTTAAAAAAGAGAAAAGAGTCATGTGATAACTTATACATAGAGCTGGTAGGAAAACAAGTATTTTCCACAAAATTCCTCATTAAAAGTATTTTGTGGGTTTTTTTCATTAAATAACTATCAAATTTTTTGTTTAGAAGACAAAATCTATGTCAAAATAAAAATGCCTGCCAGCTTTACATATAATGCAGTGTATAGTTTCAGAACCAATCTATGGTCATCTGTATGCTGTGCATCAGTGGTAAGGTCACATAAACTCCACATCAGTATTGAAGGGATTAAGGCTAAGGCTGTTTTGGGCTAGAGTAGCCCTGGCCTTCCTGCAAATAATGTTGGGTTTGGAGGAGTTAAAAGAAGGGAACTCCACTCAGATGGGGGCAATCCTGTGATGGGAATGGGCTGTTGAGTCCCCTAGTTTCCAAAGAGGTCTGTTTAACCAACAGAGCCTCTGTCCTCACATAAAGGAGAATACAGATACCTTGGACTAAGAAGGGAAAAGAAACTGAGACTTACACTGGAGACCCAGTGGATCCTGGGGTATACTGTGATACTTCCAAGGCCTTCTGAAGTAGGAGAGGCCACCTGCAGGCTTGCTTTCTTTTCCTTTATGCTTTTTATTTAACCCTGTTTGCTGTCCCTGGACTGCTTTGTTTGTTTCACCTGGGAGTCTGAGAGGGAAAGAAACAGCCAGAGAGCTTCAGCTGGAAGACTGAGCACCAGCCCTGCTAGAGTGACACACCCCTTAGCAGGGGTAATTGGACCTGCCTGCTTTCCCTCCACACAGCTCCTGAAGGGGGCGCTCTGCCAAGGCTAGATTGATGACAGTTACACTCTGATAAGAATGCAAAGGGAAAAGCTCTGATGCTAGAGAGGTGTCCCTTTAGTTCATGACATTTCATTCAGGTTTTGCTTAGATGTAAATTACCATTCCCCCTTTTTTTCCTCTTTGCCCGCCTCAGAAGAAGCATGGCAGCTTGCCAAAATAACTGAACATGCGCATCCTAAAGAGCTGAGCCCATTACGCGGCCAGAGCAGCAGCAACAGCAAAGACGACACTGAGACGCTCAGGAGCAGACATCCTGTCTGAGAGGTTGGGAGAGAAAGGTGGTCCCCAATAATTCTTCCCCTGCCTGGACCAGCACAGCCCCCACAGCTGGGTAAGGCATTTTCCTTACCTTTTGTGGGGGTAGGAGTGAGAGAGAGCCAGACACCCCCCAGCACACAGCACTAGTGGTGCTTGTATCATATGCATATTCACAAGGGAGTCGATTGATGGTTGTGTGGACAATCTGAACTCTGACATTTCCTAACTGTCAAGTGCTTGACTTTGCAACCTTATTATCTTTTAACATATTTTTGTATACAATTTTAATTTAGACTGCACAGAATAGTTAAATCAATCACAGTCATGTAGGTGCCAATTTTTGTGCAGCTGCATGTGTGACTTTTATTATCCATGAGAATAAGTTATTTCCCACTCAGGTTCTCTTCACTCAACACCTGCCCCCAACTGCACACTAGGAGCAGGTGGGGTGGGGGAGAAGAAGGCAGGAGCCTATTCTTTGGTGTCCTCAGAAACAGATGTGTGATGGCAGGGGTTGGGGAAGGATAACATGGTAGAGTTTGGGCCATCAGAGGCCTGGGGGAAGGGGCAGAAAGCTGGAAAGATCCAGAGGCAGTCTGAGGGAATGGGAGAGCTGGTGGGAAGAAAACTGTCAGTGGAGTGAATGAGGGTAGGTAGTCAGGGACGCATTATGCTGAAGGGGGCAGAGACTATTCAGGACCTGGCCAAGAGGGCTCAAGTCATAAAAAGGACTAGACGAATGCAGAATTGGGCATGGTGACATGAAGGGGGAGGGAGACAGGTTGGTGTAGCTCCCCAACTTGCTACAAGGGGGTGCTAACATAGAAAGTCCTCCTTATTCCAATGAATGTCATGTGATATGCAGGATACTTGGCAGCCCTGATTCTTTATTTCCTCAAATCCCACACATATGGTCTTACCATGCTGCTAATTTTTCAGCAGCCTGCCCTATGCCTTCAGTGAGCAACTTATTTCTGTGCTTCCTTGTCAAAACTTATAATTTGGTACAAAACTCAGATGTATCAACTTCAAACTGACATTTGTCTATTCATCTTATGGTGCATGCATATAACCTGTGATTTGTGGCTTTCCAGGTGTTATCCCAGCAACCATCAATTCCAATCAGAATCCCCTAATATCAGTGTTAAAAATTAAACTTGGTGCCCTTATACTTTTATTTCTTTGCAAATATAAATTATTTTAAAAGGTTAATAATGGTGGGGGGGTTTGTTCAAACTATACAGTGAAGATACTGTAAATCATATAATTGTGATTCCTTTATGTGAAGCTCTTCTAGAGTCAATGAGCCCTATTTTCAAATGCGGGTACTTAAAGTAAGGTGGCCAACTCTGAGATTTGGTACCCCTTGGCTAGTATGCTGTTTAGGTTCTTGTACTGTGCTCCACACCATTATATTGGAGTGCCTTTCAGACTTAAATACAAGCATAATGATTAACACCTGTCAAGCGGAGTTCCTCTCCACTTCTTGGGAAAGAGGTTGCATGTTCTCTTTGAGTAGCGTAGCTGAGCTGCTCAGTTGTTGTTTGGAAGGCAAGTTTGAAGAAGTGTGCTCTGTATTTGGAGTAGGAAAATGGTGAGGTTTGAAGCAGTTTGTAATTCCTGTGGGAGTGAGTCCCACAGTCTTGGGACAGCCCTCCAGGAAGCTTTATCTCTGTCATGAACTGATGAGCTTCACCTTTGCAGTAGACAATTTGGTTGTGTCTGAAGCTATCTTTACACTACCACTTATGTCGCTCAGGGATGTGAACAAGCCACCCCCGAGCAACATAAGTGACACTGACCTAAGCATCAGTGTGAATAGCACTATGTCGGTGCCTCTCACACCCACATAGCTACCGCTGCTCATTGAGGGTGGATTAATTAAACTCTCTCCCATCAGTTTAGAGTGGCTACACTAGACAGCTTACAGCAGCACAGCTGCATCGGTTCAGCTGCGCCCCTGTAAACTCTCCAGTATAGCCATAGCCTGAGGAGCAGAAATGTCAAGGTCTCAGTGTGATTTTAAATGAGCATAAATTGCATTGCTGTAATCCAGTTGGGTGGTGACAAAGACATGTATTACTGAGGGTAGGCCATCACCAGCAAGGATGAGACAGTCTTCTAGCTAGCTACAGGTGGTAGAATTAGCAGATGCTGTTATGTGTGAGCTTAGTGTCACTAAGGAGTCCTGAAGAATATCTTGTCTGGTGGAGTGTTTTGATGATTTGTGGGTACATGGCATAGACTGGTGAAGGTTGCATGGTGGCTGCAAACCCTTCAAAGGATCTTCCTCTGCAAATAACTCCATGTTGTTAAGATTTAACTTTAACCAGCTATTCCTCAGCCATACAGTGACCTCAGTGATGCACTGGGCTGACTGGCTGGCTTTTTGCAGTGTTGTTGTAGGTTATATTTGATAACTGGCTCCTATAGCATTTTTACACAGATGTTGGGAAATGCCTGTGTAAACAACACTTTATATCAGCCAAATGTACCTGTGCTTGATCTCATACCCATAGAAGTCAATGGGAGTCATTCTGTGGACATCAGTTAATATTGGATCAGTCCCCTTATCCTTAGTGGTAGAACCACAGGCAAGATACACATATGACAAACCATGAAGAAATCCAGGGGTAAATTCAGGCTTCACTCACAGAGAGAAAAGATCAGAAATGAACCCTAAATGTGATTAAACAGGTTAATGGAGAAAATACACCAAGTGAACGTAATCTGCAACATGAAAGCTGAATTAAAGTGGAAGACAAAGGTGATAGGACATTGAAAGTATAATTAAAAGATTGCCTTCAGTTATATTTGTCAGTGTCTATTCCTGCATAAAAGTGGCTTACAATTAATGGACGATTAAAATTGATTTAAACCTTGACACTGTGCATTGCTGATTTTCTGTAAACAAAGTAATTAGTTTGGCTTAGTTCTGTATTCTGAACAACCTTTATGAAGCTCTGTTTTCACAAAAATCACTATCCATTTTTTAAATTCAGCAGTTTTATTTGGCCTGGCTTTCTCAAACATTTTACTTTTTTTTACAGAGATTAAAAAAATATACTGTGGAGGAAAATTATCTAAGCTTTGAAAATATGAAATGATGTCTGCAGCAGTGCTCTGGAATGTAGTAATTCACTCTGCCAGCTCTGAAGCACAGATGGGAGAGTTTAGAAAGAGGATTAAACTGCTTTCCATATCCTAAACTTTATCAGGGATAACACAGAAAACTGTGTCATTCATTACTCCCTGGGGAGTTCCTAAGTGTTAACAATTTATCTCGTTTATACATTATAAAAGCTAGAAAGTGTATTTTTTCCATTAGCAATCACAGACTGCAACTGAAATGAAAGTCATAAGTTGCATTGCAAGCATTTTACTTGTACAATTCCAAACAAAGAGCACAAACAGACTTTCCTACCTGACAATATGACTTCCAATAAATCTAGCAGTATGGACCCAAAAGGTGTTGGAAGAAAAGAGTTTAGGAAACATTTTCATTTACACAGTACTGTAACAGTATATTTAATGTATGTTTTAGAATCTTGATTTATCAGTGTTGGTTTTTGTTGCACGAAAAATAAAGAACAATAAGGGATTTGTAGAATATCCTATCATCATTAGTTTGTGTGCATATAGCTTGCTTAACATTACAGGTAATTTCATAGCTGTGATTTTAAGGTGTGATCCAAACCCCGTTTGAATCAAAGGGAAGACTCCTGTTGATTTCAGTGGGCTTTGGGTCAGGTCAATAGAGAGATCTAGGAACCAAAACGATTGGGGGGAAAAGAAATTACAGCCAAAGTCTGCTTGGAATTCCTTGTTCCACCTTCATCTTTGTCCTAACTTATACGTTTTAATATTTTTCTAGATGATTCTATCTAATCTCTGTGTTTAGGTTTTGAAGTTTTTCAACCTAGCTAATTTTGCTTTGAGTCTTAGGTTTGTATGAATCCAAAATGATAATGCAAAACTCAGACGAAGCTGTCCAGTTTAGCCTGATTTATAACGAAACTGGTGATCGGAGGCAGTTCTGACTATGGTATGAATGTTTTGTAAATTTTGCAATGAAACCCAGCAATACCACATGGAATTTAATAAGGAAAAATCCCAAAGTTTCATTGGAATGAAATAGGGTTCTATAGATATTACTCTAAAAATGGGCATGGTTTAATGGAGAAGGTGCTCCTTTTTACAGATTTTTTAAACCAAGCTATAGCATGTAATAGAGAAGTATATCCTTGCTGTTGAATTTGATAAAGTGGCTTAAAATACTATGGAAGCTATTCTCGGTCAAATTCTGTAGGATTTTTACATACAGATGATACATGCTAGCTTTGGGAGAATTTTATATTGTAACCAGACAGCAAATAGACTGTTGGTTTTTGCCTCATTTCAAGTTCCATTGCAAATGATTGGTGCCAGATCTGCTTCTTATGCCTAACTCCTGTCCTGTTCACCTCTGCCATGTCCTGGTTCTAGAGACGGTTGAATCCAGCCCACCCTCAACTGGTAGGACTAATACAAAATTAATGTATAGGATATCTTCTGTAGACTAGGCATATACAATTGGATATTTGCCATAATACATGGAACAGTAATTTTTGGCACTTATATTGTGTTGTTGTTTTTTACCTGAGGATCTCTATAGGCCCTTTACAATTAACTAAGCCTCAAGACACTGCATGTGAGATGATTTTGTACCCATTTTACACATTGTTAAGGTGATTGACAGTGGGGGTGTGGTCCTAATTTTTAAGTGTCCATTAATTTTAGGTGGCTTAATTTGGGGGTTTCCAGTTTGAGGCACCTTCTAATAACTTGAAGTTGAGTATGCAAACTTAGTGAACGCTTTTTAAAAAACTGAGGTCTAAATACTTGTCCAGTGTCACCGACTTAATCAATAAGAGCTAGAATAAACCCAGGTGCTGTAATAGCCAGTCCTCTACACTAAGCTGTACTTGCCTCCTCATACTGCCCTTTCAGTCTTTAAAATTCTCAGAACAGAAACTCCTCTTCTATGTCAGTGCATCACTGGCCTCACATCCTGTATTGTTCTTCCCAGATTTGCCCCTGTATGGTTGTATCCATGTGTTGCTCTTCCCTGTTGTACATGGGGTGAAGGGTAATCAGCCAGCTGCATTGTACCCTCCTCCCTGTGTCTAATTCCAACACTCAAGAAGGGTGCTCTGCTTCTCTTGCACAAGAGTCAGAAGGAGGTAGGCACTAGGCAGCTGGGGATAGGGCAGGAGGGACCCACAGCATCCCCTCCTCTGATTCCCAGAGCATAAACAGAAAAAATATCAGCCAATTAAAAACGATAATGAAAAAAACAAATTATACATATTAAAATAAAATGCAGCACAAAATTATATTCCTTCCCTCTTCTAGTGGAGCATTCAACTTGGTCCAGTGCTTAAGAACACTTGTCAAGGACTTGGAAGAGCTCTGTTCAAGTTCCTACTCAGCTACAAACTCCCTGTGTGACTTTGGCCAAGTCACTTAATCTCTCTGTGCCTCAGTTCCCCATCTCTAAAATGGGGATAATAGCACTTCACAGAGGGGTTGTGAGGCTAAATATATTTTGAGTATGAGGCAGATAAGTACCTGAAATGGATTATTTTTCCTGCTTTTAATAGAATCATCTTTAAACTTCTGGTTATATGCTATTCTGTGGGATGTGGATAACTCTGCTTCTGTAACACTCAACCAATATGTATGAATTTCATTAGTCCATTCTTGGTCTATGTGTGGAAGTTGGGAAGTTATTTTGGGACATTCCTATCTGTACAGACAGTGTTTTCTTTTATGTGTTATTATAGTAACAGGTTTTCAGACCACATCTGGATTCAATAGATCTAGGCAGGTCTTTGGCAGGTCCTTGGTTATCCTGGATAAAAATGTCATTGATTCCATGAACCCTACTTTGAAGAACTACAGTGATATAAGAGAAGAAGGGTATGTCATTCTTTGATGTGAAAATCTTTGATCTATGCTGTCTCAGCTGTCTGCAACTCTTTCAGATCTCTGGATACCAGTCACAGTTCTCCTTCAAGTCACCTTATTTTCCCCCCCTCTCCCTGAGTTTAACAAAGTCATGGCATCTAGGTACAAGCTGCTGCGCAAACTTAGAAATAGCTATGCACAATCCCCTACACCATCCATAACTCACTAGGACTATAACCATTACTTATCAAATGAACCTTTTCTAGCAAAAGCAGAAGGATGCTGTGTTTTCAGGAACAGGTCTTTGACTGCATCTTCCACTTTCCAAGTTTTCCAGAATGCACTCTTGAGGAAATCATAGTAGTTTTGCAAAGTAAGTATAACAATATCTGCTGAAAACTGTGGTAAAAGTTTCAGGAATTGGCATTTCCAAAACAGCATATTAAGTTAAGATGGATTTTAAACAACTAATACTCAGTTACTCTTCTGAGACAATTTGGCAGTCTACTGTGTCTTGAACTAATCTACAGCTAAGAAGCTTGTTCTCCATCTAAATAAATATGTACTGGTTTTCTGCCAAGGTCATTCTAGGACTACAGATGGCATCAACTCTAGTAGCTAGATAAGCCCTTGTTTGGTGAGAACGTTCAGATACTGATTAGCTCGTGTCATTTTTTTACTGGTATCTGATAACCAGAATAAAACTTTTGGCTCTCCCATTTCATTTTAGAATAACACCATATCCTCTCTGTGTTCCCTGTGATGTTTCCTGGAAACAAAATAGTCGTCTTTCCCTTAGTCTAAGCCTCTTCTGCACGGATCACTCCCCCAATAAAGGCCAGGGAGTTCTCAAGAAGAAAGATATTGGTGGTCAAATTCTGCAGAGACATGCAGTGGGGTAAGTTGCTAGGAAGGAGTATGAAAGGTAAAAAAAAATGACTGCAAGAAATGCATACAATAAAGTAAAACTGCACATTCAGTTAGACAAAGAGGAGGGAGGGGGTGCTGGAGCAGAAAAAAGAGCCATGGCTAGCTGAAAAAGGAGGACTTCTCAATCTGCAAACTCCACTATTCACATGCAGATGGAATATAAATGGCTCAAAAATAAAGAAGCTCTCCTCTTTTTTAAAATGTACAAGTGCCCTAAAAGTCATCTACATAGTTGTAGATACAGGGTGAGGTGCTCAGCTAGTATAAACAGGCATAGCTCCATTTAAATATGTGGTACTATGCTGATATACACCGCTGAGGATCTGGCCCATTTGGTAGTCACCACAGATAAGAAAAGAATACTGACCAGCATCCTTTGGAGGACCGATCTCAGACGACAAGCTCCAGCAGTTGTGCAATGCATAAGGATAAGGTAGAGAAGAGTGCTTTAAGGATGGCCCAAGTAGCAGCATAAGGCCATTGCTGTGCCATGAGTGTGCTATGTGCATTGCTCTCAAATAGCATTCTTGTTTTGTACACCCATCAAGGATAGGTGGGCACCATGGAAAAAGCAGGGTTTGAACCATTCCAAGTGCCTAACTTAGATACCTCATTTTGCACCCACATTCCAGAATTTGGCTTTTTAAACATATTGTGTTAGCATAATTTATCGTGCTTTATTGGGGACCATAGCTCCTGCAGGAATGGGAATGTCACTCTCAGGCCTTAGGAGGAAGGCTTTGTGTGATAGAATGGCAACTATATACACTTGAACACACTGACTAGTGTCTCTATGGTGCCACAAGTACTCCTTTTCTTTTTGTGAATACAGACTAACATGGCTGCTATTCTGAAACCTGTCACTGCCCTCTAGTGGCTCGCTAAAAGAAGAAATATATTTTCTATTCCAGAAACATAGTTTCAGAGATTACTAAAACCTGTATCAATTTAGAATCCGTTTGATCAAAATGCCATTGCTTTGCAAGATGTACTCAGTGATTCGTCTTAGAAGATACGGAGAACAACTCATCAGCAACATGAAGATCATCTAAAACTGCTGTGGCCTAAGGATATTGTAACTTGTGCTAAGAGAACAAGGGGACGCGTTTCCCTTTCTCCATCCCTTTTGGGTGTAGTAACATTGGAAACTGTGGGGCTGCATTCTAAGCTGATGTGAATCAGAATTAGGGCCTACCTAACGCCTTTGTGTTGATTTCCCTCAGCTGAGGATTTTTTTCTACATTTACATCTTGGTTTTTTGTGACTGTTTCTTTTGGAAGCATTGCTCTACAAATTAAAGAGTAAAGTAAGGGTGGGGTGATGCCTAGAATAACAGCATATATGAGAAATAAATCAAGTTAATTATTCACAGAAAATCCTCTCACCACTTAAATGAGAAGTTTAAAAAGTTAGTACAGAAGAACTGCATCCTTCATTTTGACTTGCATAAGTAAACACGGTAAGACTCATACAAAATTGATGTGAAAATTAAAACTCTAGTTAGGAATTCACAAATCAAAATATAAGGTTTGATTCTACTCTCACTTAACTGCTGTGACATCATTGGCTTTAATAGATATTCCTGATTCTCACAAGTGTGAGAGCAGAGTTAGGGCCCAAGAGCGTAACAGTGTGCTTCTTGATGGGAAGAGGAGAACTTTGAACCTTTATTCTCACTGATGTCAGCATTTGGGATGGGACTGGGTGGGCTTGACAACAGATGGCAGACAGGTTATTTTTTTAAAAAAATAACCTGTTTCTCCTCAAATTATGCACATCTTTAAAAATGTGCCATATTTCTAATAAATGCTAGAGAAATCATAAACTAGACTTGATGGCCATGGGCTTAATTCAGTAATGGGCTTGATCCAAAACCCTAGACTCCTGTTGATTTTCAATTGGCTTTGGGTCAGGCTCTAAATGAAAAGATGGACTAACAAGCCCTTAACGTATCTTTTTATATATAAAAGTAGATGTAAGCTTTCTTGCAAAGTGAATTGGAAAACCTGTGTGAGCCTTTCAAAACTCAAAATTCTGTTTGTTTTTTTTAAATGCTTTCTTGAGACCTTCATGGCTGCAGGCTGAGAAGGCAGAGTTGATTTTTCAGAGCTGCTTAGTCTGTGTCTGTTTAATAAAACTGTCATCTTAACACTGGGGGAGAGGGGAGCCAAAATGCCATCAAAAGAAAAAGGGAATGGGGGGAGACGTATCCAAACTTTAAGTTTATATGGAAAATGTTTGCAAAGCAGGCTGATTCTCCTGAATTTGCCAATCCATTACACAACAATAATACATGGACTGTGTAATGAAGAATACTAAATAGTAAGTACAGAAATCAATTCTGTTTAGTGAGGATTCAAATCTCCTTGAGTCTTTACATTTTTTTGTAAGGTTTTAAGGAGGTGGGGGGTTGACATCTCTTCTATAAATGCACAAAACTACTGAGCATAGGGCATTTAGTTAACCAGAAAACTTACATTATTGAGATTAGACATCTCATTTTCAAGGTGCTCCTGGAAGATAATGACTTCCATTCCCCATAATTCACTGTAGACATCAGTTTTGTCTGGTAGTGTATAAATGGCCCTGAAGGTGGAAGTTAGCAGTTTTCACTCTGTATTGCAAAACAGAATAAGGTAGCATTAAAAAAGGGGGGGGGGGCAGTTACTGTGGATTTCAATAGTTTTGTGGATGGATAAGTTAGTCAATTAACTTTATTTATGAAATTTACACTTTTCCTGTTGCTGGGCTTTGATTGGATGATAGTCACCTCGATTTTGAGGATGACATCGACAATCATCATTTGTACTAATGGGTGTACTCCATAGACCAACTGGGGAAGAGCAACATTTACTGCACTGGCCACAGAGCCATTTGCCTGGTTGTGTTGCTTGAGCTGCAGTTTGTTTCTACATCTGGTGTTGTGATTCCAGCTGCTCCATGTGATTCTTGTCAAAGTCGTGGCCAGCCACCTTTACGATCTAGGGTCATGCAACTTGATCAATCGCCAGTTGCTCAAAGGTCAAGTCAGAAATGTTTGTTTTGCGCAGATTTTGTTTCACAATCTCTCTGAAGATTTCATCTGCCCTGCCTGCTTACAATTACAATTAAATTCAGAATATAAGACTTGTTTTGATAGTTGAGTCTCAGGCATTCAAATAACATGGCCAGTCCATTTAGTTCCTGTTGCTGGGCTCTGATCTACTTGCCACCCACAGAGAGTGTTGAGTTCCCGCTTGAGGACCTGAAATGCACCCTTATGACTGTCACTGTGATAATCCAGCTAATATGTCAATTTAGTGTTGTGTTATGTGGGGAGAAAGGAGATGATCACAGAGTCATAAAATATAGAGAAGGGACATTAAGATGTCATCAAGTCCAGCCCTCCATACTAAGGCAGGACCAAGTAAACCTAGATCACCCCTTACAGGTGTTTGTCCAACCTGTTCTTAAAAATGTCCAGTGATGAGGATTCCACAACCTCCCTTGTAAGCATATTCTAAAACTTAACTACCTTTATACTCAAAAAGGTTTTCCTAATATCTGACTTAAATATCTCTTGCTACAGATTAAACTCATTGCTTCTTGTCCGTGGACATGGAAATCAATTGAGTACCATCCTCTTTATAATGGCCCCTTAACATATTTGAAGTTGATCGAGTCCCCTATCAGTCTTTTTTTTTTTCCCTCAAGACTAAACATGCCCAGATTTTTACCTTTTCCTCACAGGTCAGATTTTCTAAACCTTTTATCATTTTTGTTGCTCTCTTCTGGACTCTTTCCAATTCATCTGCAGTGCTCCAACTGAGTATGATATGGTGTTTCATAGGGGAGTTAATTGAATTTTGATATGTTTGTGTAACTTCTGGGTTATATTTGATTTCAGAGTAACTGATTGGTCTGTTTGTTTATTGGTGTCTCTTAAAGGGAGCATTTTTGAGCCACCTAATGTGCTCACAAATGGGAGGAAAGAGAGGTCAGGTGCTTCCATTCTCTGCTCTGTGGACTACCCGCATTGCCAGTCTGTGCAAGGGGCAGAGCAAATCCCACTGGGTAGCTACTACCCCGATCATATAGATGTGTAGAGAGTGGATGGAATCCTGGCTTTGGCCCCCAATCCAACAGTCAGTGCTGCAGAGTCAATATGGAGAGGGAAATTACCTGTACCAGAGAAAGGCTGGCATAGTTTATTGGGCCCATGGGATGAGGGAAAATTAGGGACTGAATTGTGACTCTGAGGGCAAGTATACACTTAAAACGCTGCCGTGAAGACACTATTATGCCAACAGGAGAGCTTCTCCTGTCAGCATAGCTACTGCCTCTCATGAAGGTGGATTAACGAGGTCGATGGGAGAAGCCCTTCCGCCAACATAGTGCTCTCCACATCGTGAGCTAGGTCAGTATAACTTTGTCACTCGGGGTGACACTCAGGATGTTCTATGCCCCCGAGCGACATAGTTATACCGATGGATATTTGTAGTGTAGACCTAGCCTGAGTCCCAGCTTGACCTTGACCGCCTCCTGAGGTTGCACAAGCTACATGTTGCCCCTTACTCAGGGCAGATTGCAGGGTCCAAATGTAGCCCTAAAAATGTCAAGGATGCCTAGAGGTTTAGATAAGAAATCTTTTATTGTACAGGAGTAGAAACTAACTACAAACCCAATAAAGTACATTACTTGAGAGAAGCTGTTCTGAGTCATGGTGAGAGCAATGAAAGACTCACATTTCTTCAAAGTCTCTGTTCCCTCTGGGGAAAGACACTTAGACATAGAATAAAGAAAGAGAGAATGGGGAAAAAAGCAAAAAAAAAAATCCATTTTTTTTTCTTTTCTCAATCATTCCCAGCTAGTAACCTCTCTCACTCCACCAGGTCCTCAGAATGAATCTAAATGCACGCTGCCATATTATACACCTTTTGATTTATGGTTGTTATTGTTTTTTTTTGTTTGCAACAATGTTTTCCCCTCTTTTTCTCTTAGAAGTCATGTAGCCCACTTCCCCCATCCTACATGAGTCCAGTCTGCTGCATGTTCACACACCAGCAGGATAGATTCTCGAGCAGCAACAATAGGTGTAAGCGCTCAAAACTTCCTCCTTCTTCCTGAAGCCCAGCTTGCTTAAGTTAAAATGAGCTGTAATATATATAGAGAAACCGTGCAGTGAATTCACGTAATTTAGCTGATGTAAACAGAATGACCACAAAAATAGTTGCAGACCCTAGTCGCAAACACACAACGTTTACATCATAGCTTATTTTCATCTGATAGCTATAGTATGGAAGAAGGAGTGTGAAAAGTTTGAAATGGTGTTAGCTAAAGACCCAAATGTTTCAGTGCTTATCCAGTTTATCCTAAATGCTATGCTCTACCAGACTGGGTTCAAAAGGAAAGATTTCCAAAAGATTTCCCTCTCAGTATTTTGGCCTGTACTCTAATGTGTTGCGGGGTACAGCTCAGAATGCCATGCCTGCCTATGCTTCTCATCGCAGGCAAGTGGTCAAGGGTCATATCATCCTTATTTTTTCCTGTAGTCTGAGCATGGATTTTTGGCCCTTCTGTTTTTGGTCCTAGAACAGGGGTGGTCAAACTACAGGCCGGATCCGGCCTGCCAGCCACTTTAATCCAGCCCTCAAACTCCCGCTGGGGAGCAGGGTCTGGGGCTTGCCCTGCTCTGGCACTCCAGCTGTGGAGCAGGGTCGGCAGCTGCTCCACGCAGCTCCTGGAATCAGCTGCATGGCCCCACTCCAGCTGGGAAGCAGGGTCGGGGGCCGCTCCACATGGCTCCCGGAAGCTGCAGCATGGCCCCCCTCTGGCTCCTGCGTGCTCCAATGGACCCCTCCGGTGCTCCAATGGGAGCTGCAGGGGCAGTGCCTGCTGATGGGGCAGTGTGCAGAGCTGCCTGCCTGCGCCTCCACATAAGAGCCAGAGAAGGAACATGCCGCTGTGACCGGGAGCCACCGGAGGTAAACACCGCCCGGAACCTGCACCCCCTCCCAGGCCCCAACCCCCTGCCCCATCCTGATCTCCCTCCTGCCCTCCGAACCCCTCGATCTCAGCCCACAGCACCCTCCTACACCCCAAGCTCCTCATTCCCAGCCCCACCCCAGAGCCTTCACCCCCAGCTGGAGCCCTCACCCTGCCCCTGCACTCCATTCCCCAGCCCCAGCCCGGAGCCCCCTCCCACACCCTGAACTTCTCATTTCTGGCCCCACCCTGGAGCCTGCACCCCCAACTAGAGCCCTCACCCTCACCCCCTCCTGCACCCCAACCCCAATTTTGTGAGCATTAATGGCCTGCCATACAATTTCTATTTCCAGATGTGGCCCTCAGGCCATAACGTTTGTCCACCCCTGTCCTAGAGAGAACCCAGAAGTATGGAGGTGGATGTAGGAGTGGGAGTTGGAGCAAAAAAAGTTAAATGAACTTTAGCAAAAAAATTGAGTTTGGAAGACAAGATTCAAGAGTTTTCTATTTTATAAAAACTGGTTTGCATATTCTTAATGTAGAATGTGGTTTTGCTGCTTTGACATATTTCTGCTGCTAATCACTCATTTCCCCATACCTACTACGGAAAAGCATAATATTTTCCTCCCGTCACTCTTTCTAATTAAATTTGATCTGCTAGGTTCTTTTTACCTTTTGCAACCCCAAATTATTTGTCAAAATAACTCTGTCCAGTGGTATCTAAGCAGGCCTGCTGATGATTTCACCTATACTACTCATCCTAACACACCACTATTGGCCTATTCTGGCTCATCATAATTATCATAGAAGCTAGTTCACAGCAAAAGGCACTTTGGGCCTGGAGTCCTATAGATCATGAGACCTATAGTCTAGACCTACCATCAGATAATGACTCTTGCAGCTCATCAGATCAATGAATTAGCATATTTCTCAAATTTTGTCTAATAAGGGCATCCTAAAATATTATGAATTCACAAATCTAGAAGAGCAAGTTCAAGGTCTCAGTCCTTCTTTTCAAGGTGCTTAACAGCCTGCACCCAGCATATATCAAAGATCCCCTAAAGCTCTGGGATAAAGACTGTGGCCAACAGCTCTGCTCCTCAAGCACAGTGGGACTTTCTGCCATAAGGGTAAAGCTCATCTGTGCAGGAACAGAACTTCTTTCTTGAGGAGTGTCGCTGTGGATGCTCCACTTTAGGCATCTTGACACCCTGTGCTTGTAATCAGAGATTTGTAGTAGCAGTGCCTTGGTTAGCTGCACATGCGTGGCAGACGTCTCGCACTGCTCCGAGTGGCCACTTAGCGCATGCAGCCAGCTGTCCCCTCAGTTCCTTCTCTACCACCTTACAAATGAGTCAAAGCAACAGCAGCACTTGTATATATTGTAGATTGCTTATATTTCCATCTTTAATTTATCCTTTTTGCTGGTTTTCTTCTGTTTTCCCATCCTTATTTACCCATTTAAAAAAAATTGTTTATCCCCCCCCCCCCGCCACTGGCAGGTCTCTGCCAACGGTGACTGAACTATGACCATTTCTGTAGATCTGGACCTCCTCAGGCATGCCTGGTTCTCCTGGCTTTAAATGTTGCCTGATCTGCAGGCTATCTATTCCTATATCGGATGGTCGTGCTCAGTGCATCAGCTGTCTCAGGGAAACCCATATACCACAGAAGTGTCCACATTGTAAGAAATTATCTGCCAGGACACTGAAAGCCAGGGACTTCCAACTACAATTATTAATGATGGAGAAATCCCTCAGGCCAGCCTCTGACCCAGAGTCCAGGACTTTACCTGGCCAACGGTCTCCATCAGCAGCCTCAGACAAGGGCTCCACACAGACTGTCTAAGGACCCTGCATCTAAAAAGGCGACCAAACATCAGTCGCAGTCATTGCTTCTTCTTAGATGGATCTCTTTGTGGCAATCTCCTGCCGATAAATCTGCCCCAGTATCAACGGCACCGAGAACCTCGGACCGAGGGGCATCTGAAACATCCGGTACAGAGATGTCCCAAGGAGCCAAGGCACCGACACGTCCAGGCTCTCTCTCAGGTGCATGAGCTAAAGCTAAGCTCCCTTGTTTGGCACTGACGGTGCCAAAGAATGCCTCGGCACCAGCTAGTGTAATGGTGCCACCTGCTGCATATACACAGCCTCACAAGACCTCAGCACCGTCGGAGCATACTATGCTGCCATCCACGGCACTGAGCTTCCTGGTACTGCAACTCTTTACCAGACAGGCAGACCTGGCAATCTTCTCCATGCTGGGAACACACCTCTTTGGCACCGACGGTACCCCAGTCACCCCAGGACCGAGCCGAATAGGCACTCCTAGTAGATCTGCACCTCCACTATCTAATGATGAGGATGAAGAGGATGATTCAGGTCTTTATACCCCTCATCATTCCTCCCCGAAACCAGGACCCTCTCACCAACAACCACCTATGCAAGGGCAAAGCTGGCAGGCACAACCATGGATACAATCACCCGTTGTTACGCCACCCAATTGGCCATACTGAGACTCGTTGGCAATCAATAGAGCCCAAAATCTTAGCCCCCCAACCCACTAGCATCAAGGGCCATCCGGCCTCCTTCACCCATGAACCCACCACCATCGGAGGCTAGGGAGGAAGAGGGAGAGGAGCCGGAAGAGGCTCCTGAAGGTGACACACTGCCATTCACCCATATTTCATCCTCATCCCCCGATAAAACAATTATGCCAGCACCTCCCACCACAAAAGATTATTTCAAGTCCTTCCAGGACTTATTCAAAAGAGTTGCAGAATCCCTGTTCATCTCTTTAGCAAAGCTGCCAAAGACCCAGCACAAACTTACTGACATCCTGCAGGCATTCCCATCAGCAAAGATAGTTCTACCCATTAATGCTGCTCTAATGGATCCTGTAAAGATAATATGGCAGATACTGGCCACTTTCCCACCCTCCTGTAAATGCTCGGACAGAAAATATTATGTACCTGCGAAAGGGGCTGAGTTCTTATTTACTCATTTGGCTCCAAATTCACTGGTCGTAGAGGCAGTAAACCAATGGGGAAAACAGCACCAGTCCAAAACCACCCCTTATGACAAAGACTGGGAAAGGCTTGATCTCTTCGGATGCAAAACCTATTCTTCACTGCAATTTCATATAGCAAACTACTCTACTCTGTTGACGAAATACACCTACAAATTGTTTAATAAAATGACATCTTTTATTGAATAAATGATGAAGGAGTCAAAGGAGCAATACAAAGCTAACGTTGCAGAGGGCTCCTTAATTGCCAAAATAGCACTGCAGGCCTCCCTTGATTCCGCTGACACGGCAGCTCGTTCTATCGCCACATCCATGGTCATGTTTCAAGCATCATGGCTCCACCTCTCTGGAATTCTTAGAGAAGTACAAGCCACAGTTGAGGACCTGCCCTTTGAGGGACAAAAACTATTTTGGAAACCACAGATGCATCCCTACATACCTTTTTTAAAGAACTCGAGGACTGCCCTGAAGGCCTTCAGTATTTACGTCCGCCCCCCCGCCCCCAAACAAGAAAAAACAGGGCAGATTTTATACCCAAAGATTCCGTCCCGCCCCATACTCCCAACCCCAGAGACAATATGATCAATGCCACAAGCGAGGTGCAGGCACAACCAGGATCAACCTGCCTCGTCTCAACCTTCAACATCCTATCAATTGTTTTGAAGTATTGGTCAAGGGCTCAAGTCCTCTATCTTCTCCCAGGCCAAATTATCCGATGACCTCCAGTTTCTTTGGAGACCGCCTGCTACCACACTACCCAGTCTGAAACAACATCACTAGAGACAAATGGGTGCTGGAAATCATCCAGAAGGATTACTCTATCCCATTTATTTCTACTCCCCCTACTCACACACCTTTCCCATCCCTCTTCAGGGACTCCTCTCACGAGACCCGTTGCAGCAGGAAATCATCTCCTGCCACTAGGAGCTGTGGAAATAGTACCACTCCAACACAGGGGAAGAGGGTTTTCTTCCCATTATTTTCTCACACAGAAAAAAACAGAGGCTGGAGACCCATTCTGGACCTATGCAAACTCAACACGTTTGTAAGGACACAGCACTTCAAAATGGTTACCCTGGCAACCATAATTCCAGCATTAGAGAAAAGAGTCGGAATAGGGGCAGGGAGGGGGCAGAGTTGGGGCGGGGCAGGGGTGGAGGCAGGGCAGGGCCGGGTGTAGGGGGAGGTCAAGCACCCACTGGCGCCAGTAGATGTCGGCACATATGTGCCCTAGGTCACCCAGCAAGCCATTGACTGGGCCAGGAATTGGGTGCAAGTCTCTTGAGTCGCAATCCAGTGCTCTGTCCGCTAGAGTGTAATGTCTCGTATGCCTGTATATGTGTAAATATGTAGATTAAGTGCCAGTAGATGGCACTCAAGAATATGTAGCATTGTTCCTCACTTTTGTAGTACATGTCTTATTGTGCTCTGCATGGGGCTTCTAGTGTGTAGCTGTTTACATGCACCTGTTAATTTTCTTCAGTTTCTAATGTTTAAGAAAAAACATGCAGGAAAAACCAACCAACCAACCTAGGGTGGTTAATAGGAAGCCTTCCCAACCCTCTTTATGCATCACAAAGAAGCAAAAAGACCTTTTTGGGTCTGTCTTTTTGGTTTGGGCGGGGGGGTTGTGGTAGAAATTCAACTGTAAAATGTGTTGATCCACCAACTTTTGCAGCATAGAAAACTCACAGGGGACAGAATTAAATGGCAAAGAAGTGACCTGGACAGATATAGGTGGTCAGGGCTATGGGCAATGAGAGGGAAGTCTGGCATTTACAAATATAAAGTTTTCCCAATTCCACTCCTCCCCCCCATCAAATTAAAGTAAATTTTATCTTGTCTCTTTGATACTGTCAGATTATTACTTGTTCATATAACCAAGCACTATAGTTGTCATTGGAGAGATGTGGAATGAGGACTAGTAGGTTGGGAGGGAACAAGGTCCACAAGAGAATCTAATCTTAAATGATTCATAATAGGAAACAGTTTGAGAGCCATTGGACTAGTTTCCTTCTTTCTGCTTTATTTTGCTGGAAGTCAGGTCAGTACCAACATGTGCTATTATAACTGAACTTCTCGAGTCAGTGGCACTATGTTAATTTACACCAGTTCGTGATATGGGCCATTGTCTTTCTCTCTTGTAAGATCACTCCTCCTCACCATTCTCTGTCACGGTGGACAGCACCAGTATCCCCTGTGACAAAGTTCCTGCTCTACCTTGGTGTGTCTTACGCTTATTGGCAGATTTGCTCGCCTTGGAGCTTCACGGCAGCCCTCAGCTTGGCTGTTTTTCTGAACTCACAGTCCAGGTTGACTCCTCCTGTGTTTGACCAGGAGCTGGGAGGATTTGGGGGGAACCCAGTTCTGCCCTCTACTGCGGGTTCCAGCCCAGGGCCGTGTGGAATGCAGTTGTCTAGAGTGGCTCCTGGAACAGCTGTGTGACAGTTACAACTCCCTGGGCTACTTCCCCATGGCCTCCTCCCAACACCTTCTTTATCCTCACCATAGGACCTTCCTCCTGGTGTCTGATAATGCTTGTACACCTCAGTCCTCCAACAGTCCGCATTCTCACTCTCAGCTCCTAGTGCCTCTTGCTCCCAGCTCCTCACACGCACACCACAAACTCAAGTGAGCTCATTTTAAAAACCCAGGTGCCCTCATTATCCTTAATTGATTCTAGCAGCTTCTTGATTGGCTGCAGGTATTCTAATCAGCCTGTCTTAATTGTCTCCAGAAGGTTCCTGATTGTTCTGGAACCTTCCCTGTTACCTTACCCAGGGAAAAGGGACCTACTTAGCCTGGGGCTAATATATCTGCCTTCTATTACTCTCCTCTAGCCATCTAGCCCGACCCTGTCACACACCCTGGTCACACAGTCCATAACCAGAGTCCTTGACTCAGCCCTCTTTGACTTCCTCACTTCTAGTATTTTCTAATGGCAAAATTGATTATTTCAGTCTTAGTCTGCAACATCAAATTGTTGATATGTTGGATTGCTGTTGGGAACTTATTCCTTTGTATGTAGGTAAGAAATCAATTTCTTCTGAGTGATCCAATTCAAAATGAGAATAAATCTAGGCCCAGATTGCAAAGGTAGGTTCCCAAATGTATGCACTTTTTATATTTAGGTCCTTAAATCTGAATTTAAGTATCCAACTTCAGACACCTACATTCAGAAATGTGGACTGCAGTGTGTGAATAACTGATATGTCAATTCACTGGCTGAATCAAAAGGGGAAAAATGTTTTTGTGCTGAACAGAACACTTAGTTTGACCTGAAATAAAATTTTGTATTTTGAATGTTTTTAATCTTTTTCTACTTACATAAAAATGAAATAAAATTCTAAATGAAAAGACATTTTGTTTAGAAAATGTCAGAACAAAACTTTTCAACTTTGGGGCTATTTTCCCCCAATTTTATTTACTTATTTAGTCCAAAACAATTTGAGAAATTCAACATTAATTCATGAAAAGTTTGTCAACATGAATCTGAATTTTTCAGCCAAAACAAGTTTTGGCTGAAAAATTTCACACTGCGGTAGTCCACAGTAGTAAAGATGGCTGTTATTCTACCATTTTTCTGTATACAAAATAAACATTTTTGTAAAATTCCTGTTCTGAACTTTGTTTGCAGTGTTACTGTAGCCATGTTGGTCCCAAGATATTAGAGAGACAAGGTGGGTGAGGCAATATCCTTTATTGGACCAACTTCTGTTAGTGAAAGAGACAAGTTTTTGAGCTTACACAGAGCTCTTCTTCACGTATTACGTCATCCACCTTGTTTCTCTTGTTGTATACTTGTCAAATAAATGAAGTAAATCCAGCATGCTTGCCTTTGAGTTCTTCATGTATTCTACTGCTTTTAGACAGAAGAAGCTTTATTTCCATTATGATGATAAACTAGATGGTAACAACAACCTGTAAAAGACTGTATTTTCCTAGTCCATCATAATCATTCATGCCATGCTTTTTGTTGGTAAACATTATTCATTAATTTTGGAAACAGTGTGTGCAGGCAAGCCTGTCTCATTTGATAATGGGATCTGAATCCAGTGGATTATTGCAGGGGATTTTATCTTGCTGTAATCTGCAGGGTGAAATGTACAAACAGCTGGGAGGATAAGAAGGAGCTGCATTGTAGGTCTGGAATTCCTTGAAACAGAATTTTGGAGTGCTGGAGTTGAGCATCATATCAAAATGAATCTTTTCTGTTTTTCATTGGTAAGTCTACTTGCATGTTATATCTATTGTTTGTTACCATATTACTGGTTTTGTAAACTGAACTGACACATGATCAGAACGAGGACAGAGATTAAAGTTATTGCGTAGAACACTGTACGTTGCATGTATCATACAAAAAGCCCACTTGGGGGGGAAAAAAGAGGGGTGTGTGTGTGTGTGTGTGTATAAAAAGCTGAAGATAGGGAAATATGATTCAATTAAAATAAAATGTAAAGTAAATAAAAGTAGACATTTGGGAGCTTTTGAGGACACACTGTGTGCTGCCTATGATATATGTGAAACTTTGCAGTTTAGAAACTGAACTATTACATGTTGCAAATTTGACTCCAAAAAACTTTGGATGTTTCCTATTTGTTTCTTAATTATGAAATAAATTAGTGCTGTAACTTATTCTGTTGTTTCTGAGATGCTTCAAGAATACTGAGACCCATATTTTCTTGCTTATGAAGTACCACAAAACTTTTTCTAGCATATTTCCCATTAGCAGAGCATTGTCAGTGCACAATCTGAGGCACTAAATTAGTCATATAGCTGCGTTCACTCAAGGATATAGAAGTTGATTTAAATCCTTCCCCTCCTTACCGCCCCACCCCAATGTCTGAGGAGAACTGATCAGAGTTAGCAGGTAGAATCAGATTTGCAAAATCTATGGAGACTCTTTCTCTTTTCAATGGTTTATCTTCCAGCGCGAAGACTGTATAACAATAGTGACAAATCTGTATATTTGCTATATTTCTATAGTACACTACACCTGTCTGCCAGTTTGTCTTCTCCTTTCCAGATATTTTAGTGTATGCACAGAAAGAAAGAAAAAATATTTTAAACTGCATGTGGTGCTTATAGTACTAGTATTAGTGGTTCCATTTGTGTAAATTGTGGTTCCTTTTTGTTAAAGCTACTTCACTGCAGAATGCCCAGCATTTTTCAATTTAAGGATTTATTTCTGCTTTGGGATCTTGAAAATAAAATGCAGCAGATTTTCAGGGTTTTTCTTCCCAGAGCCCCCTCAATGAACAGTAATAACTCTGTCAGAATCCAGTGATGCTTTTGGTCTCAGTTTAATATGAATAACTTTTCTGTTGGTCAAAGTTAACACCTAAATGTATGTGCAAAATGGCAGTTTGGCCATCAAAGAAGCTTGAATTTGTGGCATTATCTAGGACTGTAACTGGCACAGTTACACCAGTCTTTAATCATTCCATTAGAGCAGTAGCTTGCGTTTGAAGTCCAGTTGTTAAGAAACTAGACTACCGCGTGTTGTTGTCAGATGTAAAACAGGTGCACAGCCAAAAAGATGGGACTGTGTGGGTAAAGAGTGGGAGACCGTTTTCCCCCCAATTAAAATGACTTCCCCAACTAGTGCTGCTCTCATTGTGACTCAAACCGAAAATGCAATATAGCCTATAGTGTGAAAGTCACTGTTGCTATAGCTTCTTTATGAAATAGTTCATCTCATTTAAAGTTTGATTCTAAGAAGTTAATCTACATTCTTTGCAGGGTCTCTATATGAGCTATTCTGAATACTGAGATAATCCTTTGAATAGTTGGCAAAACATCTTTTATCATATCAAAAACTGCATTCAGACAATTTATTGGTCATTAATCCAGATATGCCACTTCATAAAAACCAGGTCCATGTGCACTCATCCCTACTTGTCTGATGAAGTGCAATTCCTTGCTAAAATGGGATGGTCTGTCTTGAAAGTGGGTTATTGGTACAAATATATCTACTTTGCCACTTATACCCCAGCATTCAACTGAGTTTTGAAATGGAATATGGCAGTGTGGCAATTGTAGAAAGAAAAGGGCAGTGGCAAATGGGGTTAAGTTGTCAGGAAGAGACAAGTTTTCTCTCGTGAGTCAAGGGGAAAATACGATTAAAGAATAGATTGGATGGGTTTTTTTAATGTTCCTTTCAAAAACTGAAGAAGCATCTTGCTGCATCACCACTAGACGTATGTCATACTGTGGGATTTGTACAGCATTTCACAAAGGTGCTCCCTCTTTTCAGATCTGTTGGTTTATTGGGTTTTTTTTTGTGCTAGAATAGCAAAAAAATGCTTTTTTTAAAAAAAAGATAGAGGATTGACAGATTCTGATGTTGTGCAGATTGGTGACTTCCAAAGCTTTGTTTAAAAAAACCCCACATCTAAGTGGTAAAGCTTCTGGCAATCTGGGCACTGGAGGAAGGGGTGGGAATAATTCCAATCAATAGCTGCCTTCCCTCTCCCCATGAACTCATGGTTTCAGAGGGTAACAGGAGGCACTACTTCCATATCAATGGGAGAAAGCTCTGATGTCACAAAAATTAATTTTGGTAGCTCACCTAATAAATCACAGAATCCGGCAAAGTTGAGGAATAGTTAGACTTTGGGAGGTCTTATCCATCCTTCAGTCAGGGCAGAATTGTTTCCTGCAATATATTCTCAGGAGATTTGTACAGTCCGGTTTTAAATGACAGAAGCAATGGGGCTTGCACTAATTCATGTGCAAGGCTACTAATAGATCCCACTGTTCGCAAAAATTTAATCTTTCTTAATTTTATACCATTGCTTCCAGGAGCTGGAAGGCCTATCAGACTTCCAAAGCAGAAGACTTTAGTTCAAAGGAAGCATCTTTGAACAAAGCTTTAGACACCACCCAAATTCCATGCTTCTAAAATGTCCTTACATTTATGGATGTGCATGAGATGCAGTTTAAGAGTCTAAAGTATTCATGTTCCAAAGAAAAGTTGCAGAATGAGTCGAGCACATCTCCCATAGTATAGCTTAATGGGAAACTGGCTTGTTAGAATGCAGAAAACCATCATGTCCACAGAGACTACTAGTAAAAGCATAAACTCAATCTCCTTTCCCCTCCTGTCTCTGCAGAGTGACCTCTAGCAGTGGAACACCCAGCAAGAGGACAGGGCAGAATTTCAGACATTTCAAAGATGAATACATCCTGTATAAAAAGAAAAGGAGCACTTGTGGCACCTTAGAGACTAACAAATTTATTTGAGCATAAGCTTTCATGAGCTACAGCTCACTTCATCGGATGCATGCAGTGGAAAATACAGTGGGGAGATTTTATATACACAAAGAACATGAAACAATGGGTGTTACCATACACACTGTAATGAAAGTGATCAGGTAAGGTGAGCTATTACCAGCAGGAGAGGAAAAAAAAACTTTTGTAGTCATAATCAAGGTGGGCCATTTACAGCAGTTGACAGGAATGTGTGAGGAACAGTGGGGGGGGGGAAAGGAAATAAACATGGGGAAATAGTTTTACTTTGTGCAATGACACATCCACTCCCAGTCTTTATTCAAGCCCAATGTAATGGTGTCCAGTTTGCAAATTAATTCCAATTCAGCAGTCTCTCGTTGGAGTCTGTTTTTGAAGGTTTTTTTGTTGAAGAATTGTGACTTTTAGATCTGTAAGTGAGTGACCAGAAAGATTGAAGTGTTCTCCGACTGGTTTTTGAATGTTATAATTCTTGACGTCTGATTTGTGTCCATTTATTCTTTTATGTAGAGACTGTCCGGTTTGTCCAATGTACATGGCAGGGGGGCATTGCTGGCACATGCTGGCATATACTACATTGGTAGATGTGCAGGTGAACGATCGAGGGTTAGTATGTGTGAGTTAGTATGCTGTTCAGAGGTGGCTCCTTGTGGCATGCAGTAGTTTAGATCCTTCTAATTAGGCCCTATGATGGTGTCCCCTGAATAGATATATGGACAGAGTTGGCAACGGGCTTTATTGCAAAGATATGTTCCTGGGTTAGTGTTTTTGTTGTGTGGTGTGTGGTTGCTGGTGAGTATTTGTTTCAGATTGGGGGGCTGTCTATAAGCAAGGACTGGCCTGTTTCCCAAGATCTAAACTACTACATGCCACAACATGCCACAACAGTGGTTCCCTTAACCCACCCAGCAACATTGTTAATCTATCCAGCTATACTCTTAGCCCAGCAGAAGAATCTGTCCTATCTACGGGCCTCTCCTTCTGCTGATACAGTTCTGTGGTGACCTAGAATCCTATTTTCGATGTCTCTGACACAAGGAATATTTCCAACACACCTCTGAACAGCATACTAACCCACAGAAACCTAGCTACCAATGCTACAAAAAGAAGGATTCTGGGTGGACTCCTCCTGAAAGTCGAAACAACAGACTGGACTTCTACATAGAGTGCTTCTGCCGATGTGCATGGGCTTAAATTGTGGAAAAGCAGCATCACTTGCCCCATAACCTCAGCCATGCAGAACACAATGCCATCCATAGCCTCAGGAAAAACTCTGACATCATAATCAAAAAGGCTGACAAAGGAAGTGCTGTCGTCATCATGAATAGGTCGGAAAATGAACAAGAGGCTGCTAGGCAGCTCTCCAACACCACTTTCTACAAGACATTACCCTCTGATCCCACTGAGAGTTACCAAAAGAAACTATACCATCTGCTCAAGAAACTCCCTGAAAAAGCACAAGAACGAATCCGCAAAGACACACCCCTAGAATCCCGAGCAGGTATTCTATCTGCAACCCAAGATCCATAAACCTAGAAATCCTGGAAGTCCCATCATCTCAGGCATTGGCACCCTGACAGCAGGATTGTCTGGCTATGTAGACTCCCTCCTCAGGCCCTACGCTACCAGCACTCCCAGCTATCTTCGAGACACCACTGACTTCCTGAGGAAACTACAGTCCATTGGTGATCTTCCTGAAAACACCATCCTATGAAGCCCTCTACACCAACATTCCACACAAAGACGGACTACAAACCGTCAGGAACAGTATCCCCGAGAATGGCAAACCTGGTGGCTGAACTTTGTGACTTTGTCCTCACCCATAACTATTTCACATTTGGGGACAATGTATACCTTCAAATTAGCGGCACTGCTATGGGTACCCGCATGGCCCCACACTATGTCAACATTTTTATGGCTGACTAGAACTGCGCTTCCTCAGCTCTCATCCCCTATGCCCCGACTCTACTTATGCTACATTGATGACATCTTCATAATCTGGACCCATGGAAAAGAAGCCTTTGAGGAATTCCACCAGGATTTCAACAATTTCCATCCCACCATCAACCTCAGCCTGGACCAGTCCACACAAGAGATCCAGCTCCTGGACACTACAGTGCTAATAAGCGATGATCATACAAACACGACCCTATACTGGAAACCTACTGACCGCTGTACTTGCCTACATTCCTCCAGCTTCCATCCAGGGCACACCACACAATCTATTGTCTACAGCCAAGCTCTACAATATAAACACATTTGCTCCAACCCCTCAGACAGAGACAAACACCTACAAGATCTCTGTCAAGCGTTCTTACAACTACAATATCCATCTGCTGAAGAGAAGAAACAGATTGACAGAGCCAGAAGAGTACCCAGAAGTTTCCTACTACAGGACAGGCCCAACAAAGAAAGTAACAGAACGCCACTAGCCGTCACCTTCAGCCCCCAACTAAAACCTCTCCAGCGCATCAAGGATCTACAACCTATCCTGAAGGACGACCCATCACTCTCACAGATCTTGGGAGACAGGCCAGTCCTTGCTTATAGACAGCCCCCCAACCTGAAGCAAATACTCACCAGCAACCACACACTACACAACAAAAACACTAACCCAGGAACCAATCCTTGCAACAAATCCCATTGCCAACTGTGTCCACATATCTATTCAGGGGACACCATCATAGGGCCTAATTAGAAGGATCTAAACTACTACATGCCATAAGGGGCCACCTCTGAACAGCATACTAACCCACAGCATACTAACCCTAGATCGTTCACCTGCACATCTACCAATGTGATATGTGCCAGCAATGCCCCTCTGCCATGTACATTGGCCAAACCGGACAGTCTCTACATAAAAGAATAAATAGATACAAATCAGACATCAAGAATTATAACATTCAAAAACCAGTCGGAGAACACTTCAATCTCTTTGGTCACTCGATTACGGACCTAAAAGTCGCAATTCTTCAAAAAAAAAAAACCCCTTCAAAAACAGACCCCAATGAGAGACTGCTGAATTGGAATTAATTTGCAAACTGGACACCATTACATTGGGCTTGAATAAAGACTGGGAGTGGATGTGTCATTGCACAAAGTAAAACTATTTCCCCATGTTTATTTCCCCCCCATACTGTTCCTCACATGTTCCTGTCAACTGCTGTAAATGGCCTTGATTATGACTACAAAAGTTTTTTTTTTCTCTCCTGCTGGTAATAGCTCAGCTTACCTGATCACTCTTGTTACAGTGTGTATAGCAACACCCATAGTTTCATGTTCTCTGTGTATATAAAACTGTATTTTCCACTGCATGCATCCGATAAAGTGAGCTGTAGCTCACGAAAGCTTATGCTCAAATAAATTTGTTAGTCTCTAAGGTGCCACAAGTCCTCCTTTTTCTTTTTGTGGATACAGGCTAACACAGCTTCTCCTCTGAAATACATCTTTTATGTCACAGACAGCAGCAGGAGTTAATGGGCAGGGAAGTGTCAAGAGGATCAGCTAATCTTCCTCTCCCTAGCCCTGGTGTGGAGGGCACACATTAGAGCTGTCATGGCAGCTGCAGACTAGTTCTGCAGCCTGCCCTCCCATCCACAGGCATGGCCAGTTGAGCTATTCAAGCTGGGCACTGCACTGAGAATGAAGCCAAATAAGATCCCTTGTATGTCTGTCTCTATGTTCCGTATGGTAGCCAGTTAGCGGTAAGTTTTGCTGGTAAAATGTAAAGTTAAATACAGTGGGGCAGTTTAATCATCTTAGTGATTTTTCAGAAACATAGAACTAGTTTTGCATATTATATCACACTTTGATTTGGAGAGGCAGAAGACTGATAACATCATATCCAAATTATTGCATTTGTTCATCATTTTATAAGCTGAAATGTTTTGTAAACAGACCAAGGTTCCTATATGATAGACAAAGTGAAAATGAATATTACCATTATAAAGTGAAGTGATTAATATGCTGCTAATTAAATTAGGTAAAGCTTCAGTACAGTAAAGTAAGAGAGTTTATGGGTAACAGAAATGCCCTAAACATGTAAATGCCTATGTTAATATTGTGATGTCTTTAGAAATGAGTTCAATTTAAAAATACTTCTTTGTGCATGGTAGAACCCCTTGAAAGAGTCAAAGGACTTCTCCAGCAGACTGGAATAGTTTGTTGTCCTTCAGTGCATTGTCCTTCTCATTCACTCCTTGTTCTCATTAGTTGAATTTTGGCCAGCCACTTGTACAGGAACCTATGATTAAACCAAGAGCCGGACAATGAATGGACAGCCCTGCTGGACACTTTTGTTGTTGTTGTTGCGTCTGCCCATACTATGGTGATGGGTGTCATGTGAATAGTAAAGAATCACAGAAAATGCCGCTCCTGATACTGAACAAGGATCTTTCTTGATGTAAACCCCAGAGCTAGAAGGCTCAATAAATCTCTCTGCCTCCCCCCCATAGGAGAAATGAGAAATGCTGGCTATGACACGTTTAATGGACATATAAGAATTTCTCCCCAGTGCAACTCTGCACAGAGTTTTATGTTGTTTGGAGTTTTTGTTTGTGTTCTATTTTTTGGAAGTGATATTAAATGGTGCATATAAATGTATTTATGAACGAGGGGAGAAATTTGACAGGTTATAGCCTGGAGAAAGTAGGTCACCCTGAACTGACCAGTAGTGGACTCTAATTGGGTTGTGAGCTCAAATTCAGCAAAAGGAGTAGGTTCTTACTTGGATTCTAGTAAGGCTCTTGGATTCTAGAAATTCTAGACCCTGTTTGGAATTGATTCTGTGGGACTGGACCTATTAGCAGCTGAGCTAGTGAAGTTAACGCTGTGTATCCTGATAAATCTGTTGTAGAACTGATGGAGCTTATTTTGCTGAACCTAGAGAGAGGCATAAGAGAGCCTGGTGGAGATGACTTTTTGGAACCAGATTTGGAAGCCCTAGATCAAAGTGGAACCTGGTGTTGTGGACTTGGACTGGAGTAGACAGTGAGGAGAGTTACCTCCTAATGCCCACTTGACCTCCAACTGAGACAATACAGATTTGTGTGTGAGTGAGGATTATGTTCTCAATAAGACCTCTGGGCTCCGAACAAGGCATATAAAGGAAGCCATGAGGTTGGCCATGCCCCTTGTAATTTCCTTTTACTGTGTAAATAGATGCTTATCTTGTTTTCCTAAATAAAAACAATTGGTGGTTTCATGTACCCAAGGCTGCCCAGATGCTTGTGAGTGGGAAGAACCACATCCAAAAGTAACCCAAAAGGGGTTAAAATTTATCCTGAGAGTGGATAAGATTTAGGCGGGGGCTTAAGCCAATCACTTTATTTTAGAAAGCATCTTTATACAGCATTGAACCTGGCCCTTAGTACTGCTAATGACACCTGGCAGAACATCACCTAGACTAAGGAAAAAAGTATTATCTCTAAAGCTACTCAGCCTTTGTCTGCATCACTACAGAGCTTCTGTCTAGAATCTTCCCCTCTCTTCCTCACTGGCTTCCCGCTACAGATTATTGAAAGAAAAATTACACATATCCTTATAATCACACATCATGAAATGTTTTGTATACAGGGTTTGGGGTGCGAGCAGATAGAATCCTTGCATGCTTTTCCTCACCTTGTGTGCTCACAGGGCTGGTCACATCCTAGTCCTAGGTGGGTTGTATTCCTTGCAGAGTCCTTATTCCAGTAGTAGTTTGTATCATGTCAGATGTTCTAACCTCAAATTTTCAGGCTCTATTAGAATTACTGTGGTTTAGAGAGGAAAAACTGCTTCTTTCCGAAATAGACACTTTTAAAAATCATTTATTTTAGTACGAGCGGAGTGTGAATGATTTCTGTGTATTCCAGAATCAGATTTCCTTAACCTCAGAAGAGTTCATTTTCCTTTTAGTATGGCCTTTTAAAAAACTATACTGCAATCTAACCAGTGTACAGTCAGCTCTTTGAAGCATCCCTCCTGCTTAGAAAACCCAGCCCTGTTATACATACAAAACAGTTCTAATGTTAGCAAGGGACAAGCTCAGGTGAACTCATTTGCCCTTTAAGCCCACTACTAGCTTTTAGGAATGTAACAAGCACATGTTGTTCTACTTAAGCCATGCGCTACATTCCCAGAATTTATTAACTCATTAGTTCCTGGAATAGAATACTATGTAAAACATAAAGATAACCAAGTATTTAAATGTTTAAAAGATGTTCCCTTAACTTTTAGCTTTGCTTTTCAAGGATGTATTGGCATGAGGCTATTAATGTTCAGTAGATAAGCACAGTACTTCTGACTTATGTGGATGCAAAGAATAATTGACTTGGCTTTGAACTGCTGTATTACCAGCCAATAAAATTGTTCTTCTAATCCCAGGCAGACTTTACCTAAGGCTCAACATGCTTTCTAGTTCCAATCTGTAAAGCTTCTAAACATTAGCAGTATGGCTTCAAATAAACTTCCCAGGGCCGGTCTTACCTAAAATGGCACCCTGGGTGAGGCAGGGGTGGAGTTTGTCTGGGGACGGAGCTGGGGGCAGTGCAGGCCAGGAGGTGGATCGGAGGTGCAGGCAGAGTAGGGAGTGGAGGTGGACCACGGCTGTGAGGTGAACAGGACTTGGGGTTGGAGCCGGGCAGGGGGCTGTTATTGTGACACACTCTTGATGGCGCACCCTCCTGACCACAGTGCCCTGGGCTGTTGCTTACGTCAACCACCCCTAAGGCTGGTCCTGAACCTTCCTTTTGTACCAGAAGAATAAATGCTGCGGTATAGTAATATCCAAGTTTATTTCATAGTATTGGTGTTTAAAACTATGAATTCATTATTAGGGGCCAAATTCTTCTTCCCTTAGTCAATTTATTCCTTGATTAATTCAAATCAGTGGGACAATTCATGGAGTAAATTTCTACTCAACATGAGTAAGGGTGGCAGAAACGAAGCCCTAGGAAAATTGTACAGGGATAATCCTATGTAACCACTGTGAGGCAACGTGTTTTCAGAAAGCACCTTGTGTCTGACTACCATTATGACTATACATAGTTTTGACTGTGAAATGTAACATTTCACTATGGCTGCAGTGCAGAGGAGACAGGAGGATTGAATACAGCCCTATGAAAAACCAGAGCTCACCTTCATTGTGTGCACCATTCCCGGCTTGCCTTCCTGGACGAGTTCTCTATAATAACTGCTGCTGTAGACCACAACGGGCCACAACTGACCTGGAGATCCAAGGTGGGTGAGGTAATATCTCTTATTGGACCAACTTTTGTTGGTGACAGAGACAAGCTTTCAAACTACGCAGGGAAAGGTACTCCCAGTGTCAAAGCAAAATCCATTACTCTGCTAGACACTAACAATCATGGCCTGAATGGAGATGCTGGATTTATGGCTTAATTACAACAATCTGTAACCCACTAACCCCCTTCTTTTTTCGTCTTATGACTGCAGAAATGTTAACAGGCCACTCTGCCTTGAATGGTCCCTTGCAATATGTGCTAAATACTTATGCTAAACAATCTCTTCCACCTTGCATTTTGCTGTGACTATCGGAGTACTTTTCCCAGACCTGAAAAAGAGCTCCATGAGTATGTCTATACAGCAGTGGTTCTCAAACTTTTGTATTGGTGACCCCTTTCACACAGGAAACTATGAGTGCTACTCCCCACCTCCCCTGGCCATAAATTAAAAACAATTTATTTTATATTTAACACTATTATAAATAGTGGAGGTGAAGCAGGGCTTAGGGTTTGAGGCTGACAGCTCGCGATCCCCCAGGTAATAACCTTGCGACACCCTGAGGGTCACGAACCCCAGTTTGAGAACCCCTGACTTGGGGTGATGGGGCTTGAGCTGCAGGGCTGTTTCATTGCTATGTAGACTTCTGGGCTTGGGCTGGAGCCCAGACTATAGGAACCTGCAAGGTAGGAGGGTCCCAGAGCCTGGGCCCCAGCCTGAGCTTGGAAGTCTACACAGCAATGAAACATCCCCACAGCCCAAGTGCTGCAAGCCTGAGTTGGCTGGCACGGGCCAGCCACAGGTTTTTCTTTGCTGTGTAGACATATCCTCAGTGGCTCGAAAGCTTGACTCTCTCTCACCAACAGAAGTTAATCCAATAAAAGATATTACCTTACTCACCTTGTCTCTTTAGTATCCTGGGACCAACACAGCTACAACTACACTGCATACTAGAGATCCAAGGATGTCTCAACTTGCTCAAAATATTTAGAAGCAATAAATGAAAGCAACCTCAGCAGGCACCAGTGCAGGTCACTTTTACTTCTGAGCAGGGAAAGACTAGATTGCCCACCACTAGAATGACAAGCATTGAAGGGTTGATTATTAAAATGTCTAGATGCCTAAAAGTCTATGGAACAAAAAAAGAACACAGAGAGATGGCAGATGGAATAATTGCATTAAAGGTAGCAATTTCACAACATCTTCTCTGAAACAAAATCAGAATGATGTAAAAACAGGTCTACTATAAAAAAAGTGTGTTAGTAATTGCTATCAGAGAAACTGGAGATTGATGAAAAAGAGGGCTAGCCCATGAGAGAGAGAAGATCCTTAGTAAGAATCCCTGGCAAGAACAAGCCAGTGAACAAGAACAATGAATATACTATGATCCTCATAGCATTGAACTTGCAATAGTCATAAGTCATTTTTAACTTCTGAAAGAAGTGGGGGAAAAAAGGTGGTGTCCATAAGGAGGTCAAGTGTAATTTCCGGACTGGAGGTCTATTGTTCTATTAAGAAAAAATATTCATTGTTGAAAATATGAAGACTTTAATTTTATTGTCAATGAAGTGGACAGCCATTTCTAACAATATTTTATTATATCTAGAACAATAACATGCCATTGAGACATAGCTAACTGCCTTGCTTTGGAGTACACTGGGAAATCTGACCACTGGACTTTATATGTGTAAAGGGATGTGAGGATAGCTACATGCTGTTGTTGTTGTTTTTATCTTGTTAGGTTTGGCTTACTGTTGAAAGTTCATTTGCTGATCATTTGATTGTGACTGAATAATCACAGATACATCTGTTGGCAATTTTCATCTTCACTGTGTGTATATGAAACCTTGCAGTACTTACTCAAAGGAACAGAGTTCACATTCTTAAGCGCAAGAACAGTATTTGGTTTTGCCAACTCTTACAATTTTGTTGTTGACTCTCAACTATTGGATGTTTATCTTAAAGCTCTACATCCTGGTATCATCGGATTTTGTGACAATCTCAATTTATATTCAAAACCAAAAATGTGTCTAGCCCTGATAATTTCAGAAATAAGCTTGAAAATGTGAAATCTAAAGGCTCAAAAGTAAGGATGCAAATATATTTTTTTTAAAAAATCTTGGTTTTTAAGCCAACCTCATGATTTTCTAGGGGTCTGACCTATGATTGTTGAATGCTTGGGGTTTGCAAGGTACAGAAAAGGGCAACAAAAATTATTAGGGGTATGGAACAGCTTCTGTATGAGGAGAAATTAAGAAGACTGAGATTTTTCAGCTCAGAAAAGACACGACTAATGGGGTTGGTGGTGGTGGTAGTGGGCGGGAGAGATATGATAGACCGTTATAAAATCATGATTGGTGTGGAGAAAGTAATAATGAAGTATTATTTACTCCTACTCATAACACAAGAACTAGGGGTCACCAAATGAAATTAATAGGCAGCAGGTTTAAAACAAACAAAAGGAAGTATTTTTTCACACAATGTACAGTCAACCTGTGGAACTCCTTGCCAGAGGATGTTGTGAAGGCCAAGACTATAACAGGGTTAAAAAAAGAACTAAGTAAATTAATGGAGGATAGGTTCATCAATGGCTGTGGGCAGGGATGCTGTCCCTAGCCTCTGTTTGCCAGAAGCTGGGAATGGTGACAGTGGATGGATCACTTGATGATTCCCTGGTCTGTTCATTCCTTCTGGGGCACTTGGCATTTGCCACTGTCAGAAGACAGGATACTGGTCTAGATGGAGGTTTGGTCTGACCCAGTATGGCTGTTTTTATGTTGAATGCTTGGGTTTGGCAATACATTTTATTTTTCCCTTCAAAGAAAGCACTTAGCCTTCTTCAGTAAAGGCCTATATCAGAATCCCCTTCCCTCTGTCTTTGTTCACCACTCTTTTCTGATAAATGAAAGAGAAATCTCTTTGCTTTTTTAAAATTCAGTATAATGGTTGTTGATCGTTTTAAAATGGGAATTTCTGCTCAACCCTTTGCTTCATTTCCAGCTGTGGAACCTGGTATTCAGTTTCCTCAGTGTCATGATCTGGGAAGCAAGTTCCAGTGTCCAGACATCATTTATTTTAAATTTGTTTATATGCCACACAAAAAAAAAGTAATGGAAGTTTTGAAAGATGGTGTTCACCCTGGAGAAGCTCTGTGCTTTCACTGTATTTTATCCATCATAAAAGCTTCTGGCTTTCTTTTTCTGAGTGCATGTATATAAATGTACAGCTAATGATATGTGCATCTCTGTATTTCAGGAAGGCTCCATGGACAGCTTGTATGAACCAGTCCAAGAGCACCAAGACCCCAACGAGACCGTTAGCATCAGCAGCAGAGCTAGCACTCCACTGAGCACCTATGTGAAATGTGGACCTCCAGACAGATCTCTGTCTTTGGTGAGTGAAAATAAATGAAGTGCCCCATACACTTTCCTCCAAACCATTATTTTTCTTGTCTGAGCTTTCCAACAGAGCCAGCATTGTTGTCTCAGCCTCAAATTTTAAATATCTACAGTCATTGGAACCTACCAACATCCTACTAAGGTTTTTCTTAGACCTTCGTGCTTGTGAGATTGATGAAAAGAGTGCTGTCCAGTCTTACGAATAGGACCCTAAAAACAGGTCCTGGGCTCTGTAGCACTTTGGACATGATCCAAATCCATATAAGTCAATGGGAGTTCTTCCATGGATGTCAATGAACCCTTTATAATTAAGTATCCATTAAATAGAAGGACATACAGTATAACCACAAACTAAAACCATATAAGAAGAGAGATTGAGAGGGGTCTGTGGAAAAATTATTTTATGGGCAAAGTATGTGATTCCCATTTAGTAGTTAAAATAATTAAAGGGGGAAGGAACTATATGGTAAAATGAAAGGATTCACTATATGATTAAAATGGAGAGCAGCAAGTTGAACATAAAAGGATTCCCTAAAAGAATGCTAAAGGAGGAAAAAAACCAAAAATTAACCCATTAACAAGGCTATGTTTCTAACATATAGCATATTAAAATATGTACATTGGAATGAGTACAGATTCATATAAAGATCACGTGAGAAGTTTGCTACAATCTTTGAGTTTTTTACTGTGTATTTCCAAAAGCACAGACCAGCAGTGAACTAAGGAACAGACTGTAGCAGTATTTGGATTTCAATATAAGAATCACATGGTTAGAGTTGGCCACAACATTTCCATTAAAATGTCAATGGAAAATGACTTAATGGAGATTTTCACACACACACACACACACACACACACACAATCTGTTTTCATCAGCATTTTCCAGGTTTTCCAAAACCCTAAAAAAAAAAAAAAATAAACCCGAAGAAAAATTTGAGCAAAAACGGAAAAAAAAAGTTGAAATTTTTATAGGGGGGAAATAATTTCTCAACCAGCTTTACGTATGGAACATTGATTTGCAAAGTCAGAAATGTTGGTATGTTAAGGAAGTCTTTTGGGATTGCAAATTAGCATGAGGTGTAAATAACAAGAAAAAACTAATACAAACTATGACTTTGGCAATGCAGAGAGGAGAGAGATAATAATAACAAAATTGGAATTAGGCTCACTTATTTATGTCCCTATTTATGTTCCTTCTAAAGTAGCTGCATTTATTAATGCTGTAAATTGGAAAACAGAAAATAGAACAGAGTGGGAAAAAATTCAGGTTCTTTTTGTGTAAGATTAGTGATTTTTATAGTTTAAGCGTAGGAAAGAATCAGGTTAATATTCCCACTCTTGCGTTGTGGATAGAGTAGTTGTTTCTCTCCACCCCAAAGGTAGCTCCATTTTGGACAGGTTGACTAGTTAGTAAAGCATTCTTGGGAACACTAGGGATGAAAGACATGAGGTAAATGTAAACTGTTGCTATATATTTAAAATCAGGGTGACTGTAACCAGAGGCTTTCTGAAAATCAGCAAAGCCACCAAATCTATTACCAGACCTGGATTATCTCTCCAATAAGCGCACATGCAGTAAACTATTTGCACAATGCTTGGCTGTAAGATTAAAATAAATATGTTGACTGTGTCCAGTATGAATCAACAGATGTTGTTTTCAAACTGTGCATGACATTAATATGAATATATTTCAGTTGCCTCTTGAAATTCGGATCACTGTGCTACTGTGTGCGGCCAAGATTGAAGTCACAACAAAGTACATGATCCTACAAAGAGTTAATCCTGCATGTATCCTACCTATCATTTTGACAGTGGGATTAGCATGAGAATTTGCAAGACTGGGCCTGAGGTTAGCAGTGATGTACGAATTGTGGAGACAGATTAGCCAGACTTAGTCTGTGAACCTATGGTTAGCATTGCAGTAGCCACTCTTCTCCACTCCCACCCCACCTGGATCCATCTTCCATTCTTCTTCTCTTCTTTCTTGTTATCAACCTCAGCCCAGATTCTCTTCTAATTAAAATGAATTAGTGGTACTTTTCTCCCTTCATCCTGGTTTCTTCCAGACATTTGCATTGCACCTGATAATTATGTGAAGGCAGAATGGCTCCAGTTTCACAGAGGGTCAACACCAGAAAATGCAGAAGGCGGTTGTTTACTGATAAAACCCATGACTCAATACCTTTTTAATCATTATAAGGACCACAGGCCACTTGCAGCCTTAGTCCTGTTTTTCCACCTGACCAGCTGAGGAGAGTCACCCCATCCCACTCCAGCTAGGGGATGCCAGCAGCAGTCAAAGAAGATTTAACCACATAATGACTCAAAGAGGAACCATTCCCTAATTGACTATCCAGTCTACCAACAAGTCATTATGCTTCCTGTACAACCAACCACTCGACCATCAGAGGCTGTGAGATGATGCAGCTTGTTGTTGTTTGTATTCCAGTAGTGCCCAGAGGCCTAACCAAGTTTTGGGTTTGATGGCACTAGGCACTGTACAAAGCTAAAGTAAGAGACAGTCCCTGCCTCGTGGGTTAAAAACACAAAACAAAGGGTTGGAGAAGGACATAACGTGTCAACAGAGCAAACAAGAGGGATTGTTTGCAAGTGCCAAGTATAGCTCATGATTATTTTTTAAATAATTTGGGGGTAGATTTTAGAGGTTTGGATATTTTGATTATATTTGTACGAATTTAGTATTTAGGGCAGGAAAGGTGAGGAAGGAAGGCATGAAGGGATTAGCTAAAAGAGAAGGTAAAGAAAGGCAGGGGAAGCATGGCTGCAAGCAGAAGCCATAGAAACAGATGGGGTGTTTTGGTGTTTGTGCGGGAGGGGACACCTAGGTAATGCCACAGGTATCATTGAGAAAGGAAGCAATTTTTCAGTGACCATCTTGTTAATATTTGGGAGTACATTCCTTGCTAGGGACTGAAGACGGGTGGAACCTAACTGTACAGAGGAATTTTCCTTTGCAAAGGGAGGCTTAGGTTTATCCAGACTTTCCATAACAGTGAAGCCTGGCACTGGTGAATATGCTGTCATTCTTTCCGCTGCTCTTTGTTTCTTATAAAGTGCCTTTTTTAAAGAGTAAAAGTAGACTTGCATGTGTTTTTAAAACCTATGGCTATTGAGAAAAGCCTTTACATTTCTGCTTTAAAAAGGAGTCCTTGAAATGTAAACACACTAAATAAATTGTTTGGATTTTTTTTTCTTTCCCAAATAATATGTTGCCTTTTTTAATCCTTCAAGGTTGATACATTATTGGTATAATATATCATCAGAGCTATGACAAACATTTCTACTTAGTATTAATGTGTTTTGGTAACAATGCTCTCCCAATCATAAACACTATTTATCTCTGGCTTTGCAAAATAAATTGTGTTTAGAAAATCCACTCAAAGAATAAAGAGAAGTCAGAGCTACTTGTGTGCAAGGAGGGAGAGGGCTGCTTTCATTTAGGGTTTATGCCAGCATAAACCTTTGCATAAGTAGCTTGTGGCAAAAATCTACTGGGTGATGACACTGCAAAGCAGATTTACTTATGCTGGTGGAGGGATATAAGGATCAGTACTCTCTGTACAAAGGACAGTGCTGGTTTGACAGATGGAGTGGCCAGAGCACTAAGAAGTGCATTTTTGGAATTCCTCCTTGTCAGGGCTCCACAGGAGCTCTGCCAATGAAAACTGCTTCTATTCCTGGTGAATGGAACATAATAGTAGTATCCTCACCACCACAGGTGAATTACCTTTGAGGTGAACGGGGCTTGGCAGGCACAAGGAGGTGTAATTTACACATCCCTCTGGCAGTTCTGCTGAATTTGACCCAAAGTGTTTCTTTCACTGTTCTTGTGATTTCATTTATCTTCCCAGGAGATTCATTAGACAGCATGCCTGTAGTAATATGTATATATTCATATAGAAATGCCATACAGATTATGAAGGACCTGATCTTTTGAGGTACTGAGCTCCCATGAAATGAAAGCAGTTAAAGGAACTCAACTTCTCACAGGATTGGACCCTAAATTAGCTATTTGGGTGTTCGGTGCACATGTCCAGAAGAAGCATAGCTGTGAGGTAAGATGCTGAGCATCCAGATGTTACAATTAAGTTTCCACTTTTGGCCTCTGAATGAAACAAGTGTGGTGGTTGAGGGAGTAATAATGCCTTTTGAATATTATAGGATCCTGTCCATGGAGTCTGCCTATGAAAATAATATAGTTATGAAGGTCTGTTTTTATTCCCAATGCCCTTCTACTACTATTAATTTATATTGTATAGGACAGAGTTTCCTCAACATTTTCAGGTTGGCAACCCCTTATTCGAGGTAAACTTTTTTTTTGACCTTCTTATGTTTTCTATACAAGTCAGAATAAAAAATGTATCAAAGATAACAATAAGCGTAAACATAACCTACATGTGTTTTGAGAAGTTGATGGAGAATACTTGTTCTTGAAGAGTACGGGTGTATGTGGGGAAGAGGGGGTCAAAATTTTCTTTGCTTTAGATTGGAAAAATATTTTCAATGCCCCATTGGTTGAGAAACACTGCTATCAGATAACATTACCATTGAACATAAGTAAAAACAGATCCCTGGAGACTGAAATCCTCTGTGTGTATGCCCAAAACAGATGGACACAGAATAGAAACCTTTTATCTGAAAAAGGCATAGAAATCTATTGACATTACAGAGTACAGCAAAGGCAAAAATGCAAGCTTCCCCTGTCTACCCTGTCAATGCACTTCAGCCTTGACCAGATGGAACCACTTCTAGCACTAAGGTCATATCTACTCTAGAAAATGTTTAAATGTGACTGTGAAACATAGCTGTAGCCTAACCAGAGAAGAATCTAATTAATCAGATTCTAATAAACTTAATATAATATTGTTGATTTATGTGCATGACCAGCAAAAATAATATGTACGCAAGAGAACCAAGTTTTAGATGAGGCTTTATCTGCCAGTGTCTGCAAATAAATGGCTCTTTAAGACGGCTCTGGCATTTCATTTTTTGCCTCTACTGAAAAGAGAAAAAAAAAGTTTGATCACAACCATGTTACACAACCCTCTTTAAACATGATTATTCTTGTAATTAATAATATTTCTGTCTCCATGTTCATTCAGTCCCTTCCCACTCACCTGAGCCTATTAGCCATGGTACTAATTAGTGACAACCATTCTACTGTTTTTGGTCATATTGATACTTATGTTCTAGGAGGTGAACTTTGCAAAGAAAATTCAAAATTAAAATTACTTTTCCTCATAAGTTTGTGCCCACCTATAACATTGTAACATGTATGATATATAAACCCTTAGTGTCATGAGGACACCTAACAGAGCTTATCCGTTAGATGGTACATCTATAGAGACAGAGTCACAACATCAAACTCTGTATTGAAACATTACAAACCACAAGAGTGAGAATTAAAGGATAGTGTGACAGTTTAACCTCTTCTGCCCTCTTCTCTTTCTCCCCTCCTGCCCCTTGATTCAGTGGGATTAAATCAGGCTGTCTTCATTATTTGACTAAATGAAAATAATCAACCTTCCTGACATAAAACTTTTGACTGAACAAGACTAGAGAAACAGATGGGATTTACAGTTCATGTACATTAGAAAATCCAAGATTTTAATCTGCAGAAACTGCACCAAAACATTGTGCACATTGCTTAGTGGGGTTTTTACAGCACACATAGATTGTCCACAAAAATCCATGCACAACAGTAATCAGAATAATCCACCATTTCAGCTCTCACCCACCCCTGTCACATATTTCAGTTTCCCTAAATGGAATATTTTAGAGCTGATTCACTTATATTTCACCCCATTAAAATTCGGCAAAGATTAAAAAAAACCCTGCTAAATCAGTTAAAAAACTGCATAGTCACCAAGTATTAATGAGACACTTAAACAGATTGTTGTGGGGGTTGTTTTGTTTTGTTTTTTAAGGAATATTCAGTTCAGTAGTTAACTAAAAATAATGGCTGAATGCTGTGTCACTGTGTTGGCTGCAGGATCAACATGGTTATTTATAAAATAGTCTCTGGAAATGGAAACTGAGATTAGTGATGACGATTTAACTGTAAGGCCTGTGGAAAAAATGCAGCTAAGGCCTATGTGCTATGTGTAATTTTATTTGCTATTTCTAGCATGTGAGTTACTCATCTTACAATTTATATGCAGCCATTAAGATTATTAACTGAGCCCATTTGTACTTCTCCCGCATTTTAAATTACATCACTCAGTTCCATTCTACGGGGTGCTCCCCTAAGCTTGATAACTTCTGAGCATTTTTACCTCTCTAGTGCCTTGGTTCAGGAGTCCATCTTTATTCAGCAATGCACGTGCTTAACTGCATTGCTGAATAGGGAGGGATTTGTGAATGTACTTAAGTGCTATGCTGAATTGGGGCCTAGCAGAGCCCACATTATGTGTTATCCCTGCATGAACCCTCTTAAAAAGAGATGACCTGGAGTCAAAGTGTTGCTATTTGAGGGACCACCTCTCTCCGTACATTACCATACTGCTGCAGCTGTGGCCAGAAGAAGAGCTCCATCTTGATGCCCTTCACTTTAAAAGATGAGGACTGGTGGTAGAGCATTCTTCCTGAGAGGCTCTTCAGCTGTGGAAAAAGATTCCCCTTTTGGTATGAAACAGACCCTCTGGGAACACTGCAAGATGCATCTATTTGCACAGCTTGCTACAAAGGTGGGCATGAGACAGGAATCAGTTTTGTAGAAGGAGGGGAGTATTGTGTTCAGCTGGTTCTGTTTTTGTAATCTATGGCAGGTGTGCCTAGAGCCTTTGATGGGCACATCTTTTCTCTTTTGTATAAAGCTAAATACATTTAAAAAGTCACCTGAACCTTGTAATAGTTAACTCCTGCCCCCCTTGCCTTTTTTAAACACTGCATAATTCTTTTCTTGTGGGAGTCTTGTCTGCCATAATAAGTGTTATAACTGTAGTTGTGCTGCCACATTCTGCCCCAGATATGGAACTGTTGTGGCAAAACTTGTGGAGTTCCTCTGCTAATTGAAGCCATGTAGTGGTGTTTCAGGGGAAAGAGTTAGGGGCATATACCCATGCTTGCTTCCTTCACAAACTTCTAAAGACCTACCCAGCCTGTGAAGCATTCTGACTAGAATGCTCCCACATCGTTCTGTGTTCATGTTGTATTGTGTTATGCTCCATTGTACCTGCTGTGTCTTTCAACTGTAAGTTTGTTAGGGGAATGGCCTGTTAACTGTGTTTGCCGACTGCACAGCACTGGGTGCTGCAGCAATAAGAAGAACTAAAAATTTTTCAGTGTTATTTTGCATGTGTATGAATGGCAAACGTTAAGGGGGCCTGAATGTCACTTACTGAGTTTCTTTTTCAGAAATGGTATCTGGCCACTGATAGGTAACTGAGGTTAAAGTGGGAGGGGATCATAATGGGTATCTTATCAGTAGGACCCTACCAAATTCACAGCCCACTTTGGTCAATTTCATTCTCATGGGATTTTAAAAATGTAAATTTCATGATTTCAGCTATTTAAATGTGAAATTTCACAGTGTTGTAATTGTAAGGGTCCTGATTGAAAAAGGAGTTGTGGGGGTTTCCAATGTTATTGTAGGGGTGTTGTGATACTGCTACCCTTACTTCTGTGCTGCTCCTGGTGGCGGTGCTGCCTTCAGAGCTGGGCAGCTGGAGAACGGCAGCTGCTGGCCGGGAGCCCAGCTCTGAAGGCAGCAACGCAGAAGTGGCATGGTATGGTATTGCCACTCTTACTTCTGTGCTGCTGGTGGCAGGGTGCTGCCTTCAGAGTTGGGCGTCTGGCCAACAGCCACCACTCTCCAGCCATTCAGCTCTGGAGGCAGTACAGAAGTAAGGGTGGCAATACTGCAACCCCCCTAAAATAACCTTGCAATCCCCATGCAACTCCGTTTTGGGTCAGAACCCCCAATTTGAGAAATGCTGGTTTCCCCCATGAAATCTGTATAATATAGGGTAAAAGCCCACAAAAGACCAGATTTCACGGTCCGTGACACATTTTTCACGGCCATGAATTTGGTAGGGCCCTACTTATTAGTGATGAATCTGTTGTTCCGTATTACCAGTACCTTACATAGCTTAGTGTCTTACTGTCATACCTGATCAGCTGATTTATTTCTTAAGCCCTTTGAGAATGTTTTCATCACAAAGACTTTTTTCATATATTTTCTGTCAGCTCGCAATTGTCAAGAATCTCTAGAGTTCCACATGTTCGTCAGCTACTGACCATGATATGATAGACTGCCCAGTATATCAGAAAAGTGCCAAATAACTTATCAGTCTTTCAAAATTATTGCCAGCACAATCACAATTTATCATTATACCTTCATTAATCTGCAATATTATAATTGGCATTGGATTTCAGAGGCACTGGGGAGAGAGCTAGTTGCCTAACTTGATCACCACTCTCATCACAACTATAGAGGAATCAAGCTGTGCCAGGTATTTGTTAACTAGTAAGCATCAGAGGAAACCCCCCCTTTTTAAAAATTCAATGGTTATAATGTCCTCCTTTCAGAGTTATTTAATGAAAGCATATAAGCAAGGGCTTTATTCATAACAAATTGCTTTGAGCTCATGTGTGCGAGGAATTTATGTACAAAATACATCAGCAGTGTTCTATACTCTCAGGGAGGACTGTACTTACTAGCCATGAATATTTCTGCATTTACAGGAATACACATTACAGCTTTTTTATAATACTGATTTAATTTATATAGTAAATAAAAATTTGAGGCAGATATTATATTTTTATCTTCAAATTTGTTTGTAGGAATTTTAAATGTGACTGTGTTTTGAAAAGGGACTGTAAAAGGTGACACCACGCAGTTTCCTACTGGCTCTCTCAAAGACTTCTACATTGTATTTGCTTCATTTGCAAGTGAAAATATGCTGTTTCTAATTGCCAACCCTGCAAACTCTGGAATTGAAAATCAAGTTGTGTTCTTTGTGCTTCATATATCACCAATAATAAAGATTCTGCAATTAGAATATAGCCAGAAATCTTGCTCATATGCTGGTGAAAATCCAGCTCCCTTCCACAGCTGCATTGATTTTGCAGTGCAAACAATAATTATTTATTTTTGTGCCTAAAGTAAGCCAGTCTGACTCAGCCATGACAAGAAGCAGGTCTGTTCAGTAAGAAGGTACAATTTTTATATGGTCTTTTGCAGACCACTACCATACTTTAAGATAAGTTAAGAACCAGACTGACCATATCACAATCAATGGCAAATGGTGACGCTCACTGACAGATGTGAAAGTGAGAAGGGTGCAGATGTTGGCAGTGACCACCACCTTGTGGCAGCCTCCATCAAGCTAAAACTGAGACGTGTGGGCCCACCAAACAAGGGACATAGACGTTATGAAATTGACAAGCTAAAGTCCCCTGAAATACAGAAAGCCTTTGTTCTGCAATTAAAGAACAGGTTTCAAGCACTTGCAGACCTTGATGAAGAGAAGGGGAATGCGGATGAGGAGATCAACAAGAAGTGGGACAAAGTAACAGCAATTTATAAACAGAGCAGTGAAGCCTAGCTTCAGGCAGAAGAGAAAGAAGGAGTGGATTACACCCAGCACATGGAACACCATAAAAACCAGACGAGCCCTGAAGAAAAAAGTTTTAGACACAAAATCCCAGAAGCTAAAGGACAAATACGAGCAGCATAGCAAGGCATACCGGGAGGTCAAACGCCTTATGAGGGCAGACAAACGGCATTATATTGATAATCTGTTAACACAAGCAGAGGGTGCCACTGCTCGTGGTGAAAAAGGAACTGTCTACAAGATGACGTGGATTATCAGTGGTAAACGGCAGACACCAACAAATACTCTCATCAGGAACAAACAACACCACCTATTAACAACTGAAAAAGAACGAGAAATGTGCTGGACAGAGCTTTTCAAAGAATTGCTGAACAGGGAGCCACCTAAAGAGGAAGCAAACACCCAGGAGGCAGAAGAAGATCTTGATATCAACACAGACACCCCAACTAAGGAAGAGATCATTCAAGCCATCAAATCCTTAAAAAATGGGAAAGCTCCTGGCAAGGATAACTTGAATGCAGAATTTTTCAAGGTAAATCCTAAATTAGCAGCATCTGTCCTTCCCCTCTATTTACATCAGTCTGTAATAGGGAAAAAGTGCCAGATGAGTGAACCAATGGGGTTATAGTGAAGATACCAAAGAAAGGAACTCTGTGATCGTAATAACTTGTGTGGTATCACACTTTTATCTGTGCCAAGCAAAGTATTGTGTAAGATCATAGTCCAGCATATATCAGAGGCAATTGATAGTGTTCTCAGAAAAGAACAAACTGGTTTTCGGAAAGGGTGTGGATATACAGACCAGATCTTCATTCTATGAAACATAATAGAATGGTGCTTAGAATGGCAATGGCAACTCTACATACATTTCATAGACTTTGAGAAGGCTTTTGATAGCATTCACAGGACCAGCCTATGACGTGTTCTGTGGGCATATGGAATTCCTTTCCGTATAATCAATGTCATCAAAAGCTTTTATTTCAACTTTTCATGCAGTGTTGATCACAGTAAGCTCAGTTTTGAAGTCAAAACAGGAGTACGTCAGGGGTGTGTCATGTCTACAATCCTTTTCAACATTGCCATTGACTGAGTAATGCGACGTACAACAGAAGACAAGCAAAGAGGCATTAAATGAATACTCTTCTCAACCCTTGAAGACCTGGACTTTGCAGGTGGTGTCGCTCTCCTATCACATATCCAACACCACATACAAGAAAAAGCAACTCAACTGCATTCAGCCAGCAAATTGGACTGAAAATCAACCGTAATAAGACAGATATCATGACCTTTAATATTGTCTCACCATCACCAATACAGATAGAGGATTATGTTCCCACCAACGTAGAAACATTCACGTACTTGGGCAGCACCATCAGCCAGGATGGTGGAACAAGCCAGTCAATCAAAAATCAATAAAGCCAGAAACACCTTCAGGAGCTTAAATACAGTCTGGAAATCATTAAAATACAACACCAAAACCAAACTCAAGATTTATCAGAGCTGCATGCTTTCAACACTACTTTATAATGCAGAATGCCAGGGAATGAGAAAGTATGATAGGTCCAAATGGTCTTCATTCCATATAACCTGCCTCAGAAAAATCCTCCGTATCTTTTGGGCCAGAACAATCTCCAACCAAGATCTATTGACACAGTGCAAACAAGAGGATCTGAGCACCATCATTGCCAGGAGGTGCTGGAGATGGATTGGTCATGTGCTTTGGATGGAAACTGATTCCATCATAGAGTAGCATTAAGATGGACCCCTAAAGGCAAGTGAAAATGAGGCTTCCCAAAAACAATGTGGCGAAGAGCTGTGGAAGCTGAGCTGAAAAATGTGGGGCACAGCTGGGGAACTATTGTAAGATTTGCCAGAAACAGACAGGAGTGGAGGAGCTTCGTCACCGCCCTAAATGCCAGAGGCGTAATAGGAACATGATGATGATGATGATGTCCATACTTTAATATTTAGTCACTGTTGCAGTATGTCCAATGAACATACCTGCAAAACCATGTAACCGCATATAAACATCTAGGTAGATTTAAATAAACTATTGTTAAAGCATAGATCTGAAATCATAAGGCAAACATCTGTACCTACATTTTCATGTTCAGTGCCAATGGAGAATGAAGGAATGTTCTATGTCAGGCTTCTGGCTTTAAAATATGCAAATTTATTAATAATTGTTTAGAATTATAATACAATAAATTTTAACTAATATAATTAATTTCTGTTTGGGGGGATAAGTTGAAGTTTGGTGTAGTCCGACCAGCTAATTTCAAGTATTCTCAAAATATTCCATTGGGATTAATCTTCCCATATTTCCCAATGAGTGAATTAGGAGCCTCTTATGTTAATATAGTCTCTCAGTTGACATCACAGCAAATAGATGGATTCTGGTTTACAAAGTTCTTTTTAGGACAGTTACTGCAAAGGCAGAGCTGCAGTTCAGCTTGAGGCAGAAACCTCCTAAGGATTTGGAGGGCATTTTATCCTTAATAATATTGACCTAAGGTCTCTGACACCCAAACACAATTCTTCTATGAACATTATTGAAAAATCAAAATGTTTCAATATGTTACAGCAGTTGTTGGTACCATGCCTCCAAAGGAATCTCTCAGATAAGTTACTCTGTCAACCTCTCTGGATTTACCGTGTATATGGGGAGTGAGGGGGAGTAAACAGATCTTTTTCAGAGTTTTGTCTACACCTCTATCGAGACAGCAGCATAACAGCATTACAATTAACACCTCTGAGCTTTCCCTAGTCTTTCATATAGCACTTTGTGTGGAACACAGTATCTTTTCCCGATAGGTACTGTGATGAAGTAGCAAATTTGGAACATTAAAAAAGGTAATCTTTTATCTGGTTAAATTCTAGATCTTGCCTGAGTTGAAAGTGCATTCATTAATTCTGGTTTGTGATGTGGACTTCTGTGTGTTAGGATCTGAGTCTAATTTAATGACTCCGTTTCTCTTAGAGCTACTGAACAGCCTCATATGAGCATCCCAAGACTGAAATGTTCTTTAATCCACAACACATTCATCTTAAATTGCATGCAGTATTTCAAAGCAAAAATTGAACATTGTTTACTGTTTTGATTTGTGCATTGCACTAGTGAACAAATCTCCAGATACATAAACATTATTTTAAAAATGGCACATATAATAATCAAAATGCCAGGGCATTAATAGAACCTTCTACCCCAGCTAATATAATCCCACACAATCTATATGAAAGCATTCCCTTTAACTCACCTTTCAAAAGAGACATGAAAAGTGTGTAACAAATCATTTAATACATAAATTCCACATCTGTATTGCCCCCTCCTATAGTAAAACCCTTCAGAAGGTTTATATATTAAATGTCATGGATGAAATGCCTAGATTCCATGGTGTTGATCACAATATAAAAACATAGATGCCATTATATGAAGAAGGTTAAATGAAATAAAATACAATGAAAATATGGGGGGAACAGCTGTAAAGTTATATATTACTTTTTCTTCTTTAGGATGTATCACTGTGTGCCCAGTAGGAATAGGGTAAATCACAGGTATTTTACCTCATTTTGTGCTTCCAACACAGACATGAAATTGATTTATATTCTCAATGTTCTATATAAAGAGGTATCAAAATAGTATTTTGATGAGAGATTCTGTTCTATTCTAGCTTGTCTTCTGTGGCCTTTCCTGAAGTTAAGCTTTAGTTCAAGACCAGGGTGGGTCCAACTAACTTAAAGAGAGAATTCACCCCCCAGAATTTCTTGTTGTCTTTTTATGCACTGACTTTCCATGCATGTAATAAGAGATGCCACAACTTGCATCTTTCTGCTCCCTTCGAAAGCCACATTCTATTGCAATAGGCAATTACTATATCCTCCTAACACATATGGTTATTTTGTACTTTTTAGGAGGATATTTCTAGGAATCACATTGTTCAGCAAATATGGCATTTGCTGGCTGATAAGGGTAATGCGGGCTGATTTTTCAGAGATATTATACTTGGAAGTGTCAATTTCAGAGTCTTGTGCACTCAATAGAAGGTGTATATGTTCAAGCCCCTGAAAACCAAGCCACCTAGAGTTTGACTACCTATCTTTCCCATTGTACAGTGACTCCCTAAGCTAAAATATTTAAGACTTTATATACTAGTATGTAATAAACACAAATAGAAAAGAATATGATAGCTCCTTTCATAGCATATTATACGAAGAATATTATATGTAGATTAAACATTCTTCATTTTCACACCAGCTTTTCTGTCTTTTTAAAGGAATTTTCTGATTTTGAGGACACTCTGACAAGAAAGAAAAAGTAAGTTGAGATCGTTTCAAGTTCTATACATTGTCAGTATTTTTGTCTGTACCTCCTAGCTTGTCATTTTTATTATAAATTGTATGTGTATTATTAATGGTGTATCAATGTTCTAAAGGTACTGCAAGTTGGAAAGTGAGTCGCAAGCTCAAAATGCATTACTAAAGTTCTTTTGCCATTGTTTGTTCATATGCATAAATCCTTCCTCCTAAAATAAAGGAACCAGGACATCCAAAATCAAGTGCAATGAGTCCTTGTTAATCAGAGCATGCTTGAACCATATGTCTGTTTTTCTGAAAGATTTAAGTGGTAACCCAGTTTCTAGCATGTTTGTACCATTGACCCAATAATCTTCTGAAGGAGTTTTTTGTTGTGTTTAATCCAAATAAAAAATTAGTTTGCAAAATGATTTGGATTAACTAGACTGTATTTTCTAACGTAATTATGTGACAGCAGAATAGTTTGAGTATGTCATATGTGAGCCAATGTTATGATTTGGGCTAATGACCAGTAAGTACTAACAATATAGTGAGGAGCTAGTAGAGGAATTTACTGAACATTCTTTGTTGGCTTAAGAATCCAGGTTATTGCATTGCTAAAGAGGTCTCTTTCAAATGAAATCTCATCTAATGGCACGTTTGAAGGAGAGCTCATCTGTCTGTCTATGACAGACATGAAAATCCATGGACTCCATATGCATTTTTTTCTTTTTTAAATGTAGACTCTAATAACTTCAGAATAAGTGTTGCCAACCAGTATAGCTGAGAAATTCAGATACCAAAGTGTTCAAAGACAAAGGGAAAACTTCATGATGTTGGCCAATGGTCTTACTCTACATCTGGTCAAATGCTAAGAATACTGATTTATAAGTGTGCTATGATTTGTGAGGTCCTACTAGTTGTTGGTCAGTATTCTGATAAGTACCAGGTCCTTGTGAAAATATTCAAGTTTCAAAGGTGTAATGAATTTTAGAATGAATGATTGTTCATATATTGCTACTGCATCATTTGTGATTTTCATTACTCCCATGTTGGTTGTCTACTTTAATTATACTGGTACTGGTAGTTAAAGCGGTACAACCCTCCTAGCATGGGTTCAGTTATACTGGTATAAATGTGCTTTATGCCGTATAGATTATAGTGTACTGAAAAGGGAGTACTATATCAGTGTGTAAATCACCTTGACATTGGTATAACTGTGTCCACGATAGAGCTTTTACTGGTATTACTATTGCAGTAAAACACACCCCTAACTGACATATGGTAGAACTTTGAAATGCAGACTAGGACAAGGTTAAATTTTTTCAGTAATTCGTATCACTGGAGAGAAAGAGTAACACATGACCCAGGTGATCAACAATACAATACAAAAAAAAACCAGTGAATGATCCAAGTCAAAACTTTGTGAACAACTCGCAATCTGGAAGTCCAGAAGTTTGGTCAATACTTATAAATAATATAGTAAGTAAGAAGAAAATCGATTAATTCAACCTAAAAAAAGGTTAACTTTAGAATAAATATTGTTTCATAATGAACAATTCAACCATCTTGGTACTCAAATAATATCACCACAGAAGGATCAGAAATTGTCTGTTTTTTGTGGAACATTATACAGCTCACAGGTTACTAATTATGGGGAGGTGGATAGGATGGAAAAAATTAATTCACAGACTATCATCATATTGATCAAAGTGATTTATTTTTTTAAATTGAACTTGGTATACACTTCTAATGATGATGTATAAAGCAAAATGACTGCAAATGGATGCATGTGGAAAGAATTAGTGAAGTATGTAGGTATATTAGTATCAAATACAGGTATACAAAAACTAGATAGGAGATTGAGGTGCAAAATTTGGACCCAGATTTTGGGCATCCTAAAGTCAGTTCTGTTCAGACCCAAGGTTTTGGTTCAGTCCATTAGCAAGGTAGCAAATTTAAGCTTCTAAAGGCTTACAGTTCTGGGATGATTCTGATAATCTCTAGGAAGAATATCACTTCCTATCTTCTTGACAGACTAATTAACTATACTATTGACATTTCTCCATTCCAGAAAGAGACTCCAACAATAACAGTTAGCAAAACAAATGTCTATAAATTTTCAAAGCTCCATTATGGAGTGTGTGATTGTGTGTATGAGAAAAGCTGAGTAACTCCAGTTAAAACCAGTGGGAGTAGCACAGCTAAATCCATAGACACTGCTTTGAAGAATTAGTCTGAAAATATCAGTATTTGAATCAATTCATTTTACTTGTTAACTCCTAAATGGCAGCTAATGGTACATTTCTTTAATTCTTTTAGATCCATCCAGAAGTCCATGTCTGAAAATGAAGCATTTGGTTAGTAACATTTTAAACCATTTTCTGTATGTGCTGATTGCTCAGAGTCAAATTTAGTTAAGACTTAGTTTTGCTTTTTGTGATGTTGTAGCCCCCCTGCCCCCCCCCGGCAAAGAAGGAAAAATGCATGTAATTAAATCATAGAAATGGAGGGGAGCTCAAGAGTTCATCTAGTCCATCCCCATCACAAGGCAGCTGCCCTTTATGGGGAGTTAGGACCCAGTCTGCCTGTGACTGCCCACTGCAGGTAACTGATTGCCCTGGTGGCTGATGAGTAAACAAATCCCTGGACCTACTAAGGGTTACCCAAGCTCAGTTAAAGGAGAACTCCCGAGGGAGACAGAAAGCTTCGGAGGAGGGGAGCTCCCAGGAGGGCCTGAGCAGAAAGTCTATAGGGTGAGCTTTCTGGGGAGCCCACCTGAATGGGGAGCCTATAAGAGGTGCTCCTACAGAGGGGAGCCTTATAAACAGAGGACTGCAGTTGGCAGGCATTCAAGAAGGCTGGGGGTCTCCTTGACACTGGCTGGAAGCCCGGGCTGGCAAGTAACACCCACTGTCCGTGGAGAAGAGTCCCCGTGGATAGACCTCCCCCAGTCCCTGACTCTAGAAAAGGATCTTAATCTGGCAGAGGCAAGACAACTAACATCAGGGGCAAAGACGAGAACCAAGAGAACCACCAGGGAAGAGCCTGGATAGAGGTGAGCAGCAGACTCAGGTGGGAGATAGATGGACTAAGAATGACCTCATCACCCAGCTAAAATGTTGGGATGAAAGGTTTTTTTTTTTTACACTTTGGCTTTTCTGTTAGCAAGTGCAGCCCTCCAAAAGGGGGTGCTCTTTAGTGTCTTACAGTCTGTCTGTACTTGTGATACTTGGGTTTTTTTCTCACACACAGTGAGGGCTAGCCTGCAACACCACACCTGCCTGCAAGGGGGCGCTGGGTCAGGGTCAGCTTGGAATGACAATACCCCCACACTGAGGCAGGCTTAAGTATACCCAGTCCATCCCTGTCAGGTGTTAGTCTCACCTGTTCATAAAAACCTCCGGTGGCAGGGATTCCCACAGCCTCCCTTGGTAATCTGTTTCAGTACTTAATTATTCTTACAGTTAGAAAGTTTTTCCTAATATCTAACCTATGTCTCCTTTGCTGCAGATTAAGCTGATTTCCACTTGTTCTGCCTTCAGGGGACATGGAGAACAATTGATCACCAGCCTCTTTATAATGAACCTTAACATATCTGAAGACTATTAGGTCCCCTCCACCCTCAGTCCTCTTTTCTCAAGACTAATCACATCCTGTCTTTTTACTCTCTTCTCTAGGTCAGATTTTTTACCCTGTCACTTTTGTTGCTCTTCTCTGGAGTCTCTCCAATTTGTCCATATCTTTCTTAAAGCGTGGCACCCAAAACTGGTCACAGTGCTCCAGCTGAGGTCTCACCAGTGCCAAATAGGGTATTACCTCCTCTGTCTTACATATGTCACTCAAGTTAATACACCCCAGAATATTAGCCTTTTTTGAAACTGCATCACATTGTTGACTCGTATTCAATTTGTGATCCACTATACCCCTGGATCCTCTTCAGTAGTACTACTGCCTTGCCAGTTATTCCCCATTTTGCAGTTGTGCATTTGATTTTTCCTTCCTAAATGGTAGTACTTTGCACTTATCTTTATTGAATTTCATATTGTTGATTTCAGACCAATTCTTCAATTTATCAAGGTCATTTTAAGTTCTAGTCCTATCTTCCAAAGTGCTTGCAACTCCTGCCAGCTTTGGTGTTATCTGCAGATTTTATAAACATACACTCCATTCCATTATCCAAGTCATTAATGGAAATATTGAATAGTACCAGACCCAGGACTGACCCCTGTTGGACCCCACTAGATCCACCCTCCCAATATGACAGCAAATGATTGATAAGTGCTCTTTGAGGGCTGGTCTACACTACTGCTTAAGTCGATGTAATTTATGTTGCCCAAGGGTGTGAAAACAACATCCTTGGAATGACTTAAGTAACATTGACTTAAAGCGGTATCCACACTGCGCTGTCAGCGGGAGATGCTCTCCCACCGACATAGCTTCCATCTCTCGCGGACGTGGAGTAATTATGCCGATGGGAGTGCGCTCTCCCATTGGCATAATACATCTTCGCCAGATGCGCTGCAGTGATGCAGCTGCGCCAATGTAATATGCCCTGAGTGTGTTCTATCTATCAGCTGTGCACCAATCTGCTCAGTGGTTTCATCTAAACCACCCTTCCCTAGTTTGCTTATGAGAATGTCATGTGGGACTATGCCAAAAGCCTTTCTAAAATTAAGATATATTCCCTCTACTGCTTCCCCACATCCAGTAGGCTAGTAACTCTATGAAAGAAGGATATTAGGTTAGTCTGGTGTGAGTTATCCTTGACAAATCCATGTTGGCTACTACTTATCACCCTATTATCTTCTAGGTGCTTACAAATTGATTGTTTAATAATTTGTTCCAGTATCTTTCCAGGTATTGACGTTAGGATGACTTGTTTATAATTTCTTGAGTCTCTTTGCTCCTCTTTTTAAAGATAGGAACTATGTTTGCCCTTCTCCAGTCTGCTGGGACCTCACTTATCTCTACGAGTTCTCAAAGATAACCACTAATGGTTCAGATTTCACAGTAGCAGCCGTGTTAGTCTTAATGGTTCAGAGATTGCTTCAGTTAGTTCCCTACATATCAAGAATGAATTTCATCAGGTGCTGCTATCTTAAATACATCTAACTTATCTAAATATTATTTAACCTGTTCTTTCCCTATTTTGGCTTGTGTTCCTTCGCCTTTTTACTGATGTTAATTGAGTTAAGCATTTGATCACAATTAACCTTTTTAGTGAAGACTGAAGCAAAATAGGCATTAAACATCTCAGCCCTCATGATGTCATCTGTTGTTAGATCTCTTTTCCCTGCTAAGTAATGGACCTACACTTTCCTTTGTCTTTCTCTTGCTCCAAATGTATTTATAGAACCTCTTCTTATTGCATTATATATCCCATGCTAGGTGCAATTCATTTTATGCTGTAGTTTTTGAAAATGTGTAGTTATGTATTCAGGATTTTTTTTTGTATCCTGACTGAATTAGGGATGAAGAATTGCTTAATAGTGTCATAAATAATCCCCATTTCAAAACGTTCTACAGCCTCCCATATTTAATGTCCCTTTTAGAACATATGTACTCATAGTGGACTTGATTCTGCAACCTTACATAAAGAAAGCTTTTTTAAAAAGCAATGTTATTTGGACTACAGAATTCAGCTCCATATTTATAACAGATTCCTGTCATTTTCATGGAACCAATTAATACCTTCAAAATGAAAATTCTCTGGGAACAGCAGGGTGAGGCCCAGTATATTGTAATAAGTCTGTGGCCATCTAGGAGCATCATGGCTATCAATATGCTGCACACCATGGCCACTTGGAAGCTTACCATGGGGAGAGAAGTGTGATCTTCTTGTTTCAAAAGCACTGGCCCTTCCCATTTGAGCTAAAGTGGCATCTGTGTTAGGAGTATAGTGCTCAGGATACACATTGGGGCAGTTCTGATGCCATCCAAAAGGAAATAATGGTGCTCATATACACTAACTAGTTCATTACATTATAAATCTAAATAATATTTATATAAATCCTACACCAGAAAAAGATATCTGGAAAGCCACAGAATACTGATGTCAAAGCCTTGAGAACAGAGGTTATAGTTAGTATAGTATTAAAATTAATTTAAATAATGTTTAAACAGTGTTACATGAGGCTGCAGGCAATGTCAATAGATGATGCATTGTACTCTGCCACACTAAAATCAATCCATCAAATTTCCACTTTGGCAAAGCCATTTATTCATGTCCATGTTCTGAGCAGATGCTACAGTGTACTGTTGGGCTTCTTTGATTTGCATTCTGAGATTATTGTATAGACTTTCCCGTTATTTCACAGATATGATATCAATGCAGGTGAATGTTTTCGATGCTTTTACTTTAGACAGGAAAAATGTGAATGGCGCACTTTGGCAGAATTCCAAGAAGCCTGGGAATGATTCGTACATCAAAAGGCACTGTCAGCTTGAAGGTAATTGCTAAACGTATTTCAGCTGATTTTGCATTTTCCACAAAGTATTTTAAAGGGCACCTAGAAAATTTTCTCATTTTTCACCAATAATCTGTCTAAATAATTTGTCAAGCCGTCTTTGGATTTACATCCTCCATGAGAGAGAAAAAACGTAGCTTAAATAAAACAAAGTACAGACTCTAGGTGATATTCACCCTGTAGTCTATGGGTCACAGCATGTCCCTACCCCCAATGCAGTGAATAGGGCCCAGTTCTGCAAACAGCTGAGTACAAGTGTAATGCCTTGCACAGGTCATCTAGAACCGTGAGCAGTTGCGTTACCACACTGCCACGGCAAGAGAGAGCTTTGCTGCTGCTAAGATATGTTTCTCTTTCCTGATACTCCAGCTTATCTGCCTTGCTAGCAAAATCTTCAGGAGTCTGCCAGTCCAAACCTTGTGTTGCAAACAACAATCAGTGAACCCCAATTTCCGAGTTCCCCAGAGAAGTCTTTCTGCTGTGTCCAATCCCTCTCATTGGACCCTCACAGAGGTTAAGCTCACAGCCTACAAAGAGACAGAACATATACCAGCCTGATAGGTTAACTGAAGACCCACATTTTTTACAGCATGGAGATGGTTTTGTAACAACAATAAGTTTTTAAACAAAGAACATAGGTTTAAGTGATTATAAGTAAGAATAGAAGACACTGATATGGTTACAAGTGAAACAAAACACACTTTCTCGTGCCTAAAACTTAACTTCAGCAGGTTACAATCTTTATCTAAACAGATTTCTCACCTATAGTCAGTGTGCAGAGACTTCAACCCCCCTCAGCTGAAGGATCCACCTTTCTCAGATTACAAGAGCTCTGGCCTCTTGTGTCCCCGAGATGGTGGATGGCTTTCTGCTTCCACTTACATTTCCCAAAGTCTATTGTCTCTGATTCAAGAGCCAGGAAGGCTTCCTGGGGGTGCAGGCTCCATCTGCTGTTGCAATTGTTAAGCAGTTTTCCCATCCCTCTTGTTTAGCTTGATGGCTTTGTTTACCCTGTCGGCAGATGTACTTTTCATTGTTCTCTGCAATATTACCTGGCTCAATGTACATTGAAGACTCAGGGAAACGGGTGAAACAACTTTCCTTTGTCTAGGACAGCCTGGGCTTATGCACAGCTTGCAAAATGCCTTTTAAAAACATTTTTTCCCCACACGTATTTATAGTTCTTTATATATCACACAATAATATTAATGGCCAGCTTGTCACCAGTTTGCATATGGTACCTTACATGACAGTTCATAGATTAGGACAACAGTGAGTTGGGGCAATGAGTATGTCAGGCCTAATGTGAGATATGGTATGGTTTGCCTTCTTTCAGTTGGCACTGCTGGCTCCCTGGGTCAGAGTGGGTAACTTTACTTATGTGAGTAGCACCAGTGAAGTCAATGGGATACTTCACTCAATAAAGTCTCTGGGCCACAGTTCTGTGGCATGGGAATAGTCAGTTGTGATGTGTGCATGCGGTGGGACTCCACATTCTCTATACCCAGCAGAACTGGGCTCTCCATAAGCCTGGGAAGTCATTAATGGTGGAGCTAGTATCAACAAAACTCACACACAGAGGGATGCACAAGTTTTGCAGCCCCTACTCTAGTTCCTATTCATGGGTTTGGGTCAGCAACCATGGAGCATCTGTATGGCTGCTCCTTGCCCTGCCCATGGCCTGAAGACTGAATTTTATTTCCCCTTTCCCAATCCCTGCATAGTTCCTTCTCACAAAACCTGTTTGGTCTGAATGGGACTTAGAGATGGTAAATTATCACTCCTTCCCCTTACATCCTCTTTGCAAAAGGATAAGGTCTATGGATTGACTGATCAAGGTAGAATAACAAGGTCTAGGATTTTAAATGAAAACCTATTTCACCCATTTCTGCATTTTTGCAGGCAGTTCTGAGCACTGTTTGTAATATTTTAAAGTATGCAGCTACAGACTCCTCCTTATTCAGGCAAAATTCCCATTTCCTTTGGTTGGATTGTTTCTTGAGGGAGGGATTGCAGGGCAATAATCTTGTCATATTTCCTAACTGCAAGAATCCAGAGAAGGGCAACAGAGGTGGCTAGAGATACAGCAGGACTTAAAGTGGTCATTGTACAGTACTTAACAAGCAGACTCCTGCAGCTCCACTCTGCTCTATGTCTGTGCTCTCTGTGCTTTTGTTCCACAGAATATCTTGTGGCTTCTCACTCAGCCAAACCTGGTATGTCCTGCTAGCTTCTTGATCGCCACTTATCTAGCTCCTTGGTGGAGGAGCTAGAGTAGAAGAACTTGTCACTTAAAAGCTCTAATTCTGTCTGCCAGCTGGTTCTGCTCTAAGGACTTCTATCCTGTATGCCATCAGAGAAGCACCCACAATCCCTACCTCCTTATCAAACGAAGTAGACTTGGGGGAAAGGGGATGCGAAAAAAAACAAATCCAGTTTAAAATTTAATAGGTAAGCTTGTGTTGCTGTGTTTTAAATCCCTGCTGCAGGTTTAATATAGGTTGGAAAATGTACCGTGAAATGGTGCATTGGGCGTGAGAACAGCCCTTTACAAACATGATTAAATATTATAGCATAAAGCAACCAAACTATTTTGGGTAGTTTTTAGAGGCTTTTGTACTTGTCCATCTAAAGGGTACTTTCATTTTCCAGTATGAAATACCCCTGTATGTCGATTTAAGGCCCAGATCCTATGAACACTTAGGCGCCTGCTTAACTTTAAGCAGGTGAGTAACACATTGGCTTTTACTCACATGTGTAAAGATAAGCACGTGCTTGTAGGACCAGAACTATAAAGCCCAATTTAAAACAAAACAAAAACCTACATTTAGTCTGTACAAAATCCCAGTGCTTTTGAGGGCATTTTGCACGGTAAGTAGTAAAATCAGTAATGGGCAAGCTGTAGGGCTCATCCAAAGAAGCTTAGGAAGAAATCTGGGAGTATATGATACAAGCCACTGTGTAGGAAGCAATGAAGCCTGGTGGAGTTCTCTAAGAGAAAATTGTGATGGGATTTTTTAATTGATTTTTTAAACTCTTTATTTTTTTAAAAAAAGTAAAGAAAAAGTAAACCAAAAATAGTACATGGAGCAAGACATTTACAGTTAATAACGTTATCATATTACCAGCATCAGAACAGAGGGATGCTAACATACACATCTGTTCCTTCATGGCTCACACTTTCTAATATGGTTCCATTTATAATTAGTTTCTTAGAACATGGTTAATAGATGTTTTAATAAATGGTTAGTCAGTTGTCATACTCTAAAAGATTGCTGATAACCATGGTTTATTTACAGGGGTCAGCAACCTTTGAGAAGGTGTGCCAAGTCTTCATTAATTTAAGGTTTTGCGTGCCAGTAATAAATTTTATATTTACAGGGGCCCTCTGACGGAACCCCAGACTGGCAGCAGCTGAGCGGGGCCGGCAGCCAGGACCCGGTCTAGCAGGGGCTAGTGGATGGAACCCCAGACAGGCAGCGGACTGAGCAGCTCAGCGGGCTGCCGGTCTGGGGTTCCGTCTGCCGCTCATGCTGCCAGTCTGGGGTCCCAGCCGCTGGCCCCGGCGCTCATCCTGCTGCCGAACTGGATGGACGGAACCCCGGGCCGGCAGCGAGCTGGGCGGGACCCTGGCTGGCAGCGGAGTGCCACTAAAAATCAGCTTGCATGCCGCCTTTGGCTTGCGTGTCGCAGGTTGCCGACCCCAACTTTGTAATATCTATGATACCTTCTACTGATGTGCTTATAGCAGTCTGTAACACACACTGTTCATGTCTGTAAATTATGACAGCTGATTTATTAACTCTTTAAAAGCCCATATAAATAAAACCTTAATAGAAAGTGTGACTGTTTCATGTATTTAGCTTATTTCTTTTCTTTCTTTGTTTCAGAAAATTTGACTAAGTGTAAATTCTTGGTTAGGGAACAAACCTAATAAAGTTGGGAAAGAACTGTCAAAACCCTGTATTCTGTGCTGTGGGGCTGTCCCATTGTGCACCCTTTGAAAATAGATGTCTTGCTGCTAGGTAGAGACCATGGTTATGAGTAGAGCTGGGCAAAAAAAGTTCAGGACATAGATTAGTCACAAAAGAATGTAGTTTTGGATTAACCTAAAATGTTCTCCAATTCCGTGAACAATTTTGGCAAAATTAAAATGGGCAGGGGGAGGGAAGGGATATTCTGAAAAAGTCAAAACATTTCATTTCAACATTTTTAAAACAAAACTTTTCACCTTTTTGTTTTGAAATTCATCTAGATTTGACACAAAAGAGAGGAGGGGAAGGGAGGGATGGTGGGCCTGGTAAAAAAAAAAATACCCCAAACTGAAAGATTTTGTTTCATTTGAAACTTTTTTTTTCTTGTTTGGCCACTGAACCAAAAAAATCAATTGTCCAGATCTAGTTATGAGGAGACATTCTCCATAATTTGCCAGCTTGTTGGAGAGATTGGTTGGACTGCATAACACAGGCCTATTTAAGCAGGTGCATAATTTTTTGGAGGATCAGAGCCTAAGCTATTAGTAATAAAGGTAAGGATTATTTCTAAATTGGTGAGTTCTACACTCAGAGTACACCATGCAAAGCAAAGACATTTAGAAGAGGAAAGACTGACTTTGTATCAGATTCTGTTGTCCAAGGGATGGCAGTACATATGGTATGAAGATCATCCACTGTTCTAAAATCCTCTTACCTAGACACAACAGGGTAAGGTGAGGACAGCGTGCTAGTTTTAGCTCTGAATTTCCTTGGTTTCATTGATTTAAGCTAAACTCTTAAGTACCTGGAAAATAGAGCTGTATAGGCCTGATCTACAGAAATCAATGGGAGTCTTTTTGTTGCCTTCAGTGGACTTTGAACCATACTTCCTGACTACTTTCTGGGTGAAATATTTGCAAACTGCATGGAAACTTTTTAAAAAAGCACCATAATAGAGACTCAATTTAAATGTAAACCCCAAATTAGAAAAAATAGTAAGAGAAAAAAAATTCCACCAGGGTTAAAAAACAGAGCAAAAGAGCCAGTTAGAAACAAAAAGACATCCTTTAAAAATTGTAAGCCAAGTCCTACTGGAGAAAATAGAAAGGAGCATAAACTCTAGCAAGTCAAGTGCAAAAGTTTAATTTGGCAGGCCAAAAAAGACTTTGAAGAACAACTAGCAAAAGACACACAAACAAACAGCAACAATTTTTTTAAATACACCAGAAATGGGAAGCCTCCCAAATCATCAGTGAAGCCATTGGATGATTGAGGTGCTACAGGAGCATCCAGGGAAGACAAGGCCACTGTGGAGCAGCTAAACGAATTCTTTGTATCAGTCTTCACTGTAGCGGATGGGAGATTCCGACACCTGATCCATTCTTTTTAGGTGACAAATCTGAGGAACTGTCCCAAATTGAGGTGTCAGTAGAGGAGGTTTTGGAACAAATTGATAAATTAAACAATAAGTCACCAGGACCAGATGGCATTTGCCCCAGAGTTCTGAAGGAACTCAAATATGAAATTGCAGAACTACTAACTGTGTTATGTAACTATCCCTTAAATCAGCCTGTTTATTAGATGACTGAAGGATAGCTACTGTAATGCCAATTTTTAAAAAAGGCTTCAGAGGTGATCCTGCCAATTACAGGCCAGTAAGCCTGACTTCAGTACCAAGCAAATTGGTTGAAGCTATAGTAAAGAACAGAATTATCACACATACAAATGAACACAATTTGTTGGGAAAGATTTAACATGGCTGTTGTAAAGGGAAATTGTGCCTCACCAATCTGTTAGAATTCTCAAGGGTATCAGCAAACATGTGGACAAGGGTGATCCAGTGGATATAGGGTACTTGAACTTGCAGAAAGCCTTTGACAAGGTCCCTCACCAAAGGCTTTTAAGCAAAATAAGCAGTCCTGGGATAAGGGGGAAAGCCATCTCAGAGATCAATAACTGGTTAGAACAGTGGTTCCCAAACTTGTTCCACCGCTTGTGCTGGGAAAGCCCCTGCTGGGCCAGCCGGGCCAGTTTGTTTACCTGCTGCCTCCACAGGTTCGGCCGATCGCGGCTCCCAGTGGCATAGGCCGAGGGACGTACTGGCCGCCGCTTCCACCAGCCCCCATTGGCCTGAAGCAGCGAATCGCGGCCAGTGGGAGCCGCAATCGGCCGAACCTGTGGAGACGGCAGGTAAACAAACTGGCACGGCACGGCAGGGGCTTTCCCTGCACAAGTGGCTAAAAAAGTTTGGGAACCACTGGATTAGAAGATAGGAAACAAAAGGTAGGGACAAATGGCCAGTTTTCACATTGGAGAGAAATAGTAGGATTCCCTAGAATCTGTACTGGGACAAGTGCTGTTCAACGTATTCATAAATGATCTGGAAAAGGGTGTAAACAGTGAGGTGGCAAAGTTTGCAAACGATACAAAATTCCTTAAGATAAAGTTACATTCAAAGCTGACTGTGAAGGGCTACAAAGGGATCTTACAAAACTGGGTGACGAGGCAACAAAATGGCAGATGAAAGTCAGTGTTATAAATGCAAAGTAATGCACATATGAAAACATGATCTCAACTACATATACAAAAACATGGGTCCTAAATTAGTTGTTACCACTCAAAAAAGAGATCTCGGAGTCATTGGATAGTTCTCTGACAGCTGCAGCGGCAGAGGAGCTAGCAAACAGAGCTGTAAACAGGGGAATTTAAGTGGGAGTTTGTAAGAGGTGTTTGTATTGTGGTGCTTGTTTGGAGTTTGTTTTTGCTGTGGGGGATGGTCTTTTTGGTGTGGCTTGTGTTTCCCAGATTAACAGGATTTAGGTGGGAAAGCTATGATGGATACGGAGGCAGCTGTGGGAGTGACTCCTGTAGTGGAAGACACAATGGGGATGACTGGATGTGGAAGCTGTGGTATGTACATGATCCTGGAGGGGGGACCTGGTAAGAGTTTTTTCTGCATGAAATGCCATCTGATAGAGCTGATGGAGGAAAAGATCTGAGGTCTGGAGATGCAAGTGGAAAGTCTGGTTGAGTTTACGAAGGGGTTTGAGCAGATGATGGAGCGAAGATATGAGGTATCTGAAGGGAAAAGCTCAGACTTGCAGATGGAAGCAGGGCTGGGGAAGTCTGAGGGGAGACTGGATGAGGAACATGGTCAGTGGAAGCATGTGACTAAAAGAACCAGGCAGAGGAAAAGATGGGCTAGTGAAGGAGAAATAGAGCTTAGGACCAGGTTTGCAGAGTTGGAAAATGAAGAAGGGGCTCAGCAGGTAGTTGCTGAAGGTGGAAGGGCAAGGAAGAGAAGAGAGGCTAGTCCTATAGGAAAAGGGGAAGAGTCAAGGGAGACTACAGCAAATATGAGCCCCAGGAGGATACAGGATGGGTTGAAGAGGATTATAAGGGAAAATAGGAATGGAAAGAACTTGCAGCCAGAGGGAACAGGGGAGAGACTGGAGAATAGCACAGTCACCAGGAAAAGGCAGGTCTATGTGATCGGGGACTCTTTATTGAGAAGAATAGACAAGCCTGTAACTAGAGCTGATCCAGAGAATAGAAGGGTGTGCTGTCTTCCAAGTGCTAAGATACAGGATGTAGACCTGAGGTTGAAAAATATCCTAAAGGGAGTGGGAAAGAATCCCCTAATTATCCTTCATGTGGGAACAAATGATATGGCTAGATTCTCGCTGAAAAGTATTAAGGGAGACTATGCTAGGCTGGGGAAGACGCTTAAGGAAATCGAGGCTCAGGTGATCTTTAGTGAGATCTTGCCTGTTTCTAGAGAAGGGCAACAAAGGAGTGACAAGATTATGACTGTCAACAGTCATCTCATCAAGATGACTTACGCAGTGCTTATGTGCACCACTCCTTATAGCACCACTGCCTAAGCCATCAACAGATGAGATGACTGTTGACTCATCATGGACAGAGGACAGATCTCTCGGGATGGACTTCATCTGAGTAGGGAAGGAAATAGATTTCTAGGATGGAGGCTGGCACAACTGATAAAGAGAGCTTTAAACTAGGAATTTGGGGGAGATGGTTGGGAGATGTCCAGGTAATCTCCATGCCAGATTTTAGCATTGAGAGGGAAGAAGATGAAGTAAGAAAGGATACAGCTGTGGGTAGGAGAATGTATATAAGGAGCAAGGCAGTGTGGATACCAGTCTAATAGGTTATTTTGGCTGTAGAATGACTGTGCCTAATAGGGTACAAAATGTGAGCGAGGCCAAACAGCAAAAATTAAGATGTTTGTACACCAATGCGAGGAGCCTAGGTAACAGAATGGAGGAACTAGAGCTACTGGTGTAGGAAGTGAAACCAGATATTATAGGGATAACAGAAACATGGTGGAATAGTAGTCATGACTGGACTACAGGTATTGAAGGGTATGTGCTGTTTAGGAAAGACAGAAATAAAGGTAAAGGTGGTGGAGTAGCATTGTATATCAATGATGAGGCAGAATGTAAAGAAATAAGAAGCGATGCAATGGATAAGACAGAGTCAGTCTGGGCAAAAATTACATTGGGGAAGATAACTAGTAGAGCCTCTCCTACGACAGTGCTTGGGGTTTGCTATAGACCTCTGGGATCTAATTTGGACATGGATAGAGCCCTTTTTAATGTTTTTAATAAAGTAAATACTAATGGAAACTGCATTATCATGGGAGACTTTAACTTCCCAGATACAGACTGGAGGACCATTGCTAGTAATAATAATAGGGCTCAGATTTTCCTAGATGCACTAGCTGATTGATTCCTTCATCAAGTAGTTGCTGAACCGACTAGAGGGGATTCCATTTTAGATTTAATTTTGGTGAGTAGCGAGGACCTCATAGAAGAAATGATTGTAGGGGATAATCTTGGCTCAAGTGATCATGAGCTAATTCAGTTCAAACTGAATGGAAGGATTAACAAAAATAAATCTGCAACTAGAGTTTTGATTTCAAAAGGGCTGACTTTCAAAAATTAAGGAAATTAGTTAGGGAAGTGGATTGGACTGAAGAATTTATGGATCTAAAGGTAGAGGAGGCCTGGGATTACTTTAAATCAAAGCTGCAGAAGCTATCGGAAGCCTGTATCCCAAGAAAGGGGAAAAAATTCATAGGCAGGAGTTGTAGACCAAGCTGGATGAGCAAGCATCTTAGAGAGGTGATTAAGAAGAAGCAGAAAGTATACAGGGAGTGGAAGATGGGAGGGATCAGTAAGGAAAGCTACCTTATTGAGGTCAGAACATGTAGGGGTAAAGTGAGACAGGCTAAAAGTCGAGTTGAATTGGACCTTGCAAAGGGAATTAAAACCAATAGTAAAAGGTTCTATAGCCATATAAATAAGAAGAAAACTAAGAAAGAAGAAGTGGGGCCGCTAAACACCTGAGGATGGAGTGGAGGTTAAAGATAATCTAGGCATGGCCCAATATCTAAACAAATACTTTGCCTCAGTCTTTAAGGCTAAAGAGGATCTTGGGGATAATGGTAGCATGACAAATGGGAATGAGGATATGGAGGTAGATATTACCATATCTGAGGTAGAAGCGAAACTGAAACAGCTTAATGGGACTAAATCGGGGGGCCCAGATAATCTTCATCCAAGAATATTAAAGGAATTGGCACCTGAAATTGCAAGTCCATTAGCAAGAATTTTTAATGAATCTGTAAACTCAGGAGTAGTACCGAATGATTGGAGAATTGCTAATATTTTTAAGAAAGGAAAAAAAAGTGATCCGGGTAACTACAGGCCAGTTAGTTTGACATCTGTAGTATGCAAGGTCCTGGAAAAAATTTTGAAGGAGAAATTAGTTAAGGACATTGAAGTCAATGGTAAATGGGACAAAATACAACATGGTTTTACAAAAGGTAGATCGTGCCAAACCAACCTGATCTCCTTTTTTGAAAAAGTAACAGATTTTTTAGATAAAGGAAATGCAGTGGATCCAGTTTACCTAGATTTCAGTAAGGCATTTGATGCCGTGCCACATGGGGAATTATTAGTTAAATTGGAGAAGATGGGGATCAATATGAACATCAAAAGGTGGATAAGGAATTGGTTAAAGGGGAGACTGCAATGGGTCCTACTGAAAGGAGAACTGTCAGGCTGGAGGGAGGTTACCAGTGAAGTTCCTCAGGGATCAGTTTTGGGACCAATCTTATTTAATCTTTTTATTACTGACCTTGGCACAAAAAGTGGGAGTGTGCTAATAAAGTTTGCAGATGATACAAAGCTGGGAGGTATTGCCAATTCAGAGAAGGATCGGGTTATTATACAGGAGGATCTGGACGACCTTGTAAACTGGAGTAATAGTAATAGGATGAAATTTAATAGAGAGAAGTGTAAGGTTATGCATTTAGGGATTAATAACACAAATTTTAGTTATAAGCTGGGGACGCGTCAATTAGAAGTCACAGAAGAGGAGAAGGAGCTTGGAGTATTGGTTGACCATAGGATGACTATGAGCTGCCAATGTGATATGGCTGTGAAAAAAGCTAATGAGGTTTTGGGATGCATCAGGAGAGGCATTTCCAGTAGGGATAAGGAGGTTTTAGTACCATTATACAAGGCACTGGTGAGACCTCACCTGGAATACTGTGTACAGTTCTGGTCTCCCATGTTTAAAAAGGATGAATTCAAACTGGAGCAGGTATAGAGAAGGGGTACTAGGATGATCCGAGGAATGGAAAACTTGTCTTATGAAAGGAGACTTAAGGAGCTTGGCTTGTTTAGCCTAACTAAAAGAAGGTTGAGGGGAGATATGATTGCTTTCGATAAATATATCAGAGGGATAAATACAGGAGAGGGAGAGGAATTATTTCAGCTCAGCAAAAGTGTGGACACAAGAACAAATGGGTATAAATTGGCCACCAGGAAGTTTAGACTTGAAATTAGACGAAGTTTCTAACCATCAGAGGAGTGTTGGAATAGCCTTCCAAGGGAAGCAGTGGGAGCAAAAGATCTATCTGGCTTTAAGATTCTACTCATAAGTTTATGGAGGAGATGGTATGATGGGATAATGTGATTTTGGAAATTAATTGATCTTTAAATATTCAGGGTAAATAGGCCTAATCCCCTGAGATGGGATATTAGATGGATGGGATCTGAGTTACCCAGGAAAGAATTTTCTGTGGTACCTGGCTGGTGAATCTTGCCTATATGCTCAGGGTTTAGCTGATTGCCATATTTGGGGTCGGGAAGGAATTTTCCTCCAGGGCAGAATGGAAGAGGCCCTGGAGGTTTTTCGTCTTCCTCTGTAGCATGGGGCACAGGTCACTTGAGGGAGGCTTCTCTGCTCCTTGAAGTCTTTAAACCACGATTTGAGGACTTCAATAGCTCAGACGTAGGTGAGGTTTTTCGTAGGAGTGGGTGGGTGAGATTCTGTGGCCTGCGTTGTGCAGGAGGTCGGACTAGATGATCAGAATGGTCCCTTCTGACCTTAGTATCTATGAATCTATGAAATCATCTGCTCAGTTGTCAAAAAGCTACCAATATTAGGAACCTTTAGGAAAGGGATAGATATTCAGATGGAAAATATCATAATGCCACTATATAAATCCATGGAACACCCACACCTTGAATACTGCATGAAGTTCTGGTCACCTCAACTCAAAAAAGATATATTAGAAATGGAAAAAAGTGTAGAGAAATGCAACCAAAATGATTAGGGTTATGGAAAAGCTTCCATATGAGGAGAGAGAGAGAGAAAAGACTGGGATTGTTCAGCTTGGAAAAGAGACGATTAGGGATGTGAGTGATATGAGAGAGGTCTATATAATTGTGAATGGTGTGGAGAAAGTGAACCAGGAAGTGTTATTTATCCAGAGGTGAAAGTAAGCCTGTACACCCAGTACGGCCGGTGCATCGTACTGGGGCAGCCTGGCTTCCCCAGGGGGCAATTTAAAGGGCCTGGGGCCCCCAGCAGTGGCTGGAACCCCAGGCCCTTTAAATAGCCCCCAGAGCCCTGAGCTGCTGCTGCTACCCTGGGGGGGACACTTACCTTACAGGGAGCTCTGGGGCTGGCTCTGACCCCTCAACCCCACCCCTTCTGCCCTAGGCCCCGCCCCTTCTGGAGGCCAGAGCTGGCCCCAGAGCACCGTTAAGTGACTCGACTTACTTTCACCTCTGTATTTATCCCTTCACATAACACAAGAACCAGAGGTCACCTGAGGATATTAATAGGCAGAAGGTTTAAAACAAAGAAAAGGAAGTACTTTGTCACACAATGGCAGAAGTATAACTGCATTCATAAAAGAATTAGATAAAGGTTCGATTAGATAAATTTGTGGAGGATAGGTCCACCAATGGCTATTAGCCAAGGTGGTCAAGGAGGCAACCCCATCCTTTGTCCCTAAGCCTCTGACAGCCAGATGGGACCGGACAACAGGAAATGGATCACTCAATAATTGCACTGTTCTGGTCATTCCCTCTAAAGTATCTGGCTTTGGCCACTGTTGGAAGACAAGCTACTGAGATAGATGAACCACTGGTCTGATCCAGTATGGCCATTCTTATGATATTGTTGCTTAATGTTTGTGCAGCTTTTGTCTCCTGTCTACAAAATGCGTGTGATGTTGCCCTCTGGTGTTATCTGGACCAGTGATCTGCTAGGTCACTCCAATCCTTGACTCTGGGAGCCAGTCTTACCCTGCTCTGTTATGAGAACCCTCACTCCTGGGCTGTTCATGCACAGCCTCTGGTATGTAAGCTGCTCCTTGGATTGTGCAACCAAATGACACTAGCCAACATCTCCAGTCCCAGACACAATCCTAGGAACCTCTGTCTTGCAGTGTCCAGTTATGCCCGCTGGACACTGTAAGCTTATATGTGTTCATCATTTTAACAAAGAAATAGATATGTACCAGGCTTGTTTATCCCAAGGGGAGTCCCTGTCATGCTTTAAACCAAACACACTGCTTCAGGTAGAATAAACAAACAAATTTATTAACTACAAAGATAGATATTAAGTGATAGGCAAAAAGTCAGAGTGGTTACCAAAATAAAATAAAATATAAGCATGCAGTCTAAACTCTCAACCGTATTAGACTGGGCAACATTTAGATTAAGCAGATTTTCTCACCACACTGGATATTGTAATCCTTAATATACAGGTTTGTTCCTTAAACCTGGGCCAATCTCCTTTGTTGGAGTCTTGTCTTCTTCTCAGTACCTAAGTTGCTTCCAGCAAATGTGGGGGCAGGAGAAGGGCCCAGTATGTGTCCACTCTGTCTGTTTTATACCCTCAGTCCATGTGCTTGGGAAACACAAGTCCAGGCATGTCTGGCGGGCATTGCTGAGTCTCTCCAAGCATGGTTGAGCAATTCCCCTGGTGTGGCCTTGTGCAGGTGAGTCATTGCATTGTAGCTCCCTTGCTGGACAACAGCTATTGATGGGTTGTTTGACATCCCACCCAGATTTTGGTTACTTTCCTTGCTGTTGTCTCTGGGAAGCTAATGTCTGGCTGATTTCCCAACTTACAGCATGTTTTAGTGACCACCATATAACACAATTCTCATAACTTCATATGCATTAATGATACACATATGTGAATAGATAAATGACTTTCAGCAGATCATAACATTTCCCCATATACCTTACAAGGCATGCTTTATATGTAAGATCATGAATATATGAAAATGAGGAATATGGGGATTACAGTACGCTCCCCCAGGGTATAAAATGTCACAATGGGCAAACAGGTTTTATAGGAATCCTAAAGGACAGCCTTTAAAGGAGGATCTTGGCAAGGAATGTGACTTAAGCGAACTATGCTTTTGTGATGAGCAGAGGAAGGGTAAAAGGGCCTGTTGATGGATGGGCTAGCTGATTTACTAATCTGTGGTATGGGAGGAGAACAATGGCTGATACAGTGGGGAAAACAATAAGAAAAATATTTGTGGAGGAAATAATTACCACTAAGTCATTTTGCTTCAGCCAGAACTGGTTTTTAAACAAACCAAAAGAGTTTCAATATTTTTGTAATATTTCAGAAGGTGATGGCCATCTGGGAAAAATAAAGTGGTTAGAAATGTAGTGTTGAATTGAAGGGTAGAGTTTTTCTGATCTTCTCCACTGTCTGATGTACTATAGATTTTTTTTTGTACCCTTGTTAAATTCCCAAAGCACGCAAAAGGAATAGTGTACATTTTTGAAGTTGACAGTTGTTACAATGGAAGTCCAGAGGGATCAGGAAGTAAGGCTGCCAAACAAACAAAAAATCCCTTTCTGTCTCTGCAGTACAATTATTTCAAGGGAAGTCCCCTTCACACGGTGGTGAAAATCATTACAAGAAGATTTACAGTGCATCACTATTGATCAAACTTTCATCCTAACAGAGATGATTGTTCAAGGTCTGCAAGTCTACTGCAGAATATGAACTTGTGCTAGATGTAACTAGTCATGCATAGTGGACAGCACAGAGTCCTCCACCCGTTTCGTGATCCACATTCAAGAACTTGACTTCAGAGTGCTCTGGATCAGGCCCTTCACATGGCTGTTTGTTTAGTCTCCATAAAAATGAATTCATTGGACTATTGATGCAACACGTACATGAATATCAGAGATCAGGTAGTGGGGGTATTCTCAACTAGGCTGTTCACATGCTAGGCTGCTTCTCCTAAAATGATCATCATTGTAACAGTTAATAATGTTGCCATTCAAAATGTCATTACTAGCATCAGAGAAAAAACACTGAGAAAATGGAAGTTCCCACCTCTCAGAGCTAATGGTCCTGATCCTCCTTTGCCCTGCACTTTCATAGAATATCAGGGTTGGAAGGGACCCCAGAAGGTCATCTAGTCCAACCCCCAACTTTGTGCAGTCATTTACTCCAAGACAAAGTGAGTCTAACATACTACCAAACCAGAGCAGTAGGTACATTGTGGCTAGCGTTTACACAAATTGCTGTGAAGCATATGTATGTTTCTTGCCAAAACAAGTGTGCATTTGGTGTATTCAGTGGACTGAACAGGTCAGTCTGTGTGTACAGGTCAGATCTGGCGACGCTTTGATTTTAGATTTTACAAAGGTGAAATGGGGTACTAGCTGGGGACTATCTAACACTTGTTACTACTGATGGCTCTTTTTGTTGTTGTTGATGTCAAGTGATGTTATATTTTTTTGGCCTAAATTGAATTCATTGTATGCACCCAATAGTCCTTTGTTTAATGTGTGATTCAGCTTCCCAAAGTAACTATGTAAAAATGGCACCTTCTCATTTGGCAGATCTCCATCCTCTGTGTATTTAACCTTTCTGCTTACTCAGAATAATGATAGTAGTAATAACAAAGTAAGATTTTTCTCTTATTTAGCACGGTGGGCTCCACAGAACACACATCTTTTGAGGTGCAGCTGGATTTTTTTTCTGGTTTGTGTAGCCACACACTGATTTACTTAGTTCCAGTTGCAGAGCCACCTGTTGTCTTTATGTCTGAGCAGCCACATCAAAGTCACTTGGCCTGAGGAATCTTTATTAATGGGAGAGGTACCTGAGCCACAGAGAGCCCAGCCTGATTTTCAGATCTTAGCCGACATTTGTAGAGCTGCCAGTTAAGAAAAAAAAATATTCTAAATGAAGGAAAATCTGATGTGGAAATGATTGGGACACAAGTGCGTAGGGTGACCAGATAGAAAGTGTGAAAAATCAGGATAGAAAGTGGGGGGTAATAGGTGCCTATATAAGAAAAAGTATTGAATATCAGAACTGTCCCTATAAAATTGGGACATCTGGTCACTCTACAAGTGTGGAACCCTAGAATGCCATTTTTACCAAGTCACTTCAGAGTAGAACTACACTTTAATCAGAGCTGACAAAAGTATTGGCACTTGAATTGGCACTGCCATTTTTCTTTGTTAACTTCAAAGAGTTCACAGCAGACATTGCTACATCATATGAGCCATTTAAGTCCTCGATCCTGCAAACATTTAGATGGAGTTTATTATAAAAGATTACAGAAAAACATTCTACCATCTTATATGAGCTTTGGGATCTCTCCTTCCAGTGATGAACGAATTACTGGGAGAAAAGCAAGTTATGCTATTAACTATATATGTGTGAGCATATATAACCATACAGAGAAAGTAACCATTGCCCTGAAGCTTAATCTAAAAGTGAACTTTTAAAATGTCATGGCCTAAAAGGGAATGCTGAAAAATTGTGCACCAAATCTCTAAGGGGGAAAAAAAAACAAATAAATTTGCCAGGGCAATCTGAATGCGTTTGTTTGAAGAAAGTGGGTCAGGTTTCAGGAAGGCTCTAGGTTGGTGTGACACCTGGAGCTCAGGACTGCAAGCTAGTGGTCAAGCTTCTACTGGACAAACACAGAACTCTGAAGCACTACAACTCTGCCTGCCTGTTGCATCACTCATTGCTAACAAAGCAGCCACTTTTGCAGAGCACTAGCAAGAAGTCATCCACTATATGCAACCAACACATGTTTAGCTGGAGCCATCTCAATTTCCACGGAGGGGCTGCTGGCAGGATTTCTCTGTGTGAACTCTTTCACCTTGGAGCTTACTCGTTCCTTTGGCTTACATCATGGCAAGCTAGTAGTCAGTGAAATAGTTAATGTCCTACCTGTCTATTTTCCCAGGGCCTTAGAGAACATGGAGGTTGAGTATCTCTAAGAAGTACTGGTTATTTTTAAGATCTGATCTTTGGGTTGGTTAATCTCAGCTTCATGGGCACAGACATGCTGCTGGATATGTAATTGGTTTTCATGGAACTTTTTATTGTTTATCGAAAGCACTTAGATCTTCGGCTAGATGCTTTTTATTTGTAGGTAAGTTAAAATAAGTATGACAAAACGTAATGTGTTCCGTTAAACCTTTTGTTTGGAGGGGGAAATCAGTTACATAGGCAATGATACATGCGGAAAAATACTTAACTGTACTTAAGTGTAAAACAAAATATCATGGGCCGTGATTTACAAAATGTATCCCTAAAGCGAGGCTCACAAAATCCACATTTATATGCTTGAGTAAGTGGCTTGATTGTCAGAAGTGCAGTCCCTAAGGACTTCTCAGTTTACAAAAAATCTTCTCTCATGTGAGCGCACACATTATTTTCTTAGGCTCTGATCTTGCCCTCACTTCCACAGGTGAGTATCTTGATACATAGAAGTGGTCCCATTCAACTCAGTCACAAACTTAAGTGTTTGCAGGATCTAGCACTTATTTGGCTCACAGGAAAATACAATTAGATTCTAAACTGACATGGCCAGATTCTGACACCCTTACTCTGAATTCTCCCATTGCAGTCAATGAGTATTAGTCACGTAAGATGCTACTCAGCAAGAATAAATGTGGCAAATTCTGGCCCACAATGAACAAAGCTTATCATAAGAAAAGACCCAAAAAACCGCAAAACATTCTCACCAGCATTTACAAACTTTGGGGTCTTTCTTCCCCATGTTAAAGATTTTTTTAAAAGCCTAATCCCACTGTCGGTGAAAATGGAGTCAACCATCTAGGACCCTGCTCCTGAACCATTACAGTCAGTGGGAGCTTTTCCATTGACTTCAATGAGAGTAGGCTCAAGCCATAGTTGTTCAAACAAATCACCTGCTCACCTATTGGCTATCACTAAACTCAAAGCTCATAGCCTTCCCACGTAAATGTCATGGCTCCCTGAAAAGAACGAAGTAGAAAGTTCAGCCTTTTGAAAATACTTCTTTCAGTCCGAAGCAAAAATAGATCCTGGATTGCAAAAATCATTTTTACTGAGGTCAATAATTTCAGTATAAGTATTTCATACTCTGAAGCTGCAAAATAATGACTGATGCTGCTTGGTAGGGTTTCTGAATTAATAAACTGAGGAGTTAAGTACACACGAAACAACAAACATCAATAGATTTTATTTATGTAAGCTATTTTGCCAGTTTCCTCTTTAGCCTTCAAATCATCTTTATAATGCAATAAAGTGTGCATTTAAGTGATGTGAAATTAACTTTGGAGGGTCAAAAAATAGCTAAATACATTTAGCAAGTTTCAAATTGTATATTGCCTGGAAACAAGTAACACTATGGACTTCCTCATAATTATGTAGGTAAATACCTTATCTTTTTCCAGAGCACAATGAAGATTTTCCTATTGCTCGTAGGATACACTTACTGCAAGGAAAAAAGATAGAAGAAACCACATGTCAGGTAAAAGAAATGTTATTCATTCAGCATCTAATACTCTGTCCACAGAAATAGCATATTTCCTATATCTATTTGATTTTATAATTGATGTGCATCTGTATTTGGGAAGTAGAATTTCAAGGAAGAATCAGATGATGATTTGTGTTACATACCACTTTCATTATGCAAACCATATGCACTTTAATGCTTTACAGACTTGTTTTTCAAAGTGACTAAGTATCTGTTAAATTAGTACATTGGAATTTTATCTGACAAGACCTGTGGTAAATGCTGGTACACTCCACATTGGTGTATGTGTCCTAATGCTTTCTGAATTTATATAAACATGTACTGTCTCTCCTGACACTCCTCTTCATAAGACTACATTAATTAGCCCACTAGTACAAGCAGTTAAGGAAGTCTGACCCTTGGGCCTGCATAATAATAACATAAAAGTAGTTAATGACCTGTCATCAGCTGGTGCAAGGTGAGAAGCAGAGTAGCTCAGGAGGAATAGGTGTAGCTAGTGTTGGCTCAGGAGCCACAAGAACGTCCCCCCCCCCCCCACACACACTTTTATTTCACTTCCAACCAAGAATTTCCCTTCCACTGTTTTCACTTAAAGGGCCAGATCCTTATTAGGTGTACATTGGCATAGCTTCCTTGACTTCAGTGGAATTACGCCAGCTTGCACAAGCTTGAGGATCTGGCCCAAAATATTCCAACGCATGTAACATAAGAACTTACAAACCTGTGATTTCAGTAGATTTCTTTTTTCAGCACTGTATTGCATCTAGATGCCAACAATAAACACTGGAAGGCTCCTATGTGAGCTTTCTCCACTGTGAGTAAACCCTACAAGGAACAGTCCTGTTGGTTCTGGAATGCTACTCTTAAAAGGAAAGAGCATCCTAGTTGCAATCTCCCACCCTGAGGGCAGCGGGGAAGGTACACAGAGCAGGTCAGATCCATCCTGTAGCTGTGCTCTGCTCAGCTCCCATGGTAGATCAGAGATGACACATTACAGTGAGTAGAAGTCAAGGTGTCCGTGGGAAGGAGAGGGAGATGGGTGACTGGAAAATGGCTTTGGTCCTGGCTTCAGAGCCCCTTCTGTGGCAATATTGTTGGCAGAGGGAATGGGTCTTTATTCCAGCAGCTCCCACAAAAAGCAGGTATGGAGGGTGAGGGGATTGGCTCCTTTCCCCCTTAGTTTCTCTCTGGGCTTCCTGTTCTCTTCCTCCCTCTCTTGCTGCTAAATATTAGGAAGCTTCTCTGGTCTCTGCCATCCCTCATCAGTGCCCCAGGATTTGGGGTGTGCTCCACAATTCTCCCTCTCCTCTCGTTCCCATCAGTTTGTGGGATCTATGGTACTGTTCCCCTACCACAGAGGAGCAGCCACTGGGGTGTCTCTTGTTTCTTCCTGGATGGATTTCTAGGGACTCCTTCTCAGGCATCAGAACAAGAGAAAAGGTTTATTTTTGCTTTGAGCCCAGGAGTCTCCTCAAGGCCTTTGAAACACCACAAAACACTCTGGCCAACTACTTTGAAAATAGCCTCTAATTGGTCTGCCTCCATTTTTGTTTTGATCTCTCAAAGGAAGCTGGAGGGGCTGAGCACCTCTAAGTTTTGATGCTAGTTTGAGATCTGCAAGATGTGATTTTTTTTTCCAGAGGCTGATTTTGAAAATATTGGCCTTTTTATGGATTTCTTTTAGAAGAACACTTTTAGTGGACGCTTATTACCCCTGCCATCTGTGAGAGTAAGTGAGGCTTAGGGTAAAATTGATGTAGTTGCCTTTTTAGAAATGTTGTTCTCATAATTTTTCACTTCCACTTCCTGTCCAGGACCTGAACTGGAAGAGCCCAACATTGTGGGAATGGTGAATGGAATAAGCAAACATTTTATTATTTCTCTCTCAACTTTAAAAATAATCTAATGGACTTCTCTGAATACTTTTAAAACTTAAACCCCTCCTCAGCATACAACCTGATGCCTGATTTTATTCCAGGACTACATGTAAAGCCCTGAAAAAAGTGGCTTGCAAGGGAAATACAGTTTGAGGTTGAGCAGCATGAATGGCCCTGCAATAATTATAGCTTACTATAAAGAGTATCTCATGGAAGCTTTACTCTCAGCACTTATTTTCATATCCTTATTCTTGTTTGTTCTTCTCTGGTAGCACTCACTTGATGGCTCAAAGTCGTTGTAGCATATTGGGAAGGATATAAAATATGAAGTAATAGTCTTTGGGCTAATACATTTTCAAAAATGTTTCATGCCTCATTTCTCACGTAAATTCTTAGGTTGCATTCAGCCTTCAAAATGTCATTCATATTCATGAAGAAAAGAAGGCTAGCATTCATTACTTTCACTGATAAGCTATAAGCATAGAATCATAGAATCATAGAATATCAGGGTTGGAAGGGACCCCAGAAGGTCATCTAGTCCAACCCCCTGCTCAAAGCAGGACCAAGTCCCAGTTAAATCATCCTAGCCAGGGCTTTGTCAAGCCTGACCTTAAAAACCTCTAGGGAAGGAGATTCTACCACCTCCCTAGGTAACGCATTCCAGTGTTTCACCACCCTCTTAGTGAAAAAGTTTTTCCTAATATCCAATCTAAACCTCCCCCATTGCAACTTGAGACCATTACTCCTCGTTCTGTCATCTGCTACCATTGAGAACAGTCTAGAGCCATCCTCTTTGAAACCCCCTTTCAGGTAGTTGAAAGCAGCTATCAAATCCCCCCTCATTCTTCTCTTCTGCAGACTAAACAATCCCAGCTCCCTCAGCCTCTCCTCATAAGTCATGTGCTCTAGACCCCTAATCATTTTTGTTGCCCTTCGCTGTACTCTTTCCAATTTATCCACATCCTTCTTGTAGTGTGGGGCCCAAAACTGGACACAGTACTCCAGATGAGGCCTCACCAGTGTCGAATAGAGGGGAACGATCACGTCCCTCGATCTGCTCGCTATGCCCCTACTTATACATCCCAAAATGCCATTGGCCTTCTTGGCAACAAGGGCACACTGCTGACTCATATCCAGCTTCTCGTCCACTGTCACCCCTAGGTCCTTTTCCGCAGAACTGCTGCCGAGCCATTCGGTCCCTAGTCTGTAGCGGTGCATTGGATTCTTCCATCCTAAGTGCAGGACCCTGCACTTATCCTTATTGAACCTCATTAGATTTCTTTTGGCCCAATCTTCCAATTTGTCTAGGTCCTTCTGTATCCTATCCCTCCCCTCCAGCGTATCTACCACTCCTCCCAGTTTAGTATCATCCGCAAATTTGCTGAGAGTGCAATCCACACCATCCTCCAGATCATTTATGAAGATATTGAACAAAACGGGCCCCAGGACCGACCCCTGGGGCACTCCACTTGACACCGGCTGCCAACTAGACATGGAGCCATTGATCACTACCCGTTGAGCCCGACAATCTAGCCAGCTTTCTACCCACCTTATAGTGCATTCATCCAGCCCATACTTCCTTAACTTGCTGTCAGGCTTGCCCACCAGGGACTGCATCAGTGTTTTCTCCATGATGTTCCTATCATGGGAACATTATGACCAGAGGAATGGTTTATGGACACATCATAAAAGCATGTGGTCTGTTCTTTTCTTACTTAATAGATCTCTGGAATCCTTCCACTCCTTCTGCATTTTTAACCCTATTCAAACTCACACCCTCAAGGTTCTTCATTCTCCCCCACTAGGCTTCCAGCTAAGGAGGCCTGACTGAGACACTCTTTGGGAATCTATTTGTCCCATTCCTACATCAGCTGGAGGAGTCATTGTTGAGAATAGTCTGGTGCTCTGTAGCATTCCCAACCCCTAACAGTCTGGAGAGTGGAGAATCGAGACCCGATCATTGCAGCCGGCAATGTACAGCTCCGTTACTAGGTCAGTGGGCTAACCCCAGATTTGCTCATATATCCAATGATGCACCCAACATGTGATCGGCAGAAAGGGAAAATAATCTTAGTTCTGAGACAATCGATGAAATAAACACAATGCCAAACTGCCTTGTGACAGATCCAAAATGCTGAAGTGTCAGATACAGTGTTTATACACACGCAGTACAGCTTGGAGAGCTTGCATAGATCTCACAGTTCTGTTTTACAACACTTGCTGTTACATTCATGTTTTTTTCATATACTATTTATTGGGTTTTTTTCCCTTATGGTCAAGGTGATGACTTATGAACAGTGGATCCCACCTCGAGTTCAAGGTCTGACTGAGCCCAGTTACAGTGAAATGGTGAGTTGTGATGAGAACTTTTGTATTTTTCCTCAGATGTGAGTGTTCTGCAAGAGTGGATAGTTTGACTATGATTTCTTTCACTGGATTTCAGTTCCCAAAATTTTGAAAGCCCTCATTCCAGATCTACAGTATTAGTGACAGTCATTATATCCTTTATGGAAACAGAATTTCTAATTCCTGTTAGGTGTTCTTTCCTCATGGAACCATGCATTTGTTGCCCCCACCATCAGCCCTGCTTAGTTGGGCCAAATGGTAGGTTGAGGCCCAGGATTAAAAGAGCAAGGTTGCTGAAAGGTCAGGGTTGAGTTTCATGAGCAGGTATGCGTGAAAGAATTTTTCATAGTACTGCCTGCATCACTGCTGTAATAACTTTCCTGAGCACTAAATTAACCCAATTTTCTTGATTTAAAAAATCAACGTTTTGCAAATCAGTTCTACCATACAAATGCAGCAGCAAATGTTTTACCACAGCATAGAATTCACGTATTTATAGCCCATCTAGAAATGACATTGGAAACTACCAATACCTTCCAAAGAAATATTATAAAAGTATTTCTCATAGTAAGATGATAATAACACTACAGACAGGAAGACAGGTTTATTTACTCTTGTTATGTTTAGTTTGCATTTTTGCAAGGCTAATAACTGCTATGTTGTTGCATAGTTATTTGGGACCTGCAAACACACAGGCCAGATTCTGCCATGCTTATTCATGCTGAGAAGTACCATGCTTCACAAGTAATCTGACTGAAACCAACATAGCTTCTCCCCAAATTAGGTGTTACTAAAAGTGAATAAGGGTGTTACAGTCTGTCTGATAGTGCTGCTCACTTTTAATTCAAAATGCTGTTTTATCACCAAATTAATCCTCCCAACAGCTCTGGGAATAGAGCTGTCCAATGTATTTGTTAGGAATAATTTATTGGGCCAAATGTAGCCCTCTTTTCTGTTCACACATTTTTCATGAATAGACTTTTTAATGTTTATAAATTTGTTATTCATTAGTGTTCAAACTGTGTATGCAAGTAAAATTCAGCTCATGGGTGGATTGTTTACTTAGACTATTCATTACTTGTTGTTTGTGGTGTGTGATTGGTCACCTAAATGACATAAAGAAAAGGAGTACCCGTGGCACTTTAGAGACTAACAAATTTATTAGAGCATAAGCTTTCGTGAGCTACAGCTCACTTCATCGGATGCATCCGATGAAGTGAGCTGTAGCTCACGAAAGCTTATGCTCTAATAAATTTGTTAGTCTCTAAGGTGCCACGGGTACTCCTTTTCTTTTTGCGAATACAGACTAACACGGCTGCTACTCTGAAACCTAAATGACATAGTATTTCTGCATGACTAAAACTTGTTACACTGGAGAATAATGAATATGCATGTGTGCATAAAGGCTCTTTCTCAGAGGTAGTTTTGGTGGGGAGAAAAAGCCATTCCCCAATGTTTGTGCAAACAAATACTCATCCAAAGGCTCATTCGGGAACGGTGACTAAAAGGAGTCGCAAATGTGGTTGAAGTGAACAGCTGTTTGGAATTCAAACATCTGATTATGAACACTGTTTTTCAGTATTCACCCAGTGCTCTCTGTTAACTATTATCCTCATTTTAGGGAGGGAAAATGGAGAAAAGAGACTTCCTCAAGATCAGGTTGCATTATCATCAAAGCCAGTAGAACAAGTAATTCTTGTCTCAGCAATCCTGATCTGAGACTGCCTGGGACGCTGATTCTTACTTAAAATAAGTACCCAGTAGAATCTTTGCCTTATACTGGAATCAAAACATTAACATTTTTTTCACACCTTTACTTGGTGGTGGTGGCTGAGTGTTACAATGAAATTATAAAAAAGAGCCATGAGACTGCTGTTCTTGTGATATTTGCCCACTCATCTGGAACAAGTAATAACTAGAAATCTTACAGTATAGCCATCTCTCCTGAGATTCAGAGCTTTAGCAGCATAGTTAACTCCTGGTATAACTTGAGATTTACCCCTCACCCAACACCTGAGCACATGCAATAATCTCTAGCTTGCGTAAAGATCAAGCTAGCTGGTCCATCAGGGTGATGGGTTGCAGCTTGAATGCTGCCAAGATTCAAGCTAGTAATGCGTTAGGGACTCAACTTTAGTGTAATTTCGAGACTGAGACAATCCAGCTATGTTAGGATCAACAGCCAAACATTTGGATTTGGATGCTTAGACAAAGCAAAACTCCAGATCTTCTAAAAGCTCCCCTGCCACTAATAGATATTACAAGGTTATCTGTGTCCATACAAGATAGCTATTTTGTTTGTTATTACATTTAACTAACATTAGACACTCCCCAATAAGTGCTTTTTAAAAAACAAAACAAAAGAGGATTGCACTTTATCCATTAGTAAAATTATCTGAGTAGATTATGTGCCATTTTATAATGCTGTCCCCTAAACATAAATCCCAGATCAGAACCCCAGATCAAAAATCCATGGGCCCAATTCTGCATTGCCCTTGGTTAGTCATTGACACCTGTGCAAAGCGAGTGCTTATCAGAGTTCTCTACTTATACACAAGTGTTAACACTCCCTCTGGCACATACTTTGCAAAGTAGATTCATGAGGTCCCAGACAGTGAGAGAATTAAATTCCGTATTTCTACACTGTTGTGAACCAGAACCTGAATCTGAACATACTTGAGCTGTGGGGGCTTTGAAATCTGACTCAGAACTTGCCAAGAGTTTGAATTCAGCCAAAGACTTGCACTGAGAACTCAGGTCCAAAGTCTTTGACTTCTCACTGTTTTTATCATGAGAGGCTCTAGGGCTGGGTTCTCAGCTGGAGTAAGCCAGCATAGTTCCACTGAAGTCCAGTACTAGGGAGCTGGCTTCTAATGCCGAAATTATATAGAATGTACAAATATTGAAACTCTTTTAATCTTTTAGACAGTGTTCTGATGAAATGTTTCTCCGAGTTATCCTTGGTTCAACACAATTTCTACTATTCTATTACATCTCAAGAGCCTATCTAGTTTATAATTTTTTCTCCATTATCTTTTTCAGTCCTTTAGCCCTGTCCATTTCTTATAAACTCCATGCAACTTGTGCATTGCAAGAACTATAGTTTAGGTTGCAAATCAACTTTGATTAAACTTGCTTGGGATTTAGTACTTTGTGGGTTTGCCAATGGCCACTATTGTTCCAGCAGTGAAACAAAGTCACAATGCAGTACCTTCCTTAAAAACATCATTTGCCTTTCCGCTGTACATATACTGAGTGTTTATTTCTGCTTGCAGCATTTTCGGGGTTCAACACACCAATATCTGAATTGCTGACATCCAAAGTGTGGAAATCTCTATTGACAAGCATTGTTAGGTTAATCTATTGAGCAGTATTTTTGAAATCGGAAATGAGTGTATGTTATGCCTCCTTTATGATGGATATTGTTGGATGCTACTCTGTACTGTGTGGATGCTTGTGCTGCGTAAGTGCCTCATCCTACATTCCCTGCACCAAAGTGAGAGTTGAAGGCATGCCAAATCTCTCAAGTTCAGTTTTTAAGTAACCTTAATTAGACTGTGTGCATGAATTAGACTGTGCTGGCAGAAATGATGAAGACCCAACCTCC